>NC_140491.1:88156502-88779002 GCF_964271855.1 Acomys minous | reverse complement strand
AGACAAGTATAAGTACAATTTGCAAGATATAAAGAAAACCAGGAAGAGACAAAAACTAGAATCCTAGACAAAAAAAAGAAGGAAAAACGTGCCAAAGTTCTAGAAAATATTTTCAAGAACCATAGTAAAAATTACCTAAATCTAGAGAAAGAGATGCCCATACAGGTACAAGTGGCATTTAAAATGAAAAAAACAGACAAGACCAAAGAGAGCCTCCCCTATCATATTATAGTCAAAACATTAAATATAAAGAACAAGGAATATATATTTAAAGATAAACACCAGGCCACATACAGAGGCAAGCACATTAGAATACCAAAATATTTCTTATGGAAACTTCAAAAACCAGGAGGTCCTGCAATGACGTATTTCAAGCTCTGAAAGATAATGACTGCCAAGCAAAATACCTATACCCAGCAAAAAACATCCATCATTATTGAAGGAGAGTGAAAAACTTTCTATGATAAAATTAGACTAAAAGAATTCCTAGGCCTATGGATGATATGTGGAGAAGTCCCTTGGGGTAGAGAGATGAGTAAACATACCTGCAAGGCTACAGAGAAGAGTAAAGGACACTGAGCAGCTAAAGAACAGGGAAACCTCAGAAGCCACGAGCAGCAATAACATAAGAGGAATTAATATACACTTTTCAGTAATAACCTGGAACATTAATGTCTAAATTCTTCAGCCAAATGCCACAGGCTAATAGATTGAACTGAAAGCAAACAAACAGAAACAAAGCCCAGGAGCCGCCTATTTGTTGCCTCCAAAGGCATCTTACCATCAAGGATAGACACAGTGGAAGAAAGAGGTGCATGGCAACAGGGCAAAAGAAACAAGCAAGTGTTGTTGTTCTAATATCCGAGAGATCAAATTAAAACCGAAATTATCTAGGTGAGACAAAGATAAAGTACCTCTTATAGTTTTTATGATAACACCCCATCAACAGGGCATTTCCAATTAAAATGTATATGCACCAAATGTTGGTGCGTATTAACCCTGACACATTAATTGTGGGTGACATCGATACTCTACTCCCAGCAATAGAAAAGACTTCTGACCACGTCCCCTGGATGGGGAGGCCTGGCGGCACTCAGAGGAAGGACAGCAAGTTACCAGGAAGAGACTCGATAATCTAAGAGCATATATAGGGGGAGGAGGTCTCCCTCAGTCACAGACATGGGGCGGGGGAGGAGAAGGGGGAAGCAGGAGGGAGGGAGGAATAGGAGGATACAAGGGAAGGGCTAACCATTGAGATGTAATATGAATAAGTTAATAAAAAATGGGAAAAAAAGATAGAATGGGCTCTTGAGAATGTGGGTCTGACTTAGTTCTAAGAAGTGGCTGTTGTTCTAAAAGCGATCTAAACATACACACGATTCCCATCACATCCCAACATCATTCTTCGTAGAGATGGAAAAACAGTCTAAAAATTCCATGGAAACACACAAGACACTGACTAGCCAAAGTGATCCTGAGCCAAAAGAAAAATGTTAGCTACATCACCAAACTTGCAGTCACAAATCCAGCATGGTGAGGGTATAAAGCCAACTGTAGACCAGTTGGATAGAATAAAGGAATCAGAAACAAATCCACACAGCTACAGCTGCCATGTGATTAATTTTTAAAATTTTCTCTCATATAATGCATCCCGATTGCAGCTGTCCCTCCCTCTACTCATTTCAGTGCCCCTTCCATGTCCCCTCCCCTCCCTCAGATCCACTCCTCCTTTGTTTCCCTTCAGAAAATATCCTTGAGAAGGGATATTAATTGAACATGGCATAACAAATTACACTAAGACTAGCCACAAACCCTCATATCAGGGCTGGAGGAGGCACCCCAGCAGGAACAAAAGGGTCCCAAGAACAGGTGAAAGAGTCAGAGACACCCCCAGCCCCACAGTTAAAAGCCCTGCAAAAGCACCAAGCTAACAACTGTAACATATTTGTAGAGGACCTAGTGTAGACCCATGAAGGCTCCGAGATGGTTGCTTCAGTCTCTGTGAGCCCCTAAGAGCCCTGCTTAATTGATTCTGTGGGCCATGGGCTCCTGGCATCCTTATAATAGTTCTTCCCCACTTTTTGCAAGGTTCCTTGAACTCCAAGGGGAGGGATCTGATTAAAATATCCAATTTGAGCGCTTTCTCTCTCTCTCTCTCTCTCTCTCTCTCTCTCTCTCTCTCTCTCTCTCTCTCTCTCTCTCTCTCTCTCTGCCTAATGTTTAGCTGTGGGTCTCTGCATCTGCTCCCATCAGCTGCCGGAGGAAGCCTGTCTGACAAAAACACACCAGAGAAAAGGCAGTTTTTTCAATAAATGGTTCTGGAAAAACTGTAAATCCAGGGGTAGGTGAATATAACTAAGTTCCTAACACTTACCTGTACAAAAATAACCAACTACAAATTGACCAAAGGCCTTCCTGTAAGACAAGGGACTCTGAAACTGTTAGGGGAAAGGTAATGGCACAGACAGGAATTCTAACTATGACTAGTCATGCAGGAAATAATGCCAGTGATTACCAATAGGTATCTCATGAAACTCAAAAGCTTCTCACACTGAAGGCCTTAGTGTAAAGAGTAAGGGGATGGACTATAGAACCGAAGAGGATTGTCTCCAACTGTATATCTGACATAGGATTAGAATCTAGAACACACACACACACACACACACACACACACACACACACACACACACACCTAAATAACAAGATGTCAAAGAACCAAACCAATAAATGGACTAAGGAGATGAACAGAAAGATCTCAAAAGATAAAGTGTGAATTGCCAATAAACATATGGGAGTTCGACCATGCCTCAGTAAGTACATGGGCAACACAAAATGGACTTGTTTTTTCTTTTCTTTTTTTCCTTTCCTTGTCTTTCTTTTTTCTTTTTGTTTGTTTGTTTGTTTGTTTGTTTCCTTTCTTGAGTCTGTGAAGCTTGAGTTCAGGCAGTTGTGAGTCTCCTGACATGGATGCTGGGATTCAACTCCAGTCCTCTGAAAGAGCAACAAAAGCCCTTAACTGCTGAGTCCTCTCTCTAGCCTCTCCAACCAGATTGTGCAAATGATCTTTATAACCTTAAAGTGACTATGGGGCCTGGTGAGATGGCTCATGAGGTAAAAGTCCTTGCCACCATGCTGTCTGGTACCCTGGATTTGACCCTCAGGACCCATGGAATGGATGGAGAAAGAACCATTTCCCAAGTTGTCCTCTGGCCTCTACAAGTACATTGTACCATCTACATACCACAACACACACACACACACACTTACACACACACACACACACACTTACACACTTACACACACACACATACTTACACACATACAGACAGACAGACACACACACATCACACATATACATACATACACAATAAAGGCAATACATGTAAGTGCTATGGATTGAGGACAAATGGGTTGAAAGCAATTTTTGCTCGGTGAACTGGGGAAGAATAAAAGTGAACATGGCTGCCCCTTGGCTATTCTGATGTCAAGGCAGAGATCAATGGACATGTGACTTCAGAGTCAGGGCTCTGTAAATAATAAAACATGATGAAAGAGCTCACCTACGAGACAATGTCCAAATCCCATAACAACTGAACACAAGAGAAAAGAAACTAGACTTGAACTCAAACACACAGGAAGAGGAGGTAGGAAGACTTAGAAGGAAGAGTGGGCAGCCCTGGGGCGGGGGGCGGGGGGCGGGGGCGGGAACAAATTGTGTTCAGCATAGTTTTTGAAGAGCAGACAATTCTCAATAGCACTGACTTCGAGAAAGCTCTTGACTTTTAACAGGGCTGTGTGTTCCTACCTGTCTCCCCGCTGTGTCATTTCATCTGCGTGTCTCGCAGGTGAATGTGTGACATTGAGTGCTGTATGATGGAGATTGGATGTATTTCCACTTTGCTAATGGCTGGCTGACTCAACGCCTTACGTGCTCTAGAATACAATGGCAACTTCCCTGTGTGAGATGCAACCTCCTGCCTCTCCTTGAGTGGGCAGCTTCTCCAGCCTGTTGCTTCACAGCAGCTGCTTGCAAAACCTGTCAGACTAATCTCCCTTCTCCACGCATGCCGCACACCTTCCACCCAACACTGCTAGTGCCCCTACTGTCTATCACCCCAGAATGTTCTTCCGCGTCTCATTTCTAGGTCTCAAAGTCCTACTTAAAATTTCCTTAGACTTTAGTTCAATGCTGGGGATCCAACCTGGACACTGCTCAGAGTATCACTGTTTGACCTTTCTCAAGACCATGACAAATTTTGCACAGAAAAAAGTCAATAATAGCAACAAATAGGAAAATCAATATCAACAAATGAATCAAGAAGCTTGATAAATAGTACTTACTAGCAATTCCACACAAAGTCTCATTCACAAAGGCAACGAGTGTGATGCAATGCGTAGGAAGATGAGTCTGGTGACTCACCACTCTAATTTCAGCCCTGGGGAGGCTGAGGCAGGAAGATTGCCAGAAATTTAAGGTTAACCGCCCTACATAGAGGCAACCTGAAATAGAGTGAGACTCTTAAACAAAAACAGAAAGATAAAATAATTAAGAGAAAAAGCTAGAAAATGTACTCATATTATTAACATGTAAGATGTATATGAAGAAATTAAAACTTTGCTCATGGGTGTTAAAAAGGGATTTGGGTAGGGAGATTAGTTTAAAAGTCATTCTTGCTCTCAAAAAAGAAATAGACACTACACACACACACACACACACACACACACACACACACACACACACACACAGAGGTATCTGAGAGCCCCCTCCTGGCAACATCAAAGCACACCAGGGAGCATACTATGATACTGACAGGAATGGTAGACAGGCAATTTGAGGCAAGAGCCTGCACTTCTCTGGGATAGAGACACGTGGAAGAATGTGCTGTTGCAGAAAGGTGTTGTCAAGTCACAGAATGATAGCCTCCTGGTGCCAGTGCTGAAGTGGACAGACAGGCAAGGCCAGCGAGGCCAGAAGGCGCTCATAGAAATGAGGGCAAGCTTGACTGTGGGAGAAACCTCAGCCAGCAGGGAATAAAGAGGCTCAATAAACACTACCTGAGAAAGTAAGATTCACAGTTATACCTCATGCCAAATAAAATTAATTTACAGATAGATGAAAGATTTATGTGGAAGGTTAAATGCTAAGCCTTTTGTAAGAATATATGAAAATGTTTTCATCACTGTTGGGTATGAAGTATTCTTCCAGAAAACACTAGTCATAAAGAGAGAACACGGAGTGAAGAACTCAAACATCAATATAAGACAAATGAGCAGCCAAGAGGTAGAGGAAGCTGTGAACCACACATGCGATGGATAGATTAGCATCTAGGAGAGACTTACAGACCAACAGACACGAGGTCAACAAGCAAGAAAACAAACAGAATCTTAGGCAGATTCTTGTCAAACCACTCCTTGCCAAACAAAACACCCTGATGACTAAGAAAGCAGCGAAGAGGGTGGTGGTCTGTTGTGGGCATCAGTGGCACAGTACCTGCCTGGCATGAAGCCCTGGGTTCAGTTCCACACTGTTATGTATATGAAAGAGGAAGGGAGGGGGAGGGAGGGAGGAATCCAAGTATTCCACCTCATGAGGTTTCATGGAGATACAGTTAAAATTAGAAAACTGACTACTGCACATCCGCCAGAAAGCTGAACTTTGGAAAGTCAATTTCAAGTCGTGGCAGGGGAGGAATGTGCTCAACTGATAGGAATGTAAAATAGCTCCAACAGTTTGAAAAAATAAGTGATTGTTTGAGCAAATTAAACACAGGAGTACTGGATAGCTATTAAATTCTCTATCTCCGTGGTTGGTCTGGTGATTCTGTGACCCACACACTTGAAGAACGTCAGAACATGCCACCTCCAAACTTGTCACTCTGGCTCACGGGTTACTTTTGAACTGAAGATAATTGAGAAAGCGTATTTTTTCACTAGAAAACCATCCTCCGCCTACCAAGGAAAGACACTGTTAACCTAGATGTGAGAAAGCCAATGCTGAGATGAAATCAACCCACCAAAATAGCCCCTGTCTTCTGCTGCCTTCTCCCATATACAGCCTGTCACTTTGTCTCAGTTTACTGCCCCTAGCTGACAGCTTTCCTGTGTCTTGTCATGTCTCTGAAACGTCCTATTCTTTGTTAAAATGATGCTGGCCACAGAACATTCTAACACAGCAGAAAGTTGTCTCAGCCAAAGCTTATCTTGTATATGAGGTGGCGGGTGGGGCGCGGAGAAACAAAAGAGAGAAAAACAACAGTTAGTAGAGAGACAAACCATTATGCAGGAGAAAGAAAGAAAAAAATATACTAAGTGGGAAGCAGCTGAGGAGAGAGAGAGCCTTTTTTGGTGGTCATGATAATATAGGCCTGGAACTCGGAATCACACAGAGAGCTAGATTGGGAGGTGAGCATGTGTGTGTGTGTGTGTGTGTGTGTGTGTGTGTGTGTGTGTGTGTCTGTATGTGTGTGTGTCTGTGTGTGTGGTGTGTGTGTGTGTGTGTGTGGTGTGTGTGTGTGTGTGTCTGTGTCTGTGTGTCTGGGAGGGGATCCTGGGAGGGCTGGAGGGTGTATAAAAGTCAGCTGCAGCCTTGTTTTTCCTTGTGGGGCTGAACAGATAATGTGTGTCACTGATAGATCACCGAAAAACAGTACAGACTTTTTTTGTGAAATGTGTAGGGAATATGACAAGAGAGTCGGGGGTGGGGGGCATGGATGCTGATTTAATTAACCGGCCATATTAGATGCTTTTCTGTTACTGTGATAAAATACCCTACCAAGAAGCAAGCTAGGGAGGAAGGGTTTATTTTGCCTTACAGTTGCCAAGGGGCTACAGTATAACATAGTCTTAGTAGGGAAGGTATGGCGAAGGAACTTTGAGGCCATCTGAGTGACATGGAAACCAAATATTCAGATTTCATTTACACATAGGAAGGAGGGACGGGGGGGGGGGGGGAAGAGTGAGTGAGAGAGAGAGAGAGAGAGAGAGAGAGAGAGAGAGAGAGAGAGAGAGAGAGAGAGAGAGAGAAGGAAGAGAGAAGGCTAGGTAACAATTCTGTTTCCCCATGATGCACTTCTTCAGCAAGGCCCCCATAACTATCCCAAACAGTACCACCATCTGCCTACCAGCTTTACAAAACCGTTTGATGATTAATGCATGCACATATAATTTATTCAAAAATGTATAAAACCGAAGAAATTGCAGCCACAACACCTCTGTAGCAACCTCCCATCACACACCCTGCCCCCATCCTCCCACAGGAAATGCACTGTTTAGGAAGCAATGCCTGAGGTTCACCTGCGGGACCTCAGGACACCCTCCCACATTATGTGGTCAAGCCCTATCAGTTCTTAAATTCTCGCACTAACCACTGGCTGGCTCCAGAAGCTGCATGATATTTTGGTACTTCAGCTAAATACAGGGAAGAAAGAAAAAAAGAAAAGAAGGAAGAAAGAAAGAAAGAAAGAAAGAAAGAAAGAAAGAAAGAAAGAGAAAGGAGAAAGAAAGAAAGCTTTTGTAAAAAGTTAAAAACAGTAAGAACATTTAAAATAATAATAAACTCTACATGCAAGACATGTGATAAGAAGCTATCACTAAGCCAGGATTTTGTTTTATTCTTATTCTGCACAAGAGGCCAGGACACCAGAGTACGTGTGAAAGTCAGACCCCACTCTCCACTCAACTGTGGAGGATGTCCTGTCCATTGGCTAGATCTGGGTAAAGGTTTGAAGTTTACGGCCTGTATTGTCCTCGGCTGGTGCCATAGTTTGACTTTCTCACGTACTCTGGTGGCTCATATTTGACCATGTCCCCTGAATGGGGAGACCTGGTGGCACTCAGAGGAAGGATAGCAGGCTACTAAGAAGGGACTTGATACCCTATGAGCATATACAGGGGGAGGAAGTCCCCCTCAGTCACAGTCATAGGGGAGGGGATTAAGGGGAAAATGGGAGGGAGGGAGTGAGGAATGGGAGGATACAAGGGAGGGGATAACCATTGAGATGTAATATGAATAAATTAATAAAATAAAATTAAAAAAAAAAAGAGGCCGGGACAGTTGAGCTGTGCTGCCATTCTTCCGGGTTAACCTCTGCAGAGCTCACCAGCAGAGTGGCAGTGTTTGGGTTTAGAGTAATGAGCAGGGAAATGCATACTGCTCACTGGCACATTTATTCCTGGGTGACCAGGATGGGAACACAAGTGACTCCCTAGTGACTCTGATTTCTTATGTGCTTGGCAAACTGTTGATACAACAGTGAGCAGACAAATTTGGCTGGGGATTTGGGACTTGCATTTAGGACTGAACTAAAGAAGTCTAAGGCAAAACATTTTCACATGAGCTTACTCCCTGCCCTCAGATCAGTTTCAGCCTGATTCTGGCTACACTGTACGTGCCCAGAGTTTGGGGTTCCACTCCTCTGGAGTCTCTGTGGACTGCCATAGAGTTTTCAGAGTAATGTAGTGTGTCTGAGCCCATCAAGTCTGCTAAAACAAACGACCGTAAGCTGGGAGCATGCAAACAACAGAAATCCTACTCATGTAGTGCTGGAGCTGCAAATCTGGGGCCAGGCTGCCAGCAGGGCCATGTTCTTAGGTGGCTACTCTTGCTGGCAGCATGTTGCCAGCTTCTGGTATCCTGACAACGTTGTAAAAAAGAGGGCAAGGCAGCAAGGCCTTTCCCGAGCCCCCTACCCCCCATGTGAGAGCCTTCCCTTCTGATATGATCATTCTAGGAGAAAAGATTTCCATGTATTAATATCTAGGATACATACACATTCACCCTACAGCAGAAAAATGAATATTTCTCCCCAATAGACTGCACACTTTACAGGGCTGATAACCCTGAGGTACCTGGGATGCATGCACAACAAATGAGAGTAACTATTTTGGATGGCAACTTGACAAGAGCTATCAATTTTCGAAATGTGCCTATAACCAAGGGCTTGGTTATAGAGATTTATTCCACAGACACATTTCCTACAGCTAGGTAAACATACCGTGCAGGGGTGCCTACTGTGTGTTTTTCTTTCTTTAGTGCTGTATTGTTTTTATTTTGCTATAGCAAAAAGCAAAAACAAAACATAAAACAAGCCATGTCTGGTTGTGCACACTTGTAATCCCTGCATTCTGGAGGCTGGAATTAAAGACCTTGAGTCTGAGGCCAGCCTGAGCTACACAGTAAGAACCTGGGTCAAAACAAATAAACAAAAGTAACACAGCAAAACTATACTCTATTCATTCAATAGAATTATTTGTGCAAAGTAAAGTATCCCTATGGTTTATAAGAGGCTATTACAGTTTTCGTATGTAAGTTTGTTCGTGCCTCCTTTAGAAATATCTCAATTTAACTGCCTTTGAGAAAGTCTGTTTAATTGTTTTGTAATTTTGTACTAAAAATAATGTTTTGCATTTTTGTTTTATTTTTTTAGACAAGGGTAGCCCAGATTGAGGCAGAACTCATGGGCAGTCTCCTGCCTCTGTTACCTGAATGCTGTTTGCAGTGTGTCTTACCATATCTAGCTCTCATTTTCCAACAACATGTTTTTCTATAATATACATATATATATATATATATATATATATATATATATATATATATATATATATTGAATAAGCAAGCTATGTATCTAGTCAACAGCCACCAACTGAATGACCTCATGTTACACAAATATCCCTTGATCATAAGATTCATGAGACCTCATGAGATGAACTGGTAAACTTAGTTAAGATGACAAATAGAGGTTAAATATTATTTACTGCCATACAAATCATGCAGCAGGGAAGACAGAGAGGTAAATAGCTTCAAAGTATAAGATAGCTTTGTAATACTTCACCCAAAAACCTCTTGCAGTAAGATTAGTGTCAGTGAGACCTCTGGGGCTTAAGCCTCTGTTCAGAAGCAAGCCAGAGAAAGATGAATTCTTTCTCTACATGTCTTTAAAGTTTCTGTGCTGTGTTTGAGGACAGACAGAATCAGACTGTAGCCTTAAATAGCACACTAATTTCAAAGACAGACTAACAGTGAGAGACACAGGCAAGCTTTAAGGACGTTGTTGGATGGTTTTGCTGTTGCTTTGGTCTATTTCTGATTTTTGCCTTTTTGCTATTTGTTTTTTGAGACAGGGTGTCATGTAGTCTAGGCTAGCCTTGATCTCCTTCCCAAGCGTTGTTGGGATGGAAGGCTTGGGCTGCTGTGCCCAGCTGTTAGATGGCTCTCTACAAAGTACATGTCTAACACCGGGAATTTTCCAGCAGGGCACCGTTTTCTCCTGCTGTGGTAAGTAATTTCCTAATCTCCAGTTGATCTGAACTTGCCATTCATAAATGGAGCCTTTGGGGCTGGCATCCACACTTTGCTTCTAGGAGACCAGAGTCAATAGGAAATCAGCAACCCATTTACCGTGGGGAGGTGAAGCCTTGTGTCGCCAGCAGCTAGGCACCTGGGGGAAGACGTTAGACACCACTGGCCATGCCCCCTCCCTTAGAACCAGGAAACCAATGAGTCCAAACTCTCTGATTACACTTGTGGATATCTCATCCACTGTTAAAACCAAATATTATCACATATTTTAAAGTATGCATCACATTAAAAAAAAAAGTATTGCTTCTGACAGCCCCACAATTTCTGGGTTGTGTTCCTCAGTCTCTCAGTCACCCCGGTGGTAGGCCTGTCCCTCCAAAGTCAGCATTCCGACGGAATCCTGTGGGCCTCTGTGAAGATCAGCTGGTGTAAGGCCACCAACAGAGGAACCAAAGCCTCCAAGTCCCGCTTACTTCCTCCGAATCATTCTGCGCAAGTGGGATGCCGAGCAAGGCTTCAGAAAATGAGCTATTAAGCCTGAACTTGACTCTCCGGCAGTTAGGTAAAATTCCATCGCATTTGAATAGTTCTAAGCTAGCAATTTGTTACCCTTTATCCTTTAGCGGAATTGATGAACAGGTGGTTTGCAGAAGATCACCCAGTATATTTAGCTTCTGAAATTTGAGCAACTCGAGATCTGATTGGTTGCTCCTGCCACATGATAAGTTGGGCGCTCCGGCACCCGGGTGGCTTTTGCCTGGGCGTCTCAGGAGGGGAGAGAGGGGAGAGGATTTGCTGCTGGCCAGGGTTATCGCGTAGCTTGAAGGTAAGGCCCATTTATGTCTTCTTCTGGAATGTTCTCCTGAGGGAATGTCACACGGCACCCCTTGAATTATTTTCCAAAGTTTTGCCTAGCTAACTGGGGAAAACAGTGATGAGATGTTGCTTGGAAGAGCCCACTAGTCAGTCATGTCTGACATGGAACGTGTAGGATTAGACTCGGTCCTGCCCTCATCAGTTATGACTTGACCAAGTTGGTTGTCTTAACACCAATTTTCTTTTTCATTTTTTTGTCTTGAATATGTTCCTATGAAGAAGGCTCTATGGTCAGTGTTCCTATATTTATCCCATCCTACAGAGCTGCCTTTGCCTCAGAAGGACCAGCAGTTTCGCTAGCTTAACAAAACCAGCCACTCAGGGTATTGGTTTACAGTCAAGCGTCTCTGGGAGCCGGACAGCTGCGCTCAGACATCATGCAGCTTGCGTAGGGTGGCCACTCTCTGGCGTCAGGCCGAAGGGCTTTCAGCCTTTCCCCAGTTCCCAAATTAGAAATGTAGGCCAAAGACTGACAAGCTCACATGCATTTCAACCAATGCTTTAATTTTTTTCTTATTTTTCAGGCTTGAACAAGAGCTACAGAAGCGGGAAAAAAAATATATCCACGGAAGCCAATGGTTTTCCGGAAGAAAATAACCCCATTGCCTTGAGGTTTCTACTTTTATTCTAAAATTTATAGACAGATTTACTCTACGTGTTCTCATATTAGATAGACTTCATTAGCATTCTAGACCAGAGCAGAGAACCAAGTTAGCCTGCCTAGAATTGGGGGGGTCAGGAGGCAAAATTCCAACTACTGAAAGCAACGCTCACTTTTCTTTCGCGAAAGGTTTTGCTTGAAAACGTTTTCCGTCTAAAGGTTTGGTTATTTAAATGCTGCCTCTTGAGTCTGAACTGCCTCGCTTCCTTTTAAAACTTGAATTGAGCGGACGGGCACGGGCAGACGTTCTCAGTGTGTCGCTGAGGGAATTAGGAGAAAAGAATTGAAGCTCTAATTTTGTCCCTTAGCCAACAAAAAAATATATAATAGTGGAGGCTGGGTTGGTTTTAAAATTCTTTTATGGTGTTGTAAGTAAATACTAATATGTTTTTGTTTGTATGGAATATGCACAGTTTGTAGGTGCCACTACTGCTCTGGAAAAATGGCGGATGAGGACGAGTATGAGGAGGTAATAGAGGTAAGAAGAAAACCACTCTGGCGGCAAAACACTGTAGGTGGTGACAGCTGAAGCCAGTGGGTGAAATCAGTTGTTTGAAGAAAATCACACACCATACATTATAACTTCCCAAGGAGTCACCATCAAAGGGCAAGAAAGGCGTATTTTATGTGCAGTTTCAAAATACTTGCATGACCTATGAGTGACATGGGGTATCATCACTTCCCAGTTTTATTTTTGCTTATAAATGCTCAAAAGACCCTCACAAATAGCAACAAAACAAAGCACGCCAAGGTGTAGGTACAGATAGCTTCTGCTTTGCCTTTTAAAACTGATTGCTTTCCCACCTGCCAACCCCAGTGATTGAAGGGCCCTGTGCGGGCGTCCCAGCATCTGCACCAAGAGGGAATTGCCTAGCGGAGTTGCCTAGGGGAAGAGGGGTTGCATTCAGGAACAGCCATATGTGAACTCTGTGTGTATGTGTGTGTGTGTGTGTGGCGGGGGGTGGTATGTGTGCCCACGATCTAACAAACACAAGTATGAACCCATGAAGGTCACAGTAACAGCTGGACCCACTTTCCCACTGACTCCATCATATATTAACAAATAAATAAGATGAGCTTTTGAACCTGGACCGAGAACTAAGGCTACAGCAGCTATCTTGAGAATGCCAGCTGCCCCCCATCATTGGTGGCCACCTGGCAGGCTTGCAGCATTAACTGTGCAAGGCACATTGATATCACATTGTTGTAATCACGGTGTTTTCCTTATCAGCTCTTGCCCTTAGCTTTATCGGCTAGAACAGAAACCCAAAGGCTTGCTGCTAATCCATGTGAATACACTGCTATCAAACTGGAAATGCCCGGAAAGCTACAATTAGTGCTGATCTAAGCAGATAAAAAAAAAAAATCTGTGCTCATTTTTAATGACAGAACTTAACTAGAGGAGCTGTCTCAAACAAAACTTCAGATAAAGGTGTCAAAATCTACCCTTGCTAATCAATCTTTATTTAGGAAAAGAAAAAAAATGTGTTCTATAAATAAAATTACTTTTATTACTGAAGCAAATAAAAACCAGACTGTATCTGACAGAGGTAGTATTTACCTCTCTGGCTTATATGCTGATGGCCACATCTTCTCATGGATAATAACATAACTAATTAGATTTTTAATGTAAGTTCCTAAAAGGCAGAACTATCCCTGTTAAATACATATTAAATTATCTATAGCTTATATATCAATAAACTGTATATATAACTATATAATATACATTTATTAAACCATAAATTAAGGTATAATTGTGATTAATTCTTTCCTGTTGTGATAGTAAAAAGAACCCTTTCAGGCCTCCAGTTACGCTACCCTTAGCTTTTCTCAAGTGTTTGAGTGATCCTGGGCACTGTGCTTAGTGTTAGCCTTGACTGAGTCAACCAGTCCCAACAATGGGAGGCGCAATTTTAGGCATTCCATCCTTTTCCTTTGTTCTCTTTACAGCTTCTGGTCTGACCAGCACACACTAAACTAATAGAGTGCCTGTCAGGGAGCCTTGAAGCTGAGTCTCTCTGATCTCAGATCACAAGAATGGGGTGGTGGCAGCTTCATGAGAATTGGCTCAAAACCAATAACAAGCCTCAAAATACCTCTTAGGGGTCTCGGATACCTGAAATAAATTTTTACTGGCACTGTCCACACAGACTAAACTGTAGGAGAGAGGAGTGATAATGTACTGCCTAATTAGCAGCATAATTCTAAAAACAAGATATCGGCATTCGAGTTAATGCCAAGCTTCTGGATGGCATTGCACTCTTATGAGCTTAGTTCCAAGACTGATCTCTCCACTGTAAGATCCCAGCAATGGTAAAACCGCATTGCTCACAACAGCTGCTCTTACTGGGATGCTGAGCAAATCTAAAGTCGGTAGGGATCATCCATTGCAGTTTAATATTAATATTAATATTAATATTGCAGGCTACTCAGGCTCCTTGTGACTAAGGGTGTGGCTCCATTTGCCCTCAGCGCCAAACAATATTTCTTAAAGTGTCTAAGTGACCTTTGTCCTATGTTGAAGTCACAGGGATAAAGAGCTCCCCTCTGCCCTGAGAGCATGTGGCACCTATTACTATATGTGACGATGTATGTGCACAAAAATTAAATTTTAAGTGGAGAATAAGTTCAAGAGGAAGAGACATTAAGTGAGCTTTATAGAGTTATGACCACGGTTACTACATCAGAGCTTACTGAACCAAGGGCAAGAGGAATTAGGGCACTGAGGAGAATTTTACATCCGTGTGCCCCTCCCTGCCCCCTGCCCCTGCCCCACAACAGTGTCAGAAGTCAAAGAAGCATTAAATGCCATGCTTTTTCTTGACTGAGAAAAAAACGAGACAAGCGCTTCGTTTTTATCGGTCTCTTTTGTGCACTGACCTACAGGAGCCATTCCTGTGGTCGGCCCAGCCAAGCGGAGTGAGGCTGGGCCAGAATTCCACTCTCCTCAAGCACTAGAGACAAAATGTCAGCCAGTTCCTCTCTGAGTCTATTTATTGCGCATGATGTCAGAGACCTAAAGCTAGAGTGGGTTTCAGATGCAGGCGGCAGGCCCAGGGGCAAACTACAGCCTCACTTCCCTAATTCTCTGAGGCCTCTTCTCCTTCCCGTGACCTTCACCAACTGAACCTTAGCAGCCCCTCTTCCTCGCCCCAGCTAAGCTAGTGAGTCAGTCACCTGGTGCTTCAGCCATGTACCGCTACTGAAAAAGAGGCAGCCCGCTGGGCGCTGGTGGTGCACGTCTGTAATCCCAGCACTTGGGGAGGCAGAGGCAGGTGGATCTCTATGAGTTCGAGGCCAGCCTGGTCTAGAAAGTGACTCTGGGACAGCCAGGGCTACACAGAGAAGCCCTGTCTCAAAAAAATGGCGGGGGGGGGAGGGCAGCTAGAAGAAACTCTTAGTAATCTCGGGGGTGATGGAAATAACCGACATGTGAATAGTATTAAACATTTACTCACATTAGGTTGTGTTAGGCTTTTTAATTAGTAACAATGAGCCCTGTCCTGGCTTCTCTTTGCACATACAGGACCCACAAGATAGTATTTCTGTGCCCTTTAGTGAGCAGATTCTCTTAGATATTGTGCTAGTTCGTTTATTGTCTACAAAATAGACTCACCTGGAAAGAGGGAACCTCGCCCGAGGAATTGCCTTGATCCGATTGGCCAGTAGGCAAGTCTGTGGGGCCTTTTCTTGATTAATGATTGATGTGGAAGGGCCCAGCCCACTGTGGGCAGTGCCACTCCCTAGGCAGGTGGTCCTGACATATAAAAGAAAGCAGCGGGAGGAACCGATGGGAGCGAGCCAGTGAGCGGCGTTCCTCCACAGTTCCTACCTCCGCTCCGGCTTGAGTTCCGGCCCTGACTTCCCGCGACGATGGGCTGTCATGGGACATGTAAGACAAATAAATCTTTTCCTCCCTAAGTTGCTTTTGGTTATGCTGTTTATCATGGCAACAGGAAGCAAAATTATAAGGGGCCTCATCTAGCTGGACACTTGGCAGCTTTTTGTCAGATTAGACCCGTCCACTTCAGCTTTCCTCAAGCTCCCTCGGTGAAAACGGGCCCCAGATTATGAATGGGTCCTCACCTTCTTGCTCCCTGCAGATAATCCATACCCATTCATGCAGGGATGCCATCCCGCAGGTTCAGCCGAGGCAGGGAGGGCTGAGTGCTGGCCGCTCTGTTTGTCTCACTGACACACCTGTGCTCTCTTTACAGTACTACACCGAGGAGACAGTTTACGAGGAGGTGCCGGGAGAGGTAAGACTTGCATGGACTGATTCTCATTAGAAAAGAGCAAGAGCCTCTTTCCTCCCTCAGACTCCTGCAGCCAGAATGATGGGGAAAGGGAGGGAGTCTCTTTAAGAAGCTCACCTGCCTGCCTGTGCCCGGAAGCTGGCGGTGAAAGAGCAGACCCCACATTTAGTGAGCTAATTCCGCTGGTTTTTAGGCTATGCTTACCCAAGATGGCAAGAAACGGTTCCCTGCTGCTCATGTGGCTTTGTGTGTGTGTGTGTGTGTGTGTGTGTGTGTGTGTGTGTGTGTGTGTGAAGATGGTATGAGTGAAGGTCGTGGCTTTCTCTCCTGGACTGCCACTTGAGGGAAGCCTTGACTTGTGATTGGCACAGTCTAGCATTTCATTACACAGAGTCATAACTTATAGGGTAAGGTCTCTGCCACCAGGGCGGTGCTCCTGGGAATCATCCCCAGTGACTTAGTGGCTTGTCACTTTAGGAGTTCCAAGAAAAGGTGAGGTTTTTTTTGTTTGTTTGTTTTCGTTTTTGTTTTGTTTTGTTTTGTTTTTGGTGACAATTCCAAGCTTGAATCACCCAGCCCTGTGCTTTACTTTCTGTGTGGAGCTGTTCCTCTTTGAGTTTGACATTACACAGAGTCATAACTTATAGGGTAAGGTCTCTGCCACCAGGGCGGTGCTCCTGGGAATCATCCCCAGTGACTTAGTGGCTTGTCACTTTAGGAGTTCCAAGAAAAGGTGAGGGTTTTTTTTGTTTGTTTGTTTTTGTTTTTGTTTTGTTTTGTTTTGTTTTGTTTTTGGTGACAATTCCAAGCTTGAATCACCCAGCCCTGTGCTTTACTTTCTGTGTGGAGCTGTTCCTCTTTGAGTTTGACATACTGGTAAGAGTGCAAACTGTGAAGCTTGCTCAAAAAGCCTGTGACTGGGTAAAAACTAACATTGGTGGCTTGGCTTGGTTTCTGATGGTCAGCCATGCCTTAGTCATAGTTGGCAGAGTGTAGCCAATTAGCAGTGGGAGTTGTCAGATTTACAGCTGCTGCTGCACCAGGCTTCTCTTCTTTCCCACTAATGCTAGCCTTTGGGACTGGAGAGCTTCGCCTTGAAGGACATGGTCTCTACTTACTCCTTTCCTTGGACTGCACTCAAACTTTGAATCTTAGGTTTTTTGTGTTTTTTTTGTTTTTTTCCATTATAGCCTACTGTTAAGAGTCAGTGGTTTCCCACCTACTGCATAGCTAACACTGTTGAGAGGATAATTGCCCGTTAATGCTGTCACTGTTGTCCTGGTCCCCAGTGTACGTGACAGTCTAGTTCACGTTAATGACACTAAGTCAAGAGACTCATACTTATAATACTGATGTGATTAGTTTTTTAAAAGTTTATTGTTAGTTTTTGTCTCATGCTTTAGAGAATGAGTAAATGCCTCTAGGAAATGCAACTGGTCTTTCTTACTTAAAGGTCATATCAACAATTAAAGCTTTATTTTATTTTCTGTTGTGTTTTCATTTGTTTGTTGTTAAAATTTTTATTTATTCACTTTTACATCCCAGGTATAGCCCCCTCCCTCCTCTCCTCCTAGTCCCACCCTCTCTCTCTCTCTCTCTCTCTCTCTCTCTCTCTCTCTCTCTCTCTCTCTCATCCCCCTCCCATATTCCTTGGAAAAGGGGAGCCCCCTTGGCCAACCACCCCAGCTCATCAAGTCGCATCAGGGCTGAGTTCGTCCTCTTCCCCTGTGGCCTGGCAAGACAGTCCTGTCAGGGGGAAGTGACTGAAAAGCAGGCAACAGAGTCCATGTCAGAGACAGCCTGCTGCTCCCCTTACTAGTGAACCCACGTGAAGCCTGGGATGCCCATTGGCTACATCTATGTAGCAGACCTAGGTCCAATCCAATCATGGTCTTTGGTTGGTGCTTCAGACTCCACAGGTCCCTCTGGGCCTTAGTCAGTTGGCTCTGTTGGTCTTGTGGAACTCTTGTCACCTCTAGGACCTTTTATCCCTCCCCACCCCCCGCTTGCCCCCTGACACACACACACTTTTCCATTAGACTCCCTATGCTTTGCTCAGTGAATCTCAGCATCGCATCTGTTTCCTAACTGCTACTGGGTAGAGCCTCTCAGAGGACAGCTCTGCTAGGCTCCTGTCGGCAAGCATAGCAGAGTATCATTAATAGTGTCACAGTTTGGCTCACTTCCATGGGGTGGGTCTTGGGTTGGGCCAGGCATTGGTTGCACATTCCCTCGATCTCTGCTCTATCTGTTCTATCTTTATCCCTGCATGTCTTGTAGGCAGTGTAAGTTTGGATCAAAGTTTTTGTGGGTGGGCTGATGTTCTCCTCTCTCCACCAGGAGTCTTAGCTAGCTAGAGGGTGTCCTCTTTAGTCTCCATGGCTCCTGCTACTAGGTCCCCCTCATATCTTCCCAGGGGCCTATTCTGACTTACATCTCCAGCTTGTCACAGAGGTGCCCCCACCCACAGTTTCTCTTTTCTCTGCAGGCCTTCTGTCCTCCTACCCTGTCTCCCCAAGTCTGATCTCCACCCTTATTTCTCTCTGCATTGACGCTCCTACCTTGTTCCCTCTCTTCAATCACTACCTCTGTCTATTCTGTTTCCTCTTCTGAGTGAGATTTAAGCATCCTCCCTTGGGTCCTCGTTGTTACTTATCTTCTTTGGGTCTGTGCATTGTAGTATGTTTATGCCACTACTTACTAAGTGGCTAAAATCCACTTATAAGTGAGTACATACCAAGTGTGTCTTTGTGGGTCTAGGTTACCTCACGCCACCAATCTTTCATATTCCAGTCTCCTTTTGTTTTTTTCTTGATCTAGATGACTTGAAAAGATTCTGTTTTGCTTTATGTGGATGGCGCTGCTGGTTGAGCACAGTGCTTTGTGCGTGCTCTGTCATGTAAGGATGGACTCTACCATACAGCTACAGCCTCAGCCTGGCTTAAGAAGACATGATCGAGCCTATCTCGTTTCTGATTTCTTTATACTCCCATGATGCATTTGACTAGCTCTTTGAAAATGCAGCTTGTAGATGATGTCACTGTCAGTATCCAGGCTGACGTGTGTCACATGTCTTCATGTGGCTGTACGAAAAGAATATGCATCTTCCTGCTTTGGCTGGCTGTGTGTGTATGGAGCAGGAACACCAGGGATGTCAGAGTGGCTGAAATTAGAACAGTATACTCCAAGGTCATGGCATTAGTTTTTAACTTCATAGCCACATGTTTCATTTTCAGACAGTTACCAAAATCTATGAAACTACAAGGACATCTGACTATGGCCAACCAGAACCTTCCACACCAGCGCTGGTACAGCCACAACCAGCAAAACCGGTGGAGCGGAAGAAGGTCATCCGGAAGAAGGTGGACTCCTCCAAGTTCATGACCCCCTACATTGAGCACAGTCAGAAAATGCAGGATCTTTTCAGCCCAGTAAGTAGTCTTCGCCACCTTGTGCTCTTACTGTATGATTGAGAAGTTACTGATCGATTTTGCTTCTCATTCTTCTGGGAAATAGAAACATTTTGTATAATGTGTCTTTTGTGTGTGACTCTGGAATTTTTGAGTAATTCATCCATGCCGTTGCTGCGCCGTGATGAGCCCTTATTGTTAACCTCAGGATTCGTAGGGGTCCAATTATAAAACACTTGTTGCAGAGCCAATCCACAGCAATGATAATACAAACATGGATATTTTATTTCTTTACTTATTTACTAGAAATCTGTTCATAGCAGCCAAGTTGCGTAGTTAGACTGTCTGAGTGGAAGAGCCTCTTAGAGTAGCCAACAGCGTAAACGATTACGAAGTGGGGACGGGTGAAGAAGAGCGAGTGACTCAGAAGCCAAGATCAGCTTGAACTGGATTGCGAGTGAGCATCAGAGGGTTTGAGGGCAGCCCAGAACCATGGGTTGTCAGCACAGCTACACAGCAGGATCTCCTACAAGATTTAAAACTACTAGAACTCAGGGCATTCTTTTTTTTTTTTTTTTAACTGGTCTGAGGCTCTGGCTGGTACAAAAGGAGTCTTCAAAGCTGCCCAGGTGTCCTTGTACACATCGCGGACTGACAATGATTGGAGAGTTAATGTTCTCTGCTTCCTGCAGACCCACACCAGTCCTGTAACGCGCAGTGGCTGCCAGAAGAGCCACAGCTATTTCAGTGGAACTGATTTGTTAATTTCTGTGCCGGGCGAAGGTCTCTCCAGCTAGCTTGATTATATGTGTTCGGGAGGCCTGAGGAGATGAACTGTGGCTCAGGGGGATGTTGCATTGTGTGAGATCAAAACCAATGCCTAATGCTTCCATGTGTGATTGACACTCAAGATTCAATTTTGGTTGTGTCAACTTCTGGGGATTATGAAGTGTAGGATTCTAAACAAGACTTGAGTGACCTAACATGTAGGATTCTAGAGAAGACTTCCTTGCTACCTTCTCACTGCTGTGTTCAATAAAAGCAAAACCATCCCATTAATTTATTGTCATGTAATCTCACTACGTCAGGCACTAGGAACCTAGAATTTTTGATATTGTGAGTGGAATACTGGCAACACCCCCACAGCTTGCCAGTGCTTGGTGTCTAAGTCAGCAATTTAATTTAAGTCGGTGACTACTCAAGACTACTTTTTGAGGCCTTGATAGTTATAAATGATGCATATTATTACTAAAGCAAGGACCAACTGCATAGCTAGCAGACATAGTAAATTTGCATGCCATTATGAGGTATTCCATAATTCAGGCTTTCCATTAATTCAGCTGGCATCGCAGCTGTGTAACCACTGCAGTTCAGCTGCAGATTCTGAAGTGAACGTCTTTGCATTGTATTAGCAATTAAATCTTTTCAAACATAACTCATTTTCTAGAATAATTGATATTCAGGCTTTTGTATACATGTGCAACCAAAAAAAATCAAGAGAATTATTTTAGGACACATCCAGGACAATTGTCTGTAACAGCTCTTCAGGATCCTCTCATATTTAGGAGGGACAATTAACAGATCTATTTTAGTTTTTGCTGAAGAGGGTATGGGAAAGAGTGAAAACTGTTGCAACCGATAATTGTTATTACTTGGAAGATTTAAAGAGAAATCAGATGGGTATGTGGTTGTTGCCTGAACTTTCTGCTGCTGTCTGGTCACATTTCCAGACTAATATCTGGTATTCTTTTCAGAATAAGTACAAAGAGAACTACGAGAAAGCAAAGGGACAGCCATACGCCATCACAAGTGATACTCCGGAACTGCGCAGAATCAAGAAAGTGCAGGATCAACTCAGTGAGGTGGGCTTCATTCCTAAAGTAAAGGAGGGAGGCGGTGTGGAAATCAGCCTAGCTCTGGGATCCTGGGGTTCCAAGTGTAGGTAGAATAAGGATTCAGATTACTCTGAGCTAGTCCAGACACCCAGAGATGGCTTTAGCCATGAGTCATGTTTGCTGCAAGTGAAAGGAGAGAGACTTTGGAAAGCTTGGCTTAAGCAAAGAGGAGACTATCTTCCAACTGTATTTCAGTCACAGTGGTCCTCCACATGGAGCGCGGAAGCCTCAGGCTGGAAATTCAACCAACAGAGCAGATAAGTCATAGATGCAGTTGCTCTATGGTTCTTCGTAGCTAAAATGCAGGATCTTTGCTTGGTGATACAGACCTACAGCCATTTTGGGTTACAACAACCTCAGGCACATGCCCGTGCTTGTCATGAGCTTTAAGCAGGTGCTGTTTCTGCAGGTCAAGTATCGAATGGATGGAGATGTTGCTAAAACCATTTGTCACGTGGATGAAAAGGCAAAAGATATTGAACATGCCAAGAAAGTGTCGCAGCAAGTCAGCAAGGTAAGGCCATGTTCTGAGCGTCACTGGGCTATTCAGCGGAATGTGTAGCACCCATTGCCGTGTCTTAGAGGTGAGAGGCAGCCACTAGTGCTGCTCACAGAGAATGTGGACAAAGTGTTTACAATGCAACAGGAGGCTCCACAGAGGACTGAAGTGGCCTGTAGATGGCTTGGTTGGACTGAAATTTTTTTGACCTGCCTAAAGAGGCGTTTGCTGCTGTAATGCCAGGTAGTGGTTGAGGTGGAGGTGGAGTGCTGCTGCAAAGAGCACAGTCCTGATGTCTTGTTTAATCATTTTATTTTTGCAAGATAAAAAGTCAAGATTTTATTTACTGTTTAAACTTTGAAATAAGTTTGTAAGTTATTAGATGTTTTCATTGAAAGCCAGAAAGTCTTTTTTTTTCCTTCTTCCTTCTCCTCTTCTTCTTCAGTATTCTTTTCTGTCCCTTAATTAATTAATTAATTAATTAAACTTTTCTTATACATTATATCCTGATGGCAGTTTCCTCTTCTTCCAGTCCTCCAAGCTCTTACCTTTCTGATTTGCTCCTCCATTTATTTCCCTTCAGTAAAATAGCAGGCCATCTTGTTTGGTTCTGGTTTTTTAAGACAGGGTCTCTCTGTGTAGCCTTGGCTTTCCTAGACCCGTTTTTGTAGACCAGGCTGGCCTTGAACTCACAGAGTTCTGCCTGCCTCTGCCTCTCTGATTGCTCGGATCACAGGTGTGTACCACCATGCCCAGCAGTTAGTTTTAAAGGAATTTAGAAAGTGAAAGATTGACAAGAAATATCCAAATTCAAATGTGGGCAGCTACTTAAGGAGTTCTAGAATGTCATGCAAGTCAAAAGAAAATTGAGTTAATTGGCCGAGTGCAACCTTTGAAAAAAATGGATTGAAAATCAGAATTTTAAGGTCATTTTCAAACTTAGGTTTTTGCTGCTGTTGTTGTTTAGCAAAAGTTTACTGATGCAGAAGGGGTAACCTAGGGTGTTGGCACTCTCCCGGTAACAGTAGAGGTGGCCTGTATAAGACCACCTTTACTCTCCTGTCTGATGTCCAAATCCTCCTGCCTGCGTCAAGCCGTAGTCCACCTGTTTTCTCTCTAGGTTTTATACAAGCAGAACTGGGAAGACACCAAGGATAAGTACCTGCTTCCCCCTGATGCCCCTGAACTTGTTCAAGCCATCAAGAATACAGCCATGTTCAGTAAGGTGAGGTCTAGCTCTTTCTAATGTCCCATCGCACACTTAGAGCCATACCTGCTGAACAACTCAGAATGCAGTGTTTTTGTGAATAGCCTCAGGACTTGCATAGGGCTAGGATTTGCATAGGCGGAAGGTTAATTGTGTAATTTGAATGCTGATCTCTGTACCCTGCCCCCACCCCCACCCCAATCTCTCATTGCAATGCTTGTTCTGAGACTCTCCTGCCTCAGTGTTGTATAAACACTGCTCCCCAGTTGTCCCCTGGTATGCCAATAAAGCAGCTTAAAGCCATCCTCTGAGCAGAGGAGAGAATAGGGCTGAACTTTCTGCCAGCCAGGGAAGGAGGAGGAATTAGGGGAGGAAATAGGGGGATTCAGCCACAGGAGAGGTCCAGGAGACGTCATGAGAGGAGCCAGAATAGGAAAAGCTACAAAGCACAAATATCCCTGGGATATAAGCCAGGAGGAAACCAGATTAGTTTAGAGGGTTAAGAATAGAATAATAACTGCTTAGTTCTTGTGCTGTGAAGCTTGTTAGAATAGTAGAATGGACTCTCGATGATTTGTATGATAACCAGGTTAAGAGAGAAACTAAAAAGCAAACACAGTTTTATAAAGATAACACTAACAGATTTGGCCAGAAGAAGCCTTGGGTCCTACTGAGGTGCACTGTTGGGCATTGTGGCTGAAAGTCCCTGGAGTGCCTGAGCAACCTGTACCATGGAGCCTAACTTGGAAAAAACTAAGACACACCACAGAAGTGATTAGCAAATTGAGAATGCAGTATTTTGTTTTTAAATGTCAGTTATGCTTTGGATAGCCCTGGCTGTCACCCTAATTAGAAGTTTGTTTTATGACATAAATCAGGGGGAAATACTTCCTTCTTCCCTAGGCAGGAGGCAGGTAAAGTCACATAGAAGACAATGTCTAAAAATAAGATTTTTGTTGTTGGTGTTGTTCAGAAGTAGGACAAGCTACTAACAAAAATAATATAAATTGCATGGAAATGGGGGTGGGGGGAGGTTGTCTGTGATTTTTTTTACTGACCTCAGCTCTCTCCTTGCCCTTGGTACTTTATGTCATTGATGGAATTCAAATTATGTGTGCTATATGATTCTATCTTGTTTTCTCACTGCTTTTTTGCTTTTCTCTCATTTAGAAACTGTACACTGAAGACTGGGAAGCTGACAAAGGGTTGTTTTATCCCTATAATGACAGTCCAGAGCTGAGGAGGGTCGCCCAGGCCCAGAAAGCGCTTAGTGATGTAAGTTAAATACACTTGGGACCATATGAATGTGGGGTCAGGAAAGCCTGGGCTATGCCCCTAGGTCCTTTAAAAAAAAAAGGCCCGTGTCATTATTATAGAGGATTACATGCAGAATCAAAAATCATTATATGTATTTATATTAGCTATAGTTAATGCTTTATAGTAGACATAGTTTAGCCCAATTCCTTCTTCCTGTATGTGAGGAACCTTAGTTCACATCAGTAGTGGCAAAGTCTAGACTTCAATCCCAAGACTAAGATGCTTCTCACCAAACCACGTCTCAGCCCCCCACCCCCTTTGACTCAGTTAAAGTTGTTTTGTGATAATGGAGTGGCGTTTTTTTTTTTTTTAAAAACAGCCATTGGAATCACATCCCTCCCTTTGCAAATTTCCTAAGCAAATGCTGTCACCTAGTGTGATTTAGCTCTGCCCCACCATCCAAGCCAAGTCTGAACGGGATGTTTCTCTCTCTGCTGGGGACTCTTGAAACCTGCTTACACAGTGATCCCACTGAGAAAGCCTGGATCAGTTGTCTTCTAGAAGAACTCAATGCAGATCTAACAAACCAGTTGAAACTTACATATGACTTACTTGTAGTGGATGTGAAGATCTCAGCTGAATCAGCGTCCACACCTTACGATGTCTTTAACCCTGAGGTCTGATGTTTACCACTGTCCTTTGCTATCACCTGAAAATTTAATGGATTTTTAAAAAATTCTACTTTTGATTAAAATTCAGTTCATATAAATTCATGATTCCACAGGGCAGGTTAGGAAATAAATCACAATGGGATTTTGAAGTCATCTAATACACGCATGTGCGTCCTGCTTCTCTTTTAAGATAAACGTTTTGGTTTTGTCTCTCACGGATTTCGCGGCTTTGCCATGAGGCTGTATTCTGTCTGAAGAATAATCTATAATGGTATCTGTGCTTTCAATTTCAAGGGCCTGAATGTGCTAAGTGTGTAGCAGGAGAAGGTAAATGAACAGTCAGTAGCAGGTAGATGACAGAACATCAAGTTGGGTGCTTACAACATCCAGCAAGGAAGAACCCTCCCAAAACATTTAAGCCAGAGTTCCAGACTAGGAGAAAGTTCCAGGCAGAGTGTCCTCTGCACGGATGAGCTTCCGGCTTCCCATTCCCACTGAGGGTGTTTTATACCATGGGATAAATAACCGCAACATTGATGGGAAATGGCTTACCTTCTGCCTGTTCTCAGAAGAGCTACCTGAGGGTTCTCTCTTCTTGTCACAGTATCAAGGGCCCTGTCCCTGAGCAAGGACTCTTAGAGGACACAAGATAAATGAGCTTGAGTCTGAGACAAGTCTTGTTTATAGTGTGAATCTTTATCAAGTAATAGCTATTTGTTGAAAGTTTATTATATATGAATTTTTGGTGAGATTTTGAAGTTTTCATATTTTTTCCTTGAAAAATATATAAGCATACTGGCAGGATGAAAGAATTATATGTGAAAGAAAAACTCCAGAAATATCTAAACCTTGCTATGAGAAAGGACACATATAAGGAATGATTGAAAGATGGGGAAGGATGAAAAACTATATTTCAGGCTTAGAAACCACCAAATCAAAAGGCAAAGCATTGAATAAGCGTGGAGTGTTAGAAAGCAATGAAAGTGGGCGCCTCATTTGCAAGGCTCTTATTAAACGGCTAGATCAGGGCCTTAAGAATCAGACTGATGAGCCGGGTGGTGATGGCACACGCCTTTAATCCCAGCACTTGGGAGGCAGAGGCAGGTGGATCACTGTGAGTCCAAGGCCAGCCTGGTCTACAAAGCTAGTCTAGGATAGCTAAGGCTACACAGAGAAACCCTGCTCAAAAAGAAAAAAAAAAGAGTCAGACTGATGTAGATGTTTGGGCAATAAGTCGTCATGAAGTACAAATGAGGAAGGCGGTGCAATAAAAGTAGAATCTAAAGAAACTCTTTGTAGTCAGTATGAGGAACTGGATCAAAGGAAAACTAGAGTTGTGAGTAGTCATAGAAACCTAACTTGTAAGTGGAGAAAAGAAAAAGAAAGGAATCCTAAGACAGTAAATATTAAGTGTTAATGACATCAGATATTGGAGACGAGGAAGAGAATGGAGTCCCAGGAAAGTTTATTACACATGTTGTGTATGCTTAAACATATGCATTGTGGAGATAGAGACAGACTTGAAATAATAGGGAAAACATTTGGATCAAGGAATTCTATGGACAAGCTAAAGATTGAGGATGTAAAATTCTCACAGATGTGAAAACAGGATAAGAACTTACTGCTTAAAAGTCAACAGAATAAATGTGATGGCCAAAGACAAGGAATGTATGAGGGAAGCAGAAGAGCAAGTGGTCAAGGACAGTCCTGGAGGACACTCAACCGCAGGACACCTAGGAAAGAGCCAGAACAGGGAAGCCGAAGGGGACACTGGAAATGCCATGTCATGTAGGCAAAGGGAGAGCTGTCCAAGAACATTCACTGAACACCGCCTTTCCCCCATAAGACAAGGATTAAGGATTGTCTCCGTGCCACTTGAAGTTGGCTATGCCTTTGGGATATCACATTAATGAACACAAGGAAGAAATTACAAGAATAAACTAAAAAAATCTCACTCTGACTTTGCAAGGCTGGGCAGTTAGGAAATAGCTTTTATTTTTATTGCTGCACCAAGTATTGCATTACAAGTGTGTCTATTAATACTATTGGTAGCAACAGGAGCTTTTACAGTCACTAGCTCAGAGCAAGCTGTTGTCTACAGAAGATACCACTCTGTGGGCACATAGCTGTCAAGCCAGGGGTTTATGTTCGAGTCACTCTTGTTCTCACCCTACCTTATTTCTGTGTCTCTCTAAATACTATTTACCATGTTTTCCTGTTACTGAAATGGAGACGAAGCCATTTGCAAAGACTAAGAATGTCTTTAAATTGATCTGCAGTGCAGAATTCTTACTAGACAGAACTCTGAGCATGACTCCTGAGCAGCAGGGACTTGGTGATGTGATTTCTCAGAAACTTTTTAACAGGTTGTCATACTTAATAAGCATTTTTCCTGTTTGTTACTTTCTCCCTAAGGTCTTAGCTGTCATGGAAAACTCCACTTGCCCTTTACCTAAAATAAAAATTTTATATACTTAAATCAAGCAGGGAAGTGCATACATATTATCAGCTTTTTTAAAAAAAAGTCTCTTGTATGCTAGTTAATTTGATGATATTCATGAAAGCTATTGTTATAGGTACTAGGTTGATATTAAACTTGGTTAAGTATAAGATGACTGGGGTCTGGAATAAGCCAAGTTCTTTTTACTCTAAGATGCTGCCATGTTGGAGGAAAGGCACTGTGTGAAAGAAGAGTTGGGGAAATAGCAATTTAGTCTAGACTTCTGCTGGAGTCAGTCACTACCACTCTCACTAGATAGAAGATTCAAGAAGGCAGGAAAAAAAGGAGAGAAAGGATGAAGGGGCTCAGTGATTCATATATACCAGACTTAAAAAAAAAGACAATAGACACTTTTATAGGGTGGCAGGGAGGAGGTCATAGAGAGGGAGAGATTGGAGCCATAAGACATAACAGGAACAACTGATGGACCTACGAACAAAAGGCAAGCTAGGGACTGGCAGAGAGCTCGGGAGGCCGATGAGATGAAATGTGAGTGTAAAGCCCCTCCTTTCTCTATAAAAGAGGGAACTGGAATAGCATAGAGTTGACTGAGGATTTATGGGAGTGTTGGGGTTGAAAGCTGCTTCTAGGAGTCTGGACGTCACAGATGTTCATGTGTCACTGAAGACAAAGTGGCAACTGGACATCGTAAAGTCATAGAGCGTTAGACACAGAACCCCAGGCAAGCCACAGTTCACAGAGCAGAAAACTGGGTAGGCAGCCTGTAGAGTTCAAGCTAGGTGTTTTGGCTTGAAGACTTATTCCCATATATCTTGTTCATATGTCTGTCTTAATCCCCCTTATGTTGTGAGCACCATCCCATCACTAAGCATTTGATTCTCCTCTGGACCACTCAGCATCTCAGGTAAAAGAATAAGATGACATATAATTAAGTTGGTCCAGAAGTGGGGGTTGTTAAGTAGGTATGAAGAAAAGACAAGTTTGAGAGTTGAGGATGTTAGTGAAAAGAAAGCTTGCCATTACTACATATGGCATGAAGACAGATGCAAAGAAACAAGTTTAGGACTAGGAGTCCTTAAGAAGAGAGAAGAATCTAAGCAGTAGCAATATGGCAAACCAGCCACTGAGCAAAATCTCCTCGTTTCTGGAACAGACAGAATTCTGCCTAAAAATGGGCAAGCTTGGGTGCAGGCAGAGTCAATAGCCAAACTCTGCCAAGACAGAGTAAGAAAATCCTCAATAGTTCTTGACTCACAAATATGTCTGTCATATATATTGGGCCAGAAGGCTGAAGATGATGTTCCAACATTATAGAGAGATTTGGGGGACTGTTCAGGTAGCAAACTGTCTCTCATTTTTTCATTTTGGAAGCTGTTAACCTGAACTTCTGGTTCACTCAGATAATTAAGTTTTATTCCTTCTCAAGTCTCTGATGGGGTTGAAGACCAAATAGTTTAGTCTTACAATTAAGCTTAGTTGTTTAGGGTTTAAGATTTTTTTAGGTCTGGATAGATGTTTTAAGTTAATAGAGATGAGATATGATGAATATTGATTTTCATTCAGAATTTTAGACTCACCAAGATAGGAAAGATGGTTTCCAAGTTTGCCAAATACAAATAGCCAAGTCACTATGAGTATAATATTAATATAATTCCTGATTGCTTTGTGTCTCTTCCTGCTGTATGCAGTTTATTGCATTTGTGTGTAATAATATAAATGTATATGTAAAAAAGAAAGGTAATAAAAAAAATTTTTTTTAAATGAGTGGAATCCTGAGAGGCAGAGCATGCAAACCAAAGGACAGACATGGCTAGATGGTGCACGGCACTTAACGCCTGAGAGAGAAGACACTGGCATTGTTAAAAATGCTGACAATTGAAAAAGAACATTAGGGTGTCTTCTCAAATGCTTATGGACATTCTTGCCCTTTACTTTTGCCAGATTGCCTACAAAAAAGGACTCGCTGAACAGCAAACTCAATTCACGTCCCTGCCTGATCCTCCTGATGTAGAATTTGCCAAGAAAGTAGGCAACCAAGTGAGCAAGGTAAGCATATAGGGAGGAACCCCTTCTTTCTTGGAAAGCTACCCAGTTTTATTTTTTGTGTTTGTTGTTGTTGTTGTTAACCCATTTGGGAGAAAAAAAGTACCCTGATGGTCAAGTTCAAGAAGAAACACAAAACACTACAGGTGGTTTTTGCATATCCCCTGCCCCCCACAAAACAAAACAAAACAAAAACAAAAAACAAAAACCTTTATACAGCACATGTGTCAACAGCATAATGATGTCAGTGGTCAGCCAACTTGGTGACTCAATTTTTTTTTTTTAATGTCACAGATACCTCTTGATTAGACAGCTTATGGCTTAATGCCACTTGACATTTTCCTTTTAATTTCTGAGGCAGATAACTTATGTCACCATCTAACTCTACCCTTCCATGGAAGCTGTGGTTTAACTTGAGGGCTGCCGAGAGACCCCATGAAGTTTCGTACCCTCACACCCTCACTCAGATGTGGACAGATGAGACTGTGCAAGTGAACTCACAGACCTGGCTCAGCACACAGTGGAAGAGCCCACACTTAAGAGCTTTGAAGCCCTAACAAGCTGCTTCTTTTTTTTTTTTTTTTTTTTTTTTTTTTTTTTTTTTTGCCTATATTTAGCTGAAATAAAGTAGTTCAGCAGGGTGCAGCTGTGACAAGGAATGCAGAGAGACAAATGTTTGGCTGGTATATAGGCTGAGCTAAGTCCTGTTGTAACACAGTCTGGTCAAGGCCCCTTTCTCTGTGACACAGCTGTTTTTATGTGCCTTTCTTTCTTTCTTTCTTTCTTTCTTTCTTTCTCTTATTTTTCTGAAAGTCAAGACTCAGTTTCTTCTGCTGTTTCACTTTGGACTGAACTTCAGGTTTCATATTTTTCTTTTTTCTTTTTTTGGTTTTGGTAGAGGTTGGCTCTTTAATAGAGAAGAAGGAGGAAAAGATAGAAATGATGGGATCTCTTCTGCTGTGTTCTTAGCTTCTCATTTTGCAGAGCACTTAATGTAAAACCCAGGAGCTGTGGAAGCATAACAAAATTAATGAGAATACTAGCAACCTACTATTTCCCCCAGGGCTGAGTGGAGATTAACTGGAGGCCTTTGTGTAATGGAATGGCTTCTGGGTGTGTCTGTAGCAGGAAAAAAAAAAGATGGAGCAGAAAGATAGATTAACTTTGAGAGAAGTTGTTTTTTAAGTGGTCATTTAAAAGTAATCTATTTTTAGCTTTTATGTAAAGAGTATCTCAGTTCAGGTAGAATTCCTTTTTATCTAAGTTGAGCAAGCAGTGTGGACATTTGAAAGTGATTTTTAAGAGTCATGTTCAACCTTTTTTGCAGTCATTCTCTCCAACGATTGAGGCTTGCCAATGAAACTCCGATTGTGCTTTTCAGTATGGCAGCCCCGAGACAAACCTGAGAGCTGAACACTTACAATGTGACTAGAAAAAAACTGAGAATATTAGTGAATTTGGACTCCTATAATAAAAAAAATCACATGAAGAGAGTCTTAAACAGCAGACTTTTGGCTTCCCAAAGTCCCACAAAATGGAAAGTCAAAATGAAGTGCCATCACATTGAGAGCTAAGGATTCAATATGTGAACTGGAAGTTAGTACATACATGTATCCACTTCCATAACAGTGAAAGAGTTTCACATGAGAAGTGTATACTGGATCTTAAATGTTTACCGTGAAGTAAAAACAAATGTAACATAGCTCATCATTTTTATGCTGATTGTATGCTGGAATGGCAATGTTTTGGATCTATTAGGTTAAGTAAAATTTCCCACCTGTTCCTTTGCACCTTAAGAAACATGGCATCTGGAGTAGCTTTCACGTTAGCTTTGTTGGACTGCACACTCTGGTTGGCTAGGGTGACAGACACAGTATTGGATATTTGGAAAGAGTTGCCAACCTAGGTTTCACCTTGTAGACTCAGATGAGCTGAGGAAGAGTGGCTGTAGATGAAGGTCATTGGCTTTGGCCACAGAGACATTTATCCTAGTCTTACCAGATTCCAAGTTCAAAGTGTCTGTTGTGCATCAAAAATACCAGTGTATCTAGTGAGAAATCTTGGGCATGGTAGCCAGTCCATCCAGCAACCAGGCCCGGGCTGCCAAGGATGACTTCCTCGTGATGTTCTCCTCTCTTCCTCACATCACTCCCACTGTCAAGCTACTTGAATCCCCATTTCATTAGCATCATATCTTCTTTTCATCCAAAAGTAGATTTAAAATGTCTCCTTCATTGTCTCGCTTTCAGACACTTAAACTCTTGACATATCCTCGCCAGACTGTGTCTTCTATGTCTGTTGTATGACAGCTCCCTGTTCAGCCAGTAATGATCACATGTTGGTGGTGGTGGTTGTATTGACATTGCATTCTCGTTATTAGCCCTCCTTATTATACTTTTCAGAGTATATTCTCGTACCTTTGACTTTGCCAACATCATGAGCTCCATGCCGGTACCTTTCCAGGCTCAGGTGTGCTTCGTGGCTGTAACTTAGGTGGCCCAGGAGAGTTGTTCATTCCAGGGGAGGGAGCAGGTTCACCATGACCAGCTGAGAGTGGATTCTGCACACAACATTGGGAGATCCCTTTACTCTGTGCCTGCCTCTTTGGAATCTAGGATGCTTTTTAAAAGATATATCATACAGTGATACAATGTTAGATACACAGACCCTCCATCTTCTGAAATATTCTATTGCATTGAACTTGGGAGACTCCTATGAATCTCTGCATAAGGCATTTGACTGAGTCATGAAAAGCAACTCTGGATCAACTGTGACCAACAACAACAACAACAACAACAACAAACACAATAAGGTGGCCCCACATGCTCTGAAAGATAGCTTCGCTGTGAATGGAACTAACAAGTATCTCAGTGATTAGCTACTTAGAAAAGAAGATATGTGATTAGCTCATTTCTTCCCATTTGATGACCACACAAAAACTACAGGTGCCAATCTGGAAAGTGGAAAATGAAGCCATGAGTTTAAATGAGACAGCAGGGAGCCTAATTTGTAGTATAGTGCCCTTAGCTAACTGATGGTGAGGAGGGCCTATGGCTCAGGGAAGCAACCACTGTGCATACTGGCATGTGGTCACCTTCCCCTACAGTCTATCCATAGTTTAGACCTAACAGAATATACTTTCATCTATTAAATGAAAATTCCAGGAAAAGTTAAATCGGATCTTTCTTCTAGGCTGGGGAGGGAAGTTTAAAGAGAAAGTTTTGGGGCTAGAAGGTTAGATGTCAGACTCTTGACATGGGGGAGACTTCCCACATGGACATTGCCTGCCTTTTCCTCAACTCTTGAGCAGAGTCCTGTCCCTTTGACCTCCTTCTTACCTACACATGAAAAGGAACAAGGATACCCTCCTCAACAGTTAGCAAGCTGTAACCTCTTCTTCCATGCCGTGGGACCCCTTAATAACATAGACTTTGGAGTAGGCTGTGAGTGATCAGTCCTCAGCCAGACCCATTGAAAAAAGGGATGGGAAAACAATTTAGATGTAATATGAATAAATTAATAAAATATATATATATTTAAAAGTAATAGACTGTGAGTCCCCAGCTAGACCCATTGCAGGAAGTAATAGCAAACTGTTGTAGGAAGTTTTTCCCTCGTGTCCTTAGCTCCCGGAATAATGACTCAATAGACTCAAAATATTATACAAATGCCTAGGCCATATAGCTAGGCTCTTCTCTGACTAGCTCATAATTTAAAATATACTATAAATGGTATTCTTAGTTCTGCCATGTGGCTGGTTACCTGCGCTCAGGCACTATGTGTCTATCCTCTTCACACCTTGCTGACTGAATCTTCCCACCCCTGGCTCTATCCCAGAATCCTTTCTGTCTCCAGAATGTTCCACATCCTTTTTCCTGCCTAAGCTATGAGATTCATTATTGACAGGTGTTACATCCATGCAATATGCAAGATATTCCTTCTACAGCAAGCTTTTATTCCTGGGGAGTCAGAAGAGAAGAAGGACTTTGGATGAGGCATGGTTTTCTATGGTTTTCTGGATGGTTTTCTACTCTGCTCTTTATCTTGTTTAACTATCTTCTTTAAAACCTCAGGCCTATCTTTGTTGTGAGAATTACATCCCTACTCAGCTCTTCTTAGCAAAGAGATACAACCAGTCCCAGTTTCTCTGTAATAGCCCAAGGTTGGCTGGTAAGAGTATCTGCTGTGACAACTTGATGTTCCAAAGATCTCTGTCTGTTGGCTTTGTGATTCCTTCACCTGAAGTCCTGAGCTTCCTGGGGTTTCTCTGCACAAAGGGTCCAGAACCCCAGAAAAACACAGATGCTGGAAGACTGAAAGCTGAGATGAGGGCACATCAAGGACTTCTGAAGTGGCCTTTTGTTCATAAAATATTTTTATTGTTTTCTTTACTAGGTTTGGTTTTGGTTTTCAAAGACAGTCTTTTTTATGAAATCCAGGCTGGTTTTGAATTCTTTAGTTTCCTTGCCTCGGATTTCCAAAGTACTTTTTCTTTTTCCTTAACAGTTATCTGCCACCATGCTCAAATCAAACTTCAGAAGCTTCGGTGTTTAGGGGTACTTTATTCATTTATCAGCTTCTCAAGCAGCCTGTTTCTCAAAAGATTCCAGGCAGAGTAATCAGAAAAGATCTACAGGCAGTCTTCACAAGTCCACAAATCAATTAGTTGACTTCTATTTTGCTTTGGGGACTTACTTGAACTGAGGAGTTGTCTCAGAGTTTCTGTTGCTATGAAGAGACACCACAAACATGATAACTCTTATTAAAGAAAACATTAAGCTGGAGCTGGCCTACAGTTTCAGAGGTTTAGTCCATCCTCAACATTAAGGCGGAAAGCATGGTAGCGTGCAGGCAGACATGATGCTGGAGAGGTAGCTGAGAGTTCTACCCCTGGATTGACAGGCAACAGGAAGAAGCAGTGACAATGGGCCTGGCATGAGTATCTGAAACCTCAAAGTCTACCCCCAGTAACACTCTTCCTCCAACAAGGCCACACCCACTTCAACAAGGCCACACCCACTTCAGCAAAGCCACACCCACTTCAGCAAAGCCACACCTCCTAACAGTGTCACTCCCTGTGAGCCTATGGGGGCTGTTTTCATTCAGACCACCACAAGAGGGTAGCTAAATTAGTTAGTGGTCTAATTCAGATTTTGTTGTTCTGTTTTGTGTGTTGGGGTAGGATCTTTCCATGCAGCCGAGGCTAGCTTGATCTCAAGATCCTTCTGCGTCTGCCTCCCCATCTACAACGCAGATCTGAGTTTCTCTGTCTGTCTGCCTCCCTCTCTCTGTCTGTCTTGTCTAGCATATAATTGTCTCCAATTTCCTTATGGTAATTTGTCATTATTATAATTACTCCATGCATTTGTTAAGTGCTGTGGCTATGCAGAGCATCTTTAGCATATGATCTTGCTTTACATTCTAGCAGTGTTCTGTGTAAAATACAGAAGTCCTTGGGATTGAGAGTCTTGAAGTGTTGATTATACTAAGTCAAAACTTTGATAATGGCGGGATCCATTCATGGACACTAAAGACCCAGACATCTAAAATGGACAGCTATAAAAGCTGCCTGCTAATAATTAGCGTATTAGCCATTGCAAAACAAGGAATAGGTCATTTGAAAGAAAGCTCTAATTCCTTTTACTCTGATACATTGGTTCTGTACACCAGAGCTCGTGCTAATAGTATAGCAGAGACGGACTTTCTATTTCTATGACGGACGTGGTGAAAGTATAGGTGCCTACAAGACACTTGTGAGTCAGCAATGATGTCTTTAGCATAGCTATAGGAGCCAAGGAGGAGACCCTCCCTAACCCTGACCCAACTTTGTTTCATGGGCCCAGAACTGGGGTTGGCTAGGTTAATTTTGTTCCAAGAACCCATGGGCCAAGATAATTCACAACAACATATCTTGGGTTAGTTGTGGGGTAACTTCTACATACCACATTTTGGGTTAGATGCTAATTCCTCCAAGTCAGCAAGGAAAGATAGCCTCCTCTCTCCCTCCCTCCCTCCCCACCTTCCTTCCCTCCCCACCTTCCTTCCCTCCCCACCTTCCTTCCCTCCCCACCTTCCTTCCCTCCCCACTCCCCATTCCCTTTAAGTCAACTTTCTTGCTGGGTAAGTTGGACTACACTGCAAGATTACATGTAGGTATTTATTAAGAACCTAATAGGAATCTTGTCTAGATATTTAATAGTGTACCATTACTTAATTCTTATTTGTCAACTCTTGGATTTTACTTTTCATTTCTTTATGCCATCAGCAAAAATATAAAGAAGATTATGAAAAGAAAGTCAAAGGAAAATGGAGTGAGACACCCTGCTTTGAAATTGCAACGGCCAGAATGAATGCTGATAATCTGAGCACAGTAAGCAGGAGACCAGGGCCAGATGTCCTGGGAGGGTATCCCTTTCTTTGACAACTTCCAACTGCTTGCAGTAGCTCAAGGAATTCTAGAATGCTAGATATTATTTGGACCAAATTTCATGATATCTACCGTACTTTTCATAGGAACAACCTGGTGGTGAGACCCTCTTACCAATTGCAAAGTTCAGTTAGCATGAGTCAAAGAGGCTCTTTTTAGTTTATCCGTTTGTTGCCTGCTGAACAAAATTGTACATTTATAACATTGATTGACTTGGTTTCCCTGGAAGACAGAAATCTAATTCTTTCATTCATCTGATCTGACTTTCCAGAGCTTTCTCAGAGGGCCAGAAAAGCTGTGGCTTTCCAGTTGTTCTCACAGCTTGTTCTAATTGTCCAGACCTCTGCCAAGCTGATATTTATTTTGGCAATGCCACCACATTCTCCAATTGCAACCTGACTGACCTGAACCAAGGGGGCGGGGGAGGGTTTCATGTGTGCTTGAGGGGCTCTGCCTAATACACTCTGTCCTGGGTGTCTGTCTCCACAGCTGTGCTAAGTGTCTTTGCTGTCTTACAGAGGAAGTATCAGGAAGACTTTGAGAACATGAAAGACCAGATTTACTTCATGCAGACTGAAACACCTGAGTACAAAATGAATAAGCAGGCTGGCGTTGCAGCTAGCAAGGTATGAGTAAAGAAATCTTCCCACTGATCTTCGTGTCTTTAGTTGGGGAAACTTCTCATAACAATTGTTCTTGTATGCAATGGAAAAGATGATGGGGTAGATTCTTCGGGAAATTACTGTAGCTGAGACCAGTGGGTGGTAGGAAGCCTAAAAACAGTAGAAAAGAAAAATATGCTGTAATGACAGTGGAAGCCTTCACAGCACCTAATCGCCCTTTTCATTATTTCATGGAGCGGAGGGCCTTTTGCTGGCCAAAAACATGAAGGTGATCATCTCAGCTAGTAATATTTCTACCAGAAAAAAAATGGCAGCCTCATATGAAGCTGCAGGCTTCACACTCAACACTGTCGCTGGTCTTGTGTCCTTGCTAATTGGTGAAAAACCTAGTCACAAATAAGATCAGAAGTCCATGGGTGTCTTCTTGTGCCGTGCACAGTAACTTTGATAAAGGGGTTATTCATTGACAAAACATGGTATTGCTTTTATTAAAAAGCATAAATGTTAAGGCCAAGTACACTTGTTTGATCAATGCCTTTCCCAGAGCCTTGGTTCTGCCAAAGGAGGGAAAGCAGGAAGACTCCTTCCCTTAGAAAAGTGTAAGACAGTGGTGTTTTAGATCAGGATACCAGCAGGACAAGGGATGAAAAATATTTAGGAAGTAGAGCACCCTTGATTTGTGAAGGATTAGATGTAAGATAGGAGAGAAAGTTTTCAGTCTAAGAATCTACTTGGATGGGCTTTCCCTTGGTGGATACAAGGAGGATTGTAGAAGGAAGAGGTGATTAAAAGGGGTCGAAAGAGGAGTTCATCTTCAAACCTGTTAGATTCCAGATACCTTTTTGATTTTTTTTTTTTTTAGGAGAAAATACCAAGTTGGTTGGTTGGTTCTATGAGTCTGGAGTTTCAAAGAACCTTCTTAGGAATTTTATATAAAGTTTGGGTTGCATTAGTGTGTGGAAAGTAATGTCTTGAGACTGAACAGCACAAGGAAGGAGGGTGGATGGGCAGCTCCACAGATGAACCATGGTGTGCTCCCGTGTGAATATATCAGCCCGGTGAGATAGGAGCACAGCTGAGAGGTAGCAGGATTGTATACAGCAAGTGACGGGGGAGAGTGGAGTTATCATTCGTACCAAGTATCGTTCATGGGTTTGTGAATGCATTGCCACTGGCAGCCCAAAGAACAAGTTCGCTTGGAGAGGGCTCATGACTGAATAATAAAGAAACTTCTGGAGGTCAGAACATATTTAGCTCTTTCAAGAATTTTCCCCCAAAGAAAAGAGAATGGGTGGTAGCTGATGGAAAAGAAGGTAGTAAGTTTTAAGATGGAATAAATACAAAACACCATGCTGCAATGTCAGTGGGAAAATCTAGTAGAGAGGCAACACAGAACGGATACTGAGAGTTGCTGGGCCGATGCCCTTGAAGGAGGGGAGCTCTGGCATGGCTTTGTCACACAGTTCTCCCACGTAACAGAGGCAGGTGAAATGGGAGGATCTGTGAGTGTCCTGTCTGCTCAATTCTGTTTTGCAAGGGCCTTTCTAATTCCAGAGGAAGAAAGGCTGTGCAGTCCTCCCACGCCTGTAGAGCCCGCGGAGTAGCTCTTGTGATAGTCAATTGTAGACAGCAGGGTGTTTATCACTTGCCATTGTCTACTAAGCTGATCGGCTTTGTTTTGCAAGGTTTGTAAAGGTAGTGGATTATTTCATAATATATACTCTATTATATTAGTAATATATAAATAATAAATATAAAATAAATACTATATAATTATTTATTAGTTATTATTTACTATTATACTACTCAATAAATATACTACTCAAATAAAAGTCTTAGACTAGAGATCATGGTCTGAAGCAGGGTCAGTTTGCTGTTCTGCTCGCTCTGGCCATGTTCCCAGTTGAAGTTTGTTTCTTTGTTTGTTTGTTTTCATTTTCCCCAGCCCCCAACTTACAACTCCTGCCATAGTTGAAATTTAAAGTACTGGGTGGGAAAGGAAAGCTGCGGTTGCCACCATCAACCCCCTTAGCTCCTTCCTGTCCTGCCTGTAGATGAAATATGCACTTTCTCAATACATGGTTATAGGAAAGGCATAAAAGCGAAGCTGATGGTGTTCCTAGCTTCTTGTCGTTATGGTGGCTAGACAGCAGGCAGTCGGAAGTTAAGTGCCGAGCAAAGGCTCTGCAGGAGCAGACATCTGGGGCACTGTGTGTCGTCACTACTTGTGTTTCTTTCTTTGCCCCAATATTTATGTGTCTTTCTCCTTTCGAGGACAGAGACCATATGCTGTTCTTTTTGTGTCTTTCCCAGAGCCAGGCACATAGTCAACTCCCTCCGATATTTTTTTTTGAAGTGATTAAATGAATGAAAAAAAAAAAAAGAGAGTTTCCTGGAAATCCATGCAGTTTCTGTGCTGCTGTTATGTGTTTCTATGGGTGTTGTGGCAATAAAATGTCACACTGCCAGATTTCTAAAGAGGAAACTGCTTTGTGGAACCATGTCGTACTCGCTATAATGGAGATGAGGACAAAAATAACCAGTGGAGCTACTTCATTATTTTCTTTCATCCTACAGGTAAAATACAAAGAAGATTATGAAAAGAATAAAGGAAAAGCAGACTATAATGTGCTTCCTGCTTCAGAGAACCCACTTCTCAGGCAGCTGAAAGCGGCGGGAAATGTCCTCAGTGATGTAAGTCAACTCCCCTGGCGGAGTCTTGTCTCCTTGTGTGACGCCTGTACACCTGTGTGGCTTTGCTAATGTTTTGGAGGTATGGAGGATGAGTCCGAACAGAGATGACTAGCCATGGAAGGCCGAGTGTCTCTAAACATAGCATGCCTCAGTGTCTGCAGCTGGCAGAGTGGGTTCAGAGGGCAGGGAGATTCCTCTCTGCTTAGAGGTTTCCAGCATCTGGGCGTCTGATTAGGCACAGAGCATGATATGCTGGGCTTCCGAACAGGCAAAGGGAGACTTTCTTTTTTCTTTTTTTTTGGGGGGGGGGGTTGGAGTGGGGTGGGGCTCAAGACAGGATTTCTCTCGGTGTAGCCTTGGCTGTCATGGACTCACTTTGTAAACCAAGCTGGCCTCGAACTCACAAAGATCCGCCTGCCTCTGCCTCCCTGAGTGGTGGGATTACAGGTGTACGCCACCACGCCTGGCTAATAGGAGACTTTCAAAAGACATCCTGACACTATCGTCTGCAGACAGTGAACTAGGAAGACCCTCCCTGACGAGTTTCCTGTCTGCTTCTACCTATAGAATTGTTAAGGGCCTGTGTAAGCTATTCGAATCAAAATAAATAAATAAGCCACAGCCTGTTATTAGATGACAAAAGGTCCAAGATCAGTTTACCAATTTTACTAAAACACACACACACACATCATCATCATCATCATCATCATCATAATAAGAGTAATAATAATAGTAATAAAACACATATGTAACAAACATACACAGGCTAAATGTGTGATCATTTAAGGTATTTTTATGGATTCAAAGATTTGACGTAGTTCTCTGAATAAGTTAATGACCATCTCTCTACTCTTGAACTATGTTAGCATGGTGTGGAATGTGTGCATGTGGCTGGGGAAGGGGGGCACCAAGGAAGAGGGTGTTCGTTCATCTATCCAGATTGCTCTGCTGTGACCTGCATTTCCAAATGAAGGGCATGTCTATCAAACAAACCAGCTCAGCTTCAAAGCTGCCTTTGTGGCTAGAAACAGGAATATAAGCATATTACAAATGAATGGGTTTACTGAAATCTTTGAAAATCCAACATGAAAAGATGGTGAAGGTCCACTTTCTCAGCCATGTACTTGAAACCACTAACTGACTTTTTGTTATTTTAACACTTAAGTATAAATCCTAGCAGTGCAGGAGGGTTGAGGTTGACCCATGCTTCAAATTCCCAGTTGGAATTTTTTAAAGCTAATTATGTTTTTTTTTCAACTCACTTTTTCATGAATGTTTATTTGAAAAACAACAAGGCTAAATAGACTGCTGGTCCCACAGCCTCTGTGTACCTGGGGCATAGTCAGTGAGAGAGTAAGTGTGCTGAGAGAGGCAAAGCAGCTCAGGGACATAGTCCTGCCACAAGGCTCAGTTCTAGGAACCATGTTAGATTCTTAAATTTTGAAAAAGTAAAAACTCTGGTTTTACAATCATTGCTAATAATACTGTCTCTCCCTGTGTTTGGTTGTCAGTTTCTAAGATAGTTGACAGGTGGTGTCTTTTCTTCTTCTTTTGTTTGGTGTTGGAAAATATAAGTGTTATAATCAGTGTAGGAGTGACAGGATCTATTTTAACTGTTCTCCCCTCCCCTTTGGCAGAAACTATACAAGGAAAACTATGAAAAGACAAAAGCGAAGAGCATAAATTACTGCGAGACCCCCAAGTTTCAGCTTGACACAGTGCTGCAAAACTTCAGCAGTGACGTAAGTCACCACGCTGTCACTCTTCCTGTTTTAAAGGCCTCTTACTTAACAAGCCACTGATCAATTAACAAACGAAGAGCATTTTGTCTTTCAGACTAAATATAAGGATTCCTACCTAAAGAATATTTTGGGACACTACGTAGGCAGCTTCGAGGACCCATATCACACACATTGTATGAAAGTTACAGCCCAAAACAGTGATGTAAGTCCTAAGACTATTGTTTTCACTTTCTAAATAAGACATTGTAGGTTGTTGAATAATGATAAAATAAAGGCCAGATCCTTACATCTGATTCTGTTCCCCCTCGTAGAAAAACTACAAAGCAGACTATGAAGAAGACAGAGGCAAAGGCTTCTTCCCCCAGACCATTACCCAGGAATACGAAGCAATCAAGAAACTGGACCAGTGCAAAGATGTAGGTTCACAGGGTGAACCTGTGGCAGCCATCCCTGCTCTTACGTACCAGATCCTTTCCATTTCAAAGACATTGACCCAGATGTTGCTACCCTTTGTGGCATTTAGAAGCCAAGATACATTTTTAAACTTTGACTGCTTTACAACTATGTTTAGGCAAGGAACTTGTAAGAAGCAACACCTATCTTGCAGAGACATGCTCTTTTCCCCTTGGCATCCTGTGTCTCTGGAGCTAATCTCTAGCTCGTTGCTGTGAGGAGCTATCAGGAATCTGAAGACACGGGAGCAGTCCTCATATTCACAGCAAGCATCTTTCAAACAAGCTGCAATCCAGCTAAAAACAAAACCAACAAATGTTTGATTAACCACCAGTTTCGTTGGGGTGGGGGTGGGACAGGTTCTTTTTTTTTTTGACTCATAGACTGCCTTGGATTTCACAGACACTACTAAACCAAATCCCTCTGTTCCTTCACAGCATACTTACAAAGTCCACCCAGATAAGACAAAGTTCACTCAAGTCATGGACTCTCCTGTTCTGGTACAAGCCCAGGTCAATTCCAAACAACTGAGTGATGTAAGTTCTTCTAAGTATCTAGGGAACCAGTTATAGGGGTTGGGAGGGGGCACCCCATAAACAGAAATTCAGTTTGTTCCATTTTGCCATTCTGGGATCAAGCCCCAAGCCTTGTTCATGATGGGCAAATGCTCTACCATTCTCCTCACAGCCCATAAAAACCCAACTTCTTATTTTATTGTATTTATTAGAAAACATTTACACTTTGCTTGACGTTTATGTGTTTCCCATCACATAAAACTAAATTCTAGATTTAGACAAAATTGGACTTAATGCCAGTTTCCTGTGACAAGATAGTCAACTGCCTTAATCTTTCTGTGCCTCTCTTTCTCTTAGGTAATTTGTAGATGTCTTGAAAATTAACACAATAGACTATGTGCTCAGGGTATACAAACCATATCTCAGAATATACATATATATATATATATATATATATATATATATATATATATATATCATATAAGTTTCTCACTGACAAATAACTTTCTAGAAAATGGAAGCCTAGAGATAAAGTTTTAAAGGGCCTCAGTGTGTTTATGGCCAGAAATGACAGTTTCAGCTGCAGTTATCAGTAAGCACGAGACATGCCTGGCGACACTTACGAAGGGATCTCCAGTGAGTGACATGAGTGATGAAAAGAAAGCCAGGACAGTGCCTCCCAACCTAAAGGGCCACTCATGAGAGGCATGGAGAGGAACGTGACTACAGAGCCACCTCGTTCTGTCACCTCCCGTGGTGGCAATGGCCATGGGGACTGCTGACAAGGGTCTAGTACACAGGGTCAGCAGTGCAGTGACTTTCCTAAGCTCTTGCTCTCGGGATCTCCGCCAGTTATTTCCCAAAATGCCTGAAGGAGCTTTTTGCATTTGGTAAATCTTTGTCTTCTGAACTTAATGGTCCTCTCTCTGCCCCACACCCTGCTTCTCCCTCCCTAGCTAAACTACAAAGCCAAACATGAAAGTGAAAAATTCAAGTGTCACATACCTCCGGATGCTCCTGCCTTTATCCAGCACAGAGTGAACGCCTACAACCTGAGTGACGTGAGTACCTCACGTCCTGCACCACAGACAGCTGTGCCTCTGGTTCTGAGTTGCTTTGTTGAGATTCAATGACTACTTCAATGTTGAATATAGGAAAGACCCTCTAGCATTTGTGTCGTGTTTCTCCCTTTCGGCCGATGTAACTTTAAGCTCGCCTTATAAATCCCTACTGTGTCTGTCTAGTCATCTTGTAAGTAGCTTCATTCGATTGTTGCATAATCTTAGTGTATTATAAGCGGCCTCTAAAACATCAGCATGCATGTGTATTTCAGGGCAAATCTTAAATGTTAGATCTGTTAGCAGAATTTATGTGTACCATATTGTAATTCAGTTTTCCTAGGATGCGATCTTTTTTAGAAATGATTTCCTTTATTCCCCAGGCCTACAGTGTCCCTTTTTATACAAATTAGACTTGTTTCCACCTGTAGGAATGCTTATGCTAATGATAACACAGAGGCGCTAAAGGGCAGAAGGCAGTGAATCCATTGCCAGCGTTCATCTTCTAAATTTAATTTCATAGAAAAGTCAAAATACCCTTCCTTGGGAGAAGAGTGTATCTTAACTTCTCAACAACTCCTCAAACAAGCGCTGTGATTATCCAGCATCGGTGGACAATAGGATGATTTGTGAAATGACCTCTGAGTGGATTTAGAGGGCAAAAGAAAGTGATGCCTAAAAATACAGGCTAGCTGCAGAGTACTTGTACCGCTCTGCGTCAGGGCTCAAACATTAGTGTGGCCACTGGAACTGAACTAATTTGATGAAATGTTCTGATGGAGAACAGGAAACATAGTATTAGGATTAGAAACTCCAGCTTGAGGAGAATTGCCTCAAATATGCACATTTTCTTAGAGAATGAACAGGGTCCATTTATTTTCTGTTAAGAATAAAATGATAGTTGGGCAGTGACTCCTTTAACCCTAGCACTCAGGGGCAGAGGCTGTTAAATTTCTGAGTTTGAGACCAGCCTGGTCTACAGAGTAAGTTCCAAGACAGCCAGGGCTACATAAAGAAACTCTTGTTTTGAAAAACCACAAATAAGTAAATAAATAAATATGACAAGTTAGCCATCTTCTTCAAATGGGATGATGAGCCTTTCGTTTTTGCTAACTCCTTCTCCAGAATGTCTACAAGAACGACTGGGAGAAGAGCAAAGCTAAGAAATTCGACATCAAGGTGGATGCCATCCCCCTGCTGGCAGCCAAAGCCAACAGCAAGAATGCCAGTGATGTGAGTATGGCCCCCGGCTGGGCTGCTGCTGGGCTGCAGTGTCCCTGCTGAGCGGTTAGCATGTGTGGTGTCCCTGCAGGTGATGTACAAGAAGGACTATGAGAAGAGCAGAGGCAAGATGATCGGTGCCCTCAGCATCAACGATGACCCCAAGATGCTGCACTCCCTGAAGACCGCCAAAAACCAGAGCGACGTAAGCATCTTTGGCAAACCACATGGGCTGGATGTCAGCCTGCACTCAGATCTCAGATTCACATGGCAAATTCAATGTGGAGAGGCAATGGTTAGCAGAGAAGTCACTGTTTGTGATGTCATTCTTCTCCGGGACGATGAGTTCTTTAGTCTCCTCTAGGCCTTTGTTTTATGGGGAGGAAACAATACTGTTTTCTCACTTTCCAGAAGTGGGCTAACTATGTTAGTATGCGCAGTGAGCCTCATATCAGTGTGGGTGTGGACTCACTCCATGCCCTGAACTGAGGCACTGGCAAAGACACGGAGAAAATGAAAAGCGAGAATTGAGGAGACCGACTGGGAGAAAATGTAGAGAAACTGAATGAAACATAAACACAAAAGCAGGATATTTCAGTTTACAAAGCAAGATATTTCAGTTCATAAATTTTGTAACAAACGACTGTGAAGAAAAATATGATAGATACACTCATTAAGGCATTTTAAAACTATAGTTCATGGGCAACTGCTATAAAGAAAATAAAAGGCTAATGGAGAGAGTCCAACTTCTATGCGTTGGATGGAATATGTGCATGCCACGTGTTGAGCTGGTGGCTTTTGTGGACTGACTGTGTCCTTGGGCCTTTTTTAAGCCTTAGGTGTCATTTTACTCCAACTTTTTAAGCAATCCCCATTCTTTAAGCACTTGCAAATGGGGCGGTTATTTCAAGGCATTCACATGCTTTCCTCTTCAATGTGAGCAGGACTAGGACGGATAGTATGAACACTTGCTGTTATTAGCAGGTGAGCTCATACAAGACACGAGCCTCAAGAGCATCTTTTCTACATGGTGGAAAATGAGTGGAAGAAAACATAAGAGTTCTGTCCTACTGCAGAGGCAATGGCACAGATCAGATGGCTGTTAGTGCGTGTGACCTATTTTTCTTTCCTTTTTCCTTCAACAGAGACTATACAGAGAAAATTATGAGAAGACGAAGGCCAAGAGTATGAATTACTGTGAGACCCCTAAGTATCAACTGGATACCCTCCTCAAGAACTTCAGTGAGGTTCGGAAGGCCACGCCCACCTCCTGGGTGGGAAGGCTTTTCTGCCTGTTGAAAAGTCACCATTAATTAACTCAAAGTATGTGTGTTTTCTTCATTAGGCTAAATATAAAGATTCATACGTAAAGAATATTTTGGGTCACTACGTAGGCAGCTTTGAGGACCCATACCATACACACTGCATGAAAGTTTCCGCTCAAAACAGTGACGTAAGTTTGAATCCAGTTACTCTGGCCTTGCAGTGACATCGTTTGGGGGCAGCAGTCGTCCTGATTTGTTTTTGTTCTTGTGCATTTCAGAAGAGTTACAAGGCAGAGTATGAAGAAGATAGGGGGAAATGCTATTTCCCTCAGACAATAACTCAAGAATACGAAGCTATCAAGAAGTTGGACCAGTGTAAAGACGTAAGCCAGCTGCCCTGGGTTCCTCATTGGCTGTGAGATACTTGGGACATCTAGTGGTACCTTGAACAGAAGTTTAAATGCTCTCATCTTGTGGCCAGGATGTGACAGTTTACTTAAGTTTAGATTTGGGGGTGAGATTGGGGAAACACAAAAATCACCAGGAAGAAGCCCATTGGCTATGAAAGTGTTTTCAGGTTTTAATGTCTTTATTTTCAATAGTTTGTATAGCTATAAACTCAGGTCAAGAGGACTCTATTCAAGCTTGTCATAATCAGGGTGTTCATCGCTCAACAAAGTGACCCCAGGGGCTAACCTGAGCCTGACATTGTTCTCAGTGCTGGGGGTTGGCGAGCATGCTGGCCTGCAATCCTGCACACACTACTGGGGTGGAAGAGACAGGCAGTGAACAAGGAGAGGAGCACTCAGGAGCAAGGAAGATACCATCTGATATAAGGGGGCAATTCAGACGTAGACCAGGGCAACATGAAGAGACTGTGGTCCGTGGGGTGATCTGAGACAGGACTGTTCTGCCATACCAAGCTCAAGGAGCAGAGAAGCCAAAAGAACAGGCTCCAGAGAGAAAGAGGAGCCAAGAAGGTGTGGCTAGGATGTACTGGGGAAGGGAACAATACAGAGATGAAGGGAGGGGGATTGCGGAACTCATAACTCAAAGTCCACCCCAGATAGAACACAGGTTTCAGTATAGAGCCATAGTAGCACTGGGAATATTGACTCGGTGGCTTAGATGTAGCAGAAAACTTAATGGTTTTTCAGCCTTTTAGCTTAAAAACAGAGAGAGAGAGAGAGAGAGAGAGAGAGAGAGAGAGAGAGAGAGAGAGAGAAGAAGTATGGGGTAGGGAAAATGGATGGAAATAATGTGATTATGTTTTAGTTTTAACAACTGCACATCTACATACAACTTAGGGAGGGGGAGGTGAAGAAGGCAAAGAGGAGTAGAGAATTGAACCACATTTTCAGGACTAAAGAAAATAAAGCTCTGGATGTAAACTTCCCCTACATTGGAGTGGTATGAGCAGGAATAGAAAAGCACAGTGTGAAATGCCAGTGGAGACTCTCTTCTTTTCCAGCACACCTACAAAGTGCACCCTGATAAGACAAGATTCACAGCGGTCACCGACACGCCCGTGCTACTGCAAGCCCAGCTCAACACTAAGCAGCTCAGCGATGTAAGTGCCCTGACTCACCTGCATGTGCAAGGGGCTGGTGGCGCGGGACTTGCTGCAAATCTCTGCGTCTTCAAGGGCTCGTCAGTCATGCCATGAATGCCATATTCTCAGATTTTGATTAATAAGATGCAGATGGGGCTGCTAGGTTGGACTGTAGCTCACAGCAAATCATTATACAGCAATGAAGTAAGTCATGTTTTCAAGTATCTCAGTGATTTCTCATAGGATTACCTCATTTATTAAAATGTGTCCCATGCACACTAGAACTTTGTGCCACTTAAGAAAACAGTGGCAACAGAGGCATCCATTTGGCCGGTGAAAATGGAAGTATTCCTGTTTCAGTAATGTCACAAAGATTTTATAGAAAGAGACAGTACGCATGTACAAAAAAGTGCTACTCCAGGCAGTAATCTGGAAACAAGGCTGCTGCCATGAGGAAAGGTGCTTGCCACCAAGTCTGATGACCTGAGCTCATCCCTGACCTCCTTCCACATGACAGAAGTAGAGAGCTGACTCCAAAAAAAAAAAAAAAAATTGTCCTTTGACCTCCGCACTTGTCACAGAGCATTTGTGCATGCATGTGTGCGCACACACAAATGAAAATGTAAAATGTAATTTAAACTATCTTAAAATTGAGAAAGATCCCAATAGATACATCTCATGTGAAGAACCAGAGGACCACAGAGTCTATAAGATTGTGTCACCTAGCAACGACAGGCAAGCTTCACTCATGATAGCTCAACAGTATGGCTAGCTAAACAAGATCTGAACCACGAGACACCAACACATATGCTAATATGGAAGGGGGAAATCTCACGGAGCCCCACCCCTAGGCAAAGAACTACAGGCAACTAAGGCATGCTGGGAATGGGAGAGGCAGGCTTCCCACAGGGAGGAGCCCCTAGTTGGTTGGTTATCCAGTGCCTAGTGGTCAGCTCTGAAATAATCATGTACATATGCAGCAATGAACAGGCTGGACAGGTCATATTTACATATTTATGCATGAGTACATATTTGTATTTAAAGTAACAGTTAAAGAGGAGGAGGATGCCAGGCATCTGAGAGGGAGTAAGGGGCATGGGAGAAGTCAAAGAGAGGAAAGGGAATGGAGGGAGAGGGAGAGTAATGCGATTATGCTTTAATCAAAAGCGAGGCTGCGATGATAGTTAGAAGAGTGACCGGAAGGGCACTGTGGATGGATAACTGAGGAAAGCCGGAAGCGGGGACGGGGTGTCGGGATTTAATAATCGTGTCAAGATATTACCGGGGGTTATCCAGGTCTCGTTACTGCTCTGATCACAGAAATGTATCACTTTGGGTTTTCATGCCCTCCAGTCCCAGGGTAGTGATGCTGATGAGGTGTGTGTTAACCGTGTCTGGAATATAGGAGCAGAAATACCAGGGTGAAACCCAGTTGTATCATAATCCTCTGAGAGAGAACGTTGACAAGATTAAGTAGCTCCTTGAAGCAGTTTTCTTAAAAAGACATCAGTACTGTCTTAGGTAAATTCAAGGAAATTCCTACTTTGAACTGTTTGAATTTCTACTGAGTCCATTTTCTGTTCTGGGAGAAAAAAAAAAAAAAGAATATCTGGGGCCAAGTAATTTAAAAAGAAGAGAAGTTTACCAGATATATTGGCCCTTGAATGAAACCCCAGCACCTGGGAGGCTGAAGCAGGGGACCTTGAGATTGAGGTCAGCCTGGGCTACCTAGAAAAATGCTATTTCTAAAACTGTCTCTTCTCCCCTCAAGAAGGATAGAGGTTTACTTATCTATAGTCCTAAAGGTTAGGGTGTTTAAGAGCTCGGAGCCAGCACATATTGTTGACCCACTCCCAAGGAGGAATCAGCCCATTAGGGCAGATCTCTTGTGAGCCAATCACCTCTGACAGGTGCCTCCTGTCAAATTATCACCGGTGTGACTTTAAGGGCTTAAGTGAAACTTGGGGCACACAGTCGGCCCACAGCAACATATATTCTCCCTCCCTGCCTCCCCTAACTCTTTCAGCTGAACTACAAAGCAAAGCATGAAGGTGAGAAATTCAAGTGCAGCGTGCCAGCAGATGCGCCAGAGTTCATCCAGCACAGAGTCAATGCTTACAACCTGAGTGACGTAAGTAAGATGACGCATGCTACCCTCGTGTGTGGGAAGAGAGAACGTGAGAGGCTGAGCTGCGGAGATGGCTATGAGTGGACGTCTCACATACCCTGGGGACCTACTTCATTAGTAGATATCGTTTTTGTGGCCTCTGTTGTCATCAGAAGAATTTCCTCATTTATCCCTTTGATGATCTCTAGAGTTTTCGAGATGTCTCCCATGTAAATTTCTCGTTTTATCTTTTCTAAGAGGCTGTCTCTTATATAATTATTTGTGATAAGTACAAGAGTCTTTAGAAGGTTCCTAAACTTTTAAAAATCAAGTGTATTATTTATATTTTCAGTGACTAGAAGACAAACTTATACAATGGAAGAATCAATAGTTGTACTACTGTTTGATTAATAAATTACTCATAGATGAGATCATTTTACACATGCAAACTTCCAATATTTTTTATATTCACTGGATTAACCTGTTTTCAATGCCTTTTTAAAAAAAACATATATTAATTTCTTTTGTGAACCTTTCCTAGAATGTCTACAAGCACGACTGGGAGAAGAGCAAAGCTAAGAAATTCGACATCAAGGTGGATGCCATCCCCCTGCTGGCAGCCAAAGCCAACAGCAAGAATGCCAGTGATGTGAGTATGGCCCCAGGCTGGGCTGCTGCTGGGCTGCAGTGTCCCTGCTGAGCGGTTAGCATGTGTGGTGTCCCTGCAGGTGATGTACAAGAAGGACTATGAGAAGAGCAGAGGCAAGATGATCGGTGCCCTCAGCATCAACGATGACCCCAAGATGCTGCACTCCCTGAAGACCGCTAAAAACCAGAGTGACGTGAGTGTCTGCCCTAACTCCAGGATGCTTTCACCCGACTGCATGCCAGGGAGTAGAAGGGTTTCGGTTGGAGGGTTTTGTGCCCCTGGGCTCTCCTCAAGTTCATAAGGTCCTGCTGAGAGCTTTACAGGGAGAGTGTACCCTGGCTCTTACGTGGCTCATGTTTGAGGAAAGAAGTTATTAACAGTGTGTGACATCGTTGCGCTTTGAAGACTCTGCATAAATATCTAACAGAGCCTCAAAACCTCCCTGGAGAAGATCACTAGATACCTTAATCTAATTGAGAAATAGCTTTCAATTTGATTTTTAAGCTGTCTTTAGAAGAAACTAATGAGCTTCCAATACAAAAATCAAGTATGGCTATCAATAATTTATATTGATTTTAACAGTTGGTAGTGGCCCCAATCTAAGAAAAACATCCCATTGATGATAGGCCTTTTAAAGAATATGGTTATTAAAGTATATCCCTAGAGGTGACCCAGGGGTCACCTGTCCTTCTTTGGTTGGGATTTTTACTATAGAGAGGCCAACATCTGCTATTGCCAACTAAGGTACATACTGCTTAGAAGATACTTCAGGAGTGGCTACAGTGTTCAGCATAGCTGGCAAACGCTCATTACCATGGTGAAGCTAGAAGGTGTGGGTATCATTTGATCTCACCATGTGTGCACACAGTGATCTGGGTGTGCTTTCTTTGTCATTACCATGAGCATCATACAGTGCTCATGCCTCTGTCCATCCATTCCTTATGCCTTCTTAGGCTCAGGAGCTACAGCTAGCTGTACACAGATGCCACAGAAAGTTCTTGCATTCTTTGTTTTCAGTTGTTTGTTTGTTCTGGGTCTTTTTTTTTTTTAATCCTTTTCCTTGAAAGCATTAGACCACTAGGCACAAAATAAACTGATGAATTCTTATCAATTGATTGACATTGGCAACTGAAAGACGTTATCATTGAATTGTTCTCACAAGATGCCCAGACTTATGCCAAGCTGTGGATAGCAGGGAAGCTTTTCCTTAAAGCCATTTGCATCTTTGACATTTTTAAATGAATTTTTTTAGTGTAGCATACAAAGTAACTTGACCATGTCTATCATGATATCTTCACACACATGACTTGTATCATTAGACTTGGCTCTCCTTAAGTCGCCTCAGCACTGCCTTCCCTCACATTCCCCCAACCCCTCTCACTTACTCCCTTCCTTCTGGTTAGTCTCCCCACCCCACCCCACCCCCGACCCCACTTTCCTATATGTATTCCACTGCCCTCTGTTTCCCAACTACTTTAGTGGCTTTTTCTCTTTCTCACTCCCTCTGTAGTTTGCTACCTAGAAATCTACACATATAAACACACATGCATGCACACATGTACACACACACACACACACACACCTAAATCTAGGTTCCACCATACAAGACAAAACATGGGGTTTGTCTTTCTAAGTCTGCCTTTTTCACTGAACATAATTTCCATTTGCATTTGTTTTTCTTCAAATGTCCTCATTTCATTTCCATCTGTGGCTATGTGAAATTCCATTGTGTGGAGCATCCACATTTTATGTATCCATTTGACTACTGATGGACAGCCAGGCTAATTGCATTTTCTGGCTACAGTGAATTGTGCAGCAATAGACATGAATGTGCAAGTGTTTCTGTGGTGTGTTTTGACAGCGTTTTATAGACACTGATGTGTGTCAGATGCTGAGAACATAAACACAAGTGTCACAACAAATGATCAAATCACTTCCCCCCAACTGCTGTTGCAGCACTGCCTTGTTAGTTCCTTTCCAATGAGACAGGCTTTAAAGATGCACTTGTGTCCTTGAGTTCTTCATCCATCAGCCAGCGCCTGGGTTTTATAGTTGATAAACAAATTCCCTAAAATTAACAACCACAAAATATAAGAAGATAGACACAGTTCCCTGAACTTACTGATAGGTTTCTCTGATGGAAAAGCTTTGGAAGCTGATGTGGTACTTCATGCTTGCAATCTCAGCACTCAGGAAACTGAGGCAGGAGGAATTCCATAAGTTTGAGTCCAGTTTGGGCTTCATAGGTAGTACCTGACCAGCCAGAGCCAACAAGCAAGAATCTGTCTCAAAAATCAAAAGATAAAAAGTAAAATGAATTTGGGAAAGATCTGTCCATGTCTCATTTTTCTAGAGGAAATTGATGATATACGTCATAGGAACAAATCTGGGGTAAAATAATTGCTCAAATGTTTGCCTCTGTTTTTTCTGTTTTACTTTGTTTTTCTGAGAGCTCACTAAGGATACCGAGAACTAAACAGCCTTTTCTTACAGCGCGAATACCGTAAAGACTATGAAAAGTCAAAAACGGTCTACACCGCCCCTCTTGATATGATCCAAGTCACCCAAGCTAAGAAATGTCAGGCGATTGTCAGTGATGTGGACTACAAACATGTCCTGCACAACTACAGCTACCCGCCTGACAGCATCAACGTGGACCTTGCCAAGAAGGCGTATGCCCTGCAGAGTGATGTGAGTAGCGGGGTGGTTTTCTCCTCCCCTCTCTGGAAGGTGAGATGGGACAGGATCTAGTACAAGCCTTGTCCTTGGTACCCCGCTCCCTGAAGCACCTGCCTTATCTGTGAGGAAGCATGGAGACACTCGGAAATGGCCCCTGTGGTTCTTAGAAACGTAAGTGCTCAGGACGTAATGTGTCAGGCATGTGCCCTGTTAATATTTCCTCCTGGGAAAGATAACAACCTTGCTGAGCCAAAAGGCCTTCGGCTGTTAAAGTGAAGTAAAAGTTGTTATGAGTATTTAAATGGATGCCGAGGCCAGCAGGGTGGCTCAGAAGGAAAAGTGCTGACTATTAAGAAATAGGTTCCCCACTCTCCTCCTGTCCTCTTCTCGCCCCCCAGAAACCACCTGCCGACGTAAGTTTGGCTATTGCAGACCCCTCGCATGTGTGGAATTAGACAGTGTTTGTCTTTGGAAACTGCTTTACTTCTCTTAGCCTAGTGCCCTCAACATTCGCCCTTGTCACAGCTTTTGTCAGAATTGTCTTCCTTTGTAAAGCTAAGCAATATTCCTTTAGAAGTATATGCCATGTCTTTTGTACCCGTTTTTTGGTTGGCAGGTGTTTGGATTGTGAATTGTGTTTCAATGACCATGAGTAACTGAATGTCCTTTCAACATCTGATTTAGGTTCTTCTGGGTACATGTCCCAGAAGTCCAGTTGTTAGATCATATAACGGTCTTTTAGTTTTCTGAGAAACTTATTTTTCCAGTGACTGGATACTTGACCTCTCTACTGTCATGGAAATATTAACCAGCTAAGGACCAAGCAAGCATTTGGAGAGACCAGGGAAACTCAGCTTGGTTTCAAACCCAAGTGCATGCTTGGTAAAGCTCAGCTTTTACAGGTCAGGTAACAGTGTGACATCTGAGGCTGGCCTCTGAGTCCCACGCTCACCAAGGGGAAATCCCATCACTGTTAGACATGTCTGCAGGAAACAAGCATTTGCAGGTAGAAGTTAAAACACGCAAATGTTTGCAGATAGGAAATAAAGCATTTCTTCCTGTGATGTGGCCTTGATAGCTGCCATGAGCATCCCTTAAGGCAGTTTGTGCAAGTGTGTGCCTTCCAAATGTAAGAGGAAAGGGCGTTAACTCCATAGTGTAATGAACTCAGTGCACTTGAGTAAGCTTTGACTGATTCTATTTTCGAAGTAATCCTATACAGTGTCCAGGCAGGAATTTCTATTAGAGTAATAATTTGATTTTGTTAGATACATATACTAGCAATGAAAGTTCTACTGTATGCATGATCTTATTTCTCAATTATTTAAAATTTCTATGTGTCTTCATCACAATTCTATTAGAAGTTCCTCAAAGGCAAGATTGATATCTTGATTTTTTTCCTACTCCAGTTTTTTAAAATTCATCATAAAGAACAACAAATTTCAGTTTGTTTCTAGAGATAAATTTCATGTGTCATCTATGGTCAGATGACCAGAAGAGCTCCTGTTTTAGTGGCATCTGGTGACTGTCCCCACATAATACCAATTCCAAATAACAGCTGCCCATTTAAGCAAAGTGACAAGTCGAACTTTTCCAAATGTTTTGTTGGCCAATGCAGAAACCCTCCCAAGATGGTCATTATCCACGAAGGACAATGCGTGCCAAGGCTTTGACAAATAACAGCCATCAAATCTTGCTAGAAATGATTGAGATTATTCACCGTTAGTAGGCGTTCCGAGGAGCAAACCTCTACAGCCACTAGTCCCAGTGTAATTGGTCCATTTATTCTTTGAATGGAATCAAGCGTCTTCTGGCCTAGAATCAGAATTCCACACATTTTCAGTAAGCTAAACCTAAGGGGGAAATTGCAGACATGACCAGTAGAAGAGTCGAGACTCCAAGTGTCCCAAACTATCATCATAGGAGTAGACATGTGTAGAGCGACACACCTGCTTAACATCTTTAAAACGCTGAATAAACTGTCCATGGTGTAATGATGACAACGAAGAAAACCGTGCCCCTCCCCTTTTCTTGTAGGTTGAGTACAAAGCTGACTACAACAGCTGGATGAAGGGCTGTGGCTGGGTGCCCTTTGGTTCCTTGGAGATGGAAAAGGCAAAGCGAGCCTCGGAGATTCTTAATGAGGTATGGCCACTGGTGTGTTAGAGGGCACGGAATCCTAATAAGATGCAAAGGTCATTAGATGCACTTTTTCTACTTCATTTTTCCGGTCATTGCCACTTAAAAAGATTAAAAAGCACAAATAATCCAGAAAGATACTCATACCCCTTTAGAGTATACAAACGGCTCATGTAAAGCATTTAAATATAGTTGAGCAACTTTATTCACAATGTAAAATTTACCTGCTTTAAACATGACTCATGTAGTTGTGTACTCACTACCAACAGGAATTTTTTTTCTACTTTTTTTGGTTGTTATTGTTTATTTTAAGGCATAGTCTCATCTTGTAACCCAGATGGGCCAGAATTTATTATATCACCCAGAGCTGGCCTTGAACATGTGGTGCTAATCTTGCCTCAGCCTAGGAATATGGGGATTCCAGGCGTGAGCCTTAACACCCACATTACAAATTATTTTAAAATGCTACTAGCTCCATTCATTTGCTTCATTTGCTTCAAGAAAACCTCTGCCTGGATTTTCGGCTCTCAGGCATTGTTGAGATGCTCTGGTCTCTATAGTTTTACCTTTCATAAACGCTTCTGTGAAATCTGGCTTCTTATGGTACTTTTGCCCCTGCCTAAAATTCATCCCTTTTCTTTCTTTTTTAATTGCATGATCTTCCTTTGCAAAGATATATCACATATCAGTGCCTTCTAGACCTGTTGGTAGGGATGTAGCTTGTTTTCAGCCTGGGGTAATTCTGAGTAACGTAGCTGTCAAAGGTTCTCCTTTAAAGAATTGTGACCTACATTATAGTGTTGATAACCCCGGAATAGTATACAAATTGCCTTTCAGTTATAGGGAAAAGGCAGTAATAGTCGTGAGATTCTTAATGTGGCTGCCGTATCTGTCACTTCTCCATCAACAGCTGAAAACCCTGTTGTCACATGAGTGGAAAGGGTATGAAAGACAGTCGTGCAAAGTGAGGCTTGTCTGCCATGCTCCAGCTGGACGTGTTCTAGCTACTCTGTGCTTCTGTCTGGTTTTGCTGAAAGCAATTCTGCCTTCTCCAAAGATCTTTCAGAAAAATATCTTCCTGGCTTAGTAGATTCCAGAAGTTCAGAGTTGAAAAAACGTTAAAATATATGTAAAAGTGGAATGTACCATATGCCCCGAGGGTGACAAATGAGCAAATCAGCGGAGAAGACAGGCCTAAAAGTAGTGACAAGTTGTCAATTCCCCAACTGGGCCACCTTCCCAAAGTCCTTCTTTCTTCTTAAGCACATCAAGTGGCACATACATAAGAAGCCACAGAGGCTTCAAAGAGGACATGATCTCTGCCTCATTAGTCACTAGCAGTTTATCCCTCAACCAGAAAGCCTCTTTACTCCAGGTGCTGATGGAGTTGTTAGGGCAATGTAAAGTCACCCTAGTATTCACGAGGCAGAAGCAAGAAGATCAGATGTACAAGACCATCCTTGGCTATTCACAGAGATTGAAGCCAACCCTGTGTTGCATCTGGACCCTGAGTTTGTTGGTTGGTTTGTTTCCAAGACAACCAAATGTTCTTGCTTGGTCTTCTGAAGACCCTTCAGAGACGGCTCTGCTGTTTCTGTACTCAGCATAAAGGAAAGGCCTTCTTTTACTCCATAAGCAAGGAACTTAAGGAATACAAGCATGCTCCCGGAGATCTGGGCCTCTTTCTTGCACAGACCACCCATGATGACACCAGTTTTAAAACATGGAGTTCTGTACTGCATTCATTCCTCATCCGAGGCGATCAGGACTCTATCTAATATTTCAAAATTGTCTTTCTTTCTGTGTCTTTCCAAAGTAAATGTCAAGGATTTCAATGTTAACCTGTCGTGAGAAGAAATTATGAATCTTTCTCTTTGATTCTCCAAACAGAAAAAATACCGCCAACATCCAGATACACTCAAGTTTACCTCGATTGAAGATGCTCCCATTACAGTGCAGTCTAAAATTAACCAGGCCCAGAGAAGTGACGTAAGTGACCATCCTGCGTGGTTTTGTAACTGTTTACTGACACAAAGCTACCCACACTCAATGCAGTGGTCTCCTGTAGCTGTTTTACCATCTGAAGAACTTCCTGTAGGCAGTTGTAAATTCCTGCTGTCCAATGACCTAGTCATAGCTTTAGGGTTACTATATATACTGTTCCAGCACCACCAAGGGAAGGCTCTCTGAAGGAAAGGTGAAATCTGCTTCTTTTAATAGCAATTATTAGGTATCTCTAGGGAGACCAAAAAGGATGAATATGTGTGTGTGTGTGTGTATACATATATATGTATGTATGTGTGTGTATTCAATATATACACATAGATATGTATATTAAAGACCACATGCAGGTTTCTTTAATCTCCCATGAAATCTAAAATAGATTATTGTTATGTTCTGCCCTGCTAGCCTGTGCTGGCTCAGGGAAGCACATGCAAGTTAGAATTTCCACCAGGTCACCTCCTTGAGTTGAGGTCCTCCAGGCACCCTGACCTAGAACCAGAGATTCCCACTCTAGGCTCAGAAACTGTGTCCAACCACGAAAACGCAATGAGACAGGACTCTGTACCGCTGCATGAGTGTCTTAGAATGTACATTTATTTTTGCAGATGAATGTAGGGACAGCACAGAGAATGTCTTTCTTAACATCACCTCGTGAAATTAGACACCACCTTGAAATTGTTCTCCAGTGCCTTTCACGGTCTCCTCATACTCTGTGTATGCACGGTTTCTCTCCTAGATCGCTTACAAGGCCAAAGGGGAGGAAATCCTGCACAAGTACAACCTGCCAGCAGACCTGCCGCAGTTCATCCAGGCTAAGGTCAACGCCTACAACATCAGTGAGGTGCGCACGTCACTGCCCTGCGTGCTCAGCCTTTACTAACGCGGGTTACTCTTAGTCCTGCTCAAGGGGGTATTTCTCTTACAGAATATGTACAAAGCCGACTTGAAAGACTTAAGCAAGAAAGGATATGACCTGAGAACTGATGCGATCCCCATCAAAGCTGCCAAAGCTGCCCGGCAGGCTGCGAGTGATGTAAGTCATGGTCACCTGTGTGACACGGGACATAATGGGATACCCAGAAGTCATGTATGGTGCCTCCGACTAGTCAGGACAGAAAGTACCCTAAACAGACCTTGGTATTCTTGGAGGCAGGATTGGCATAAATTACCACTCATGAATTACCACCAAGACTTAAAATCACTGTGGAGATTTCTGCACAAAATCACCATTTGACCACTTCCCCTTGAGTTGGGAGACCTGGTGACACTCAAAGGAAGAGTAAGCAGGCTACCAGGAGGAGACCTGATAGGCTGTGATCATGTGGTGGTGGAGGAGGTCCCCTTCTGTTACAGACCTAAGGGAGGGGAATAGGATGAGGGAGAAAGGGAAGGGGGAACAATTGAGATGTAATCCAAATAAATTACTCAAATAAATTTTTAAAAAGAAATAAATAAATAAAAATGAAAATAAACCAAAGTAGAATTAAGAAAAGAAAGAGAGAGAGAGAGAAAGAAAGAAAGAAAGAAAGAAAGAAAGAAAGAAAGAAAGAAAAGAAAAGAAACCAAGTTATAAAGCCTCTGGATGGAATAATTTCCTGTCTAACCTTTATTAGTTTATGGGTTTCCTCTTTCCTTTTTCATGCATTACATCAATTTACTAGGAAATCCAAGTATGGCTTCTGATTGAAATGAAAATTTCATTACACCAATGTAATTGCAATGCAGTTAAAAAAAAAAAACCTGCAAAACCCAAATATCCTTGTTCTGAAAAGCCCTCCCAACGGACCGCCTTTCTCATGGCTGGATCCTCCAGCCGCCCCATACCCCAAATCTCTCAGAGTGCTCTCCCACCTGCTCTCCTACCTACCTACTTGCTTGCTTTCCAGGATCCCCTGCTTGTCTCCCCAAGAATTCCCAGTCCCCCTCTGTTTATAATTCAGAGCCAAATGGTGCTCTCCATGGCTGGCTCGGTTTCCTCTTCAATAATCAAGGACTTAGAAAATTTCTTCTACTATTAACAGTCTTCAGCTGTCAAATCCCCCACCACTCCAGGGCCCTAGCAGCAGAGAAAAAAATGGAAAAGAATGTGAAATGCTTCATTGTATGGTTTTTACCAGTGTCTATGGAGAAGGGAACGGTTTGTCACTGATGCGAACTATGCGAGCATCTGTATCCCCACCAACATTGGGTGGACAGAAGTAGCTATATAGACACCCAAGTGGCTTCTAAATGATGTTTACTTTTACTGCACTACAGGGGAGTTGGTCCTTCATAGCCTCAGATTTCATATCCACAGATACCTAACTATTGGCGAAAAAAGATCTTTAAAATTATATCTGTGTGCTGAACATGTACAGACTTTTTTTTTTGTCATTATCCTCAAAATGACACAAAACCATTTATATGGCATTTAAAATTTGTTAGATATTAAAAGTAATCTAGAGATGATGTGAAGCATGCATGGGAGAGTGTGTATAGGTTATATGCAAGTACCGTGGTTCATATAAGGGACTAGAGTATGGAGGGGTTTGGTGTCTGCACGGGGTGGGCAATCCTGGAACCAATCCCCTTGTTATAGGCATATAGAAATTTCCAAGAAGCTCAAAAATTCATATTACAACCTCGCCGTTCAGTAAAATCTTCAAAGCTACCTCTTAAAATATGTCTACCTTCATTCCCAACAGATTCATTACAAAAAAGACTATGAAAAAGCTAAAGGGAAAATGGTTGGATTCCAAAGTCTCCAAGATGATCCTAAACTGGTTCATTACATGAACGTGGCCAAGATACAGTCAGACAGGGAGTATAAAAAGGACTACGAAAAGACAAAGACCAAGTACAACACACCTCACGACATGTTCGATGTTGTGGCGGCTAAGAAGGCGCAGGATGTGATCAGCAACACCAACTACAAGCACCCTCTCCACCACTACACCTACCTGCCGGACGCCATGGGCCTAGAGCTGTCCAAGAACATGATGCACATACAGAGTGACGTAAGTGCTGTGGTACCCAGGGGACCATCCCCCAGTTCCCAGAATGAGTCTGAGTCTCACCTCTTCCCTCCCACCGTAGAATGCCTACAAAGAAGACTATAACACCTGGATGAAAGGCATTGGCTGGATCCCGATCGGCAGTCTTGACCAAGAAAAAGTGAAAAAGGCAGGTGATGCGCTGAGTGAAAAGAAGTACAGGCAGCATCCAGACACACTCAAGTTCACCAGCGTTGAGGACTCGCCAGTGATGGTGCAGGCAAAACAGAACACACAGCAAGTCAGTGATGTGAGTATAGCAGGAGAGAGGGTGTATGTTGGGGGGCGGGGGGCTCATCTGGGGGTACATACCAGCTCAACATATTTACTCTTATTACAGTGTCTTTTCATTTCTAATTTAGTATTCTGTACATTCGATGTTATAACTATGAGGGCTGGAGAGATAACTCAATGTTTAAGAGTACAGATTGCTCTTATAGTGGCCCTGGTTTGGTTCCCAGCAGCCACACATGTGGTGCACAAATACACGTGAAATAAAAATGCTTATATATAAAACAAATAAATTGTACATTGTTAAATAAATAAAAAGAAAAGAAAAATTTAGCTTAGGCATTTTTTTTAACTCCCCAGGCACTGACTTTTTAAATTTGTCCTTTATAAAATCTTCCTTTTCAACTGCCGTTAAAAGACTGTTTTTATGGGGCTGGAGAGATGGTCCAGCGGTTAAGAGCTCTGATTGCTCTTCCAGAGGAGCCTGGTTTCACACCCAGCTCACAACTATCTGTAACTCCAAAGATCTGACACCTTCACACAGATATACATGCAGGCTAAACATCAATGCACATAAAATTAAAATTAAATTATAAAAAAGACTGTTTCATATGGTACACTTTAAAAATCTATTTGCTATCCATAAATGGATATAAGATGTTTAGAACCAACCTGTACTTCCCAAGTTTTTTCCCTTGACTTTTCCCCTTTATTGGATACAATTGACAGGTACAAAAAAAAGTTTTATTCCAGGCCAGGTGTGGTCTGGAGTCTGAAGATTTAGGCTAGCCAATGCTACATAGCAAGCTCCATACAGGAAAAAGAAGGCCACGAAAGAGAAGGGAAACTGTGTGTGTGGAGGAAGGGGGGGGTGTCTAACAAGAGCAACACCTTTAAGTGTGTACTTAATGGTTTGTCCTTTTAGTATGGCGTGGAAGGCGTATTATTTTGGTGTCTGTGTATTGCAGATCCTATACAAAGCTAAAGGAGAAGATGTAAAGCATAAATACACTCTGAATCCTGATCTCCCACAGTTTCTCCAGGCCAAGTGCAATGCTTACAATATAAGTGATGTGAGTAGCATGGGGGTCTCTGACGGGGTGTGAAAGCTCGATGTGACAATACGATAGAGCTTGAGGGTAGGAAAGCATCTGATGAATTATTTAAGTCAGCTTCTCACTCTTAGTACCCGAACAGAGTCCATCTCAAGACAGTGGCCTCTTGACTTTTTGTTTGTTTGTTTTTGTTTTTTGTTTGTTTTTTGTTTTGTTTTGTTTTGAGACAGGGTTTCTCTGTCCTGGACTCGCCAGGCTAGCCTCGAACTCACAGCACTCCACCTGCCTCTGCCTCCCCGAGTGATGGGATTACAGGGGTGTGCCACTGCGCCTGGCTGCCTCTTGACTCTTGAGTGGGCTCCTGGCAGGGAAGGGGCCCTTCGTGGGGTGTAGCACTCTCCTTTACACAGAGTACATTGCATATTCCCCTAAGGCTTGTGCTTAGTTTTCCAGTTGGCACACAGTAGAGGAACGAGAATCCTTCCCGAGAAAAACGAAAATGAACGAAGTCCTTATTCACTGGTTTACTTTTTAAACAATAGCTTTACAATGTATAAAGCTGCCTGCCTAGTCTCCTCATGACTATCCTTCATAAGATTGGACAACTTCCTGTCCTCTCGATGGCCCTCAACGTGTCAGAGTTCCCATAGCCTTCCTTCGTCCACCCTAGGTTCCCAGCATCCCTCGGCTATACGTGCCAAGGCCAGATTTGGGTAGCCAGTGCAGAGTCCAGTGATTTGGGGCTAGATACAAAGTGTGACCTTTTGCTGATGCGTTTCCTGGCAGAGCATTGCGACTGGGGGAGCTAACCCCTTAGCTTACACGCCTGAGAGAACCAAAGAATCCCAGTGGTTAGGGGGGCTCCTGAGTTGGTTGGTTAAGAGTGCACTGACTGACTCACTCCCTTTTGCGTTCTACCCCAGGTCTGTTACAAACGGGACTGGCACGACTTAATAGCTAAAGGCCACAATGTCCCGGCTGATGCCATTCCCATCACAGCCGCCAAGTCATCAAGAAACATTGCCAGTGATGTGAGTAAAAGCTTTAGGTGAAATTTGAGTGGCTGCCTTTTTGTAATGCAGTCAGATACCTACTTGCTTTTGTGTGTGTGTGTGTGTGTGTGTGTGTGTGTGTGTGTGTGTTACATATATACATATATATATGTATATATATTTATCTATACACAATTAATGACATTCAAACTCTCCACAAAATATTCTTTTGAAAACCTGCCACCTTTTCAATATTGTTGTGATTTTTCTCAGATGACTGCACTTAGTAGCAATGTCGTAAGTCTGACAGTGGCATTCTTCCCTGACTCGTAGCCAAAATTACCTTCACTGACACACTTCCCTGACAACTTGCACTTATATTTTCAGGGAGAATATTAAATGACTGGCAGTAACATGTTAAATTCAGATAGCTGCCTGCATCACAATTGCGCTAAAAAGAACGGAGACTGTTAGGTAGCTGCAGCTATTTCATAAGCCAAGTAGAACTCCTGCCCCTTCTAGGATATAATAATAATTATTTTATTCCATTGATGTCATTTATCTACTATGATAATATGTATACATATGTTATACACACACACACACACACACACACACACACACACGGTCTGTTACAAACGGGACTGGCACGACTTAATAGCTAAAGGCCACAATGTCCCGGCTGATGCCATCCTGGCTGATGTGACACACACAGTCACTTCTCGTCTTTAAAAACGCATTTTCAGGCATTCACATCTTGCAGGCTTCGCTATTGTGTTGTGTTCCAGGGACTGCAATCTTGACTTGAGAAAAGAGAAGAAACCAGCTGTGTGTATAGCCCACATAGGAGAAAGGGGTATAAAGACACGACAGCTCTCCTTGTAGGACTGGACTGAAAATGCCTTCCTCGAAGCTTTGTACACAGTACACATCACTCTGAAATGCACTCCCGACCTACACTGAAAGTGAACGCCTGCACTTTAACTCGGTCCCTTTCCCCACCTAGCAGGTTCTCATGGCTTTCTCTAATATATCTAGTAATTACTTGTTAACCCTTTCACCTGCTAAGTCCTTGCTTATGAGTTCCGGTTTACACAGCCAGTGTTCAGTGTCTGCCGGGTTCGGACAGATTTGAATCCTCTTGAATTGAGGCTCTGGCCTATTACAGGGTACCTCAATCTGCATTTCTTTTTACTATATTACAGTGAACTTTTTAATTTTTTTTATTTCTTTTACATCCCGATCACAGTTTCCCCTCCTTCCTCTCCTCCCAGTCTCTCTCACCTCACCTCCCACTATCCGCCTGTCCTCCCTTTCTCCTCAGAAAAGGCTCGGAAAAAGGAGGGCATCCATGGATATCAACCCATCTGGGCATATCAAGTTGTAACTAGGCACATCTGCTGCTATTGTAGCTAAGCAAGGCAGCCCAGTTAGGGGACAGGGATTCCACAGCGGGCAACAGAGTCAGATACAGCTCCTGCTCCTGCTGTTAGGAGTCTCACATGAAGATGGAGATGCACCACTGGTACATGTGTGTGGAAGGCCTAGGTCCATTTCAAGTATGCTCTCTCTCTCTCTGGTGGCTCAGTATCTCTGGGCTCCTATGGGCTCCCTCAATCCTTCACCCACCTCTTCCATAGAATTCCCCGAGCTCTGCCTAACGTTTTGGCTGTGAATCATTGCATCTGTTTCCCATCAGTTGCTGGGTGAAGCCTCTCAGATGACAGTTATGCGGGGGCCCTGTCTGCAAGTACAGCAGAATATTATTAATCATGTCAGGGGTGGGCTCCCTCTCATGACATAGGTCTCAAGCTAAACCAGTCATTGGTTGACCCCTCAACGTCTGCTCCATCTTTAACTTTGCATATCTTGTTAGCAGGAGAAATTGTGGCTCTAAGGTTATGTGGCTGGCTTGGTGTCCCAAACCCTCCATTGGAAACCTTGCCTGGTTACAGGAGATGGCTATTTCAAGCACCATGTCACCCATTGTTAGGAGTCTTACCTGAGGTCACACTCATAGATTCCTGGGTTTATAGCTCATCCCAGATATAACCCCCCCCCACACACACACACTGATTCTGGTTCTCTCTCCCTGTACTCTGTTCCTTTGTCTTCCCTGTGTGTGATCTTACAGATAAAAGTTAGACTTCAACAGCAACAGAGACAGCAGAAAGCCCTACAAACCCACGGAAACCAAACAACTCCCTATCCAATCTACATCTTAATGATGGTTTCAGCTGTGAAAGCGCTTGAGAAGATTTGCTTTGGGTTGGGTTCTATTGATGAGAAAACCCATAGCAGTTCCTGCCTTTGCTGGAGCTGCTTAATTCATTCACAGTTACTTAGCCCTGAGTTTGCAGAGGGAGCCGATGATAGAGGGACCAAGTGAAGGCTCAGCGACGTGTATAGCTGATGTGCACATCCATGTTCAGAAATTGCATACTGGATTAGAAAAGGCTACATCCCCAAGAAGCTAAAAGACATTGATCTTATATGAGAAAGTGGCATGTTCATATTCTGGTTGATTTTAAAAAATAGTTCTATAGACAAATCATCTGTAGGAGCTGAGTAAATGTGGAAAATTTTTAAATTTATCATGGGACTCCCTAGTAATTCCAGAACAGTTTAAAGGGGTTTTTTGCTATGAATTTCCTGGAAGAGATGTGGTATGTGTTTTGTGAGCACCCATCTACAAGGCCATAATATTCTGTTTACTTTCTGTGTGTGAAAGAAAATTGCCATGCCTAATGTTACTAGTCCCAGGAATTGGCTAACCAATTTTTATTTCTGCAGTACAAATACAAAGAAGCTTATGAGAAGTCAAAGGGCAAGCACGTTGGCTTCAGAAGCCTCCAGGATGACCCCAAGTTGGTCCATTATATGAATGTGGCAAAGTTGCAGTCAGACCGAGAGTACAAGAAAAACTATGAGAACACGAAAACCAGTTACCATACCCCTGGGGACATGGTTAGCATCATTGCTGCAAAGATGGCCCAGGACGTGGCCACCGGGGTCAACTACAAACAACCATTACATCATTACACATACCTGCCTGATGCCTTGAGCCTCGAGCACACAAGGAATGCTAATCAAATTCAGAGTGATGTAAGTATGCACTGCACAACAGACGCAAAGACCTGTGTCCTTAAAAAGCATGATCATTTCTTCCACTTTATGCAGCTCTTAAAAATGCAGTTTAGAGGCTCAGAAACCCTCATTAGAATAAACAAAATTCATCCAACAACTTTTGAAGCTACATTTTTTGCTGATGTTTTATACTTCCATTGTAAACACTGCCATCATCTCTGTTACCTTACGGATGAAGCTAGGACCACATTCTCCTAACGAGGCCCTTTGATTCTCAGCCAGAGGTATCCTTGTGGGTCTGTTTCAATGGTAATAGCTATCAGATGCAAAGTGAATCCACAATGTTTCTGAATTCAGTAAAGTTTTTTTTTCTTTTCAAACTCAAGGTCACACTGCCATCCATGTAAATCTATACAATGAGTCACAGCAAATGAACTGAGGACGCCCTATTTACAGCATGATTCATAGAGAGCCCCACAGGGGACCTGTTTAATATTCAGAGCATTTCTTTCTGCAGATTTCTGTAAGACTTGTCCTCTGTCGGGGAAGAAATAGTATTCAGTTATTGAGCTGTCAGCAAAAATATCTCTAGCCAGCTGAGATCAGGAATGGGTGGACAGTTTGGGTGAGACTCAAACTTGCAAAGTTTTTAGTGAAATAAAAAGGAAAGCCCAATTAATTGTCAAAAAAAAAGTTTGCAACACCCATGGAAATATATGACCTAGATTGCCTTATGCATTGCAGAATATACTGTAACAGCTGACCTGCTCCTTATTTTTTTGTTTTTGTTTGTTTGTTTGTTTGTTTGTTTTTCAAGACAGGTTTCTCTATGTAGTCTTGGCTGTCCTGGAACTCTCTTTGTAGACCAGGCTGGCCTTGAACTCACAGAGATCCACCTGCCTCTGCCTCCCAAATGCTGGCATTAAAGGCATGTGCCACCACCACCTAGCCAGACCTGCTCTTTCTTATTCCCAGCTCCTAGTGACAAGCTGAATGACAGAAAAGGACAGCACAGAAATGAACTGCTTTCATTTCTTCTGAGTAGAGTTGCAGATGCCAGAGACTTCACTGTTCCCTGGGCTACCTTCTCACGCGAGCTTCCTCTTTGGCAGAACGTGTACAAGGATGAGTACAACAGCTTCTTCAAGGGCATTGGGTGGATCCCCATCGGCTCCCTGGAGGTGGAGAAGGCCAAGAAAGCAGGCGACGCCCTAAACGAGAGGAAGTACCGACAACACCCGGACACCATCAAGTTCACGAGTGTGCCTGACTCCATGGGCATGGTTTTGGCTCAGCAGAACACCAAGCAGCTGAGTGATGTAAGAGGTTTCCCTTTAGTCCGTGAGTAAGCCCCATGACCACGTCACATACCATGCCCCTTCATTCAGTAGGTGAGGGCGCATCGACCGTAGCGCATAAACGATTCCGGGGGTTAAAGCCCAGGCTCTGCTTTGGAAATGACAACATTGAATCTGAAGACAGGGGAAAACGGGTGGCCTTCCAACTCTTGTATTTTCCCAGCACAGAATGACCGTGCCAGTCATAAGTAGGTCCTGCACGTCACACATAGGAGATGAGTGTTCCTATTCTCCTCTTCAGTTTGGTCTGAATTGCAAAAGCCATTGGTTGCTCTGAGTTGCAGTAAGTTTCCACAGATACGCAGCAATGGCATAATGTGCCACTCCTCCTGCATAACAACTCGCTCCATGAGGCGCTCTTAAAGTGAGGCCTCAGGGGAAGAGATCAGCAGTCTAGTTGTCATCATTTCTGAGACAATGTCCCTTTTTGTCCAGTCAACAATGTCTCTGTCAGAAAGAGAAGCACGCTTTTTTGTTTGTTTTTGGTTTTCGAGACAGGGTTTCTCTGTGTAGCCTCGGCTGTCGTGGACTCCTTTTGTAGACCAGGCTGGCTTCGAATTCACAGTGATCCACCTGCCTCTGCCTCCCGAGTGCTGGGATCAAAGGCATGTGCCATCACGCCTGGAGAGAAGCACATTTTAAAAAGACATTTATTATTTATACATATTCTGCCTGCATGTGTGCCTGCCCGCCAGAAGAGGGCACCAGATCTCATTGTAGATGGTTGTGAGCCACCATGTGATTGCTGGGAATTGAACTCAGGACCTTTGGAAGAACAGTCAGTGTCCTTAACCTCTGAGCCATGTCTCCAGCGCCCCACCCCCCAGAAGCACATTCTTATAAAACATAAAGATCGTGTTTGTTTTAGCCTCAGCTGTTGGAAAGTAGGGGACACTTTGCCTGCCTTTGACCTGCAGATCGTCTGGGAGTTTCATCCCTCCAGGACAATCCTGTGTTACTGCAGGGCTTAAGGCTACATTGCACTTCAGGGCTCATAAAAGCTGGAGATTCCTTTGTGCTGAGAAAGGTGTCACCTCTCATCCCCTTTGAGTTGACTATGAACTCATTGAACCATCTGCTCCATCTCAGTAAGCGCCATCGGCAAGAGCCTAGATGCTCAATCCAGGAAGGGGAGGGAGTTACTTCTGTTCTAACTTCCACGCCCTCCCCACATCTTGTACCTCTGCCAAGCCTGTGTGCTGCTGCAGGACGCTACCTCTGCCTTCGTGATTGTCCAAGTGTCCCTGGTATGACTGTCGTATTTGCAACATATCCCAATTTTAGCTATGGTTTATAGTTTGTATGCTTACGCAAAAGCATGCCTTCTCTGTGAGATTAGAAGGTCAAAGGGGTGAGATCTGCCCCCCCCCTCCTTCCCTCTCTTTACTTTAAACACAGAATGCACCACCTTACCTTGTTGAATGAAGACACAAACATACCTACCCCAGCTCCCTGCCCATGACGATATATGCATTTGCCTTGTATATGGAAACCACCAATGGTAGCCTTCCCTTGTAAAGGCACAGCTACCTGATGAACCACTATGGTGTCCGCTCATAAGCTTTGCATGTGTCTCTCTTTGCAGTTGAACTACAAAGTAGAGGGAGAGAAGCTAAAACATAAGTACACGATGGACCCTGAATTGCCTCAGTTTATCCAAGCCAAGGTTAATGCCATCAATATGAGCGATGTGAGTATTGGACCTGGTGTCAGCCTACTACTGCTTCTGTGGAAATCCCTTTTCCAATTCTGGGTAACTCTTGTTCTGAGACATCAAGGAGAGCGAATGTAGACCATTTGAATACTTGGATGGGGCATTTATACATCAGGGAACTAGAAAGTCATCATAAAATTTTGCTTACTGTATGTTCTTTCTAACTAAGAGCTGTGACTCGCTAGTATATGGTAAAAGTGTCCCATTTAAAAAAACACACACACACACACACAAAGTATGGACAAGCCTGGGAACCATAGGTGCGTAATCTGCTACAACAGTAAGTTGTACAATTTTCTTTCAACAGTTTATGAAAAGTTCTAGAAGAGTTCAGTTTTCTTCTGTAATTATTGGGACCTTGAAAGCAACTACTTATTAGGTGGTCTGGGCATGTAATTGGTTACTATTTTTAAAGCCCAAACTGTGAATCCAGGATTATAACATGTTCCTGCACTATCAGGAGCATTGACACTGAAGCTGAAGAATGAAAACTATGAGCCCAGCCCAGGCAACATGGCGGGACCTCATCTTAAAGTAAAACAAACAAAAGCTTAATCTTAGTTATTCTTAACATTTTAGGTACTGTTTTGTCTTCTAAAAATGTGCAGGAATTTTGGTAATCATTTCTAATTGGTAATGCTTTTGGTCCATTTAAATTTTTTTCTCATAGTATAGCATTTAACAATGAAAGCTACAGGTATAGTACTGGGTCTGAATTTTTAAATTTTCGATAATAAATCGTTCTAACTTTGAAGTGTTTTATTGTGAAAAGGCTGTCAAAAATATGAGTCTTACAGGAGAGATTAAAAATACAGATATTTATTTTAAAAATATTTTGTTACCCTACATTCAAAGCACCCCATTTCCATTGCTTTGTCATACAAACATAGAAATGTCATTGTTTAGTTGAGATTATACGGTGTGTTGCTTATTGGGTTTTTTTGTTTTGTTGTTGTTGTTGCTGAACTGGCTTTGGTTTTTGTTTTGTTTTGTTTTCTGAAACAGGGTCTTCCTGTATAGGCCAGGCAGGCCTTGAACCCATCATCCTTTACCTCCTCAGTGCTGGGGCCACTGGCCTCTACCTCCAGCCCCTACTATAGTTCACAGAAAGGATGTAACAGGCACACAGGCAATGACCCAGTCCTTAGCCTCAGGCTCTCTTAGTAGAATGGATGTAGATGCTTTGTAAAAAATACCATAGAGTCTGTCCAGTTTCTATCTGTCCTTTTGCAGTGTCAATTGATGACGCAGCCCTTTGTCTCTCACAGGCGCATTACAAAGCTGACTGGAAGAAAACCCTGGCCAAGGGTTATGACCTGAGACCAGACGCCATTCCCATTGTTGCTGCCAAAAGTTCAAGGAACATTGCTAGTGATGTAAGGCAAACTCTGCATGTTTTGTAATCTGCACGCTGTGCATAAAACCACGATCTGTAGAAGGGAACACATGAAAAGATTACACTATAAAACTATTTTCTTATTACCTAATCACCAGTGGTATTTTCCTATAACTTCACTGAAAATATTGTAAAACTGCATTACAAAGAAAATTTTACAGATACACTTTCTTTTTAACTGTGGAAAGTTTGGAAAGTTTACTCGTTTCACTGTAAACTTAAAAGTTTTTGATCTATATTTTTCAAGAAGTAGTCTCCATATACTAAAATATCACAAAATAAAGTCTTCAAACATTTTGAAGAATATACTGTTTTAATTTCACAATGTACTAATATAAGGAAAAAAGTCTAGTGAAACAAGAGAAACTGGGAAGAACTACAGGTTAAATAACCATGTTTTAATTGTTTTTTAAACAAATTATATATTCTTGATGAATTGATATAATTATCACAATAGAGTATGAATTTACTCATTTTAAGTTCAATACTTTAATTTGTAGTAGAGCTTTTTCTGAGATGGAGTCACAATTACATAAATACTTTTAAAGACTAGTGTAAATTATTAATGGAAATGAGATAGAAATATATAAAACTGCTTAATAAGTAAGCTTTTCACACATGTAAAGAATGTGCTAATAAACAATCAAGATATAAATTGCAAATTATTATATTATTTATTCTCAGAACAAATGTTGTAGTCATCCGTTAGAAATATTTTGCAAGTTGTGTATTAAGATGCTAAAAATATCTTAAGTATTTTGTAGGTTCAGACTGAACTTAGCTTTGCGTAAGATTGTTAAACAAATTCAGTTCGTACCAAACTTCTATCTGCCCCTCTCTTCTAAATAGTGCAAATACAAGGAGGCCTACGAGAAAGCCAGAGGCAAGCAGATTGGCTTTCTCAGTCTCCAGGATGATCCTAAACTGGTTCACTACATGAACGTGGCCAAAATACAATCAGACCGTGAGTATAAGAAGGGATACGAGGCCAGCAAGACCCGGTACCACACCCCCCTGGATATGTTCAGTGTGACCGCAGCAAAGAAGTCTCAGGAAGTTGCGACCAACAGCAACTACCGACAGCCCTTCCACAACTACACCCTCCTGCCCGACGCCTTGAACGTGGAGCACTCCAGGAACGCTATGCAGATCCAGAGCGATGTATGTACCGGTCAGCAGCTGGTGTGGTTGGCTTTCCATTCCTGAGGGAGGGAGGGAGGGAGGGAGGGAGGGAGGGAGGGAGGGAGGGAGGGAGGGAGGAAAGAGCCAGAGTCATGAGTCGCCTTCATCTTGCACCTAACCCAGGTCATTGTTCTCCCCAGGGATTTGCAGGGTGGGAGTATTTCATCCATGTAGTTACATGTGGCCCATTCTGACACACACATTGTGTGTCTGCATGTGTTCGACCCACATACCGTATATTCTGTGAAAGAATTAAGCTATGTAATAATCTTTCCAGTGCAGTTTTTTTAAGTTTCATCCTGGTTTGTTGTTGTTGTTGTTGTTTGGTTTTTGTTTTGTTTTCAATTTAGCCTTACCTGAATCTCACTGTGTAGTACAGGCTGACCTTGAACCCCCAATCCTGTCTTAGCCTCCTGAATGATAGGATTATAGACATATATCATCATATGCCTGGCTAAGAAAATTAGTTTTTTAAGTGAACTGTTATGTTAAGATCTCCATAATTTTTTGTTTTGTTTTGTTTTGAGACCGGGTTTCTCTGTGTAGCCCTGCCTGTCTTGGAACTCACTCTGTAAACCAGGCTGGCCTCAAACTCACAAAGATCTGCCTGCCTCTGCCTCCCGAGTGCTGGGATCAAAGGCGTGCACCACACCATGCCTGGCTACATGCTTTTTGTTTGTTTGTTTATTGTTGGTTTTAGAATTTCCAGTGTAAAACCACCATTAATGCAACCATTTTCTGCCAAAAGACTGTGATGGGTAAACACGGGGCATTCTCTCTCTCTTCAGTACCACCTCCTTTTCTGTCTGATACAAAGTCTTGTAGCCAAAGAAACCCAAGGTCTGCTTCTTTCTGAAATGGGATTTTCTTTCTTCATGCTAAAGAATCTGTACAAATCTGACTTCACCAACTGGATGAAAGGGATCGGCTGGGTCCCCATAGACTCCTTGGAGGTGGAGAAGGCGAAGAAAGCTGGGGAGATTCTGAGTGAGAGGAAATATCGACAGCACCCGGAGAAGCTGAAGTTCACGTACTCCATGGACACCATGGAGCAGGCACTTAACAAAAGCAACAAGCTGACGATGGATAAGGTGAGAGCCCGTGGGCTAGCCTCAACCTGAAAACCCCCTTGATGGTGGCCTCATGTCGCCTAGCACTTTGATCTCATGCTCAGGGCACAGGGATCTGTAGTGTTGATATGTGTGTGTGTGTGTGTCCGCGTTTGTATATGAATGTGCGTATATGCATACACATATGCACAGGGTTTTTTTTTGAAGGATGTTAATAGATTTCACAATTTGACTGTCTTTAGATAGCTCTTCTCTATTGACTTTTAATGAGACAGAACTCCCAAAGCTCCTCATCGCTGTAAAATGGGGGCAAGGCGGTGCTTGTGTCAGGAACAGGGCTCCCTTGTTGAATGATGATTTTTTTTTTTCTCATTAACAGACTTAACCTCTTCCACCACGGAGCTGCTTCTCCCCTCTTGCTCCCATTATCACAAGCTCATGTGCCGGCTTTCTCATTACAGAGGCTGTACACCGAGAAGTGGAACAAAGACAAGACCACCATTCACGTCATGCCTGATACTCCAGACATCTTGCTCTCCAGAGTAAACCAGATCACCATGAGTGACGTATGTAAACCTGCAGCAAAGAAGTGGGGGAGGGGGCGGGCGGGTGCTGAAGGGAGTTAATGCCTGTGGCATCTCTGTCATTTCCATGCCAACCATCTTGGACTAGGGAGCCCTGTTGTAACTGAAGTAACAAGACACTCTTGCTTCTCTGGTTTTGGGTTTAGAAACTATACAAGGCAGGCTGGGAAGAAGAGAAGAAGAAAGGCTATGACCTGAAGCCTGACGCCATCTCAATAAAGGCTGCCAAGGCCTCCAGAGACATTGCCAGTGACGTAAGTGCATCCACTGGAATGCCTTGAGGATGAGTGAAGGTGCAGACAAGCCAGGCTTAGGCCTGAGCAGGAGGTGGGATCAGCTCACCAGCTGTACACACTCTCCCGAGGCATTTCCCTTCACACAGGCCAGCTACCCACTAGCCAATTTTGCTCATTGTTCACTGTGAAAATGATGAGGTCATACTAAAATGAGTCATGCCAAGAGTACTTGAATTATGAGAGACAATTCTAAGTAAACATGTGTGATCTACATGCTTTACCTATGAGATCCATAGCCAGCTCTCAACCTAAGGACACACTAAGGAACTGCGCTTATGGTCTTTTCTGTGCTTACACAGTGGGAGTGAGGAGGGAAGACACCGCTTCTGAAATTACTCTCCGTGTGAAGCGTAGAACTGTTGCTTCCCAGCTTGGCCGCCCCCTCTCTGCCTCATTATAGGAAGCTCTGCAGTTTTTTACCTACACAAAGCTAAGCATGCCCAGTGAATCACATCTTAGTCTCTTGCCTGCACCGTGTATTTCATTGTCATGTTTCTTCTCTGTCCACAGTACAAGTACAAGCAGGCCTATGAGCAAGCCAAAGGGAAGCACATTGGCTTCCGCAGCCTGGAAGACGACCCCAAGCTGGTGCACTTCATGCAGGTGGCCAAGATGCAGTCAGACCGGGAGTACAAGAAAGGCTACGAGAAATCCAAGACATCATTCCATACCCCAGTGGACATGTTCAGTGTGGTGGCGGCCAAGAAGTCTCAGGAAGTGGCCACCAACGCCAACTACAGGAACATAATCCACACCTACAACATGCTTCCGGATGCCATGAGCTTTGAGTTGGCCAAGAATATGATGCAGATTCAAAGTGATGTATGTGACAGTGATGTGCACTTGTGGACCTATTTCATAAGTAGCTCATAAGTGACCATACGTAAAGACATTTTAAAAATCCATACGCAATTTTCTGAAAGGGCAATGTATTTATTCCCTTGGGTTGAATTCATTCTTTTCATGAAATGAGATCTACTCTAGAAACTAAAATCTAATCAGAAACTATATCAGTGCTATAGTCGCCGTTGACTTCTGAATTCAGCAACAGCAAATTTTTTTGGTTTTGAGAGAATCTACTGTAGCAAAGAGGATCAAATGTGTGAAAGGTTCTTGGTAGAAGGATGAAAGAGAAAGGCCAGCATGGTGGTATACAGCTGTAATCTCAGTACTCGGACAGCCCTGGCCTTTCTCGCTCAACCAACTTCCCTCCACTCCTGTCACTGCAGTTGCCTCTGCTGCCAAGGTAATGTTGATGAGTTGAGGGATGAGTTGATGAGTTGAGGGAAGACAGTGAGATCCCAGAGCCATTATCAGGTAATGTGCATTACAAAACCAAGACCCATCAGGCCAGGCCTAGGTTTCCCACTGGAATAGGAACCTGGATGATGAGTTGTCATGGAGACAATGTCTAAGTGGAAGCGGCATCAGGGAGAAATGGGGAGAAATGTCTCAGCAGAAAGGGAGACCCCACACAACTGTGCTGAGTGCTGTTAGGTTCCTGGTAGGCACTAGGAAATTGTAACAACCGTAGATGATCAAAGACTTGCTGCTGGAGAGAAAACTCTGATTTTAGGACTTTCCTATCAATGGAGGGAGCTGGACTAATACTGTGCAATGAGTCTGGAGATCATAACCACATGGCAGATGAGTCCATTAAGTGGTTCTTTTTGGTTTTTGGTTTTTGGTTTTTGGTTTTGTTTTGTTGGTTTATGGAGACAGGTTTTTTTTTTCTGTGTAGCCCTGGCTGTCCTAGACCCACTTTATAGACCAGGCTGGCCTCAAGCTCACAGAGATCCGCCTGCCTCTGCCTCCTGAGTGCTCAGACTTCAGGTGTGCGCCACCATTTAGTGGCTCTTAACACGTTTTCTTTATGAAGCCATCAAGGAAAACAAGTCACCAAGATATTTATTTTTAATTTCTCATGAGAAGAAATGGGAAAAAGACAAAATGTTGGGGTGAAATGGCTGGTGTTGAATATACTGCAAGTTGGAAACAAGTGGAAATGACGACATGTCCAACACACATTCCTGACTTGCAGGAAGCTCTAGTCCTTCTCACAACTGATGGGGTTTTTTTTTCCCTCTCTGGTAGAATCAGTACAAGGCAGACTATGCTGACTTCATGAAGGGCATTGGGTGGCTCCCCCTCGGCTCTCTGGAAGCTGAGAAAAACAAGAAAGCCATGGAGATTGTTAGTGAGAAGAAGTACCGACAACACCCAGACACGCTGAAGTACTCCACGCTGATGGACTCAATGAACATGGTTCTGGCCCAGAATAATGCAAAAATTATGAATAAAGTAAGTCTTGCAAGTGTGTGGTGTGCCCCGTGTGCATCAAAGTGCATCCATTACATTTGATCTGCACGTTGTGCTAACAGTTGGGAGAGACCTTTCTTCAGGTTTGATTTACTTGGAAATAAAGGTCCTGTAGACTATATGAAAAAGAAATTATCCTTAATTAGTAGTCCTCAAATGCTTAATGAATAGCCCACCTCACTGACATAACAAATGAGTGGTACTCTTTCTTTTTGGTTTGGTTTTGAGATAGGGTCTCAGGATGGCCTCAAATTTTCCATGGAAGCAAGAATGATGCTGGATTTCTGACCCTCCTGCCTTTCTGATCCTAAATGCTAGAAGTGTGGCCCCATGCTTGGTTTATGCAGTTCAGGATCAAACCCAGTGCATGCTAGGCAAGCACTCTACTGACTGAGCTACAGCGACAGCCTGGAGTCTATGCAGTTGGAGGGTGCATCCTGCCTGTGTCAGGTGGGGATGCTGAGCCACAGAGTCCCTGTCAAAAGTGGGAGCTGTAGCCATATTCCCTGACATAATCACAGAGAAATCCTTCTCATAGCTGTAACTTTAGAACCAGGTTCTTCCCTGGGTAGTCCTGATAGCAATTGCCCTACTTCATTACTTCCTTGTAGTTTTAATTATTTAGAAAGCCTTACTGGTTTGTTTTCTATGCAACTTAAATATCTATAAGAATGATGTCAAGACCAACAACCATACCAACCATGTTGATATGGATATCTGTTTTTAAAGTTTAGATAAAATATTGCACTGACCCTGGCTATATCATTGGATCACAACTTGAAATGCCTTTGATTAAGTAAAAATGTCATGTGAACCTTAACACTCAACAACTATAGAAAATGACAGTTCTAACTGAGCGGGACACATTGACTTGGTGTCTCCCCTGGAGGCTGATTTGTGCACCTGACCCACTCCTTTGAAAAGGGACCTGCCCAAAAGACAAAGCACAAGTCTCACTGTCCCTTTTTATTATTTAGAACCTAAACTGTCACAAAGATGTACTTATCTTTTAAAATATTAAGCGAGATATTTTCGATCTGGCAACACATAGGAATCTAAGGTAAGAGGCTCTGGAGACTAAAACCAGCCTGGGATACACAGCATGAACCAGTTCTAAAAACCAAATCCAAAGAAACAAAAGTTAGGATTTTTTTTTTCCTTCCAAAATTAGTGATGAAAATGTCAGGCTAATGATAGATACTCTGAGGATCATAAGATAATAAATGCTGGTGTTGAGACAACTTACTGATTATCAGGTTCAATTTTCCTCTTGCAGAGTTGAGGAATTGAGCCCCAGGGAGGCAAGGTAACTTTCCAGCAGGACACACAGAGAATCAGTGGCTGGCCTGGATGAGAAAGATTCCAATGACTAGCCACTGCCTTTCCACTAGAACGCCACCACACCTGTAAATCAAAAGCTGCCTGCGTGGAGTGTGTTATAGTCAAGTTCAATGTGAATAACTTAGCCCTCTCTAGCACTGTCATGTATTCAGGCCCTCAGTGGCCTTGTTCAGCTTGGGGCTACCATATTGGTTTATGCAAAACACTTTCATCATCACGGAAAATTCTACTGGATAGCCCTGCCCTAAATGTAGCCAGTTCTCCACATGGGGAGGAGAGACTGCCTCTAACAAGAACTCTGGAGCCCTCAATCTGATCACTGCCCCTGAGAGAGAGGCCCAATGGGTACACAGAGGAAGGAGACGCAGGCTCTCCAGATGAGACATAATAGGCTATGAACAGACGGTGGAGGAGGAGGAGGACCCCACCTGTCAGAAGTCTAGGGGAGGGGAATAGAACGGAAAAAGGAGGATGGGTGGCGACAGGAAGATAAGAGCAAGAGAATTACAATCTGGATGTAATGTGAATAAAATATAATAATAAAAAAATTTTTAACTACTAGGCTAAAACAGAGACCAGCCACAGACAACACACCAGAGCAGTGCCATTCACCATGTCTGTGGGGGGAGTTTATATAAATGTGAAGTTTTAATCAATATTTGTGAAAACAGAAAATGGGGATGTTACTTGTCCTACTGAAATCTTTGTGGGTGCCCCACACACACATGTGTCCCTTGCAGGTTAGGGTTTCTAAAGAGAAGCTAAGATGGAATTTGAGGCTTGTAATATTTTTTTTTAAGGGCTAGTGCCTGTAGGAGAGAGGGCCGTTCAGAGGGAAAAACTGAACTGTAAGGCAGGTTCAACAGGGCCTTGGCCAATGCAGCTGACCGTGAGAGTCCATCTGCCAGAAGCTGCTCCTTCCTAGACTAGAAACGTGTTTCCAGCATTGTTTCTGCAGTAGAAACGGACTGGAAGCTACAAATGAGTGTCTATCCATGGAGAACTGCTCAAGCCGGGTGTACCACGCATCTGCAGCTTCCTACACAGAGTAAATTATTTTCAGAAGGTTCCAAGAGGTCTAACCCATATTTTGTAGTAAAAGCAAACTGTGTTGTGTGATTTTTTTTTAATAGTATGCTTAGAAAATTCCAGGAGGAGCCAGGTATGGTGGCGCATACCTTTAATCCCAGCACTCAGGGAGGCAGAGGCAGGCAGATCTCTATCAGTTTGAGGCCAGGCTGGTCTATAAATTGAGTCCAGGATAGCCAAGGCTACAGAGAGAAACCCTGTCTTGAGAAACAAAAGTCTAGGCAGAAGAATGCACCTCTAGGCTTAAGACGAAGGGATGGGGGCATTTTGACCTTTGGTCTTGCACTTCCTCCACCATGTTTTTCATTTTGAAAGATACGTAAAATAGTGGCACCTGTGTACACATGATGATGCGCTTGTGTAAAGTGATATCTCTTTATAATTTTTAAACACTATCTTATACTCCCCCCCTCTCCAGAATCTCTACAAACAAGCATGGGAAGCCGACAAGACCAAAATCCACATCATGCCTGACATCCCCGAGATTGTTTTGGCAAAAGCAAATGCAATTAATATGAGTGACGTAAGTATAAGCCCTCCGTTTCCATCGTTTCTTTTAGCCTGTTCTCACCCATAATAGAAAACCAACTCGCCTACGTCGCTTAGCTTATGAGAATGAACATTTAAAAGCTGATGGACTGATGTCTTTCACTGAGGACAAATGAGCATCCTTCCCTCCGATCTTTGCTAATTTGGAGCTGGGCCGTCAGGGGAGGCTGGGACAGCAGTTAAACCTTCGAAAAACTATTGGATTTTATTCTGGGGCAGGTGTTCCTTGAGCTAAGAGACCAGGCAGGAAGAGAAAGGCCTGGGGCCATGCTTCAGAGATGGTCCTAATGAGGGTTAAAACAGTAGAAAGAAAAAAATGGATATTTTAAACAAACTGGGACAAGTCCTACAATAAGGAATGTGGAACTCTCGTTAGAAAATGCATTTAATACTTAACTTCACTTCCTTCTCTCCCTGGCTGTGGTTGCTGGGAGTCCTCCAAGCTTTGCTGCTGTTGTTGTTGTTTGTTTCTTTCTTTCTTTCTTTCTTTCTTTCTTTCTTTCTTTGAATTCCACAGAGATCTGGAATTGCTGGGGCATTTTATTTGGCTGTGGAATTCACACAACCATTTTTATAAGTAAAAGGACCACACTGTAAAGCTAAGATGCACTTTTGGCATGTGAAGATGGCTGCTTTGTAGTCATCTTTTGCCTCTTATTTGATAAAAATAAACCAGTAACAGTCTGCTGGATTCACGGCCTAATAGAGACCAGGACATTTCCTTTTTGTAGTGATATACGAAAAACACATCTGAGCTTAGATAGTTATTTTCGCCTTTCTCCCCAACACAGTGGTGTTCCTTAGAACATCCAACCACTAAACCACCTATAACAGATCTGCCCGACAGTCTCCGTGTGCAATGAGTCAGCCTTCTAGAATAAAGCCATGTTTTTCCTGTTGCCCCATCTTCTCTTTACAGAAACTCTATAAACTGTCGCTGGAAGAATCTAAAAAGAAAGGCTATGACCTCAGAACAGATGCGATTCCTATCAAAGCTGCCAAAGCATCAAGAGATATTGCGAGTGACGTAAGTGGGAAAGGGTGGCCGGCAGGCGAGCAGAGCAGTGCAGCCGCGAACACAGAGAGAATAAAAAGCAAGCCCGATCCTGTGCCTGAGAACAGTAAACTTCCTGTGTCCCACGAACGCTTCTTGACAATGCTTGTGTGTCTTCTCTGGCGTTTCTAGAAAACACAGACACAACAGAACGCCCGCCGTTTAGTGCCTTCACAGACCTCAGCCTCCCACCTCAGGAGGTCTAGATGAACTCTCTGCTTCTTGGCACCTGAATTCCCAGCAGCATGCTTCATGCAGTGCAGCAAGGGTTTTGATCACTGGTGCTGCCGATGGCTGCTCTTAAACAATGAGAAAACTTTCCTTCTAGTTGTTAAACCATCAGCTGTGGTGGGTGGGCTCACACCACAGAATGGATGAACCCTGTGAGCTAGGGCTCCATGCCCCCCAAGAAAGCTGGTGTACCAGGTCAACACTCATATGAAACTTGATCTGGGCCCCAGAAATCTGCTCTCAGAAGGGTTTCATGGTGTGGATCAATGAGGAGCACAGGGCAAAGCTCTCCTTGCTAGCCACGTTGTTCCCAGCTGTACTGTCCTCTTTCTCCCTTGTCCTGCATCTTCCCTTCCCGTAGAGCTCCTCACCATCCCTCCATTGCTGAGAACTCCAGGTTCTTCCTGTAGAATACTGGAGTCTCTTCCCTTTCCTCCCCCAGCCTCCTGCCCCATAACAGCCACATAACCCTATAAACGGAAGCAATGACATTGCTCACTATCTCCCCCTATGGAAGCTAGGTGGGAATAGCAACATTTCTCCTTAGTTTTGTCAGTTTGGAGAGAAAAAAAAAAAAATCCTCCAGGATACAAAGCTGCTCAAAAATTAGTTCCGTCCTTGCACTAATATTTCAGCAGTAAGGGACTGGCTGGTTTATTCCACTGGGCAGCAGTGGACTGCTTGTTTTTTCTCTCGTTTGCTGTCATCTTCCTGTAACAGCAGAGTGTGAGCACAAATCACTGTGGCACAGGATGATGTGCACTCCATCCTCATTCACCTGAGGCATTCACTCAGCGTGTAGTCGCATATAAAATGAGGACTGGGATAAGAACTCTCCTGCCGGGTTCCACACGCCCATGTCAGAAATGTGCTCTGTCCGCAGGGGAGCTGTATCCAAGTACTGACTATATGAAATACACAATCTTGACACTAGAATGATCTTTTTAGTTAAGGAAATTGTTCTTCATATTAATTCATATTTCCTTCGCAGTATAAATACAAGCATAATTATGAAAAGGAGAAAGGAAAGATGGTTGGTTTTCGCAGTCTTGAGGATGATCCCAAATTAGTCCACTCCATGCACGTGGCTAAGATGCAGTCGGATCGAGAATACAAGAAAAACTATGAGAAGACGAAGACCAGCTACCATACTCCTGCTGACATGCTGAGCGTCACGGCCGCCAAGGACGCGCAAGCCAACATCACCAACACTAACTACAAGCGCCTCATTCATAAGTACATTCTCCTCCCCGATGCGATGAACATCGAGCTGACCCGGAATATGAATCACATCCAGAGTGACGTAAGAGAGTCTTTCAGATGACAGGGTGGGTGGGCCCGTCCCGGGGTGGGCAGGCCCATCCTGGGGGCATCGCAGTCTTAGGTACCACAGCCTGTGTTTTAGTTGAAGAGGTGACGTCAAGTCTGTCTCTTTCTTTATAGAACGAGTATAAGCAAGACTACAAGGAGTGGTACAGAGGGCTCGGCTGGAGCCCAGCTGGCTCCCTGGAGGTGGAGAAGGCCAAGAAAGCAACTGAATATGCCAGCGATCAGAAGTACCGCCAGCATCCTAGCAACTTCCAGTTTAAAAAGTTGACCGACTCCATGGACATGGTGCTGGCAAAGCAGAACGCTCACACCATGAATAAGGTAGAGAGAACGGTGCTCTTCCTTCCTCCCAATCAAGGAAAGGCCAAAAATCTGTGGCCCTTACTCAGGGAGTTAAACTCAGGTCCCACATGCCTAGGAAAATGGCAAATGCTTACAGAGCACTGATCTGTGATATTTCAGTGTCCCTCTCTTACAGTGTCTTCCTTATCATCTAGTTGAGTTAGAAATTGCTTAGATTGCCGGGCGTGGTGGCACACGCCTTTAATCTCAGCACTCGGGAGGCAGAGGCAGGTGGATGGCTGTGAGTTTGAGGCCAGCCTGGTCTGCAAAGTGAGTCTGGTACAGCCAAGGCTACACAAAGAAACCCTGTCTCAAAAATCCAAAAAAAAAAAAAATTGCTTAGATTTTTAAATGCATATAACCTAAGTACTTTCATTCTATTCTAAAGATGGAAAAGATGCAAAATATTATTTTCCAAACCTGACATTAAAGCCAGGTGTGACAACACACATCTGTACACTAGCAGTTAGAAGGATGAGCAGGATGATGGGAAGTTGAAAGGTAGTAGATAGATTATATGTATATGTATATGTATATATATATGTGTATGTATATATAATGAGAGTCTTTTTTAAAAGGATAGTTTAAACTAAATGCATTCAAATATTCTGTTTATTTTCTTTCCTATTTATTCTTATCCATTATTCAGACTTAATCTATCTCTTCTTGTGCTTCCTAGCATTTATACACCATTGACTGGAATAAAGATAAAACCAAGATTCATGTGATGCCTGATACACCAGACATTCTGCAAGCCAAGCAGAACCAGTCACTTTACAGTCAGGTAAAGAAGGCATGCACATCAATGACGTGTTTTGTCTCAAAACTTACTAAGTTCTAAACTGATGTAATAGGCCAGGCAGTGATGGTGCACACCTTTGATCCCAGCACTCAGGAGGCATAGACAGGCAGATTTCTGAGTTCGAGGCCAGCCTGGTCTACAGAGTGAGTCCAGGACAGTCAGGGATACACAGAGAAACCCTGTCTCAAGAAACAAACAAAACAAAACAAAAAAAAAACCCAACAACAACAAAAACAAAAAGGCCCTGATGTAATAGAAAATAACCGCCGTAAATGCTAGAGCATCGGGAGTGAACCAAGCTCTTCCTCCTAGAAAGCTTTCAAGATATTGTTAGGAGCAAAGGCCTCAGCTGTCTGCCCCAGGGAGGCAGGAGCTGCATCTGTTCTCTCTCTCTCTCTCTGCTCATTGTGCTTGAGGCAAAGCAGAGTTGCCATAAATAATTATTGAAACATAAAATTACATCAAACAGATGTGATGTAAGCTTTGGCATCTGTGCATTGCTTGATACTAGACTAACCACCTACTCTGAAGTCTGGTTCCTTCACTACTAAAATCAGGACCATAAAAGTACCTATGACATTGGATTGCCATGAGGAACCAATGAAAATCTGTTTATTGTATACAATAAACCCTGTATATAGAACGTACTAGATGACCATTATGCTTTGGTGACTTTTTACATACCCCCCCAACAAATTGGACTAGAACAGCTAGCTCATATATTGCAACTTACAAAGGTCTTTGTTACTGTTGCCATGTACACAAATGATTGAAATTGTGTGATATTATTTTCTTTATTTTTTTTTATTATCTTAATGTTGATATTTAAAACAGTGCTCCACGCCTGTTTGTTAACAACAGGACAAAAGGCACCTTATAAACCTGATAGGACCAGATTGTTGTTAAATAGTAGATGATGCCCTCAAATGCACCATCACCCCAAAATGGAACCAAAACCAGTGCTAGATCGCATGACACTGTGCTGGTGCTGAGTCTGTGCTTAGCAAGCCACCTGGTTGCTGTTATGTGTTCAGAGGCAAGAGAGATGATCATAGGGCTCTGCATCCACTCTCTGTGCAGTCTTTGGCTTGTCTGCGGTTTTAATATAGAAAGAAGAGTGCTAAAGAGTCTCTTTGCTTTTCAGAAATCCTATAGACTGGGTTGGGAGGAGGCTCTGAAGAAAGGCTACGATCTCCCTGTAGACGCGATTTCTGTCCAGCTGGCAAAGACATCAAGGGACATCGCTAGTGACGTAAGTGCTGCTGTGGGCAGAAGAATGTGTTTTCAGCTGGGCTGGTGATGTAATGTTGATTACTTTTGAAATGTACTTCTGTTTTGTTTTGTTTTTTATTTGATTTTTCGAGACAGGGTTTCTCTGGGTAGCCTTGCCTATCCTGGACTAGCCTTGGAGACCAGGCTGGCCTTGAATTCACAGCAATCCGCCTACCTCTGCCTCCCCAGTGCTGGGATTAAAGACGTGCGCCACCACGCCCGGCTTATACTTTTGTTTCTTTATCTCTTTCTACCCTGTTTACTAAGAATTGTCTCCCCCAGCTCCAAACATCAAAGGGGCTTTTCCAGTCACCCAGTAGCCAGAGTCCCTCTAAGACCCATTACAATAAGGTGCTGTTCCAGATATTACAATGAAAGTAGACATTGCGGGAGTTTTATGCCTTGCCTAAAATTAATATTCCTGTTTTTTTATTTGTCTATTTTAGACAACTTCAGGCCAGATGATAAATCAACTTTAGCAAGCTGAGGTTAATAGTTTTTAGCCATCAGTCATTTTAATTTAGCCCTTCCTTGCACTCGCATAATTATAATAATAAGTTAGCTGTAGGCACTGAAAATTCAGAAAGGCTCTCTTCACATTCTAAAGATCTGGTTAGTAACAAAATGCCATGTGTGCTCCAAAGGGCAGATTCCCTCATATGGCTGGAAAAGTTGGAACTTTTGGTGATACCTTACATATGGTCCCTATATTTACTACATTTTTTATAAATTATATTTCACTTGCATATAAATAAATATTTAATTTGATAATCTCAAAAACTAACTAGAAGAAACTGAGATTATCTTGGGAGGGTGGCATGGCTCTGTGGGTAAAGGAGTTTGCAGACAAGCCTGAAGACCCGAGTTCAATCCCTGAAGCTCACATGATGGAAGGAGAGAACTGACTTCCATAAGTTGTCTTCTGGCCTCTGCATGTGAACAGTGGTTTTCATGTACCCACACATGTACACATGCACACAAGTAAATGAATAAATATAATAAAATTAACTTATGGAGGCTGGTTTACTGTGACAGTGACGGCTGCCAAACCTGACCACCTGAGTTTGATCCTAGAGATCCATTGGATAGAAGTAAGAAAATGATTCCCACAGGTTATCCTCTGACCTCTATGTATGCCCTGTGACAGAAGCATATTAAGTTTCTCTCCTTCTTTGTTTCTCTCTGTCTCTCTGTCTCTCATGTGTATGTTTTATTTTTTTTAATTATAGTTATAAAAAATTTTGAAGACTCCTTAATTTAGAGAATGAATTACCAAACTTCCATAGGGACACACATCCTCTTAAAAACCTCAACATAAACAGTGATTTGCAAGCTGGGTATTGGCTCTTGCCTTTGATCCCAGCACTCAGGAGACAGAGGCAGGCAGATGTCTGTTGAGTTTGAGGCCAGCGGTCTATATGAATCTTAGGGCAGCCCAGAGCTACATAGTGACACCCTATCTAAAAAAAAAAAAAAAAAAAAGCAAAAGGAAAAACCAACCACAGGATTTGCTTCTACATGTAGGCCAAAGTAGAAGGGGAAAAAGAGATACGGAAAAACAGAATCTGACAAGAAATTCAAACAACACAGGGGGAAACACTATGTAATTTAATTGTGGCCCTCCAAAAATACCAGGAAATAATTCGAACTCTCTGGCTTTCGGATCAAGACTCATTAAGTTGAACTGAAAAAATGATGAGCCTACATGATAAAGCAGACAGATTTTCATTTAGTGTCATGTGCTAATGATAGTGTAGCAACTGAAGGGGCATCCACAATTTCCGAGCAACCCCGTGGCCACCAGTTCCTCATTGCTTTCCTTACAAACCCACTTGAAACTTCACAGTTAAATCAGCTACTTGTGACCTTTCCCACGACGGAAGAAATTGTGTTCCCTCTCGGCTTCAAATGGTTCTAGTATCTGTAGCATTTCATAAAATTAGAGGTACGTTTGAAGTGGGTAATGTAGTAAGTTACGCTAATGGAAACTGGAATTGGGAGATAGAAAGGTGGTTTAGTTCAAATCTCTGGCCGGACATCCTGCCTTTCCTCATGCGTGGCATGGAGGGAGGATGCTAATTGCAAACTCGGGTATCACAAGCAGAGGACTTCCGTGATCTGCAGAGTGGCTGTGTTCTTGGTTGGCTTGGGCCCAGCTCTTATCAGACCGCTTTCTGTTTCTATGTGGTATTTCATAATCCTCTCTAAGACTGTGTTCTTTAGTATCATTGTTCTTCTATGTGACATTCCTTCAAGCATCCCAGTATCGTTATTCTCCTTTGGTTTTAGTTTTAGAGCTACATTTAACCTTCCATTAGCAGTTCATTCTATTTGTGATTTGTTTTGTTTTATCATCTTCAAATAGTGTGTCAAATTTTACCGTTTTGTTGGTGCAGGAGCTCAGGCCAGCTTAAATGAGCTCCTGGTATGTGTTTATCTCTGCTCCATACAGAATTAATGGCTCTGCTTTTTTTTTTTAATATATAAGCTGTTTTGTCAGGCTGTCCATATCAAGGGCTGTGCTGGGTAGCTTTTGGATCACTATGACCCAGAACACCACACAGAAAGAAGCAAGGAAAGACAAAGTGTTTTGATTCACAGTTTCTAAGGCTTTATCCATTCTGGCAAAGAAGGCATGGAGAGCACCTCAGTTTACATCACTCTAAACCGGTAATCTGAAGATGGGAAAGCTGACACTCATGCGGCTGTCTCCTTTTCCCTTTTCCTTCAGGCCAGGCCCCTGGTTCACGGGACTGCAATCCATATGCAGAGTGGGTCTTTTTCCTTCTGGAAATGCCCTTACAGACACACCCAGAGGTGTGCCTTCAGCCTATAGATGAGTCTATATCCAAGCAAGTCAAGAAGGCAGATCAACCAGTATGAGGATATAGTCAGCTTAAAGTCACAATAGTTTAAACGTGTGTGTAATCTGAGGCAGCAGAGCCTGTGTCTGAGTCCTGGTCTGCATTTAGTGTCTTACATTAAGCAGCTGTCATTCACTTGTTGGCAATGCTGTTGTCTTTTAGTAGTAATGCCTTTTCCCCCGGCTACATCTTCCTGGATTTTACGTTTGTTATCTTAAATTTGCATAGTTGTTTTTGTTTTTGTTTTTGTTTTTGTTTTTGTTTTTTACCTACTTGACAAGTTGTTGAGCCCTTGTGGAGTTTTGCTTCTAACCAAAATAACAAGGTAGTCCTATCTGTTCCCATAAGACATAAGTTCCAATCTAGACAAAGCTATATAATATAATCACATGAAAATCCTGTAATCTACATTTTTAGCTTGCTCACCCAGTCATACATCTTCAGCGCTCTTTCCGTGTCATCCAGCCCTTATTTTCCTCATAAACATGTAACAAGCATTTTGCTAAATGTTTTCCTGAAGTCAGACAACAACGCTAGCACATATTCCTGCCTTTAGGTGGAACAGATTTCTCATGATAACCTGTCTTGATGCTCCACTACATTATATTCTTTGGATAGATATGATTAAACAGGGCCTACATAAGGAAGAAAACATTTCCTGTTAGGTTAGCTCGGAAATCATTCTTTTACATCTGGCTTTTTTGGGGGAAGGGAAGTATAACAACAATGCAAGTTGAGTTTAACTTAGCTTTTGTTTATGTTATTAAAAAAAGACTGTGTTTCCTGATTTCAGTTTAAATATAAACAAGGCTACCGGAAACAACTGGGACACCATATTGGATTCCAGAGTGTACAAGATGACCCAAAGCTTGTGCTATCAATGAATGTAGCCAAAATGCAGAGTGACAGGGAGTACAAGAAGGACTTTGAGAAGTGGAAAACCAAATACACCAGCCCTGTGGACATGCTGGGCGTGGTGTTGGCCAAAAAGTGCCAGGCTTTGGTCAGTGATGCGGACTACAGGAACTATTTACACCAGTGGACGTGCCTGCCGGATCAGAATGACGTCATCCAAGCTAAAAAAGTCTACGAGTTGCAAAGCGAGGTCAGTGTCCATCAAACTAGGTAGCTTAAAATTACTCCACATGTTAATAGCTGTTTGTGTGGAGGAGAAAAAGAGAGATTGGAAAGAGGAATTGTCATTAACCACCTAAGACATACTTGTCTGTCATGTGATATAACAGCATCCCCTAGCCATGGTGAAGGTGAAGACGGGATTTTGATGGCTTGTTTTATCTTTTGCTAGAACATGTATAAAGCTGACCTTGAGTGGCTGAGAGGCATAGGATGGAGTCCCTTGGGTTCTTTGGAAGCAGAAAAGAACAAGCGAGCTTCGGAAATCATCAGTGAGAAGAAATACCGTCAACCTCCAGACAGAAATAAGTTCACCAGCATCCCTGATGCCATGGACATAGTTCTGGCAAAAACAAATGCCAAAAACAGGAGTGACGTGAGTATTTCTTTAGAAATGGACGGAATCAGTTATAACCTGTCATTTAGGAACATTCACTTAGCGAATGAGTAGAACACAGACATCACCTCGTCTCATTTAGTACAACGTAATGTTTTATATTGGCTTGATCTATCTGAATTGTCAACCACTTTACACTAAATAATTAAATGCAGTTTATTGCCAATCTTAGTTCAACCAAATTTCCTTACTTAACAAAATATAATAAAAATTGTTGAATGTGATTTTTTTCTTTGAAACCTAAAAATATTAAGGACTTATGTATTTTTTATTGGAACATAACGAAGGAAAGAGAGCAATTCTGAGAGCCTTACACAGTGGAAATGTTATAAAGAAACAGATTTGGGGTTGTTGTTGTTTGCCACAGAGCCACACCTCCCTTAAAAGGTTTTATTTTCTGAGGATAGTTGCCTAGCATGCATGAGGCCCAAGGTTCAGTTCTCAGTACCACAAAAGTATACTTGTTTTAAAGACAAAATGATCATGATGCATTTAGTCTAGCTGGATCAAGATCATGTGTATTCCATGGCATAGTGAGTATGTATTCTGCCTTTAGTGTTCCTCACTAGCACAAGCACCAATGCTTGGCGTAGAGCAGGGACTTAACAAGTACTGATAGGATGAGGTAAAGAAAAGCAGCTATGTGCAATGATTTTATACAGACAAGAGGTAGACACTGTTGCTACTCAGCCTAAGCTTGAACATTGTCAGTGCATATATTAGTTCTTAACTGATACATAAAGCTCTATTTTACAACTGATAGCCATGGCTCCTCTGCTCCTAACCAAACACAGACAACCATTTTGTTTTCCAAAAGTTGTAGCAGGTGCAAGCCTGCCAGTCTCTTCCTGTCTCAATCTCCATTTCTTCTCTTTTTGTCTTTGTGATACACTTTGGCTACAAAAGATGGACGAACAAGCAAGCATATTTTAGGTTTAGTTTTGTTTTGTTTTCCTCCTGAACATTGTCCCTTTCTTAGAATCTTAATTTCTTGGAGAAAAAAGAGAAAGAAAGGAAGGACGGAAGAAAGAAAGAAAAACTCTGAACCAAGAAGATAAGGGAAAAGACTAGACTGTAAAGCTGACCAGTTTGTGTCATAATTGCAGGGATGCTGAGCAAGTGTGAGCAAGTCTGTGAGGGCTTTGCACACTCGGGCACAAGCCAGACCAGCTAGGGTCCTTGAGCATCTTATTTTGAATGTACTGATCTAATTAATATTGGCATTCATTGTACATTCTGTAGGGTCAAGGTGGCATTTAATATTGAGGAAATCATCTAGTTTCGTGGCTCTCTTCTGGGATACTTCGCCCCGTGGCAGAAATTTTACAGTACCTAGGAGGCTTTTTCCCCTTTGCTTGCCCAACTTGGAGGTGGTGTGCTGCTGGCCTCTAGTGGCTAGGAAGCAGGCATGGCTACTAAAAATCCCATAAGACTCTAGACTGTCCCTTACAACCAAGAGCCTCCCAGTGTGTAACACCAACAGTTACACCGTTCTTACCAGAAAGATTGTTAAAGAGCTTGAGTAAACACATATTAATGTCAACGAGCCTTTTTTTCAGCTTGGTCCTGAAGGCCTAATTAACTTCTCTGGACCTTCTTCATGATAGGACGCATATTCGTACATTACAAAAGTAGCAACCCTTTGAATGCCCCAGACCATACATCTTAAAGGGAACTTGGCAAATATAAGGAATTAATGAATTGTTGAAAATGTTTATACTGGGGAGATGGCTGGCGAGACGGTTCAATGAGCCTTGGAGCCCACGTGGTGAACGAGAAACCACTCCTGCATGTTGTCCTTTTGCCTCCCATGTGCAAGCCACAGTACCTGGACCCTATACACACACACACACACACACACGTGCGCGCGCGCACACACAGACACAATGTTAGAAAATAAAAAGGCATTCAATTTTACTACAAATACTCTTTGTACTAAAAAGGAAAATATGGGCTGGAGAGATGGCTCAGAGGTTAAGAGCACTGGCTGCTCCTCCAAAGGTCCTGAGTTCAATTCCCAGCAACCACATGATGGTGCAAAACCATCTATAAGTGATCTGGTTCCATCTTTTGTTCTGCAAGTGGAGCACTGCATACATAATAAATTTAAAAAATTTTTTAAAAAAAGGGAAAATATTCCCCCTGGCTGTCTATGGAATCGGGGGTCACCATTGCATTTTACTCTGGAGTATTTTCCCACTGTCTCTATGTCACCTTGTATTTTCAGGGTATCCTTGGGATGATTTACATCATGTCTTTTTTGGGGGTACAGGTGGGACTTGGGGTAGGCTTCAAGACACGATTTCTGTGTGTAACAACCCTGGCTGTCCTAGACTCACTTTGTAGACCAGACTGGACTTGAACTCACAGAAATCCACCTGCCTCTTCCTCCCAATTGCTGGAATTAAAGGCGTGTGTCACAACACCCAGCTTCAAGAGGAAGACACATACCGTGCCCTCCTCAGGCCCAGGACATCAAATTGTCCTGTTGCTGATTGTTTGAACTCTTATCAGTTGCTTAAAGTGATATTGCCAGATTCTTCTATTGTTGAATTAATCATTTTATCCTTTGAAAAAAAATAAAGACAGAGTCTCAGTATGTATCTCTGGGTGACCTTGAACTCATGGAGATGCCTGCCTCTGCCTCTCAAGTGCTGGAATCAAAGGCATGCACTGTACTACCTCATTTGGCAAATTATCATCAAATGCACCAGGAGTAGGGCTCAAAACTTGTAATTGATAAATTTCTTGTTGATAAAGCTTGATACTACATAAATATCCTATTTTTCAAACTTTCACTTTTAGTAAATTGCTGAGATTTTTCTTTTAATTTGGGTTCCTATGGTCTTCTGTTGAAGACAGATTTGAAGATGGGTTTAGCACATTCAAGAGATTTTTTTTTTAATTTTTAAACTTCTTTTTGGAAATCCCAAATTCTCCATCAGTTTACTTATCCTCCAAAATAACTTAAATAGTAAACCAAATGAAAACTAAGACTCTCTGGTTCCTAGGCATAATTTGAAAAGATCATTTTTAGATAAGGCAAATTAAGCACTAAGGGAGATTTTGATGGCCTAAAAATTGGAAAATGCTATTCTATTTGATAGAATCAATAAAGCTTTTATTTCATATATTGATTTCTATAGACAGTAGTATCTGTAACTACCAAAAGGTGGTCCATAATCTCTATTCAGATGAAAGTCTGTCTATTCTCTGCTTGTATTGTCATCTTGTTATCAATTATAATGTTCAATGCATGTGAACTTAATAAATCCCATCTGAAGCGAGTGGTTATAATTGAACCTGACGATAGCACTGATAAAATTGTTATTTCTCATTTTAGAGACTTTACAGAGAAGCTTGGGACAAGGACAAGACTCAGATCCACATCATGCCTGACACTCCTGACATCATTCTGGCTAAGGCCAACCTAATCAATACAAGTGATGTGAGTTTCCAAGTGCAGTGTGCCTTTTCAGAAAGCTCTGCTAATCACTTCTATGTCAGTGAAGTTGTCTGAAAGTTCTTTTGAATTCCCAAGTCATTTTAATTAGCAGACTATGAATGACTCTGATTCCAATTTAGTAGGGATTTTTGCACACCCAGTGTTGGTGCTCCCTAGCTCAAGCAGCATTAGAGCACAGGTCACTCTATTTTTGCATTTCCTTATTACATGAATTATCATAATGAAATATTTATACCATTCTCACTCTTTCCTCTGTGGGAAGAAACAAGTCTTACTGGATCCATATTGTTTACAATGTTTCGTGCTCTACAAATAGATTCTAAGTGAAATTTTGAACAAATAAATAGGCAATCTATTGGAGGAAAATTTTCCTTTGCTGTCAAATGCTAATCCTTCAAATGTATGGATATAAAAATTAAATATTTACAGCAAAAAATCTGAACCCCAATAGAGTGATTTTTAATGTTAAAGAATATATGGGGTAATACTACAAAGACTAAAATATGAACAAAAGTCAAACATCAATCAATAGGCAGTGGGATTCTAGGTGAAAAATACATTTGAATATATTCTGAATTATTCAGTTATGTCACAACCTGAATGAGCAAATTATAGACACTACAGTTTTAAAATTCAGTGACGTCTTCTTTTAACTGCACAGGACCATCTTACTTCCAGAGCTCAGTCTGCCTTTCAGTGGCCCTGTAGACTGAGGTAGACGCTGACTCATGACGCAGTAGTTCCATGAAGGGAGTAAGACTGAAAGGCTTTCTCTTCTCTACAGCAACCTCTAATGAAACACAGCATTAACTGGAAAATACCACCACAATGACCATCCATTTCTCTGTCAGTTGGCTTCTGCCTCATTCTCTAAAGTACTTGCATAAAGAGCTGGCATTTAATTTTGTGTCTTTGGTAATCAGAGCACTTTTAAATTTACAACAGGATCATTAGCAATTCATAGACATAATATCAATTGCAGTGGAATGGGGCAGAGCACAGACAACTCTCATGGACTCTTCACGTATGCAGTACATTGGCTTCACTGCTCTGCTTACTCATTGTACTCTTTATGGGGAATGGTTTTCCCAAAGTGACTGTCTTCCTCTCTCGACAGAAACTCTACAGGATGGGTTATGAGGAACTGAAGAAAAAAGGTTACGATCTCCCTGTCGACGCCATTCCGATCAAAGCAGCGAAAGCATCGCGGGAGATTGCCAGCGAAGTAAGATGCCATGCTGGAAATAGTGATTTGATTGTAATGAGTGTAATTTTAAATTGAGCAAAAAATCATCTACGGGATCACAAATTAAAACAGTGATGATCCCGGACAGGCGGTGCAGGGTAAGGATAAGACCAAGGGTCAGTTTATTATGTATATGATTTGTTCAATATCATAATGAGTGAGTTCACCCAGAAGCAAAAAGAGTCAAATGGTACATACTCACTTATATCGAAACACTAGCCCAAGGGGCGTGTCCTATGAAAGTCTTCACTTACCAGGAAAGTGGGTCAGAGGGGAGGACATGCTATTGGGACTCTAGGTGAGAGAAACACGGGAGAATGGGGAAATAGAAGGATCCAGAGGGTCCTAGAAACCTACACGAAGAACATTATGACGGGCAGATCTGGGTCCAGGGGTCCTGCTAAACTATGGCACCAGCCAAAGACAATATGTGCAGTAAACTTCAAACCCCTACCCAGATCTAGCTGATGGACAGGACATTCTCCACCATTGAGTGGAGAGTTGGGACTGACTTTCACGCGAACTCTGGTGCCCCATTTTTGACCAAGTCCCCTTGATGGGAAGGCCTGGTGGCATTCAGAGGAAGGATAGCAGGTTACCAAGAAGAGACTTGATACCCTATGAGCCTATACAGGGAGAGGAGGTCCTCCTCAGTCACAGTCATAGGGGAGGGGAGTAGTGGGAAAGCGGGAGGGAGGGAGGAATGGGAGGATACAAGGGATGGGCTAACAATTGAAATGTGATATGAATAAATTAATAAAATATTTTTAAATGTATATGACTTGTGGTTAAATTTAGCCTTTACTCTTTCCTATCAAAAAACAGAAGTCTGTAGCTCTACAGGCTTAGCAAGATATTTATAATTAATAGGTTTTAAAAATAGCCACAGGTGATGACAAAAGTTAATTCTTTAAAGAAATGAGATATACTTTTACTCCTTTAGTACAAATACAAAGAAGGCTTCCGGAAGCAGCTGGGCCACCACATTGGAGCCCGGAACATCAAGGATGACCCCAAGATGATGTGGTCTATGCACGTGGCCAAGATTCAGAGTGACAGGGAGTACAAGAAGGACTTTGAAAAGTGGAAGACCAAGTACAGCAGCCCCGTGGACATGCTGGGGGTGGTGCTGGCCAAGAAGTGCCAGACCTTGGTCAGTGACGCAGACTATAGGAACTATTTACACCAGTGGACATGCCTGCCTGACCAGAATGACGTCATCCATGCCCGGCAGGCCTATGACCTCCAGAGCGATGTGAGTCTAAGGTTTTCCTTTCTTCAGTGATACATTCTGTCTCCTTTCCTAAAAGACTGAGTTTATACACTAATGCCCAAACTCTGCCTAGCAATCTAAACAACATTATTCTGCAAAGAAATAGTCTACAGTGGAATATTCTGGATAGCCAGTCTAGGCAATGAAGAACTAAGTCATTCTATGTACATTTCTCTCACTTGGCAAAACATGCTTCTAATCTAAGTATTTCATTAAATTTCCAGGAAGTCAAATGTTAAATATTACAAACATAAACTCCTATCTCTTTGTGAATTACGTGTTCACATTTGTGACCTGTCGCTTGAAATTTCAGAATTTGTACAAGGCTGATCTTCAGTGGATGAAAGGCATTGGTTGGGTGACTTCCGGTTCCCTTGAGGATGAGAAAAACAAGCGAGCCACTCAGATCCTGAGTGACCACATTTACCGTCAGCACCCCGATAAATTGAAGTTTTCCAGCCTTATGGACTCCATGCCAATGGTTTTGGCAAAAAATAATGCTATCACCATGAACCATGTAAGTCCTTTCTCTACCCGAGGGAGGTGTTAAATGTTTCTGGCAGGAGTGGGGGGGGCACTGTTGCTGTAGAAAGAAGAATCACATTCAATTCTTCTCTATAACATTACGGCGTCTCTAAAGGAAGCTGCTTTTTACTGAGACATTGAAAGCTGAACACAGCCCAGAGTGGATTCACAGATCCTGGCTTCAACGTGTTCATTACTGTCCTGTCTTCTTGTTGTTCTTAGCACCTCTATACAGAAGCTTGGAATAAAGATAAAACCACCATCCATATTATGCCAGATACCCCTGAAGTTATATTGGCTAAACAAAACAAAATAAACTACAGTGAGGTAAGCAATATATTTGTCATATGTGATATATTTCCTTATATTATTGCATTATAAATCAAACCTACCATTATTTATGTCTGTTGCAGAAATTATATAAGCTTGGCCTGGAGGAAGCCAAGAGGAAAGGCTATGACATGCGGCTCGATGCCATTCCTATCAAGTCAGCCAAGGCCTCCAGAGACATCGCGAGTGATGTAAGTACTTGGAAGTGTTAGGTATGCCTGGGAAGTTCTCACCGTAGCCTTGGCTCCATCATCCCTTTGTCTCTCTTAGATTTACACTGGATCAAGCTACAAAGTTAAAATTGTTGCTAGTAGTTTATTACCTCAGCAAGTAGCTTGAAATAAGGATACTGAACTTGTGGCTTCGAGCTATCCATCAGCTGTAATAATGAGTGTTTCACAGTTGCCCACTGCATGCTGAACCAAAGGGCTGCATACTTAACTGAAGTTGGGATCATTTTTTTTTTTTACTTCTCCACGTGATATATTTCTTATTCTTACAATCACAGCTTTTTGGGAGAGTCCTTCAAAACTTGATGCATGCCATATGAACGAATGCATCTAAGCAAATAGGCTGTGTCACTTAAAGTCCAGCCATCCACATGGCCATCTGTCTGTCTCAGCCTCCAGTGCCTGGCTGCAGATATTTATTTGCTTTCTTAATGCAGCATACACATGCGCTTTGGTCATCTCCTCATCCCCTGCAACCATCCCCTTTTTCATTCTTCTTTCGTTAAAAGATGGTTTTGCTCACATTGCTAAAAGGTTTTATTCATGTTTTTGTTCCTGAGTCAAAAGTGCATTGTTATTTTGTTCCCAAAATATACAAAGTTTTAAAAACAAATGATCAACATGGCAGAGTTTAATATTACTGCACAACTATGTGATGACAAGCCTACTATAATTAAAATGCATGTTCATAAAGAATGTTAATGACATAGAAAAATGCTTACATAATACCTGCAAAAAGCAGGCAAAACCCGTTAACTTATGAGTCATATTCTAATTATATTCTTTCATACACATACACCACGAAGAGCTCTGTGTAGTAAAATAATATATTTGTTTTCCTTTTCTTTTTAATATTTTGTCTATTTGCTACATGGTATAAAATACATATACTGTGTATTCAAAGGAAATCATTACGTTTAATGAACAGGGTAATTCTGTCCTAGTGGATGTATTTTTCTAAAGGTCAAAGCAGATTACTAGCAGTCTTTTTCTTCTTGTAGTTCAAGTACAAGGAAGGCTACCGGAAGCAGCTGGGCCACCACATCGGAGCCCGGAACATCAAGGATGACCCCAAGATGATGTGGTCCATGCACGTGGCCAAGATCCAGAGTGACAGGGAGTACAAGAAGGACTTTGAGAAGTGGAAGACCAAGTACAGCAGCCCAGTGGACATGCTGGGGGTGGTGCTGGCCAAGAAGTGCCAGACCTTGGTCAGTGACGCGGACTACAGGAACTACCTACACCAATGGACGTGCCTGCCTGACCAGAATGACGTCATCCATGCCCGGCAGGCCTATGACCTCCAGAGCGATGTGAGTGCTGATGATCATAAAGATAGGAAACAGTGAATTTATTCCACAGAAGAAGGTTTAAGTAGGCAGTCCAGACCTCACCTGTGCCTGCAAGTGTGGGAGAGCATAGCACGCCTACTCTCCTTTTGAACGCTTATCCTTAGCATCCATACAAAATAAAGTGGTACCTGAACCTGCTACCTACTAACTCGTACTTTTAAGATCCTTACTTGATTTTATGTCCTCTCACTAAAGATGCGTTCCCAATGTGGAGACAAATATTTATTGACTATTTGTGCCAACAGAATATGTACAAGGCAGACCTCCAATGGATGAGAGGCATCGGCTGGGTGCCCATTGGCTCCCTGGACGTGGAAAAATGCAAAAGAGCCACTGAGATCTTGAGTGACAAAATCTACCGTCAGCCCCCAGACAAATTCAAGTTTACCAGTGTGACTGATTCTCTGGAGCAAGTATTAGCCAAGAATAATGCCATCACTATGAACAAGGTGAGAGGTCAGAGGTCAGGGAAGCCACGTGGGGTTGCTGAGGCAGAATCCACGAAACAGGAACATGACTGAGGAAAGGGTTTTACACAATAAGACATCTGTATCTATCCTTTATCCTTTCCTATTTCCCTAATCTATTTATCTATCTAATGTGGCATTCACATTTTATGATTGACTTCAGTTACTATTTTTTTCTTTTTTTTTTCAGTTACTATTACTTGGCTTTGATAAAATGGTCTATTTTGTGGAAAAATAATCATTGTATAAAAATACTCTTACTTTTTAAAATTTGTACATGTTTTCAGATTATTAGACTATATATTCCAAATATATATTCCACCATGACAAGTATGTAATATTATAACATTTACGTAAAATGCCACACTCTTGTCTCCTTAAGTTTGTAATTTTTTTATGATCTTGACGCTCCTGTTGACTAGTCATTGGTGTTTTTCCTGATGAGTGTGTCTCTCCTTTGATAGCGCTTGTACACAGAAGCCTGGGACAAAGACAAGACGCAGATCCACATAATGCCAGACACACCGGAGATCATGTTGGCGCGAATGAATAAAGTCAACTACAGCGAGGTGGGGGTCGATGCCAGTTCTTAGGCATCTGTACTGTTTTGGTTTTGGTTTGCTTGTTTTTTTTTTTTTCATGTCAATCAATCATTCCATGGAAATATAATGATAAATGACAGCTTTGTAAAGAACAACTTTTCCTCAATTTGTGAGAAAAGCAACATTTTTCATTTCTCAATCGCTATCATAAATGCTAAACTTTTAAGATGAGTTTACTATTTTTGGGTAATTTTTGCACTAGTTACAAGAATTAATGGCTTCAGCAATAATCATAAGGAGAAGTACAACATTTTTGTTCAACTCTTTTTTTTTTTTTAAAGCATTTCACTTTGCATGTATGATATTTTGTCTGCATATATGTCAGTGCACCCTGTGCATGACTAGTGCCCACAGAGGCCAGAAGAAGGTGTTGAATCCTCTTGAACTGGCATTCCATATGGTCACTGGTGGTTGTGAGCCACCATATGGGTGCTTAGGAATCAGACCCAGGACCTTTGGAAGAGCAGTCAATGCTCTTAACCACTGAGTTAACTCTCTAGACTGGTTCTCAAAGGTTGCAACCCCTTTGAAGGTCTAATGTCCCTTTCACAGGGGTTGACTAAAACCATCTCCATATCAGATATTTATATTACAATTCATAGCGGCAGCACAATCACAGTTATAAAATAGCAACAAAATAATTTTGTGGTTGAGGAATTGTATTACAGGGTCACGCTGTATTAGGAAAGTTGAGAACCACTGCTCTGCCCCTCTTTTATTAACTTTTGAAGTAAAGAAATTAAAAACAGAACAAACATATGTCTCCCCTTCGTGCTAGTGCAAAGCTTCATAAATATGGCTTCTATGTTTCTTATGACTTCTAAAGTATAGGAATGAAGCCAAGGTCTAAAAATCTCAGAACCATCAAACTGCCAGGTTTATACAGGAATGAGCCTCTTTCTTCTTTGTGAACATGAGATCATGTGTCCCCACTTTAGAACCTGTGTCTTAGGTAGACATAGGTGTCAGTCTCCTCACCTGGCCCACTCACAGGATTGTGCCGCCTTTTTTTAAGAATGACCCATGAGAAGGAGCCTATTTCATAAATCAATCTATTTGTTCTGGAAATTTCCATTGAAAAGTGTTTCTCTTATATTTATCTCTGAAAATCCCCAAAAGTCCCTCTGAAGCTGGCAGTGTACACCAGTGTGTACAAAGACACAGAGATACCCACCAGTGTCCTTCCCTGCTGGCCTCCCTCCCCACAAGTTCCCTTTGCAATCTTAGCATCCCCACATCCTAAGACATCCTTTCAGCTGGTCAAATGTGGCTCCGACTAAATAAAATACTATGAATGAGTTATTGAGTTACAATCAGGACTGCTGGGTTTCATCTCTCAGACCTGTGGCCAGCGTTTCTGCACCCTGTTGGAGCACACTGGCTGCTGTGTAAACGCTAGTGCATGTTCTTGAACCCCCTTAGACTCTGAGGCCTTTCACAGGGGCTGTCGTTAAGTTACATTTCTCCTAGGCAGTATGTGTGCATTTGTAATTTCAGTCTAGCCCATTGATTGATAGTCATCCTTATATAATTTCTTTCTCTTAGATTGAGGCTATAAGGTTAAGCCTGTAGAGTTCTTTGTGAGTCTAAGATTTTGACAGAGGTGTATTACCTTTTCCTCTGAGCTTTGTGCCACCTGCAAGTTGAACACTATTTCTCTGACAGGACAAATCAATAGAATATTAACTTTCTACACAATGTAACTTAGAGACTTTAGACAGAATTACTGGTCTAAAGTCATTTTATTTGGGGAAGGCAGACTGTAGTTGTAGTACTTGTATAACTAGCTTTTAATTGTCTACCAGACTAAAAACATCAAGTCTTCTGACGATTCTGGAACTTTTAAGTCTGTGTTTCCGGAAATTTCCAGAGATAACACAGTAGGGCAATGTCACTGGTCAAGCATAGCAGGAGGAACTCCCTTGCCCTGAGACCCTAACCCACCTAGTCTCCTTTCTCAGCATTTTCTCTACCAAATTTCTTCAATTCTGTTCTGTTTTAATCTTAGTTTAAGAAGGGGAAATACAGTGTAAAATATGTCATATCATTTGCCCCCTAAGATTTTTCTTGACTTCTATAGAAGTAAACAACAAAGTCTGCCCTGCCCCCACAGGTACTGGAGACTGAATATGGTGCCTTGCACACATGCTGGCACCATGGTATTGTAGCCCTAGCCCTAAATGCCATATTCTTTTCTTGGCTTCCAGAATCTTTTTGGTCCATGTCCAGCATTCCTCCCTGGTAGCTCATCCCACTCCTTTGTATAGTCCCTTCTCTCCCAGCTTAGTGTATGGAAGCCTAGTTAATCATTCAAGGTACAGCCCAAGGGCAGCCCTCTGCGGCAACCTCCCTCATTCTTAGATCACAGCAAATAACTGGCTTCCTGGAACGCTGTCGTCTCTGTGGTTGAACTCTGTGTTTAAATTGCCTCTTGTGGTTTGGCTTCTCAGCAGTTGGTCCCTAAGTTACTTGGCTCTCATCACTTCTCGCAGAAACTCGAAGGATGGGGGAGTCCTCACCTCCATCCTTGCCAAGTGCACAGCATAGTCACAGGCACAAAGTCAGGCTGGATAGATTGAATTAATGTCCATCAACAATGGTTCATCCACGTGCTTTCACCTTAGGCATTAGCTTAGTTTCTCTGGAAACATTTTACATGTATATTTGTTTATTTAATTTGTTGTAAAAATTTAAAATCATCAAATGTAATGACCTTCGTAGGTTTTTTCCTTTGTTGCAAAAGATGGAGAATGGAACTCAGAAATCACATTATGATAAGCACTATACGGAGAGTTTTAGGAATTATTTAAATCCTTTTTGAGTTTTTTAGACATGAACATCAACATCTAAGCAATTTCTTTCTTTTTTTTTTTCCGGGGGGTTGGCCCAAATTTAGAGTCTGTATAAACTTGCCAATGAAGAAGCAAAGAAAAAAGGCTATGACTTACGAAGTGACGCCATCCCTATCGTGGCAGCCAAGGCCTCCAGAGACATTGCCAGTGACGTAAGTTATCAACTCTCTTTCCATGTGTGAGCAGCATGGTGTGGCAAGTTCACATAGCTAAAGCTTTACCAAGTACTTCCCATAGGCTGTGTGGCGGTATATGATTGTAAAGCACTTAGGAGACTGAGGCAAGAAGGCTGCCTTGGGTGTGAGGCCAGCTTCCACTATGTAGCAAGTACTCAACTAGCCAGAGTGTTATACCAATGTGCCTTTGTTAGTGTTTCTATTGTTATGACTAAACACCATAACCAAAAACAAGTTGGGGACCAAAAGGTTTATTCGGCTTAGACTTCCATATCACTGTTCATCACCAAAGGATGTCAGAACAAGAATTCAAACAGGGCAGGTACCTGGAGACAGGAGCTGATGAAGAGGCCATAATGAGGGGCTGCTTACTTGCTTGCTCTTCTTGGCCTGCTTGCTCAACCTGCTGTCTTACAGAACTCTGGGCCACCAGCCCAGGCATGGTCCCACCTACACTGAGCCCTCTCCCATCAATCAGTAAGAAAATGCCCTTACAGCTAGGTCTTATGGAGGCATTTTCTCAATTCAGGTTCCCTCCTTTTAGATAACTCTAGCTTGTGTTGAGCTGACATAAAACTAGCCAGGACACAATGTATTTCTCAAAAAAATAAAATAAATAGACAAAAAAAATTATCTCCTTTGTATGAAAGTTTTCAGAAATCCAGTTTTAGAGGGAATGGGAAATTTGGTATTTGTATTCTCAGAAAAAAAAATCAATTCCAGGAAGAGGGGAAAAAAGACACTCCTTGCATGAGAGAATGCTAGAGTAGGGCTGCAGGCTTGGTGATATTTATATAAGAGTGACCAGAGGCTCACCGGAAGGCCTACAGCGAAACTCACAAGCCTACATTCTGTTGAGGATCCAGGTGTAGCTTTATGAGGTGTTTTAATGTGTAGTGTTTAAAAATGAGTGTAGCACTTGCTGTTATAACTCACTCTTGTCAGATTATGAAGAGAAAGCATTTACCAGGACCAGGTGCTCCTGGCTGTGCAGTGTAGCACCCCTTTCCCTGCCCTATCCCAGGATAACACCATCCCGCTTTCCAGGTGCCTCCCAGACTCTTGAGGAATGGATACCTGCTATAAATAGGCTCAATGTTAATAAATATGGTGGTAAACTGTTTTTTATACTAGAAGCGGATCACTTCTAGCATATCTTATATCCCAGCTCCCTCATCTATGCCAACAGTAATAAATAAATAATAATTTTTATGAAATATACTAAGAGCTTTCTATGCATTAGCTTCATATGCTACCCAAAGTGGAAGATGCTGCCTTTATCTCTGTTGTATGAATTATTCAAACAGCCTTCCTGAAATCAGTCTTAATAAATGAGGAAGTTTAAACTAGACAAACTCATTCCTTCCAACTGTGCCATAACTCTTCCCATTTATTCTTCTATACCTTCTAACTCAATCCTCTTTAAACTTGGAAGATGTACTGGAGATGACCGGCTTACGTTCCACACTGAAGACATTAAACTTGTGATAATAAATAACACTGTTGACCCATGTGAAAATGCGACACAATGGCCTTAAGAGCGCTCTTAACCAGATGGGTTGCTATAGCAACTTTGCCAATGTAACCAGTCTTTGTGCTGATGATAGAAATGTGTTAATAATGCTGAGTGTGTGCGTCTGGTGTGGAATATCTCCTTTATTGCACGCTTTAAGCCACTTTAGGCTTAATAAACACACAGTGCTCCCAAGTATGTTCCCCTCCTGCCATATTTTAATGTGTAAGATCCAATTCTTCAGGTTCCCCCTGTTCAAGTGGCCTCATTCTGACTCCAGTGAGTGACCTTCCCCAGTGTGTGTGCTCCCTGTCTTCAGGAGTGTGTCTTAGTGCCAGGCCACAGGTTATTTGAGGTAACCTATGTAACATGTATGAAATCTACCTACCTCATCACATCAACAGGCTTTAAGGGTAAAGGATGCTGCCTGGAGTTGGTGCTCATCAACAAGACTCAGTTAAACTGTACTGAAAGTAACATGATTTTGTACAAATGTTTGACATCAAAGTGTTTACAATAGAAGCCTGATTTATGAATTTTCATTTCAGTACAAATACAAAATTGGCTACCGGAAGCAGCTGGGTCACCACATCGGAGCCCGGAACATCGAAGATGACCCCAAGATGATGTGGTCCATTCATGTGGCCAAGATCCAGAGTGACAGGGAGTACAAGAAGGACTTTGAAAAGTGGAAGACCAAGTACAGCAGCCCAGTGGACATGCTGGGGGTGGTGCTGGCCAAGAAGTGCCAGACCTTGGTCAGTGACGCGGACTACAGGAACTACCTACACCAATGGACGTGCCTGCCTGACCAGAATGACGTCATCCATGCCCGGCAGGCCTATGACCTCCAGAGCGATGTGAGTATGCTATCTGTAAAAGAGCCTCCAAACTAAATGAAAAGGCTAGCCTTTATACACAACCCATAGGCCTATCCAAGCTACGATTTGTTGCTTGGTAAATGACATCTTTATAAGGAAATGCTGATTCATTACTAGAGTGGATTTTATAAAGAAAAAACTATAATTAAATGATGCCTGAATCAAGGGTCTACAAAAGGAAAATATTTTTCTTATATTTAGGAAGTTAACTGTTTTTGAAAAAGCAGATTTTTATTTTGAAAAAATTACTCTGGAAGACTGGAGATGTAACTTGGTGGTAGAGGGCTTGTTTAGTGTGTGTAATGCCTGGATCTAATCCCCAGCACCTTACACACACACACACACACACACACACACACACACACACACACACACACATGTTCGCACGCACTGTAGAATTTGCTACTGGATCCTTGGTGGTTCTAGTCATTAGCCTGCTAATGATAATGCACACTCACACTACTCTTGGAAAATGGTGCAGCTGCTGTGTTTGCAAGCTGTTGGACAGTTTCTCTGACATTTGCTCCATTTGTGTGGGGCATCAGATGCTAATGACTAAACTGGGCATCATCTATTGGCAGCAGATGCCTGTCTCAGATCTGGGTGCAAGGAGCCCATTCTCAACACTGGGTACTTTATAAACATTTGAGGCCGTTTCAAAGCATTAGGGAGCTCTGGAGAATGAGCTACAACCACAGTAATTACACATTCATAGCTGTTCCTCAGAGCAGCTGATCTTTGTGGCGTGAGGAAGGGTAGTAACAAGGGGTGGCTGCATACAGTAGCAACGCCGATACACTGCTGGCCATTGGTTGCCAGGCGCCTGTAATGGACTGCCTTCCTCCCGCCATGGTTGATCTCAGTGCTGCAGAAGCATCCACTGCAGATACAGCGAGCCCTGGGCAGGCCAGCCTTGCTGCGGCTCTTTCAGTATGATAGGCAGTCCACGCAGGGCGGTGCCGCAGGCTTTGTCTATGAAATTCCCATTTATCATTCCCATGCAGCTCCCGAGGCTGCTGGAATTCTCCCAGCTAGCTGGCCAGGGGTCCAGTATCAATGTTGGGAAGGAGTTTTTGAATACTTACAGGGCATATAAAAATCTTTAATAGGAAAAAAATGGCTGAAAACAGAGAGATATATGGCAAAATGGTTGTCTCTGGAAACTAGCCTGAGACTCTTAACCTGAGAACTTGGTGGGCAAATGACTGAGGCCACAGCCCAGTGCCATGTGCATTTATTGTTCCCAGTCTTGGGCAGTATGGTAGCTGTCCACATTCTGGGGATAGCAACGGCTCCTTATTATTATATGTCCCTTGTCACTGCAAGTCATTCAGGTTTTTGTTTTGTATTTGGGGTTTTGGGGTAAGGGGTTCAAGACAGGGTTTCTCTGTGTAACCTTTGCTGTCCTGGAACTTACCCTGTAGACCTGGATGGCCTTGAACTTACAGAGATCTGCTGCCTCTGCCTCCAGAGTGCTAGGATTAAAGTCGTATACCACCACCACCTGGCTTTTTTAAAAAAAAATAATAATTTGAAATACAAGAAAAAGTACACCGAAGGCAACAATCTAATTCAGTCCAAGCCCCCCCCAAAAAACTTGCATATATAGTTTTCCGACCCACATTGCTTCAAAGGTCAGTTTTTGTTAAAATATAGATTAATAACATTTTTACATGTTGTCAGTATTCTTAGAGAGTGAAGGTTTTGGCAGCTACAGAATGTTTCGTGTGGATAAGGCCATGTATGGATTTACTGGTATCTTGTTGTGGACCATATATGATTCTCCTCACTCTGGGGTGGCATTCTGTCCTGTGTACATTGTTTATAACATGACAGACAGACATTAGTTGGGATCATTCCTTTCCTAACAGTTTAAATATTTGGCATATTTTTATTGTGAATGGGAAACCATGGCTTCTCCTCTTCCCTGGGGCACTGCTGGCCACCAGCCCACCGAGGCAAGAGAAGCAGAAGACAAAGATGCAGGGCCTAAAGAGCTGTAAGCACGATGGAGACCAAACACTCCAGGTACCACTACAAGAGATAGTTCACCTTGAATCAGTGAGGACAAATGCTATATACCCATGAGGAGAGGGGCTTCCAGGATAGGCGTTCATAATTGGTTGGCACGTTTAGGATGCCTGTTTTGCATTTGGTAGCACGCGCCTATCATATGAACGGGAACACAGACCTAATTATCCTATAGGTTCAGAGAGGGGAGAGCTAGCAGGGAGCTGTGTCAAGGGCCATAGATCAAATGTGGTCGGGGACTTCTATGTCAAAGACACTCACCAGATGGAGCCTGAGGCCCTGCTGGGGAGAGGAAGTCTTAGGCCTAACCAAGCTCGGAATTGGCTATCCAGACCGGGAGGACTGCAACCTCAAGCAGCAAGCAGGGTTCTTCCAACAAAACCATTTCCAGGTCATTTTTGAGCACAGTTGTTCTTGTAGCCTACCTAATACATTCAGCTTGCTTTCGATGCAAACAGTGGGATCTCACTTTCCTGTCAACACCATTTGCATCTTTACCAGGAATTATCTTGGTTCTGCTCATTGCCCTCTTTGAAGAGCTTCTGCCTTCTCTTCCCAGAATGTGTACAAGGCTGATCTCCAGTGGATGAGAGGCATTGGCTGGGTCCCCATCGGGTCTCTGGATGTGGTCAAGTGCAAGAGAGCTGCCGAGATCCTGAGTGACAACATCTACCGCCAGCCTCCAGACAAGTTCAAGTTCACCAGTGTGACGGACTCTCTGGAGCAGGTTCTGGCCAAGAGCAACGCCCTCAACATGAACAAGGTGAGGCCAGCCACCCCCAGATCTCCTACACACCTTTACGCTTGAGTTCGTGTTCAACTCGACAATACGCTTGAAGTCGTATTGAATACGACTAGTGGATTCAAAGTTCCCAAATGGCACAGGGTCACATCTCTAACTTTTCAGCTGTTCTTGAAATCTAATTAAGTCTCGTCGTTTCCAGTTTTAGTCTTGGCAGCAAGCAGTAAGACCCAGACCTCTACTCTATTGCCTTTTATCCAAACCTAGCTTATTTTTCCCAATTATATCAGCAATAACCATGCCTTAATTTGGCTTTTTAAAGTGCCTGTCTTAGATTGTTTTCTTTCAGTGTCTTACCTTATTTTTATAGCGATTATACACGGAGGCCTGGGACAAGGACAAGACTCAAATCCATGTGATGCCCGACACACCCGAGATTGTGCTGGCCAGGCAGAACAGAATCAACTACAGCGAGGTAGGGGGCTTCTAAAGCCATGTGGGATTCTCCTGCGGGCTGGTGGGAGAAGAGAGTACTTGGAAACGGGGCCTTCCGCGTGAACGCTGGCCCGTCCACTTCTGTTGCATGGGGTTCTGCAAGCACAACAAATTCACACTGTTCCTTACAGGTTGAAGTTACTCCTAGAGTGAATCAATAGAGCAAGGAGTTTTTTTTTGTTGTTTTTGTTTTTTTGGGCATTTCTAAGGGGGGGGGAGTCAGTCTGCCAGATAAAACACTGGCTCATTATTTACGCCAATACATAATATTCACTTACCTGGAATTCAAGTTCAACGAATGTGCTGTGTTTTAACTGGCTGAGTCTCAAGAGTCCTAGCACAGAGTCTTGTCGTCGTCTTCTTCTTCTTCTTCTTCTTCTTCTTCTTCTTCTTCTTCTTCTTCTTCTTCTTCTTCTTCTTCTTTATTTAATTGATTTATTCAGACTATATCTCAATTGTTATCCCCTCACTTGTATCCTCCCATTCCCCCCTCCCTCCCTCTTTCACCCTATTCCCCTCCCCTAGGTCTGTGACAGAAGGGGACCTCCTCCCCCACCATATGATCACAGCCTATAAGTCTCATCTTGGTAGCCTGCTTATCTGAGTGCCACCAGGCCTCCCTTCCAAGGGGAAGTGGTCAAATATGGGGCACCAGAGTTCATGACAGAGTCAGTCCCTGCTCCCCACACAACTGTGGAGAATGTCCTGTCCATTGGCTAGATCTGAATAGGAATTTAATGCTTACTGCATGTATTGTCCTTGGTTGGTGCAGTAATTTGAGCAGACCCCCCCTGGGTCCAGATGTGCTCATCATGATGTCCTGAAAGAGAATTTCAGGCCAATTTCTCTCATGAACATTGATGCAAAAATACGGAGTCTTTTCCAATGCGCACTTTTCCCCACACTGGTCTTGAATTAAAATTGAAAAATGAAACAAAAGAGCAGAAGCTATAGTCATACTACCACTTTAAAAAAAAACTGCTAAAATTAAATTAAGTGACACAGTGTATGTGTGAGAGAGAAGTGACAGAGAGAACAGCCCAGGTCCAGGCTGCACCAGAGTCAGTAGTCTGCCCCCACTTAGTTTCAGAGGTGATGACCTTCTGAGAGGGCACCAGGCTGGCCACTAGGAGACAGCTGAGCTGTGCTTGCCACAGACCCATCCCCAACAGCTAGACAAATCGCTGTAATCAGGACATAGAGAAAAACGAGGTATAGAAAGGTCAGGGGTGAAGGAACAGAGGCTCTTTTACAGACATGTACTCCATGAACGATGCCAGGGGCTGGTTTATTCAGGAAAGTGCAATTTTATAGATTGGTTTTACTAATATATAACCAAACTCTAATCTTAAAGTCGACAGTATAATCCACTATGTTCTAAGTTATGGCTTAATTTTTTTTTGTTTTTTAAACACTGTAAGATATTCCCTGTTATAATAAAAGTTAAGTAATGCAGAAAGGAGTAAAAGAATATGTCACATAAGTAAATTACTAATACTGGACATATTGCTCTCCCATTTCTTTTGTAACGTAGCAGTATGTATGATTTATATTTTATCAGTTGACATTACTAAGTTATATAAACATATGACAATAGTTTTATCATTAATCTACAAGTAATATAAAAATCTATAATGATAAAACATCTAATAAATTATTATATCAATTCTAATACTTATTGATACATCTCATACATTTCTGACACTAAATAGATTTTTGTTTGGGTTTTTGGTGGTGGCGGTGTTTTTTGTTGTTGTTTTGTTTGTTTGTTTTTTGGTTTTTCCAGGCAGGGTTTTTCTGTATTGCCTTGGCTGTCCTGGAACTTGCTCTATAGCCCATGCAAACTCAGAGATCCACCTGTCTCTCAGCCTCCCAAGTGTTGAGATTAAAGGCATCTACCACCACGGACAGCTAAATACTTCTTGAAGAACAGACTAGATTTCATTTGCTTTTTCCTATCACCAGGACTATAGCTTGTGTCCAGTTCTATCCTTTAAAAACCACATGGTAGAAGTTGTTTGTTCCTTTCCATGTGGTCGCTATCAGCTCTTTTCTCTTTTGGTAGAGCCTGTATAAACTCGCCAATGAAGAAGCAAAGAAGAAAGGCTATGACCTGCGTGCCGATGCCATCCCCATTGTGGCAGCCAAGGCCTCCAGAGATATCGCCAGTGACGTGAGTAGTGACACACAGATACTATGTGCCTGGATGGGTAGGGGAGGCTGACTCAGGGACACAGTGACAAGATACAGTCTGTTAGAACACATCTATTGACTTATTATAAATCACAAAAAATTATATTAAAAGCTTATTTTAACTCCAAAAGGTTAATATCCAGGTGCCATTGGTTTAAAATCTATAATAGCTCATATCTGTAATTATGGAAAATTCTTTTTTATATTTCATCATGTAGCCTTCATAGGCATAGAAAATACTAGAAGATAACTTGATTGTATTCATTGTCCAACAGATAAAGACCTAGGGGACAGGAAACTCTACTCTTTTTTTTTTTCAGACTTGCTCTGTATTATTGCCAACTCTTTCTTTGAAAACTATCTCATGAGATTAAAATTATCTAATGAAAATAGAAAGACAAATATGAACAAAATAAATGTGAATATTCCTTCTATTTCTGAAAAAAAGGAAAAGGTCCTTTGGTAGAATGTAGGCTATATTAATTTTTTAGATTAAAATTTCAGTGATGCTGTTGCATCACTGCTCACGTACATGCCATTTTCTCACTTGGGGAAGCCTCACTTCAGCCACCTTAAGCACAGGACATGCAACATGGAGGTCTAGTCCCGCCCATTTCAAGAGACTCTGTGAAAATCATCAGAGCTGGACTTCAGTCGGGGGGGGGGGGGGGGGGGAGGGTTGTAGGAAAAGAAATAGACTCTACCAACAAAAGAACACTATTCTTGAAATCACAAGTATGATTTCTGCTTAGTGTTTTACTGGCCAAAGATGAAGAGATGGTACTCTATGGTTCTGAGTCAGCTTTCGAAAAATGTTACTGCCTTTATGTCCAGAGACTTGATGCGAGCAAGATACAAGATGATTTAGCTTGGCTGACATTCCCACTAGAGCGTTGCAGTACATTTACACCACAGTCTAGGATAGAGAAAGGGAAATATCCAGATAACTTTATTTCTCAGCAAGCACTTGCAATGTAAAAATTACGAGATTTTAAACTATAATGAAACTCTTAACCCATTCCACTAACTTTAAAAAAAAAATGGCCATTTTTGTTTCAGTACAAATACAAAGATGGCTACCGGAAGCAGCTAGGCCACCACATCGGAGCCCGGAACATCAAGGATGACCCCAAGATGATGTGGTCCATTCATGTGGCCAAGATCCAGAGTGACAGGGAGTACAAGAAGGACTTTGAGAAGTGGAAGACCAAGTACAGCAGCCCCGTGGACATGCTGGGGGTGGTGCTGGCCAAGAAGTGCCAGATCCTCGTAAGCGATATAGACTACAAGCATCCTCTACACCAGTGGACGTGCCTGCCTGACCAGAATGACGTCATCCATGCCCGGCAGGCCTATGACCTCCAGAGCGATGTGAGTGCTAAGATCTATGGGGGTCCCACTTATAGTAGTAATTCATAATAATATTTACGTTTAAGATCAGGTCAAGCCCTTGGAGAGCTGATGATGCTTATTTCTATTCCTTATTTTGTTAAGCACTCTTTGCTTAGTTTTTTAAAGGAGAGCAATTATTCCATAAGACAAAATAACAATTTAGCTTCCATATTTTGAAAGACATATACAGAGCTTAAAGTTTCCAATCGTTATTCTTCATGTTGAGACCAAGTGACATAATGAGTTCAGTAGTACTTGCTTTTGTGTTGGGTCTCACTAGACTGTAGAACAGTTATACTCTTCTAGTAGAACACTTACAGTCCACTCTAGCTGAGAGGAAATGATTGGGTTCCTATCGGGTCTCTGGATGTAACCAAGTATAAGAACGAATGACACAGAGATTCTTAGAGATGACATCTGCCTTCACCTCCTCTTCCCAGAATGTGTACAAGGCTGATCTCCAGTGGATGAGAGGCATTGGCTGGGTCCCCATCGGGTCCCTGGATGTGGTCAAGTGCAAGAGAGCTGCCGAGATCCTGAGTGACAACATCTACCGCCAGCCTCCAGACAAGTTCAAGTTCACCAGCGTGACTGACTCTCTGGAGCAGGTTCTGGCCAAGAGCAACGCCCTTAACATGAACAAGGTAAGGTCTAGGGAAAGTAAGACAGGACTGTGGCTCATAGAACAAAGAATAAGTTAGTCTTTTTATTGTATCCAGTTGAGTTCTACACAACCTTATATAAAAATTTAAAGACAGCCAGAAGACTATCTGCTTTGCTATCTAGATCTTTGTGAAATGGTCAGCATTGTGAATAGGATTCCTTGGAGCTGGAGATATGATTCAATGGTTCAGAGTGTCTACTCTTGCCAAGGAACCAAGTCGGTGCCTAGCATGCATGCCAGGCAGCTAACAACTGCCTGTAAGTATGCCATCAAGGGATCTGTGTCTTTGGCCTCCATGAGCACTTGCACTCGTGTGTGCGCAAACTTTGTGTCCACATGCTTGCACATGAATAAAACTTAAAAAGAAATATCAGGACAGAATGTCTGTCTGGGGCAGAACAGGTTTTGTCTATTAGAGTAATATATTGTTTGGTATTGAATCTTCTTTCTTTAAACTCGTGAGAAGAGTTTCAAAATAGCCATAGTAAACATGTGGATATGTAAATATGCTGGGGAAAGAAATACTTGATTTTGCAATTTTAATTAAATTTTGAGTGACCTGGTAATATATGTGTGTGTTTGCTTGTCTGTATATCTTTCTCATATTAACATGTTAATATTTACTTGTACTAGATATCCTATAAAACCAAAGGGATTGAAAATAGTGTAAACAAAATACACAGCACAGTAGCCAAAGAGGCTGCTTTTTAATTTGCTTATGAACTCTCAATTAAAATCTGTTTAAAACAACATTTTGTTTTCTGATTTTATTGTTTTATCTTTCACAGCGTCTGTATACAGAAGCCTGGGATAAAGACAAGACCCAAATCCACATTATGCCTGATACGCCTGAAATTATGTTGGCCAGACAAAACAAAATAAACTATAGTGAGGTAAGACCAATCATCTCTTTGATTTCCTTTGACTATTTCTGATTTCCTTCATCTGTCTCCATGTTGCTTTTTGTTGATGCAGGAACATCAGCTTTTTATTCATCACAGTCATTATGTAGTCCACTGTAATTAGTTTTGTTTTTTATACTCTTCTTACCTTTGAAAGACAAACACAAAATATCTGCCCTCACAGTCAACAAATAATAAACTAATTTCAATTAACAGTAGTTATTGTTGGAGATAGAAATATGGGGCCAATGCAGAAAGCACTTGCCAGGCAAGCATAATGACCTGCGCTCAGATCCCAAGAAACCAGGTAAAGCCAGATGAAGTAGTGAGTAGCTTAACTCCAGAACTAATGAAAGATGGGGATAGAGACAAGAGAATTCCTGAAAATTCCCAGGCCAGCTAGCCAGGAACACGCACGAGCTCCTGCCTCAGACAGGCTAGAGAGTGAATACTGACACTCAGGATTGTCCTCTGACTCCAAGTGCACTGGACACACACGTATGTGGGAGAGGGAGAGAGGGGACCAAGAGACACATTTGTATGTACACACACACACACACACACACACACACACAGAGAGAGAGAGAGAGAGAGAGAGAGAGAGAGAGAGAGAGAGAGAGAGAGAGAGAGAGAGAGAGAGAGAGAAAAGCGGAAAGCGGGGAGGGAGAGAGAGAGAAATTGTCCATCAAACATCAAATTAGAAGCCGTTTTGAAGTTTATTCTGAATATTTGTTTTCTTCAGTTACCTCATCCATAAAATGTCTATGTAGAAACTTTTTTGTGATGACAAAATGAGGTAAAATCTATAACATAGGTAAAATGAGAACTGGTGTCAAATAGCTGATTAACAATTTTTTAAGCTTTTCTATCTGGATTTTTTTTTTTTAAGATTTATTTATTATATAGACAATACTCTGCCTGCATGTACACCTTCAGGCCAGAAGAGGGCATCAGATCACATTATAGATGGTTATGAGCCACCATGTGGTTGCTGGGAATTGAACTCAGGACCTCTGGGAGTGTAGCCAGTACTCTTAACCTCTGAACCATCTCTCTAGCCCCTGATTAATAATTTTTAATTTTTTTCTTTTACCCTCAAGTTATCGTGATATTTAATATGTTGGAAGAAACAAAGTTTATTAACAAGATCCAAATGAGAGTTTTTTTAATTCATCTTTTTCAAAATTGCCTGAAGGCAATGAAACAAATTTCTCCTGTCTCTGAAGTTTATTAGATACATTAGAATCTAAGAGAATAATAATTATCTTTGCAGTGCAGAATCACTGCTGCATTGATTGTTCTTGTCCAAGTGAAGAATTTATCTGATTGGTTCAAGTATACTGATTTTTTAACATTTTTTCAATGTTAACAATTTTTCATTTTTTTAAAGGACCACATTTTTTCTATTATTCACAGTGATATTTTATGCTTTTTTTTTCCCGGAGACAAGGTTTCTCTGTGTGGCCCTGGTGTCCTGGACTCACTCTGTAGACCAGGCTGGCTCGAACTCACAGAAATCCACCTGCTTCTGCCTCTCCAAGTGCTGGGATTAAAGGCCTGCACCAGCACACCAGCTCAAGTTAAGTATTTTATCTGTATTAATCACATCTATTTGCAGCGAACAGAGACATGAAGAAAGGGCATGCTTCTTACATCATGTCACAAAGACAGACTGGTGAAGCCAATGTAGTTTTCCTTCCTCCAGCATCACAGAGCAGGCTCACCTCAAATCCCTGACTGGCCCCGGCTCAGTCACATTAATGCAGGCTTCTCTGCTGGACCTGAGCTCATGAGCCTAAGGCTGATGGAGCTGTCCCAGGCTGCTGTGGTGAGGCCCCTGCTCGCCTGAGGAGAAATTAAATAGATTTCCCCATTAGACTAGTAAAAAATACTACTGGGACTTTTTTGTTGTTGTTGTTAATTCTAAAATTTCCAATTTGATTTACTTTCTTTAAAATGTGAAGATTAATTGTCCAACCCCTATTCTTTGAAGATGAGGTTTCAGAATGCCCCCCCCCTTGACTGACTTTGAGAGCCGTCACCAAGTGCCTTCATCACACGGTTCACTCCATGAGTGTAAGCACAGCAAACACATCCCAGCTTTTACTCTTGTGTATGTATTCTACGTCCATTGCATATGTGACCTCCCCCAAATAAGCTTAAAAACACATGCCTTGGAGATAGTGCAAAACATCATCTGCCTTAAATACCATGCCTCTTTCAAATGTTGGGGAAAATTAAAGGAATCTGACTTGAGGTCGCCGATGAGATGGTTCTAGGACAGTTTTCCAGTTGTATTATGGGGGCGTTTATTTATGTATTTATGAGGGCGGTAAGCATTTGTTCTGGAATGAGAAGATGTAATAGATGGAGTGTGTGATTCCCCAGTTATGAATATGCTGGGGCTGAAGAGAGGCCTTGAGCAGTCAAGAGGTCTTTCTGCTCTTCCACAGAACCCAGGACCCAGAACCCCATATAGATTAGTTTACAGCTGCCTGTAACTCCAGCTCCGGGGGCTCTAACATGTCCTTCTTCCCTTCTCTAGCACCCATGCACACTTGGCATCTACTCACACAGACACAGATACAGACCCATGTGTAAAAATGACATAAATCTCTTGTTTTAAAAAATTACAAGGGAAGTTTGTGGTGTCTAATCTTTTCTTAATTGGTTGAGTACTTTAAAATATTTTCTAAAAGCTGTAGAACAGTTCATTTGGTTTAATCTTTATCAGTAAAGTGGTCTTTATTGACAGTGAAATATATCCAGCATATATATATATATATATATATATATATATATATATATATATATATATATATATATACATAAATACAAAAATAGCACAGGAGAGAACTGCAGTCATGGCACAAGCTGGGTGTTCACTGATGCTGACCTTGCTTGAAGCTTTTCCATGGGTTTTCAAAAGAGGCAAATACCATCCTGATGTATCAAAACATCTACTAAAATATTTGCCCAAATATGATTACATAAAAATCTTATTATTTTTTTTAAAGCAAAATGCACACCTGTGTCACTAGCGTGGCACTGTTTATCTGAGGGTACTGAAACAAAGCTCTGGAGACAGACCATTTAATTTGTTAGTGCCCATCAGACTCCCCATTCAAGATGTAGTTAGCTTCCCTAAGTAACACATCTCATTAAGAGATCTAGTAATGTTTTATTCTTTACAATTAAAATTTGTTTATTCAAGTAAATATTTTGCCAAGCACAGTGCGCATACAAACAACTTATCTCAGCATCAAGGAACACGGAGTCGCAGCATTGTAAGTTCCAGTCGAGCCTGGGCTACACAGTGAGATGCTGTCATGAAATCAGACAGTGTGTTGGTTTTGGTTCGCCAAAGGCCAGTGTTAGCAATGATTGTGAAGTCTATGCTGTTTCAGAAGGACACGAAAGTAGTCAACATTTTCGTGAACAAAGAAAAATTTTAAGAAGTCTGTCACAAGAACAATAGTAATGGTGTTTTTTCAGTTAAAAAAAAAAGAGAGAGATTATTTTGACTCATAAGTCTTTTGTATCTTTGATCCCTGTATCTGCTACAAATTACCAGCAGTTGAGACCAATTGCTGATGAACAACTAAATATTAACTAACTTTTAGAAGCAGTCACCCCGTCTTATTGCAGTTTGGTTTGGGTTAGGAGCACATGCTTATAGCACTTTGTCGTATATTATACATGGTCATACGATGTACAGTTATACAATGATGCTGGCTGTCAGACAAAATTGTTCCTATTTCAAATATGGAGTTATAACATACTTCTCGGCTGTTTTATGGAAGGAGTAAGTGCTGCTGACTTAGTGTCTAAAATCTATAAGGATTTCTGCAAGAAGATGTGATGCTACAATTTACTGAATGCGAAATTTCCATTTACCTTAGTAGCTTGGGGAAAATCCTTTATTGTGTTTTTGATTGCATAGTTCCAGATCCAAGGGTGGTCTTCTTTTGGTTCCCCACCCCACCCCAAAAATATTGTGGTTTCCAAGTGAATGTGAGACTACATCTGAGGTTTCTTCCTTCTTTCCGCAGAGCCTCTATCGCCAGGCCATGGAAGAAGCTAAGAAGGAGGGCTATGACTTGAGAAGTGATGCCATTTCCATTGTGGCTGCCAAGGCCTCCCGGGACATTGCTAGTGATGTAAGAGCTGACTCTGTAGCCGCTTGGGCAAGCCACTGGCACGGGGAGTCACATTTCTATAAAACAGTGGGACCTTTACTCATCATCCACCTCACCACCCCTCACCCAGTAGAGATGGGACAGTGGGTAACCCATCCATGATCTCAGCAGGCTCATGGTCTACACTGCACTGTGCCCCCTTTGATCCTGTCTTTGGCCTACACTGCACTGTGCCCCCCTTTGATCCCGCCTTTGGCCTTTGTTAAACTGAGCAGATGCCTCAGAGTCAGGTGGACTTGTGTTGAGCTGCTCTTGGAATCTCACGGTACACTCAAGACAGTGAAGCCAAGAAAGAAACAGGCTTATCTGGGGTTGCCCACCCAGCAAGGAGGGCAGAGGACAGCCAAAGGCTGAAGGCCCCTTTGTTCTGAGGTTTAAAATATGTCTGCACTCTGAAAGTGAAGACAACAGATTCCTTGACATGGTTAAAGTTACTCAAAATTAGAAGCAGTGTCCATCCTCATAGGCTTTTAAAAGATTTTTTGTTATGATCAGAAAAGGCAAAACTGACCACAGTAACTGTTATGTATGATTCAATAGTACTCAAAATTTTTCCATTTTCCCCAGGGAAAATGTCTCTATTTATAACTTTCTCGTTTTATGAAACCCAAACTCCCCCCCCCCCATAAAATAACAGAAACTGTCCATTTCAAAACTGTCTGCTGGGTTCCATTGTGCTCCTGCGGGCTATCTGGTGCTCGAGTAACATATGTGCTATATTTCTCTAGCTTTCTGAGGAGAGAAAACCTGCAAGCCATGTAGGCACGCATGCAGGGGTGCTCTCTAACAGGCTGGCAGGTGGGACTTCCTGGGCACTTGCCTGGCTTGTGGCTATGGTTAGACGGCCTCCTTCAGTGTTCTCTTCTGCTCAGTTTTTTGCCAGCATAGGATGCTCTGGACTTATAGAAAGAACAATGGGGTACTTCTTGCCCCAAGACATGGCAACACAGCATCTCGCTGGAAAAACCTTCTTGTCCTGTGATTTCATAGAGGCCATCCTCACAGGAGCAGCAGGCAGTGGTCCTCTCCTCCTCTTCCCTCTTCCTTACGCTCTGGGCTGTGTCTTTTTCAGTACAAATATAAAGAAGCCTATCGGAAGCAGCTGGGTCACCACATTGGCGCCCGAGCGATACATGATGATCCCAAGATGATGTGGTCCCTCCACATTGCCAAAGTGCAGAGTGACCGCGAGTACAAGAAAGAATTTGAGAAATACAAGACGAGGTACAGCAGCCCCGTGGACATGCTTGGTATTGTTTTGGCCAAGAAGTGTCAAACGTTGGTCAGTGATGTGGACTACAAACACCTTCTGCATGAGTGGACCTGCCTGCCAGACCAGAATGACGTCATACAGGCCCGGAAAGCGTATGACCTCCAGAGCGATGTGAGTATCCTGGGTGCAGGATAAAAGCGTATCAGAGACAAATCTGTGAGATTCTGATTAGTGTCAAGGGCCTGGGATCTGTATGTCCCTAGAAGTATGCAATAAATGACCGAAAGGAGTTTCTTGTTGGAAACCCCTTCAAAAGTTATGTGTGAAACAGTACCCAGCCATGGTGGCTCACACCTGTAATCCCAGAGCCTTGGGAGCAGGAGCAGGAAGATCAGGAGTTCAAGTCTAGCCTTAGCTACAGAGTAAGTTTTCAAGCCCAGCCTCAGCTATGAGACTCTGTCTAGAAAGGAAGAAAGGATGGAAGGAGGGAGGGAAGGAAAGAAGGAAGGAAGGAAAAGAAAAAAGGAAGCATCACTAGTGAGTTTTGCCTAACAGAACAGAAGTGAAAAGAAAAGAAAGCAAGAATGCATGTTGGCAGAGCAATAAAGAGTGGGAATAAAAATGCGTTGTTTCATATTACTTTAATAGATATTTATACTTTAAATGCACGGGAAAATGTGATGGCATTCTTGCTTTTTCAAAACCCCAATTATTTTATATTAATAGTTAGCTTGTCCTCTCAGGAATAAACTAGATAAATACCTAATGTCTTTACATAAGCAGCACATTTCCTTTACTCACTTGATATTTTTGGAAATTGGATTTAAGGCAAGTTTTTTTTGTGACTGACATGCTTTGCAGCATTGGTCTGCTTGCATGGTTTTATTTGTAATGATTAGAACATATTTTTCGAGGTTTAATAAGGACTGGTCCTCTGTGAAAGATCTTGCATAATTCTTTTTTTTTTTTTTTAAACACTCTATAAAAAAAGTCTTCGAAGGGTTCAACCAGGGACCAGGTGATTGAGTATGCAGACAGCTTTATCTGTTCAGCAGGAATTATATTCCTTTTTTTTTTTTTCATTAGTTAATTTTTAAGGGATTTTGTGTATGTATATATTGTATATTGAGCATGTTACTCCTACGCCTGTCTACTCTCAGTACTCCTGTTTCTTGAGTATATGTTTTAGGATGACGTAAAAGGAGAGTTAACACATCTTTCTTACCTGTTGGTTTTCAGAATCTGTACAAGGCAGACCTTGAATGGATGAAAGGCATCGGCTGGGTTCCCATTGGATCCTTGGAAGTTGTCAAAGCCAAGAGGGCCACAGAGATACTAAGTGATAACATTTATCGCCAGCGCCCCGACACACTGAAATTCACCAGCATTACTGACTCGCTGGAGCAGGTGCTGGCAAAGAACAACGCAATCAACATGAACAAGGTGAGGTCTCACCCTCTACCACGAAGCAGCAAGAGCTACCGCAGGGCAAGGTGAAGCCTGGCATACTGCGATGCCCCCAAGACTATCACAAGGCTTATTACACCTTTTAAATGATTTTAGTTAGCATAGTAAGTGTGTTTGGTAGCCCTCCCTCAATTTCTTCCACCCCTTTGCCCCACCGCTCTTCTTGTAGTCTTCTCCCCAAGTGCTGTTCTGCTTTTGTGTGATGTGTGGCCCTTTTCTTCCCCTCACTCCCTCCATACTTTTTAGCCTTTCTTGGCCTTCTATCTAGTTTTTGAAGGTTTTGCTGACATTTACACTCATTAAGATTCTCTATTACATTTTATTTACTTATTTATTTACTTACTTATGTTATATATGTATAAACATACATACATATATGCATACATGTGTGCCATGACATGACATGTGGAGGTCATATGAGAACCTGTGGATTCAATTTTCTCCTTTTGCCACATGAGTCCCTGGAATCAAACTCAGGTCTTCAGGCTTGGCAGCAATCACCCTTACTTACTGAGCGCTCTCTCTCTCTCTCTCTCTCTCTCTCTCTCTCTCTCTCTCTCTCTCTCTCTCTCTCTCTCTCTCTCTCTCACACACACACACACACACACACAGTACAAATTAGAGTCTACATATTAAAACAAGTGTTTTGCTTTCTGAGTTTAGATTACCTGTCTTCATATAAATGTTTTTCTACTGAAATATATTTATTACATGGTAGTTGTCTTAGTTAAAGTTTTTATTGCTGCAACAAAACACCATGACCAAAAAGTACATTGGGTAGGGAAAGGGCTTATTCAGCTTGCATGTCCACATCGCTGCCCATCACTGAACAAGTCAGGGCAGGACCTCAAGCAGGGCAGGAACCTGGAGGCAGGAGCTGATACAGAAGCCATGGAGGAGTGCTCACTGGCTTTCTCTTCGTGCCTTTCTCAGCCTACCTTCTTACAGAAGCCAGGACCACCAGCCCAGGATGGCACCACACACAATAGGCTGGGCTGTCTCCCCCCACCCCCACCCCCCGCCCCCGTTGATCATTAGTTAAGAAAATGCCTCACAGCTGGATCTCATGGAGGCATTCCTTTAACTGAGGCTCCTTCCTCTCTGATGACTCTAGCTTGTGTCAAGGTGACACACAAAACCAAGCCAGTACAGTGATGCTTTAAAATATTAAACTCTTGCTGAAGGTACTATGAAAAAGAGGAGTAAAGTTGAGAGAGAAATGTTTTAGAGGAGCCCAATAGAAGTTGGAGGGGAGGATTTGATCAGGATCCACTGTGTGCTGTCTTAGGGTTATCGTTGCTATGATGACACACCATGACCAAAGCAACTTGGAAAGGAATGGGTTTATTTGGCTTACACTTCCAAATCACTGTTCATTACAGAAGAAATGAGGCATAGGAACTCAAGCAGGCCAGGAACCTGGAGGGGAAACTGATGCAGCAGCCATGGACGGATGCTGCTTATTGACTTGCTCCCCATGGCTTGCTCACCCTGCCTTCTTACAGAATCCAGGACCATCTACCTAGGGTTAGCCCTACCCACAATGTGTTGGGCCCTCTCTCATCAGTCATTAACTAAGAAAATGGCCTACAGCCTGATCTTATGGTAGCAAATTATCAATTGAGATTCCTTTCTCTCAAATGACTCTAGCCTATATCTTGTTGACTGACATAAAACTAGCCAGCACATAAACACTTAAGATATTTTCAAAGAATAAATTTGAAATATTACTGAAAATACAGACTATACACTCTATATAAAGCTTGGCATGATGCTCCGTGCTTGTAGTCCCACAACTTGGGAGGTGGAGAAAGGAGGGTCCAGAGGTCAAGGTTATATGAAATAATTTTGAAGCTAAGCTGAGCTGTAGGAAACCCTGCCTTGAAAAAAAATAAAAAAGAAACCAAGAACACTATGAGACAGTAATTCTCAGACCTATTTTTAAATACCACAACCCAATTATTCTTTGCAGAACTGTTAACCTCTTTAATAGTTAAAGTACGCATTTATAGATTTTTGGTAAGTAGCATAGGAAGGCAGTTTTAATAAATTTTATTCTACTTTGTGTCAAAGAGATAACAACTTCTGTGGACACCAAAAATCATTTTTCTCCTTCTTAAAATAGCGCTTGTACACCGAAGCCTGGGACAATGATAAGAAGACCATCCACGTCATGCCTGACACACCAGAGATCATGCTGGCCAAACTCAACAGGATAAACTACAGTGATGTGAGTGTCCAGAGAGGCAAACCGAGGCACTGTAATGTTTTCCTCAGTTAAATGTTTGACTAATTCACTACCTCCCCTATAACTGACATTGTTGGCAGAAGAAACAGTTCACCCCTGATTCTATCTTGGGCTGTGTGGTGGGGAAGCAGACTAACAGTGCTACTTCTCTCAAACCTTCCCGTGGGTCAGCCATGGGTACAAGGTCCCCGTAGTCAGCTGCCACAAGTGTGGTCCTGCAGCTGTAGATTTATCCCTAGGTTAAAGATGCCCCAAAACACTGCACCTGTTTTGAACATATATGGAGTTTTTAATTGTTATTTTTCCATGAATCATATATAACTATTGACATCGATTTAGGTTGTATTATATGTCATAAACAACCTGGAGATTATTCAAAACATATAGGATGGTCAGGCAAGGCAGGCCATGTGTGTAAATCCCAGCACTTAGAAGGAAGCCTGAGGCAGGAGAATCATGAGTTTGAACATGCTCTGGGCTACGTAACAAGGTCCAGCCTAGCCTGAGCTTTTTCGGGACTTGAGAAGGGAGAGATATGCGGAGAGAAGTGCACAGGCTACTGCCCCGCCTCATCTATATGGGGGACCACCAGCTCATCGAGGGGGTTCATTTCAGTAGTTGAAATGAGGACAGAAAAAAATTAACAGACATCAGCTTCATGTCTTCTGAAGGGAACAGTGACTAAGGCATCTTTCCACAGAAACTCTACAAGCTGGCGCTGGAAGAGGCCAGGAGGCAAGGCTATGATTTGCGCCTGGACGCCATTCCCATCCGAGCAGCCAAGGCATCCAGAGAGATTGCTAGTGATGTAAGTGGATTTTTTTTTAAAGAAGCATTTCTTTCTTTAAAAGGTTGTCAGATGGAAGTTTTCAGAGTGTTTCTTTACAGAACTTGCTTGCGCTTACAAGTGTCATCCTCCTTTAGTGGCTCCCCTTTTACACAAAGTCAAAAGTGTAGGGGTTGGGAGTAGAGCAAAAGAACTGACCGGAGCCTATTATGTCTGTCAGTCAGGTAAAGACCATCATTTTTGTTTTCGTTTTTAAGATTTATTTAGTTTTATGTATATGAGTGCCCTATCTGCATGTACACCCGCATGCCAGAAGAGGGCATCAGATCCCAGTATAGATGGTTGTGAGCCACCATGTGGTTGATGGAAATTGAACTCAGGCCCTCTGGAAGAACGGGCAGTGCTCTTAACTGCTGAACCATCTCTCCAGCCCCCAACCACTGGTTTTTGAAAACAGGAATCTTTCTTTTTAAGGACCTTCTGATTTTTTCCCCCTGATACTCGGGATGGAAGCCAGAGTCTTGCTCAAACTAGGTGATGACTTTGACACCAAGCTGTGACCTGGTCCATATTTTATTTTTGAATCTCAGAAACTGAGCAGTAGTTAATCCAGATGTTTATGAATAAAAATGACTGACATTAGAGGTAAATGTACCAATGTCAGTGTAACTTTTTTCCTGTTGCTTCCCTGTATTTACTGTGGTATGAAAGAAGGTTGGAGGGGGGATGTGGCTGGATGGTGGGCATGGTTTAGGGTTCTTTTCATCCTTTATAGCTCTCAGTGAACTGCTCTTGCAAGAAGGTCTTAATGATGATCAACAAACTGTGAAGCAAGTGGGACCCTCTCACCATTCACTCACCTCTTCTCTTCTTGTCTGTGCACAAGAAACATCCTCGGAGAGCGTCTGTGTTCTGTGCCTCCTTGAAACACAAACTCTTTCCCGTACCAATCCCAGACTTTAAGCTGAGTCTTCCTTTAATCCTCACAGCATTCTCAGATGCTAGGCTGGGGTACCGTTCTCTGACTCTCATGGTAAAGTAGGCATAATACATTACTTTTGATAGCAGATAGATTCCAAACCCCAAGGCATGGCTCCCTCCTGGCAAAACTTCAGTAATGTTGATAGGTTAGTAAGGAGAATAAACTTTTCCTAAGCATGTCCTTGACGAAGGGATTCATTCCAGGGTCGAACAACAAGAGAGAGATTCTAACATAATTTTAATGTTAATGGTTTAAACAAAAACCATATATTTACTTGTTAAGGAAGTTGATGTATACTGGATAGTGTAGTTTAGAGAAAGGAGGAATACAAAATACAAGGAGCTCTGCAGTCTAGGCTCAGCCCTGCTACAAACGTGGACTATGACCATTAGGATCCTGTTTTATAAACAGTGGGTAGTACTCATCTTTGCTCGGCTTGATAACAGTGGAGAATACACAAGAGTAGTGTGTGTTCTTTTTGTCAGATTCACATACCTTTTCTTTCTTCAGTACAAGTACAAGGAAGGCTACCGGAAGCAGTTGGGCCACCACATCGGAGCCCGGAACATCAAGGATGACCCCAAGATGATGTGGTCCATTCATGTGGCCAAGATCCAGAGTGACAGGGAGTACAAGAAGGACTTTGAGAAGTGGAAGACCAAGTACAGCAGCCCCGTGGACATGCTGGGGGTGGTGCTGGCCAAGAAGTGCCAGATCCTCGTAAGCGACATAGACTACAAGCATCCTCTACACGAGTGGACGTGCCTGCCTGACCAGAATGACGTCATCCAGGCACGGAAGGCCTATGACCTGCAAAGTGATGTGAGTGGGTCTAATATCTGCCAGCTATGTGTCAAACGGTTTAGCGGGGGAATCCTAAACTTTCAGTGTCATGGAATCTTTGGGAAGTCTGATAAAACCCATGAACCCCTTTCTAAAGAAATATTATGAAATACATAAAATAAGCATTGGGATCAAAGGAAATCAATCACATTAAGAATGATTATGAAAATATTATACCAAATCTGATATATGATAATATGCATATTTATTTGTTAACACAGCAAATATATATTAACTAGCTCTGTGTATAATAACTAATGCCAAAGGTATGTGAAAGTCATAAAGATTTAAAGAAGTATGCAACATCTACAGTAATACAACAGTGTCTCTAACACCTATGCTGACTAAGACACACGTAGTATTTGTAGTTCTGTTCCACATACTGCTACTTGCATGAACGTGTTTCACTTAGATGTTAATAAAAACATGTATTTCAGATTTAGCTCTGTCCAAGTTCACTGATGTCAAGTTAGAAATCCTGATTTGGAGCAGACTGATTGATTGCACCAGTCTTTTACTGACTTCCTTTTCTTATAGAAAGCATCAGTAATAATTTGGGAATGGAAGTCTACGAATGTGGCACACACATTTTGACCAATTTTCTAGGAAACCAAAAGAAACTATAATGACCTAACTACACAAGAGACACATTTTTCATTGACAGTAGGCACCCTGTAGCCATGCGGACACTTCATTCCTGCCATAGGTGCTTCTTCCTCTGATTGACCTCTAACTAAATAGTTGCTTTTAGAAGAATTATCAAAGTAATTGCATTAAAAACTGTACCTTAAAAAAGATCTTCAAAAACCATAAAACAGAATATTGCCCTTACTTCAAGAAGAGTTCTCTTATAGCCAATTATTTAAATTCAACAAACAAAAATAAATTCTAAGATAAGTAAAAAGGCTAGGATAAATACAAGAAAAAATACTGTTTAGAAGCCTGCACATAAAACCATGTGAACACACTACTTTTGTTTGCACAAGAAAGCATATTTAGTCATAAATGGTCAGTCAGCAGTATTCACCCCTGTGTCTATCATGTGACTGTCTGTGAAGGTCACTGTTAGACAAAATAGGAGCCCGCCCTGTTTTAAGAGGAATATTCGCCATAAGGAGGTGTGGGCATCACATCAGACAGCAGGCACCTTACTCCAGAGGTCAGGCAGTAATTTCCTTAATGTTGTTTTGTATCACGGAAATCAAATGTTGAAGAGATTTTATGGGTCTTTGAAAAACAGCAAATATTAGCCAACCTCAGGGACAAGGTATTTGGTAAACCATTTTAAACAAAGATGGGTCTTCCTAAAATTGTACACAAGCTACAATTCAGTAGTTATTTGTATGTGCTCGGTCAAAGTCAGATGCCAAGATGACTAGGTGATATCTGAATGCTTGCACTTTGTTTTCAGGCTGTTTACAAGGCTGACCTTGAATGGCTGCGAGGCATTGGATGGGTTCCCATTGGCTCTGTAGAGGTGGAGAAGGTGAAGAGAGCAGGCGAAATCCTGAGTGACAGGAAGTATCGCCAACCCGCAGACCAGCTCAAGTTCACATGCATTACAGACACCCCAGAAATTGTCCTGGCAAAAAATAATGCCATCACTATGAGCAAGGTGAGTCCTTAGCATTTTCCTGCCACCTGAGTCGGGTCTCCCATGGACTCGGCCTGTGAGGTGGGAAATGGCCTGATGAGCCTGGGAGCAGCAATCAGGAGAGGGCTCACTTCTGCAGCCACCTGTAGAATGACGTCAAAAATTCTAGCCCTGTGCTTTTCTCTGACTGTGCCCTCTAACCATGTGTACCTGTGAGAGCCTAGCCTGAGCTGATCTCCCTACACTAATGTGCATGCCCTCCTCGGCTGTGACCTACCCCTGTGTAAAGCATTGACTCAGATGGAGCAGACATGGGCCTCTGGCTTTCTTGGTCCATGTTTCATGCAGCAGCTTAGCTGCCTCTTTTGCTCTGCTGATTTAGACTGTGAAAATCCACTTTTGAGACTGAGCTGTTATTGTTGCTTGCCAGTATCATGATATAAGGTAGAAGATTATTTTCTGCAGAGGGCCCTCTATCTGTTCATCCTTGAGCAAATCAGTTGGCCCTTAGTAGGTACATTGACATTTTAGGCTGGGTTGAACTTAAACGAATTCTCCTAATGCTGTATGGATGTCTTTCCATTGTTCTGGTAGTAAGAGTGAGCCCTCAGAAGAGAATTAGAAATTAGCTCTCAGAGAGCAAAATCCAGGGTTTGCAGAACAGAACTCCAGAAGCTAATTTTTGCTTCACCATACCTATTAATAACAACCACAAAGAAAGAACATACATGAAGAGAGAGAGAGAATCTGCTGTGACCCCAGGCATTCTACATAGTATGATCTCTTAATAGTCACTGAAAGATACCATCCCCTACCTTTAAGCAGAAGGAGTGTGAACAGTGCACACCCTTCTCAAGAGCAGTCAGTTTACAGTAAGATGTGCTGGCCCTTCTTCCAAGGCTGACTTCTCTCTGTTTGATCTCTGCTACATGATGCCCTAGAGGTTCTAAGAGGAATATTATAGTTCATTGGGTGGAATGGATTTATAATTAGAGCATTTGTTTTGCAGAAAATACTTATATTGGTTTGTGAGAGCTCTCAGGCCAGGCTCTAGTTGTTTCTGTGTTGCCATGTTTCACCGTTTGCCACCTAGCAAGGCTTTATTTGTAGTAGGCTGTGAGTTACATTCGACAGTGAGTGTAAGGTTGCTGGCTTCACTCCTCCCTCTCCACAGCATTTATACACAGAAGCGTGGGATGCCGACAAAACCTCCATCCACGTCATGCCCGACACCCCTGAAATCCTGCTGGCCAAGAGCAATTCTGCCAATGTCAGCCAGGTAAGTGATACCCTTGGGTGTAGCTGAAGCATCTGTAGAAGCCATTTAAAATGCTTTTCCACCTTAGCAGTGTCTTCCCTGGGAGTGGCCTGCTGGGTTTCTAAAACAATTGCATTTTCTCTTGTATTTTACTTTTTACCTAGAAACTATATACCAAGGGATGGGATGAATCGAAGATGAAGGACTATGACCTGAGAGAGGATGCCATTTCCATCAAAAGTGCCAAGGCCTCCCGGGACATTGCCAGTGACGTGAGTTCCTTCCCTTTTGGTCCCCTGCTTTTCATACTGCCGAGCATCCCCCCACAATCTGACTAGTGGACCACTTCGCAATTGTGTCCATGTGCACTTCCCCAGACCTCTCCCGCTTGCTTTGCAAAGAATACACTTTAGAATTAGACTTGCTACAAGGAGAGTTCTCAACAATGAGGTTATATCAATCACTACTGCGTTTTAATTTTAATTTATTCTATATTATGTGTGTGTTTGCCGGCATGTATGTATATACACCATATGAGTGTCATGCTCAAGGAGGCCAGAAGAGGGCATAAGATGCCCTAGTGAGCTGCCATGTGGGTGCTGGGAATAACACCTTGACTTCTGGAAGAGCAGCTAGTGTGCTTAACCACTGAGCGATCTCTTCAGCCCTGTTAATTTTTCATGATGGCAGAAAAGTGCAAACATCATACTGGGACGTCAGAGAGTTGAGGTTTGAACTCCCTTATGCATTTCATGTGACCTAAACCTGACTTTCTGAACCTGTTTCTGACATTTTAGTACAAATACAAGGAAGCCTATGAAAAACAGAAAGGCCACCACATTGGAGCCCAGAGCGTTGAAGATGACCCCAGGATCATGTGTGCCATGCACGCAGGCAAGATTCACAGTGACAGGGAGTACAAGAAGGAATTCCAGAAGTGGAAGACCAAGTTCAGCAGCCCAGTAGACATGCTGGGCTTGGTGCTGGCCAAGAAGTGCCAGACGCTGGTCAGCGATGTTGACTACCGCAACTTCCTGCACAACTGGACTTGCCTGCCTGATCAAAACGACGTTATTCAAGCAAAGAAAGCCTATGAACTGCAGAGCGATGTATGTAACAGAAACTTGGGGGGAGAGGAACTGAGGACTTGGGGTTGATATCAGTTAGTTGTCAGTCAGGGCCTCTGGGCGTGGATATCTGGGCTCTGCACAACTCAGGGAAGCATCATTCGTGCTGTTTATACTGAGATGGAAGACCCTCCTGAAGCCATGTCTTTTATTTCTAAACATTGTTTTCATGTCTTTCCTATTTTCTGGCAAATCAAACAGATATACTAAATCTAAACATTTTTAAATATTATCACCCGTTCCAAACTAAACAGTATGTGAGTCATTTATCACAAAGTTAAAAATGGAATGAGATTCAACTGAGGTTCCCTTTAAATTTTTCCAATTGTATAATCTTTTAAAACCTCAAATAATTATATTGTGGCATTCATAAATACAAGTAATATTTATAGATAGGGCAAATGACTTTGGCCATCAGTACCAGAACCCCTGAATCCTGTCAGAAGGAAGTTCTTTCTTGTGTACAGCCACCATCCCCCATGCTTTTCCACCTCTCTCCTCAAACCCTTGGGTTTTCAGCTAACAGGGGGTGTGTCTAACAACCAAAACTCTTTGGTCTGACATCTTGGCAGAGTGTGTATAAAGCTGATCTGGAGTGGCTGCGCGGCATTGGCTGGATGACGGACGGCTCCGTAGAAATGACCAGAGTGAAGGGCGCCCAAGACCTTGTGAATGAAAGACTGTACAGGACACGACCGGAAGCCTTGAAGTTCACCTCTATTGTCGACACTCCGGAAGTTGTCCTGGCAAAAGCCAATTCTCTGCAAATGAGTGAGGTAAGAGCCACTCATCTAGTAAGCTTTCATGTTTCTGGACACCGTGTTCAGATGGTGGCAAGTCAATCCGAGGAAACAGACTGTTCTCTTCGAAGCATTCCAATGAGGGGGCAAGTCTGAGGGTCTCTTGAGTAGCTTAGTGCGGTCATATTGAGAGTAGAACTCTGATGGGGGGGATGTATCTTTCCTTTCTCACAGGAACTTTGAAGCACTAAACTGAAAACGGTCACTTCATAGCAATTCAATAGTATTTAACTCTTATTAGTTCTAAGGCATGGGGCATAATACTGTTAAGAGTGCAGTACTGCATGAGTCAAGATTCCCCAGAGAAACCGGTCCTGTGTGCTCTATCTATAAGTGTATATGTAGAAAGGGAGATTACAAGCTTAAGAAGTTGGCTCATGTGGTTAGCAAGCCGGCAGCTCTAGAATCTACAAGATAGATTAGCAACTTGGAGACCCAGGGAAGAATGACAGCTCAATGTCATGGGTGGTCTGCTGACAACATTCCCTCTGGATGGGGAAGCAAGAATGTTACAGTTTTCAATGGGCGGATAAGGCCCATCCACACAGTTGGGAACACTTTGTGTTATTTGAAGTCTACTGAGTAGCGTCAGGCTGGATGTCACTGCCTATTCAAATTAAAGCATCAAACTGGCCCTTATAAGTGTACGCAGAAACATTTGGTTTTAAATAAAGTTGTTGCCAAGGCTTAATGTTTCAGATAGCCATTCTCTGCTGCTGAGTTTAAAGTGATGTTTCCTCTTTGTCCACAGAGGCTGTATCAGGAAGCTTGGAACAAAGATAAAACCAACATCAACATTCCCTTGGACACTCCAGCCATGCTGCAGGCCCAAATCAATGCCTTGCAAATTAGCAATGTAAGAAGAATACGCATTAAGTGCAAAGTCCTTTACCTTCTAGAGAATGAGTAATGCGCATGGCTTTTGGCGCTAGATTTTGTTTCCCTTTGGTACCCATGGATAGAAGTTCCGCCTTTTATGATGTTAGCATAGCTGCATGGCTGAGTGTCTGGACTATAGGTATTCTCCCTTCACCCTTGCAGCCTTCTTCCCATAGCAAATAGCTGTGGCTTAGTTCCTTATGTATTCCTGGAAATAATTAAGCCATAGTCAGGTGCCTCCATGCTCAACCGCATCTACTGTCATCTCAGGTCTTCTGATTATACCTTTTTGTTTTACATCCCAAAGTCAAGTGGTAGACAAGAGAACATTTTAATTACATTCAAAGAGCAAGAGGTAATGTCACATTCCTTTATTAAAAAAAAAAAACACTCTCGAGTTTTAGGCAGTGATGGTGCATGCCTTTAGTCCCAGTTCTTGGGAGGCAGGGGCAGGTGGATGGATCTTTGTGAGTTCGAGGCCAGCCTGGTCTTCAGGGTGAGTTCCAGGACATCCAGGGCTACATAGAAAAACCCAAGACCAAAGAGGGGGGACAGGGGAGGGGAGGAGGAAGAAGAGGAGGAGGTGGTGGTGGAAGAGTATTAGGAGGAGAAGAAAAGGAAGACTCCTTTCAGTTAAAGAACAAAAGGGCAAAATTAAAGAAAACTTCAGCAGGTCTTCCTGGACCTTAATAAAGCAGGCCTGGCTTTATTGTTCATTTTGAAATCTCCAGGTGCTGAGGCAGGGGGATATTGTCAACCACACACCAAGTTGATTGTGATGAAAGTAAATGTTCAGTCATCGGTACCACTAGATGCTTAGCTTTAAGTTTTCCATCATAGGCGTCCTCTTCTACAAAGTAAATATCCAACAGCCAGGGACCTCAGAGATGAATGTCTTCCTCGTTCCGCCTTTCCACTACGGCTTATGCTATCTGGCATGCCTACTGTGAGTCTGTTTTCACTTTCTAAACAAAGCTGTGTTCTGGCTCCCTAGAAACTCTACCAAAAAGACTGGGATGAAGCCAAGCAGAAAGGCTATGACTTAAGAGCAGATGCTATTGAAATCAAGCATGCCAAAGCCTCCAGAGAGATCGCCAGTGAGGTAACTTCTTTCTGTTTGCTTTGGGGTTTTTCTCCTCCATAAAACAAAGACCATTTCAAGAATCCTGTTCTCTTTTTATAATCAATGCAAACAATTGCATTTTATCTTGTGCTGAAGACATTCTGTACTTAAAATATTAAAATGGATAAAAATGTTAGTTAAAATAAGCATGGTAGATAGCATTTTTACGTTGTTTATCAGTAACAACAAAATATCACATTTAAAATTTTGGATGAAAATTTAGGAACCCATTACAATGTCATTTTATCCCCCAAATATTTCTGCCATTCTCCACAGCATAAATGATGGTTATTTTGTATAACACTCAAGAGTGAAATCAACCTTTACATCAAATATTTCACGCTAGAGGCTTATGTATAAGATTTCAGTAATGTTTCCAAGTTTGCTTCTTGCTAATTTAAAGTTCACTAGCTGTAAGGTGAATATCCTCCAAGCTGACTTCTATTCCCAGCTCCAACCCTTAAACAGCCCTTCCTTAAGATGGGCCAGGTGGTGCGTGCTTTAATCCCAGCAGTCAGGAGGCAGAGACAAGTGGATCTCTGAGTTCAAGACCAGCCTGGACTACAGAGTGAGTTCCAGAACAGCCAGGGCTACACAGAGAAGCCCTGTCTCAAAAACAACAACAACAACAACAACAACAACAACAACAACAAAAACAAAAAAACTAACTAACTACAACAACAACAAACCTCCCCTTCTCCCTTTCTGGTTCTTCTCTTTGCCCTGTCTGTACACAGCGGCGTTCTCCTCTGCAGTCCCTCATTTTCATCTCTTAACCACCAGTGCCCACAACTTACTCCTAGTTTTCTCCCTTTGATCCTAATACTTCCAGGTTTCCCAAACACAGGAAAGAAAAGGGCACCGTCTCTCCCCAGAGTTTATCACACAAAAGCTCTCATCTGCAGACCCATTGTCACCACCTGCTTGAAACCAGTGATCATGCTTTATGAAAAATGTTTCTTTCTTGAGTCTCTAAAATCATGCCAATGGCTCTTTCCTGAGGTGCCCTCAGCACCGTGGGGATCTATATTACTGAATCCTCTACCTATCCAGCAGCCTTACTTCCACCACTGTGCTCTTTCTTCTGAATTATGGGATATTGTAGGATCTATCTCACCACAATACTGCGAGAATTAACTGGGATTTTAATTGCTATTGTTTAACTATGTTTCAATTTTTAAAAACCCTCATCACTTTAGTATGGATAAACCTTGTACATCTAAAACTCCTGTAGTAAGTAGTAAACAGTGATTGCTCAGAAATGTTAGCTTTTGATACTATTTTAACTCACCATAGTGTTTTCTTACTGGTTTATTCATCTGCCTGAAATAGTCCTGATTTCCTTTAAGCTGAAATATATAATGGCTTCCAGTGTTGAGTCAATTTGCATTAAGATTAACATTCTGAAATCACTTAAAAATATTAATATATTATTTCTCTTTTTTCTTTCACAATTTCAGTACAAATACAAAGAAGGTTACAGGAAGCAGCTAGGCCACCATGTGGGTTTCCGTAGCCTGCAAGATGACCCCAAGTTGGTATGGTCTATACATGCTGCCAAGATCCAGAGTGACAGAGAGTACAAGAAAGCCTACGAGAAGTCTAAAGGGATTTACAACACACCCCTGGACATGATGTCAATTGTTCAAGCCAAGAAATGCCAAGTCCTGGTCAGCGACGTCGATTACCGCAATTACCTGCACCAGTGGACATGCCTGCCAGATCAGAACGACGTGATCCAGGCTAAGAAAGCCTACGAGCTGCAGAGCGACGTGAGTATGCCACAGCCTCCAAGGAGGTGAAGTGTGTGTGTGTGTTTAATCATAGTGTATGCTCCAGAGGCATCATTTGGACAGCAATCTTAGAAAGACCTAAGGCTTTCTGCACAGTAATAGAAGCTGTCCCAATATGTCGTGTGTTATGAAGGATTCTTGTTGATGGTAGCAGTATCCTATTCACAAAGATTTTTTTTTAATTAGTCCTATTGTATATAATGAAGTAGAAATTTTCAGTTCCACTGTTCTGGCCTTTGCATGATCAAATGTCTAAATTCCAGGAACAGATAAAAGCATAAGGGAAAATATTGTTTTAATTTAGTGGACACGTGTAGAAAGTAATATAGAGGTATTATTGTCCCTACTATCCATACGTCTAAAGGGCTCCTTTCCTAATATCCCTATAGCTGTTATTCCCTAAAATCCCTATAGCTCTTGAGAGACACACATCAAGTAGGAAGCACAAAAACTCAACCTGGTATAAAAGCAAAACTATGTGTCATTTCCACGTATCGTTCCACCCACTGTTGTCTGTCATCCCACCAAGGGCCACTTGTGAGCGATGCTCCAGTTCCCACAGGAGACCATGAACTTCTAGAGATGGATGCCAGAGACATATAACATGCAAAGGTTCCAGTGTAATCCGAATGCCCTTTGGCTGACTCGAGGCGGGGTGTTGTGTGGTCTTCACGTGTCAGATTCCACTGGGTCTAACTTGAGTCTCTCTGCTGTTGTGTGTGTTCCTCTCCTCCGTATAGAATGTGTACAAGTCAGACCTGGAATGGATGAAGGGTATTGGATGGTTGACCGAGGGTTCTGTGGAAGTGATGCGGGTAAAGAATGCTCAGAACCTTTTGAATGAAAGGTTGTATCGTATAAGGCCCGAGGCCTACAAATTCACTAGCATTGTCGACACTCCAGAAGTGATCCTGGCGAAGACCAACGCTCTGCAAATCAGTGAGGTAAGCTGGTGTGGTTAGGGTCCCAAGGCAGACCTCAGTCAATCAAAGGAGAGATTGGGTCGTGAACATCAGATTGCTAATATCACAGGAAGTAAGATCTGGGGCACAGTTGAGTCCAGGTCATCATCGTCAGTGGTTGATGTATCTTGGGTCAACACAACTGAGACCAGACTCTGACACACATTTTAATTGCATTGGAAGATGCACTCTGAAATGCTATGACCACAAAATTGTCACTTATTTGTGGCTATTTAATCATGGCATAGGGTGGCAAGTCCGGGGGCAGTCCCATCTTTAGACATGACAGTTGTTTGGATGAAGAAAGCAAAGTTATAACTAACATTGTATGTTATTAGAATTTCAACACTATAGACTTAAGGGTCACATAATTAGATGTGCTGATTGGACAGGAATTTTTTTACTATCATATTTAGACTTATGTTGTGTTATATATGAATTATTCATAAAGTTACTTGGTATTTGTAAATACAAAATACATATAGAAAGCACCCAACAATAACTTTTTAATTTTAAGCATTATCCATGTGGTGAGCAACTTTTTAACCTGCCTTGCTGTTACTCTTCATATTTACCAGCCGTTGTATCGTGATGCCTGGGACAAGGAGAAGGCAAATGTGAATGTGCCTGCTGACACGCCAGTGATGCTGCAGTCCAAACTGAACGCCATCCAGATTAGCAACGTAAGACTCTGTAGTATTTGCCTCACAGAATTCTGCCTACCAAACCTTTCCTTAGCGTATTCAACAAAAGTTAGGCAAAAAAGCATGGGTTTTTTTTTTATCTCCAGGTTTTAAGACACTAGTAATTTGTAATGTAAAGATATATCCTTGTTGAAAAGGAAAAGGTAATAATGGTTTCTCAAAAATAAAACAAAGTATAACCTAAAGGTATTTGTATTGTAGTACTTGGTTTTTCTTTTCAGTGAACCATTATCTTTTTTTCCTTTAAAAGCCAACAAATGTATAGTTTTGTGATTTTTTTTTAATATGGCTTACTGTCTCTGAAATTTCTGTCATAAAAAAATTACTGGATCTTCCTTTACTACGAATCATTGTAAATGTGTGTGAAGTCAAATTCAGTGTGAAATTAGAAGTTCCTATAACTCTTAAGGAGATTTATGTTCAGCAGAACTGTTAGCTGTAGTTCATTTTTCACAACCAGTAATGTGTTTTATTGTCACTATTAATGCCATGTACTGCCAATAGCTAGTCTTGATCACTACTGCTGACTCAGCGGCTCCCTCTTCAGACTTACTGTGGCATTGCAATTCCCATTTGCAGAAACAATATCAGAAAGCTTGGGAAGATGTCAAGATGACGGGTTATGACATACGTGCAGATGCCATTGGGATCCAACATGCCAAGGCTTCTCGCGATATTGCCAGTGATGTAAGAGAGCTTCTCTGTTCAGGTTCAACAAACACTGACTTGTAGACACATAGGGAATTTAACTTAATTCCTCAGGAATTACATTAGAATGTCAGTAATTTTTCTTAGTATGTTATTTTAAAATTCCAGAATAACTTGACAGTGCTTTGAAAAGCTTCCTGCACCTTCATTTAGTTCTATAATTCCTATATTTATGCAGAAAAATTTCCTCCCATCCCCCCCCCCCCGCGCCAAAAATCTTCTCAACATCACTTGATTTATAAGAACACATATTTGTTGGGTTAATGAACATAGAAAATGTTATTACCCCAAAGTGTGACACACAGACTATTTGTGGTTCCTGAGATAATTTTAGGCAGTATAAGGGACAAGTATTTTTTAATAATGAAAGTCATTTTAATATAACAAACATGCTAGTTATCCTCTATATGTTATACATTTAAAACTCATTTTTAAAAAATAAGTTTATAATTTCAAGATAATTTTATGCAATTAATTTCACTTCAAGTGATTGGTTGGGAGTGCAGGGTTGTGGCTGATGATGATAAAACATCTGAAGGTAGCAAACAGTGACCAGAGTCTGAGGCGCCAACGAGACTTGAGGAGGGAGAAGCCCAGGCAGCATGTCTTATCTCCAGGGTGCCCACAGTGTTTCAAGACATGTGCTCTTAAAAAGTAAAGCAATGTAACAAAAAGTGCAAAAGAAAATTTACAACATGAACTTAGAGAAAATTAGTGTCCCAAAATAAAGGTGACCCAAGGGAGACGGGATTACTGTCGATAGAAAACACATTGTCTGTAGGAAATGTGAGCACGGGAAACCTGATCTTCCTTCTTGTGTCCCGTCCCCCCCCACCCCCCCATTTCCCAGTATCTGTACAAAACTGCTTATGAGAAGCAGAAAGGCCATTACATTGGATGTCCCAGTGCCAAGGAAGATCCAAAACTGGCTTGGGCAGCAAACGTGTTGAAGATGCAAAATGACAGGCTGTACAAAAAAGCCTACAATGACCACAAGGCCAAGATCTCCATCCCGGTGGACATGGTATCCATCAACGCTGCCAAAGAGGGCCAGGCTTTAGCAAGCAATGTGGACTACAGGCAGTACCTGCACCAGTGGTCTTGCTTTCCCGACCAGAATGACGTGATCCAGGCCAGGAAAGCCTACGACTTGCAGAGTGATGTAAGTGCCCCCCCACCCCCCGGAGAAAGCCTCCTATGACGTGGCACGCTGACTGCTGCCAATGCTCCAGAAAGCCTAATGCCCCCCATGTGAGCATGCCCCTCTATTGATTGACTATGGTATGACTAGATTTGCTCAGGAGGCTTTAATTTTCATCAAGAAGGTGAGACCAGAATTTCCCCTGAAATTTGCTGAGGCATTTAACACGTACAGTTTGTTCAATGTAAGAACTCCCGTGGCCTTCAGCTGTATAATGAAGAGCAATAGGGGTGTCTTATTTCCGTGAACGGAATGTTTTCAGTATCAGTGTTTATCTTTTTTTTTTTTTTTTTTGAGACAGGGTTTCTCTGTGTAGCCTTGGCTTTCCTGGACTCACTTTGTAGACCAAGCTGTCCTTGAACTCACAGTGATCCTCCTGCCTCTGCCTCCCTGAGTGCTGGGATTAAAGCAGTGTTTATCTTAGCCAAGACATTTTTAGATGTATTCATAATTTATGCCAATTTAATTTTTCTAATATTATGGGTTCTTTAAGGTTCTATGTTTCATTTTTAAATATATTGTTAATTTTATGTGTATGCATACTTTGCCTGCATATATGTCTGCATACCACATGTGTATTTGGTATCCATAAAGGCACTGGGACTAGAGGTATACAGTTGTGAGCTACCATATGAGTGCTGGACGTGAACTTGGGTCCTCTGGAAGAGCAGACAGTTCTCTTAACCACTGCCTCATTTTTCCAACCCAAGGTTATGTGTTTCTTACATAGAATGGATGTCTTCTTTTAATTTTTGAACTTGGTTTCTTTATTCTTCAAGAGATGCATATTAAATATTAAATATGACTTGAGTTGCCTGGTGGCAGATGCAAGCCAGTTTTAGCATAAACTGCATTAGTAAAATCGCATTTAAAAAAAATGAGACATGGAAACATGAATTTTGGGGCTGTCCTATTTTAAACACTGCAGTGTATGGTGCCACCCTTCTTTTGAGATTTTTCTAGTATTTTCCTTCTCTTATTCCCATTTTAGCTTGACATTTGGCTCCCATAACTAGTTATTAAAATATCATTCCTAACCAGTGGCTTTTTAAATTAATTGCTGGTGTTTTAGCAATAGAATAGTTTTTTTTTTAATCTGTGTAACTTTTATATTCTGGGCAATAATCAAGAATGTGCCAGATCCCAGTTGGAGGAGACGGACTATCTTAGATAAAGAAGACTCAATTCAGGCCAAAATTGTGCAGTTGGCTTTGAATTCTTAATTGTCCTTCTAAAAATACATATTAACTATGCCATGTTCCCGGCATTCTATTAGCACAAAAGATATGATGGCAAATAAGGAAGAAAGAGCAGGATGTGGCCCCTGGTGTGAGGGAGTTCACAGTGATACAGAAATACGTGCAATGAAAGATGCCGGTGAGGATGGAATGAAAGATGCCGGTGAGGATGGAATGAAAGATGCCGGTGAGGATGGAATGGTTGAGAAAGTGTGGTCTGTGGCTCTCTGAAAAGAGAAGCGAGACATTCCTTGGAAGAAGCAATGATTTAGCGGGCTTATCATGCAGAAGGGGGCACAGAGACACCCAGCGACAGACGGTGTGACCAGTACGGAGGGGATGGATGACAGGAGGTCGGAAGAGTAGGTGGTGGCTAGAACCAGGGCAGAGTCATGCTGAAGTATTTGGTCTTTATCCTGAGGCCGGCGGGAGCTATAGGGGGAGGCATTCAGTGGTGCCAGGTTGGAAAGGAGGACTTTGAAGAGGTCATCCTGGCTATGCCAAGAGCTATTATTGGTACTTCGAATCTCCACATTGGCTAGTGTAATGATTACCTAGGTATCTATCAGTCAGAAATTATCCACTATACGTCCAAGGAGAGGGCTGCTTCCACACGTGCACATAGGCACCTCCTTATAGACCCCCATATAGATCCCATATAGAAGTAAAGCACTGCTGTGTAGGGGTGGGGGTGGGGTGATGTCTTGGCAAGGGCTCCTTCAAATTATTGCTTGTAAGAAGTAAAATACAACGTAAGGGATGTGGCTTCCTTTATTTTATTGCTGCAGTCAGAAAGATCCAACACTGCCTCTACTTCACTGTGCCTTCTCCTTCCCCCCCCCCCCACCCCCGGCCAGGCTATCTACAAGGCTGACCTGGAGTGGCTGCGTGGCATTGGCTGGATGCCAGAAGGGTCCCCTGAAGTGCTAAGGGTCAAAAATGCCCAGGAGATCCTGTGCGACAGTGTCTATCGGACGCCTGTGGTGAAACTCAAGTACACAAGCATTGTGGATACACCGGAAGTTGTCCTGGCTAAGTCAAATGCCGAAAACATTAGTATTGTGAGTCACTGTTGTTTCTTATGTGTTAAAATTGAATTCAAGCTATAAATGATAATGAATAATTTCCTTGACCACCCATTTTTAAGAAAAATATTGATAAATGTAAACAGCATTGATGGCATTGTTTTGGTTTGGGCTACTTTTAAGAGCTAAAATGTTAATAAAGAGTACTAATATAATTCTCTTACAAAATTTAAGTAACTTGTGTGCAAAAAATTTAAAAAAAAACTTTACCTTAATATGAAAAGATTCTGGATCATACCTAAAAGAATAGTTATACGTTGTTTGCTGAAACTAGTAAAATTACAAACTATCAACTGATTTCTGGTTTGTTGTTTGTTTCTTTGTTTCTTTGTTTGTTTGTTTTTGGTTTGGTTCCTTCCATAGCCAAAATACAGAGAAGTTTGGGACAAGGATAAAACTTCCATCCACATAATGCCAGACACGCCTGAGATTAACCTTGCTCGAGCAAACGCTCTTAATGTGAGCCATGTAAGTACCACAACAGATGCTCTCTTGCTCAGAAGTCACCCAGCTGGTGCCTCTGCATGACCAGGGTGTGTCTGTGTAGCCAAGCCAAGCACTTGGGCAACAGTGGGGAGCAGAGCAGATCCCTGGCCCCAAAGCCTAGTAACCAAGCCAGTTACTGGTGAGCCAACAGCCACGGGGCAAAGGGGAGAGAAGAGAATAAGAAACGCACAGGCTAGAAAAGAAGGGAATGCTGGTTATGTGGATTGATTACAAAAACTGGATTGAGGGAGATATCTCAGGAAAAGAGAAATACCAAACTGTTATTTCTGAGTCTTTCTACCATGGTCAGTACGGACTATAGCTATTAAAATATGTACAATGCACGCGTGTTTCAGGCACTCATTGGCCAAATGCTGTCACTTTTTATACATCACACTCCTTAGCAATGCAAATAAGAATGCCACGAGAGACTCTGAACTGTCCTTTGCTGCGACCTTTTATGATAGTTCTAGTCATCTGAGTTTAAAATAGAAAAAAAATACTTTGGATGGAGTGATAAGTTGTTACTTTACTTCACTTGTTTTTAATAACAAAAAATAGAGCTATTGTACCCTATTGTACTTTACCAGAAGATTTGGTATTCTTGAACAATATGCACTTATCAGCCATGGAAGAGTGAAAACTCTATATTGAAAAGAAAAAAAACTCAAAAAGGTAAAATGTTTGTAATTATAAAAATAGCAAAATTGAGCTGAAGATACTCAGCTCAATGTTGGTGTCTAACTTATCCCAGTGCTATCTCTACATTGACACTAAGAAAGGGACAAAGAAACTGGCTTGGCAAACCACATGAAGGCTGTCATTCAAGTGCACATAAAAACCATCCTCATTGGGTCCAGGCCTTTGGCTGTGGATTGCTATTTCATGTTCCTGAACAATGACATAGATAAGCATTTTCTTCACCTCTTCTCTTCAGAAACTCTACCGTGAGGGATGGGATGAAGTCAAGATGAGCTGTGATGTCCGGCTGGATGCCATCCCTATCCAGGCTGCCAAGGCCTCCAGGGAGATTGCTAGTGATGTAAGTGGACCTTTTAGTTTATACCTTCAGGATGGTTCCCTCCCTCCCCCAGCAAAGTCTCTGTATGTATCAGAGGGCATGCTGTGACCCACCTGCTCCATTGTTTGTTTGTTTTTTTTTTTAACCTCCAGTATAAATACAAGCTTGACCACGAGAAGCAGAAGGGACACTACGTGGGCACCCTCACAGCCAGGGATGACAACAAGATCCGGTGGGCCCTCATAGCTGGCAAGATTCAGAATGAAAGGGAGTACCGGCTGCAGTGGGCCAAGTGGAAGACCAAGTTCCAGAGCCCTGTGGATATGCTTTCCATCCTGCATTCTAAAAAGTGCCAGACCCTGGTCAGCGACGTGGACTATCGCAATTACCTACACGAGTGGACGTGCATGCCCGACCAGAATGACGTGATTCAGGCCAAGAGAGCCTACGAGCTGCAGAGTGACGTGAGTGGGCTTCACTGGACCCTTTCCCTGTGACACCCAGGAAGGTCGTGGCATGAAGCACCTTTGTCACAATCACGCGTCTCTACATGGCCGAGAGTTTTGATAGTAGTTAGGCCTTGCAGTCTAGGATCAGAATCAGCAACGCCAGGAAGGATCTAACCTTCATGTGAAGGAATAAGTAGAGGTGTAAATGACTGTAGGTCTTGGTGGAAGGTCAAAAAAACAAAACAACAACAACAACAACAACAGTATGTGGGAAATCAGGTTTGCAGTAGTGAACATCTGTAATCCCAGCACTTGGGAGTCAGAGGCAAGAGGATTGAAGCAACCTCAAGGCTAGCCTGGTCTAAATAGAGAGTGCAAGGGCTCCATCATTAGGTCCTGCTGTTGGGAGGGAAGGGATGAATTATGGTGGAAAGTTTTTGTCTACAGCATTTAGATAACAACCAATGTTTATATAAATGAACTATTGGTAGTTCACACACAGGATGTAGGCACAAATGTGCTTTTTCAACTGACGTAATTGTTTAGAGATCTTGAATCAAGTTGTCAAATTTTCAAATCAAGATTTTTTTTTTTTAAGTCTAAGACTTCCTGTTTCTCTTGAGAAGTCTTAACAGGCAGCCCTAGGCAGAAGATGTGGCAACTGAGCCCTGCAGCCCTGCAGTTCAGGCTGACTCATGTGAAATAGAAGGACTGTCCTTCAGCTGCGACTACCTGGCCTGGCTGATTGTATTGCATTACCTGCCTGGCTGCTTGAGGACATCTTCCATTGCTTCCACACTGTTTACATGGTGTCTCCTCCTCAGCCTGGCAGTCAGTCTTACTGAACTAACTCGGGCCTTGTTTTCCCAGGCTGTTTACAAGGCTGACTTGGAATGGTTACGTGGAATCGGGTGGATGCCAAATGACTCCGTCTCTGTCAATCATGCCAAACACGCGGCAGATATCTTCAGTGAGGTACGACTGCACCATTTCCATAGAAAATGACCAAAAGGTGTCAGCCGGAATACAGTCACCTTAGGTCGGTGTTTGAACTGTTTTTCACTGCTGGACTTTAAGCCAGACATTTTCCAAAATGTTACTATTCCCATCATACTTTGGGACCATATCCCTAACAGTATCCAGTCTATTGATGCATGGAATAGCGCAAATGGAAAATTTCTTTTGCCAACAATAGCAATATACTGGGAGAAGTTTCTCCATTGGAAAAATGGATTATGATACAAGTAATGTGAGGCTGTTGGAGGTGAGCCATCTTGCGTACTTTAAAATCTGTGAGGCCCTGGATTCAAACCCCAATATTGAGGAAAAAAACAATCTGGAGGTAGTCTAATAAGACAACCTGGTTGTTAAAGAAATAAAATGCTAAATTGCCAAGAAGATGCCATTCACTGATGGTACCTTATGCCTCCAATAGAGAACCCTTAATTTAGTGTCTCTCCGCCCACATAACAAGTGACTATAGCTGACAGATTTCTCTCTTCCTCACAGAAAAAATATCGCACAAAGATAGAAACTCTCAACTTTACTCCTGTGGATGACAGAGTGGATTATGTGACAGCGAAACAAAGCAGCGAGATCAGAGATGACGTAAGTGCATGGTTGTCGTAAAGCCATACAGCCATGCAGAGACTGCTGCCAAAACTTTCCTGCCTCTTGCAGTCACTGAGCTAATATTTTCATCATCAAAATTATCTGTGCTGGCAGTGCTTGGACAACAGAGGGATTTCTTAACATCAAGTAATTTTCTCCAAATGCCTCTTATTTTTAGATTAAATATCGGAAAGACTGGAATGCCACCAAGTCAAAGTACACCCTTACAGAAACCCCACTGCTGCACACTGCCCAGGAGGCTGCCCGCATCCTGGACCAGGTAAGGACTTTTGCAGATGCCTAGTGCTTGGAGATGGACAAACCATAATGGGTCTGCAGGAGATTTATATATATGACCTCGTCTTCCCCTCATTTAACCCCTACCACGGCTCTTTGTCTTCTAGTACCTCTACAAGGAAGGCTGGGAGAAACAGAAAGCCACAGGCTACATTCTGCCACCTGATGCTGTGCCATTTGTCCATGCCCACCATTCCAGTGATGTTCAGAGTGAGGTAATTTGTCCCACTATGACAGCATCCTGCAGGAGTTGGACCTTGCTTGAACGGGATGCAGGTTGTAAAACACAGATGTCAGATTGAGGAATACTCCTATCTCAGCATGGTAGCCCTGGCTGTGCTTGCTCAGGGCTGAAATATTCCCTCCCTTTCAGGTCTTTTCACTTGGTTTGGGGCCTTTATTTGTTTGTTTTTGTTTCTTTGGTTTTTTTTTTTCTTTCTTGTATCTTGTGGATGCTATAAAATCTTCAGGCTCCCAAATAAAGAAATAGCCACAATTAGAGAACAAGAATTTGGGGTTTGTTTTTTTCCTATTTAAAATGACCATTTCAGCCAGGTGTTACCACACAAACCCATAATTGCAGAGCTTAAGAGATGGAGGCATGAGGATCAGGAGTTCAAGGCCACCTTCAACTGTTTAAAGTCCAACCTCCACCGAGTGAGCTGAGAAACTGTCTAAAGCAACAGCAACAACAAATCTAAAGTAGTTACTTCTCCATATCTGTTTACCTCAGTGCCATTTATTTATGTCAGTGGTTTTTTGTTGTTGTTGTTGTTGCCTCAGACTAGAAGTGTCTAACAAAAAGCTCGGGGCTGTGGCTCCTGCTGCGTGCTTATCAAAGCTCATGGGTTCTGTATTCGACCTCTCCCCAGCTGAAGTACAAAGCAGAGCATGTTAAGCAGAAGGGTCACTACGTCGGTGTTCCCACCATGAGAGACGATCCCAAGCTGGTTTGGTTCGAGCACGCGGGCCAGATTCAGAACGACAGGCTCTACAAGGAGAGCTACCACAAGTCAAAGGCCAAAATCAACATACCTGCTGACATGGTGTCCGTTGTGGCTGCCAAGGAAGGGCAGAGCCTTGTCAGCGATATCGATTACCGTCACTACCTGCGCCAATGGACGTGCCATCCTGACCAAAATGATGTTATTCAAGCAAAAATTGCCTACGACCTTCAGAGTGACGTGAGTGGCTGTCATTTCTTTTCATTGAGACTGTGCCATACACGCTGAGAATAAGAAGGAACACCCCATCTTGGACACTTTGGATCATAAGCACTTTTGTCACTAGAAAGGAGTAATGCTGGAGAGTGAGCTGGGGTTTTAGCAATCATGATCATAGTAGACAAAGACTGAAGAGCCTCCTTCTCACGTCACTCAACATCTGAGAGAGAGAGAGAGAGAGAGAGAGAGAGAGAGGGAGGGAGAGAGAGGGAGAGAGAGGGAGAGAGAGAGAGAGAGAGAGAGAGAGAGAGAGAGAGAGAGAGAGAGAGAGAGAGAAACTGTAAGCTATTGAGCCCAGCATCCTCAGGAAGAGCCTTAGTAAATAAGCTGGGCATACTATGACACCGGCTACCTCACCACACCAAAGCCTGAACACACATTAGAGTCCCGACTTAGATGAAGAGGAGTAGCTCAGTAGCTCAGCGTAGGTCTTTTCATCATTACCAGATAGGCAGGGAGACTGCCTCACTGAGTGCTAAAATATGATTGGGTGTCCAGCTTTACTCCAAGGATCCGTTCGTCTTCATTTTATCTGGAAGGGGCTGGTGAGTCCAGTAGCTAAGGCTGGAGAGAGGGCGGTGATGGGAATAGGCAGGCTTGTCCCGAGCAGAGGAGATGCTGCCCCCATCCCCTAAGCCTTCATGAGCATTTACATGTGCACGCGTGCCCCTTCATTTAGTCCAGGGAGCTAACTGTAGCGAATGTCTATCTAAAACTGCTGCCTCTTCGGTAAGCTTGTCTTTAGGTCAATGACTTCTTAGCTCCAACAGCTCTCCAGTGCTGTAGCTTTCATAGTACTTCACCCTATGCTGATTCCTTAAGGCACTGAATTTCAGGCCTCTGGGCAGTCACAGGCTCAAGAAATAATGCCAGGTAAAGCTGTGGCTGAATGAATGAGACCCGAGCCGCTAAAGAGAAACCCATCTGAATCTTCTGAAAAAATAGTCTGGAGTCCTCCGCCGTCATCCTGTGTCACTTACAGGTCCTTCCATCTCTCCTCTCCCCACAGAATGTCTACAAAGCTGACCTCGAATGGCTCCGAGGCATTGGCTGGATCCCTCTGGATTCTGTGGACCACGTGAGGGTTACAAAGAACCAGGAAATGGTGAACCAGGTATGCAGCCTGTTGGGTTTTTTAATATAAAGCCTATTTTCCCTACCTGCCACATAGGGATGGGTACCCCATGGGGACGGAGCCATCTTAATTGTCTCTATTCATTTCAGATCAAATACAAGAAAGCTGCTCTTGACAACTATCCCAACTTTACGAGCGTGGTGGACCCTCCAGAGATTGTTCTAGCCAAGATTAACTCAGTCAATCAAAGCGATGTACGTTCCCATTGTACACGGCTGCGTGCTTAGCCTGGGAAGCTAAGTGAACAGTTGATTTCCTTACGTCTGGATAATTGACGATTAGAAACTGAGAGAGGGACAAACTGTAAGACCGTCTTTATCAATGGTCTATACTTTAAGATACCTGTATTCTTGACCAGAATATTCAGTTAGCTAAAATGAACAGAAATTAATTTATATATAAATGAGGATTATTATGTCTTCAGTATGTCTTAGGAAAATTTAAATATATGTTTTAGACTAACCAAAAGGTGTTTTTTTTTCTTCCTCTTCTTAGGTGAGATATAAAGAAACATTTAATAAAGCCAAGGGCAAGTACATATTTTCTCCAGACACGCCATACATCTCCCACTCCAAGGACATGGGGAAACTCTACAGTACTGTGAGTCCTATTTTATGTGATAACTTGTTTCCTAATTAAGCTCTTGTCAGATCTCATATTCTTGACTGATTTTGTAAACTGGTGAACTTGGAAGGTGACCAGTTGCCTTCATTTCTTATACTGACACAAATAAATAGGTAATGGTATAAGTAGAATGCTATCAGGGCTCTGGAGATACAGCAGAAAGGATGGAACAGGTACCAAAAGGGGGAAAATGGAGGAGAATTTATCTCTAATTGACAGTCATGTACACACAGTGCCAGCCAACAGATGGAAGGCATTTCCTTCCTAATTTAACTCAGCAAATTTAAAGAAGTAGGAGTGTGTGTGTGTGTGTGTGTGTGTGTACACGCGCACACTCATGTGCATATGTGTGCTTGTATACCAATACAGAGCAATGTTTAGCAAGCCTTGTGTACAAATTTCTCATCAGTTTTTTCAAAATAGAAATACAGTCAACTGTGTTATAAAGTGTCTCAGTTTGTAGATTCAATCAAGTAACTACCCAGTTCTAGGCCTGTCACTCTAGTGACTACAGAGGTTTCAACCTTGCCTTGAACATAAACACCAGTTTTAGCAGTTGTTTTAGTGCTCTTTGAATATCGCTGAATGCAATTTTATTAACACATGCTTCTGTGATCCAGATACTATACAAGGGAGCATGGGAGGGAACCAAGGCCTACGGCTACACCCTAGATGAACGCTATATTCCAATTGTTGGAGCCAAGCATGCCGACCTGGTGAACAGTGAGGTCAGTTTGACATTTCGTTCCTAGGATTATAGTCTTTATTGGGGAGCAGGAAGCTGGATAGGGAACTACAGAAATTCTCAGTGTTGAACCCATTTTTTTTTTCAGCTGAAATACAAAGAAACCTATGAGAAGCAGAAGGGTCACTACCTGGCTGGAAAAGAAATAAGTGAGTTCCCCGGCGTCATCCATTGCCTGGACTTCCAGCAGATGCGGAGCGCGGTGAGCAGTGCTTGCTTCCTGTAGATGAGTGCGACTTCAGTGTGCTCCTCTGTCTGCCCGCTTAGAGCTTTCCCGTGACTCAAAATTAGCTGGGGGAGAGAGTGGTATGGGATGGACCATCTTTCAGATGTCCTCAGCCTCACCCGGGGACCCTTGGAGTCTGTGGACATTGTCCCCACTTCCCTCTACCCCCTCACCCCCATCCCACCCCACCCCACCCAATTTTTTTATTTTACCCAGCATACACTAAGGGCTTTGAATTGGCAAAAGGGGGAAAACAACTTTCCTGTTTACAATGCATTATACAGGGATGGGAAAATTTTTTTTAATTGTTAGTGTTATTTTCAACATTATTCTATGCATACTGCTCTACATTGGAGACTAAAGAAATTGGTCAGAATAATTTAAGTTTTAATGCCATAACAATTTTTTTGTCTTTAAAAACATCTTCAGTTGAACTACAGAAAAGATTATGAGGACACCAAAGCCAATGTGCATATCCCCAATGACATGATGAACCACGTGCTGGCGAAAAGGTGCCAGTACATCCTCAGCGACCTGGAGTACCGACACTACTTTCATCAGTGGACGTCACTTCCAGAGGAGCCCAATGTTATCCACGCCCGAAACGCCCAGGAGATCTTAAGTGATGTACGATGCCCTTTCTACAGTTTAACTAAGCATATAGACTCCTTCCCCTCCTGCTTAACCTTCAATGGTACAACTTCTGCTCATAGACCCTGAAATTTTCACAACTAAGTGGCATAAGAAACCACTCTTTATGTAAGAACCCCTTTGAGCCATAGGGCACCTGTGTTGAATACTTAATCTGTTTAATGCTACACTTACACTTAGGCACTGAGACATCTTTCAACCAGTAAGTAGCTTTCAACTAGTTGGGTTGAAAGCCAGGGAGCTGTAGGAAACCATCCAAGTGACCAACTGTAAAATCTGAATGCCTGCCACCCTTCATGTTTCTTCTTCACTGCAGAATGTATATAAAGATGATTTAAACTGGCTGAAAGGCATTGGCTGCTATGTTTGGGATACACCCCAGATCCTCCATGCCAAGAAATCATATGACCTCCAGAGTCAGGTGAGCCAATCTTCCTATAAGGACCAACTATCCAGATGTCATCGTGGTCCATGGTGGCATCAATAGGCTGCTGTCTCTAAGCCCTGGTTGAGAGACTGCTATAAAGGTGTATGATCTAAGGCAACCAAATTGGTCCCAATCAAACCTCTTGTGGGGACCGGCTCTGGTATGAGTCTGTCCCATGGCTGAAGGCCATGCGTACTGATAACAGGATGTTATAGAGAAGGGGGCTGGTGGATGGTGAACTGTACATAGGCATCTCCATCTTGGCCAGGTTAGCTTGCAGAATATAGGAAGTGAAGTGTGCTCTGACAACAGGTACATATGTTTTGAAAGGGAAAAAAAAAATCAAAATCTGGGGCATGTCCCAGCATGTAGCTGAGCTGCAATTGGGCAGCTCTCATGGACTATTGGCATGGCACCCCAGGATGCCGCTGGGGGGAGGGGAGTGCTGAGAGGTGGCACGGAGCAGAGAATGAGATGAAGACAGACACCTCACACAGAGGAAAGCTGTTGCTTGTTTTGGCTGCCACGCAAAGCCCGCAAGCCTCAGAGGGATGGCACCCTGTTTCTTACAGCAGAAAGCCAGAAATAAAGAAAAGAAATGCCTGAGTTGCCATAAACAGCTAGTGCTGCTTTTTACTCTGGTTTTCCTTCACAGCTACAATACACAGCAGCAAGTAAAGAAAACCTACAGAATTATAACCTGGTCACAGATACGCCAGTTTACGTGACTGCTCTTCAGAGTGGCATTAATGCCAGTGAGGTACAATGTCCTTGTCCTGTCTGGTATGGCAAGCCTCGAGATGTATCCTACCAGCAGAGGTATGCAAGGGATTTTCCTTTGTCTGCAGGTGAAATATAAAGAAAATTACCATCAGATTAAGGACAAGTATACCACAGTGCTGGAGACAGCAGACTACGACAGAACCAGGAACCTGAAGAGTCTGTACAGCAGTGTGAGTGGTCTTTGCCTCATACTTAGGAGCTGCCTTTTCCCCTTCAGAGACAGTAAGAGAAAAAGGAGGATAAAACCTTTTCCCCAGACCATAGAATTCCAACCTTACCTATAGATTCTCACTACACAATTAAACTTCAAATCAAAGAAACACCCCAGGATTGACGAAGCCCATTGGACAAGAACAGAGACACAGGAAAACATTGATGTGGGGACTAACCAGAATGCAGCACCTGTATTCACAATATTTTTTTAACCCTTCTAGAACATATACAAGGAGGCTTGGGATAAGGTGAAAGCCACCAGCTATAACCTGCCAAGCAGCACCTTGTCTTTGACACATGCAAAGAACCAGAAGCACCTGGCCAGCCATGTAAGTCACATGCAAAAATCATAGCCTCCCCTCCCCCTCTGCTCTCCTCCACTCCCCATACCAAGAATTTCCGCCCCCCCCCCAGGCTGTTCATATGTTACCCAGAAGCATCTCCCCACATTCTCAGGGGGTGTCTAGCAAATACTTCCAATAGCTGGGCACCAGAGAGCATACTCACTGTGTCTTCTCAGGGTCTCACAGTCGCTGGAGAGTCACACATACCACCAGGAGGACCCAGACGCACTCTTTCAGGCAGATGTACAGATGAACTAGATAAATAGCATCTGCTTCAGCCTATAGTGGAGAGAGAAGCAGAAACAAAATACCACACAAGGATAGAGAGCTTTCCAGCCAGGCCTGGAGGCTCACAGCTCTAAGTCGAGCATTGGGGAGACTGCATTCGAAGCCAGTGTAGCCCATGGTAGTGAGTTTCAGTCTAGCCTGAACTACAGAGTAAGACCTTGTCCCAGAAAACAAAACCCAAAAGAGGATATTTCAATAGAATTATGTAAGATCTGGTGCAAAGCTAGGCTAGTGAGCATGGTAACTTGTTACTACACCATTACTGAGGAGCATGCCTCTCATTTGGATTTGTAAATACACGTCACAGAGCCTGGTTTGGAGGTTTTTCTTATTCTGTTGCGGATTCTTGGCAAAATGTTGTTGGAATGAGGGGTGATGGGCATAGAACAATTAGGGATCCTAACATTAGTTGGAAACTTTTTATTTGGTTGGTTGGTTTGGTTTTTCAAGGTGGGGTTTCTCTGTGTAATAGCCCTGGCTGTCCTGGAATTCCCTTTGTAGACCAGGCTGGCCTTGAACTCACAGAGATCCACCTGCCTCTGTCTCCCAAGTGCTGGGATTAAAAATGTGTGCCACTATGCCTGGCCTAGTTGGAAACATCTTTTTAGCAGGGAAAAAAAGGATGAATTCGTTCGAATGCTAATTTTTCCTAGCTGAGGGGCAGAGCATCACTAAGAGCCTGGAATGTTCTGTTCTGGAAAACTCTGGTGGGAATTGTTTGGCCTCTAGTTGCTGAAGTAGCTCCCCACTTCCGCTGAGAATGGGTCTCTGAGTGCTGACAGCCTGTGGGGTACTCCCGTGGGCTAGGACGCTGGCTCTCACCATTGCCTTTTTCCTAGCTATTCGAGTCTCAGAGTATTGGTTGATAGGTAGCACTGCCAAAAAACTAAAGCCCAGCTATAATACCTTTTTTAAATTCTTGGAGAAACTGAGATTTGGGGAATTGCCACTTTCTCAACCACAGAGCATCACCCCTTAAAAACAAAGATTCCAAGCATAGCCTGAACCTTTCACTCAGGATAGGAAGAAGGAGAAAGCCACCTCACTAAACAATTATTTTACTATCACTTACCACAAGTTGGGAGTGTGGCTTAATGGTAGACTGTTTGCCAAGCATGTTCAAGGCCCTGGGTTGGATCCTCATCACTACAGACATTTGAACCAATTAAGCACAATCCTAAAAGCAAGGTGTAGTTGTAGCAGCAGTGTTGGTTTGGGCACTTAAAACAATACAATTTTATGCACTGTCCAGGATAAAAAGTACTTTCAGATATAACCCGATTTACTGGCCCTGTGCTAGCTCTAGGGTCTTTTTAAAGTAAGGAAGTGAGCACCAGGAAGAGTTCCAGCCTGCCCCTCCCCCTCCCCCACTGACCCTTCCACTGTTTCATGCTTTTTATTTGTATTTTTTAATAAGTCTTAGTCATCGTGTTTTAGCTTTTCTACTTGTTCTCTGTAGATCAAATACCGAGAAGAATATGAGAAGTTCAAAGCTCTTTACACATTACCAAAAAGTGTTGAAGATGATCCGAACACGGCACGGTGTCTCCGAGTGGGCAAACTCAACATCGATGTAAGTACCCGCCAAGAGGCTTTAGTGCAAACAGAAGTTGAACCAAATAGCCCTATGTGCCTATATAAAGAAGGTAAGTACTATCTCAGCCGAGAGGTTGGAGAGATGAGATGGTTCGGAGGTAAGAATCCTTGCTGCTCTTAGAAAGGACCCAAGTTTCTTTCTCAGAACCCATGTCAGACAACTCACAACTGCCTGGATGGAACTCCAGCTATGGGAGCCTGACACGCATGTGGCATACACTCAAGTATTTACACACACATAGACATGTGCATAAAAATAAAAATAGATCTTTTAAAATATGCAGGTATTAATCTACACAAAACGCAAGGAAATTCCAACCTCTGCCCCCAACCCCAGTTGCTCGCTTACGAGCTGGAGAAGACAGACACACCATGATGACTCAGTGGTTTTCCTGGTAACCGGATTGTCACTTGACTTTCACAGCGCCTGTACCGATCGGTGTATGAGAAGAACAAGATGAAAATCCACATGGTGCCTGACATGGTAGAGATGGTGACTGCCAAGGATTCTCAGAAGAAAGTCAGTGAGATTGACTACCGGCTGCACCTCCATGAGTGGATTTGCCACCCTGACTTACAAGTCAACAGTCACGTCAGGAAAGTGACAGACCAGATCAGCGATGTAAGCCTGTTGCTTAGAAGGACCGCCCCCGCCCGCCGTAGTTGCCCCACCATCCTCACATCCCCACACTGATGAGAAGCAGGCTTACCTGCATATCCGCCTTGCCTTTTCTTATGATCCATGAGTCTGAGGGGATTTTAAAGCTCTTGCTGGAAGCAGGGCTGAGCAGCTTTCTGTGGCCTCTCAGCCTCCTTGCCCCATAGCTTTTGCTTTTAATTCCCTCCCCAGTGTCACCTGGTCTAGGGTATATCTATCCTTTAGTATTGAAGGAATGGTCAATTTTTTTTCCCTCTGATCCTCCGCATCTGCTGAAACCCCCTAGATTGTGTACAAGGATGACCTCACCTGGCTGAAGGGCATCGGCTGCTACGTCTGGGACACTCCTGAAATTCTCCACGCAAAGCATGCTTATGATCTACGCAATGATGTGAGTATCCGTGTTTGATTGGTTGGTATATGCACACACGTTTACACAGTTTCGAGTCGAGGAGACAATGTTTAACATGAGAACAGTGCCACGGCCCGGTTGTGCAGTAAGTCCTGTTGAAGATGGATAAGCTGGAGGAAGATGCTAAAAACAGAGTAGTTGTTTCTTAGCAACACATTTACTATTTCCATCATATAACCTGAAGTGGCTGGGCCACCCTCCTCTTTGGAGAAATGACTCCAGTCTCTCCTCTCTTTTAAACTGTCTTGAATATATTAAAAACTATTTTGAATATGTTATTGAGAGCATAGTTTTTTTATATGAAAAACTCATTTGTTAGGATAATCAATGGGATTTATTTGTAAGGAACAGGGGAATTTGCCACATGAAGTAACGTGGCAGTGAGGATTCCAGTGAGAGTTTTTGGAGAAGAGCAGCCATCACACCTTCTAGATCACTCTAAAGCCCTGTATGACTGTAAACACGGGTAGTGTGGGTTGCTATAAAACTCAAGTCCTTCCTCTGCATATCACTGGCAGGAGGGACTCTCAAGCCCTCTGTGAAATCCTGTGCTGTCTGGTGCAACACATGTCCCAGCACAGGGCTTGCTTGCTTGTTCTTGGCAGATCAAGTACAAAGCGCATGTGCAGAAGACGAGGAACGACTACAAGCTGGTGACCGACACACCGGTTTACGTTCAGGCTGTCAAAAGTGGAAAGCAGCTGAGTGACGTAAGCCCTCCCTGGTGGAAGTGACTATGGGTAGCAATGAAGGTGGGGCATGGCTCAACCAGAGGCTGGGCGGCGGCAGCCTTTCCTAACGGGGGACTGGACTTGGCACCTGAGAACCTGCTTGCAAAGCTCCCTTTCCCTAACATCTGGAGTGTCAGTAGTTGGCAGGGGTGAAGCTGTTAAGTGAGCTGAGCCTGTGAAATGCTTTGTCCAGCGGTGCTTTCTGTTGTTGTACTGTGTGTAGTGAGAGACATTTACGTCTCCCTGTCTGGGCCTTCTGATAATTAGAGCCAGCTGGTAGAATTAGAAGGAAGTGGGCTGTGGTGTTTAAGGATGTTGGAGTCCTTCCTGCCTCTGCTGAGTAATACAAACCTGGAAAGAGAATATACTTCCTCTGAGGCTTGGCGTCTTTATGTGTAAAACGGGGAAGGATGTGTGTGGGTTCCCTGTCGTGCCTGAGAGCGGGCAGAGAAGAGAGCCACCAAGCGGTCCTTTTTCAGTTATATGCACACGTAGCAAGCAACTATTACATTCCACCAGTGGGAATCTGCTCCCACCTATTATCTTGACCTTACAGAGGGAAGTTGTCCACCCCTGTCTCTGACACCTGAGCTGTGCCGTCCACTTTTCAGGGCTGTCTGTGGCCTTGGTTCTGAATCCCCTGCATAAGACACAGTAGCATAGCAGAGGTCTCTAGGAGCCTCTGTTCCTTTTTCTTTTGTTGTGACAGAAACAATGGGAAGAGCCATTTAATTTGTGTCTCACTTTTAGAGAGTTCAGACCATGGTTTCTTCACTCCAAGTACTTGGGCGGATATCATGGGGGTAAGAGCATGTGGTGAGCACGAGTTCTCTGCCTCGTGGTAGAAAGGGGAGAAAGGAGAGAAAGGGGTAAGGAAGCAGACTTGGGGCAAGAATCTGACCAATTTCCCCTAGCTAAGTCCCCACTTCCAAAACAGTGCCACCAGCGAGGGTCCAAGTAGTGGTGGCAATGGAGGAAGGTCATATTTATAACAGTGAGCCAAAGGAGCAGGCTGCTCCCTTTTCATGGTCTTAAATATGGACTTCCATTTGCTGTGCTTCGCTCCAACAACGCTACTGCAGTCTGAACGAACTCCCCTTACCCCTCTCGGCTTCCAGGCTGTCTACCACTATGACTATGTGCACAGCGTCAGAGGCAAAGTGGCTCCAACTACAAAAACCGTGGATCTGGACCGAGCCCTGCATGCCTACAAGCTTCAGAGTGAGGTAGGTGTCGGGAAAGGGGACTATCAGGAGAAACCCAGGCCACAGGGCGCCTAGAGGGATGATGGCTGATGTATCCTCATTGACTGGTCTTGTAAGATATACAAATGCTGCTCCATTCAGTGAGTTGGAGAAACAAGCAAAGAAAAACAAACAAACAAACAAACTATTCCATTCAGTGAGTTGGGAAAAAAAAGACGACATGCATTGACGTCCCTCTTGACTAATGGGATCCTCCTACCAAGCAATCAAACATAATAAATGGCCATGTAGTTGACCGATATTTGCAAGTCAGAAAGAAGAGAGCTGGTGTACCATCGCTGCTTTTCTGTTTTTGTTTTTGTTTTTTTAATGTGTGAGTGCTCTCTATCTGCCTGCACTCCTGCAGGCCAGAGGAGGGCACCAGATCACATTATAGATGGTTTGTGAGCCATCATGTGGTTGCTGGAAATTGAACTCAGGACCTCTGGAAGAGCAGACAGTGCTCTTAACTACTGAGCCATCTCTCCAGCAAGCCTTAAAACCACAATGGCAGAGTTAAACATGTGAAACAAAAGGCTACGAACAGTAAGAGGTGAAGGCAGAAATCACTGTTTGAATTTGGAAGAACTTCGCACCGACCTGCCATCCCCTCCCTGTGAAACCTCAGGAAGCTGCTCTGGCTTCAGTTTTTACTGCTAGCTTTTATTTTGCACATGAGATGTCAGTTGATTTTTTTTTCAACTTTAAACACTATTCTTAAGCTTGCAGCTCCCCCTGAGAGCCAGAATATTTAAGACAACAGACAGACCCATCCCCCTACCCTCCTTCTCCACCAATATATGCATCTTGACCTCATTCTCTGATGTCACTGTATTTGTGGGGGAATACCGGAGGTCAATGTCAGATGCACCTTAGAGTGATGACTGCCTCAGGGCCCATTGGTGGCTTCAGTATCTCCTGACAGTGGGTTAAGTGACGGAGGTGGCACTTGGCTGCATGTCCCGAGTTCTTGCTAGATGTCAGGTACATGTTTGGAAGCACAAACAACCTCTTCTCTATAAGCAGTTTCCCTCTTTCCGCCTTGTCTTAACTTTTCCCATTGCTTTGATGAAATACCCTGACCAGCATAGCTTAAGGGAGAAAGGGCCTGTTTTGCCTCATGGAAGGGAAGTCATGTTGGCAGGAGCTTGAAGCAGCTGCTCACATTCTGTTCGCAATCAGGAAGCAGAGGGAGATGAAGCTAGCATCTTCTTTCTATACAATCTAGGACCCAAACTTAGGGCATAGTACTCCTCTCCTCTAGGGTTTGCCTCTTCGTTTCAGCCAATTCAGTCAAGATACTTCTTCCTTGACATGTCCAGGGCCTCACCTAATATAATCCCACATGGGGATGCCTAGAGGCCTGTTTCCTAGGAGGTCCTATAAAGATCCTATAGAGACGACAGTACCAACCCCTACAATGCAGTAAGAAAAGCAGAACCTGCCTGAATTTATGATTCTTACATAAGTTCTTAAAATCAATTTAGAGAGCATAAAGAGATCAACTGTCTGACCAAAAAAAATCGAACAAACTGCCTGTGATATGTTTAACTACCTATTATATGATACTTAGGAGACATTTTGCTTGCTCTCTTCCATTCTGGCAGAATTTGTACAAGAAAGGCCTGCGCTACCTGCCTACTGGGTACAGGCTCCCAGTTGACACGCCGCATTTCAATCACACCAAGGACACCCGCTACATGAGCAGCTATGTGAGTATTCCTCATTCTGTCAGGGTCTGAAGCTCAAATGTGAAGAATTTATTATTTAGTAATCTGTTCTCGTGCTCAAATTACACCCAGGAGGCTCAACGTGATGCTGCAGAGGGTAGGAGCCGACAGCATGTTTACTGGGGATGGGATGGCACTGGCTGTGTCTACAGTTGGGGTGCACCTGGCTGGGATAATGAGTTAGAACAGGGCATCATGGGCACCTTGGCTCAGTGATCACTGTTCTCAAAATGCCTCTGTTTCAGCTGCCCTTAGATTAGCAGCATCCCGAACTCTCCCCACGTCATTTACTAGAAACACAACTTCACAAATGTGTTGTGTGCCACGGATGTAAACTCAGGAGATGTCACTGTGTGTCCCTTTGAGGTGACTTCTTGCTAAGCTACAGACTGTGACACTTCCCTTGACTTCCACCTCTGTGCTCAGTTCATGGGCACCCAAGGGGTATCTAAACTCCCGCTGCTTGTGACTTGCCACTGGTTGCCTCTGGCGCTTCCCTTTCCTGGGTTTTTTAAGAGCCAGCACAGGACCTGAGACATGTACCCCAGGGGCATGGCTTAGAAAAGTTTAGTAGTCTACAGGCCATACTGTGAGCCAGCCATTGGCTGGACATACGATTAAGCTCTCTTTCATTGATGCTCATCTTCAGAGTCCTGAAATCAATACTGCTCACCAGACAGTGTCAGCACGGCCTAATAAGGCTCTGCCAGAGCAGACATAAACAGATGCAACAACCAAACCTGTTATTTTTTAGAAACCAGTCTATAAGTCATTCAGCAGTATTAAGAATATCATCTTGGGCCTTTTTATCTTTTCTAATTGTTAAGCCACTTTGAGATTAAAGTGATAGGTTTTCTTTTCTTGCATTTTGCATCATTTCCAACAAATAGATTTACCTGGTAACATTTTTCTTTACATTTCCAGACATGTCTTTATCATTTAACTAATAAGCCTCAAGGCTTAGGAAAATAGTTGAATCATGTCATTGGAGCCAGTGAGATGGCTCAGAGGTAAAAGCATATGCCATGGAAGCCCGACACCTGATTTGACTCCCAGAGCCCATGGTGGAAGGAGGAAGCAGATTCCAAAAAGAGGCCCTCCAACCTCCACATGCATGCCATACACATGTCCTGCACCCACAGGTGCACATCATGGACATACATGCACAGTAATAATAAAGACATAACATTTAGTTTATGTCAATGATTAGTTCTTACACTTGATGTTTAGGGAATAAATTTCAAATCCAGGGCAATCTCTTTTCTAATTGAGAAATACAGTACAGTCCTTTGTACAGCCATAACTGATCTCTGTCTATCTGTTTTTGCCTTTTCAGTTCAAATACAAAGAAGCCTATGAGCACATCAAGGCAAATGGATACACGCTTGGACCCAAGGATGTCCCATTTGTCCATGTCCGGAGAGTCAACAATGTTACTAGTGAGGTACTGTGAACACTCACTCTCTGGGAAAAATACTGAATTTCAAAATCATGGCGTTGTTTGAAATGCATTAAGAAGTCTTGTGTTTCGTCCGTAAGCTTACAGCCTGAACAACAGTAGGAGGACCCTATTTTGATTCTGGTGTCCCTCGCAGTGTTTTGATTTTCTATTTTGTTAAATCATCATAGAGACTTGGTTCCATAGGCAATGATGAACTATCTACTAAAGAAGTCATTTGTTTTGATATTTGCATTAAATCTTTCACTCAATTATAGTTTTGTCTGACTTCCAACCCTGCTTGGCATCGGCTGTATTTGTGTATCTGCCCTACTGGTCAACCATCCTGTGGAATGCAGATCACTTTGCACTCAGAATTCTCCACCTGAATGAAATAAGCAGTTTCTCTTATTGTAATCTTAAAGCATTTTAGAGTCCCAGAATTTCCTCTCCTGGATCTTTGTGTCAAGTATTAAGTTGTTCGTCAGTCAGTAGATGCCTTGTGGTCCCGCCCTGAATACTTAGAATCGTTTCTCCTTCACTGCAGAGACTGTATCGAGAACTGTATCATAAACTAAAAGACAAGATACATACAACTCCAGACACACCTGAAATCCGCCAAGTCAAGAAGACCCAAGAAGCTGTCAGTGAGGTGAGAATGAAGGGAGCAGACAGGCCATCTTCCAAGGAACAAATGCGGCCATTTGCTTTCTAAATGTATATCTTCTGTTCCTTGTTTTCCCTTTAGCTGATCTACAAATCAGACTTCTTCAAGATGCAGGGCCACATGATCTCACTGCCATACACTCCCCAAGTGTTGCACTGTCGTTATGTGGGAGACATCACCAGTGACGTAAGCATCTTATAGGCTCTTTCTAAAGGGGCCCTACCAAGAGGTAGCATTGCTTTCAGCATTTAAGATATTCGGTGAGCTTTGAAAATCCTTTTCCACTGCATTCCATAAACTAAATGTACAACTTGGAGGTGAGATTGTGAGGGAACTCCCAGAGGTCTCCAGCCACAGGAAAAGTCACCATGAGAAAACCCACGGGGGTGGCCACCATGCCTGGTCATTCAGTGGCCCCCACTCTACACCAGCATAAGATCTTCACCAACCCCTACCAGTCAAGTGTCCTAGACCATATTGGGTTTCTCTCTCCTCCTGGTTCTGTTAACACTCCCTCTTAGCATCTTCCTAATGCCATTAAAACAAAACAAAACAAAACAAAACTCTTTGGATGTCTCCTGGTGGACCAACCCATTGAATCTGTAGGTTTTTCCATTGACAGGATAACACAATATTAGTGCTCCTCCTTGGCTCAGTTAGAGGTGTGACTTACGGTTTGAATGTGGGCAGAGTAAGAGCATCAGGAATACTTGTTGAATCAAGCTGTAAACTGTAGTGCTTCCCTTATCTATAGAGGAACCTCCCATAGACCTCCAGTGGATGCTTCAACCATGGCTACACTGTCATATGAACACATACTCTGGATAAAGTTTAATTTGTGAATTAGGCACAAGATATTAAGCTTAACAGCTAATAATAATACAGTAGAACTGTTGTAACAATATGCTAGGATAAAAGATACTTAAGATGTACAGACTGCTTTTTTTTCTGGAGTATTCCATTTTATAGTTTTTCATTGCAGTTGACAATGGAAAGCTGAAACCACAGAAAGCAAAGCTATGATAAGGAGAGCTACTCTGCACCAATAAAAAAGTGTGCCTGGCCGGGTGGTGGTGGTTCACGCTTTTAATCCCTGTGGATTAAAATCACAGGTGGATCTCTGTGAGTTTGAGGCCAGCCTGGTCTACCATGCAAGTCCAGGACAGCCAAGGCTACACAGAGAAACCTTGTCTCAAAAACAAAAAACAAAAAAGTGTGCCCATCCTGTGCTTTGTGTCTTGTATTTACATGGGCTCATAGCCAGCTGTCTGTGTTTGTCCCACAGATTAAATACAAAGAGGACTTGCAGATCTTGAAGGGACTTGGCTGCTTCCTGTATGACACTCCTGACATGGTCCGTTCCCGGCACCTACGGAAACTCTGGGTGAGGACACACCTTCACAGTGCAATATCATGCACCCCACCAACAGCTTCCAATCAGGGGAGCAGCAGACAGAGTCTTAGGTTACATCTACTTTTAAGGAGAAATTTGCCATCAACTTGAGTCAGTCATAATTTACTTATGATGATCTGTGCCTATTATAAAGGCAATGAACTTAAACAATGGCTGTTTTTGTTCTTGCCTGGGAAGACTAAGAGGGGCAAAGCATAAAAGAGTGTGGACATAGTTGAGACTCTTAGTTTCCCAGGACACATTTGGAGCCTGCTCAGTTGAACTATTCCATCCATTTGATAGACATAACATGTGGTCCCTTAAACGACTAATCAACTTGTGTTTCTGCCTTTCTTCTTCTAAGTCGAACTACGTGTACACTGATAACGCCAGGAAGATGCGAGACAAATACAAAGTGGTGCTTGACACCCCAGAATACAGAAAAGTGCAGGAACTGAAGACACATCTGAGCGAGGTAAGGATGCATCACCTGTCTCTACACGAGAGGCCGACAGACCAGATGGACTGAGCTACTCAGGAGTCTCAGTTCCTGTCTATGGTGACCAGTGCTCAATGATGACAGGAAAAAATGTCCCTTCTGCCCTTGACTGCAGAGTGGCCCAGTGTCTGTCTATGCAAAGCAGTTGAGCTCACATTGGTTCAATTTATCATTTTTTTTATCTTCTTGTAAAAAGACATTAATACTTGCCCTTCTATAACTAGGACAAATAGGAGACTTGTCATGATTTTACAGCTTAGAAGGTCTTTGTCTTATACAATTGTCTACAAACTAACATTAATTCAAGTTCTTCTGTCTTGAGTATGGGACCAAGAGTACAGCAACAGGGTATTGACTCAACAGGAGGAAGGGAGGGAGGGAGGGAGGAAGGGAGGGAGGGAGGGAGGGAGGGCTCAGCAGGCAACTATTCATAAACCACCAGTTTAGAAGGAAGAAACTTAGCCAGTTGCAGTAGTGGGTCGCCTGCCTTACCCACGAGTAAGCAGTCAGGCCATCTGCAGAACACTAGCCACACCAGCTGAACAGGCATGACAGCGGTGACTTGTTTTGCCTCTAGCTGGTGTACCGAGCTTCGGGCAAGAAGCAGAAGTCCATCTTCACTTCAGTTCCTGACACCCCTGACCTTCTAAGAGCCAAGCGAGGACAGAAGCTTCAGAGTCAGGTAACGCCTATCAATTAGCATGCCATGGGGCAGTAATGTCTACGTGACATTCCTGGCTGGCCTTGCTGCAGCTTGTGAGCACACTTTGTAGTTTCCTCAAGACTATCATAAGTGCACTTACATTTCCACAGGCAAGGATGCCACATCTTCTTTGCTAAGGGCCATTTAATTTTGTCCTCAGATAAGTAGTCATGGACTCTGTAGTAAAAATGGTTGTTTGATCACTTCAAGAATATGTCTGTTACCCACGAACAAATGAAACTATGTTACACGTGTAGGCAAAGTTAGGAGGAAAGGATAGTGAAGAATCTTTCAAAATCCACCCAGTCTTCAGTTGGAATTCTTTATTCCATGGCTTTAGACTGGACCACACCCAGCAGAAGTGTTGTTAGACAACTGGTTCATAGATATGTGTTTTCCTTTTATAAAATTCTTTTATTATTATTATAATTTATTTACATTACATCCTGACTATAATCCCCTCACTCTTATCTTCCTGTTCCCACCCTCCCTCCCTTTTCTATTCTATTCCCCTCCCCATGACCTCTGACAGGTGGAGCCCTCCTCCCCCACTGTCTCACCACAGCCTATCAGGTCGCATCTGGATAGTCTGCATCCCCTTCTTCTGGGTTCCCATAGGACCCCTCTCCTAGGAGGCAGTGCTCAAATAGAGGGCACCAGAGTTCTTGTCAGAAGCAGTCCCCTGCTCTCCCCCACTCCCCACGTGGAGAATGAGCTGTCCATTGGCCACATCTGATCAGGGGGTCTAGGTCCTCTGCTTGCCATGGCTTTGGTTGGTACATCAATTTGTGCAGCCCCAACCCATCCCTGGTCTGGATGTGTGTTTTTAAAGGTCAAGTACAAAGAAACAAATAAAGAAACATATACATAACAACCAACTCAGGCGCGCGCACACACACACACACACACACACACACACACACACACACAAAGACTCGAAACAAAGAGGACAGACTGTACAGATGAAGCTTCATCTCTATCTCCTCCCCTGCTCTCTTGTTATAGTATCTCTATGTTGAGCTTGCCACTAAAGAGAGACCCCATCACCACGCTGGAAACCAGACCACAGCCTTGCAACATGCTAAAGATGTGAAGGACATGGTCAGCGAGGTAAGTTGGGGATTCCACCCATTAGCTAAGAAATACTGCCAAGCCTTCGCCTGCAATTTCCAAGGAGAATTTTATCACTACAAAGTGTGCTCAGCGTCACCCAAACACGGAAGCTGTACCCTTAATCGTGAGATATGTTGTGCCTTTCCCTTAGATCTGTGACTTGGGTGTAAATTGGGAAGCGTAATAAAATACAAACTTGGGCTGGTGTCATGGCTCCACACATAAAGTGCTTGCAGGACAAGCCCGATAACCTGAGTTCAATCCCCAGAACCCACATACAATTGAGAAGAAAATCGATTCCACAAAATCATGCACATGTCACATACACACACACACACACACACGCACACACACACACACACACACACTACAATAATTATAATAAATTTTAACCTTTTTTGTCTTTCTCTTCTATTTTTATGCCGTAGAAAAAGTACAAGATTCAATATGAAAAGATGAAGGACAAGTATACCCCAGTTGCAGATACGCCAATCCTCATCAGAGCCAAGAGGGCTTACTGGAATGCCAGCGATGTAAGCATACTTTCCTTCCGTCTCCGGTTGTGACAGGGAGAGTTGTGGCTATCTAAGCAACACAAAATGTGACTCTTGGATGGCATCCTAGAGATACTTAATAACCAATTTTCTTAGACATAAAATCATGGCCTTGGATGCAGACAAAACAGATTCAGTTCGGTTGCCTGCTCTTTAATTCTATATACTTGTCTAATTTTTCTTATGTGTAGAATAGGATGAAAACCATGGTAATGAAGTAAGACTACACACCAAAAAATGTGAATAATGTGTCTAGTACAATACTGAGCTCTTAGTTAATGCTTGGAAAATGTTCTCTCCCATCTCTTAATTGCCTAATATGGAATGTGTGGGTTCCAGGACATGTGAACATAGTAGCTAAATCAAAAGGTGGACTTTCTTTGTCCACATCACTTGATCACTGACAAGTATGCCTTTTACTGGTAATGAGTTTATCTAGTTTTGATGAATAGGAATTATAAGTCTACTTGAGAGAGGTGGCCAGTTCTTCCTGGCTTTGTAGCCCAGAACTCAACTGCAGATTTGCTATCTATTGCCACAAGCCTTAGTGGATGAGACAACTTGAGACTTAACACCTAGCCAAAAGCTCCAGCTAGCACCATGTATCCACAATATAGCTCTAAATTTCATGGGCATATAAGGTAATTAGTAGGAAAGATACAAGTACAGTTAGCTGAGAAAACCATTGATTCTCCTCAAAATCTAACCTTCATCACAGTCTCAATCTTTGTATGACATCCCCTGTATTTATCAAGGTTACTGGCAAGTTGTTCTCATTTGGTTTTGTTATCTTGTCTAGGCTTTTACTTTGTAGCTGAGAGTAGTCTATTGCTCACTGTGTAGCCCAGGTTGGCCTCAAACTTACAGCAGTCCCTCCTGAGTATTGGAAGTACATTGTTTGAGCCACTGTGACCAATACTACTCACTATTAATTTGTATCAAATTTAATTTTCTTTGCACAGGGATGGTTACACATGAAATTGATGCCAAGGTCTGACTATGCCCTAGATCTTCCCCCGTGCCAATTTTTATATCCTTAATCTTTAAATAGTCCTCAGCACCAATTTCAAGAGCCTTAATCTTTAAAACCACCCAATGCAACAAGGGTGCTATCTGGTGTTAAATTTAATGTATCCACCATGGCTGATGCAGCAAGTAATTTTCTACCATCACTCTTGTAAAGAACAAAGTATTTCAGAAAAGATATCTTTCACTAATGCTTACTCAGTTATTCAAGAAAATAACTGCTCGGGATTAAAAGCAGCCTGCCTAGATAAACATGTCTTACGTGGATGAGATGAGTAGTGTTATCACGTCACAAAGACAAGGGAAATTTCAAGATTGCTTAGTAGTGGAAAGTCATTTTAATAGCAGGAGCTGGGAGGTGAGTGGATGTCTCCCCCAGACATGTGCATTATTATGTCTTAGATATAGTAAGGTCTTTGTTGTTGTTTTCTTCCTTGACACCCCCCAAATAGAATATTTTAACATTTACATACATTTTGTTATGTTAAGAAAAACAGCAAAGACATGCAGAGAATTCTAACATGCCCCACGCAGTGTCCCTCATCACCGACAGCTCATTCTACTGTCAGACATTTCCCACAACCACACACTATGAGCTATGGCTCTACCCACTACTATTTCACCAACCCATGTATGTTGTTTTGTTTTGTTTTGTTTTGTTTTGTTGGTTTTTTTGAGACAGGGTTTCTCTGCGTAGCCTTGGACTCGCTTTGTAGACCAGGCTGGCCTCGAACTCGCAGCGATCCGCCTGCCTCTGCCTCCCGAGTGCTGAGATTAAAGGCGTGCGCCACCACGCCCAGCTAGGGTTTTGTTTTGTTTTTTTTTTTAATTATGACTTTTCCTTAGTGTCTTTTTATCCTCCAACATCTGGGATGACTTTTCAAACTTTCCCCTAAATTTATTCCTGGGCAAAAATGTAAGAGTTAAAGCTGAACAGAACTGATGTGTTTAACTTGGCAATCTTCACAATCTGAGCTGTATTCTCTCTTAACAGCTTCGCTACAAAGAAACGTTCCAAAAGACTAAAGGGAAATACCACACCGTGAAGGATGCGCTGGACATTGTGTATCATCGCAAAGTCACAGATGACATCAGTAAAGTGAGTCCCAGGGAATCACTACTGAAACCCATTATACTTTTCTTTTCCCCTAAAGGCAATCTCCCTTTTCTAAACTTTCAGAGAGATAGGCTTTACATTAGCTTTGAGTCGTCTTTATAGCTGCCTTGACGTTCTTACAACAGGTGAAATACAAGGAGAACTACATGAGCCAGCTGGGAATCTGGAGCTCCATTCCTGACCGCCCTGAGCATTTCCACCACCGGGCAGTCACTGATGCCATCAGCGATGTAAGTGTTACCTGTAATTTTTCACGTCAAAAGCCGTGTTCCCCTGTGAGCTGTTCAGCCAACCACTGTATAAAAACTGGTAGAACACTTGCCTGGTTTACTTTTGGGGGGAGGGGGATGGGGAGGGGGCATGAGTATCATATGCCACACTACACGAGAAATGGTCAATGTCGCGTGTTCAAAGAACAACTTCCGGGAGTTGGTTCTCTCGTTCTGCCATTAGGGTTCTAGAGATCAAACTCTATGGCATGTACCTTTGCCTGCTGAGCCATCCACCTGGCTCCACTTCCATAGATTGTTAGATCTTGTGCATGGTTATTCAAGTCATTAAATTTAATTACTAAGTGAGTAGGCCCAAGCTTAGGAGAGGGAAATTATACCCATATTAGTTACTCTATGTTTTCCTCTATGACTCAAAGCAATATAGTTCATGCCCCTCTTTCTTCCTTTGAAAAGAATGCGACAGAAAGCAATGCCCATTTAGAAAGAGGTTTCACCTGTCGGCATGACAACATAGCTACCAAGCCAGTGCTGTTCTCTATGGAAAGGTACACTGGTTTAGAGTTGATTTTAATCAATAAATGAAAACTTCTACATATTCAAAAAACAAATCAGAAGAAGAAATCAGTAATTTCTAGAAATGCATTTAAATAAAAAGGACTTTCAAATCTTCGTTATTTGGCAAACGTTGGGAATCAGCGTTTCTAATTCGTTCGCTTGGATGGCTCCTAACCTGTAACTATTTGGAGATGAATTACCAAAACTCTGTGATATCCCTCTTCTCTCAGGTAAAATATAAAGAAGATTTGACCTGGCTTAAAGGCATTGGCTGCTATGCCTATGATACCCCTGACTTGGCACTAGCGGGACAGAACAAGACTCTCTACAGCAAGGTATACCTACCTTCTCAAGGAGAAAGGCTTCGCGCGCTACATCGAAAACTGAGCTCACAAAGATGAGCGCTGAGGAAATTGCCTTACGTAGCTTCATCCCTGTCCTCCCTTCTAGACCCGATAACAGCACCCCATGCTGACCTCTTCACTCTTTAGAGATTTTCATTTTTGTTTTTGTTTTATTTTTTAACAGGCTGCTTAGTAGCCTGGGCTGGACTAAAGTTCACTATGTGTAGCCTAGATTGGCCTTGAACTCAAAGAGCTCCAGCTGCCTCTGCCTCCCGAAGTGCTAGGATTAAAGGCGTGTGCAATCATGCCTGGCTAGAGATTTCCTTAGTGATAGCTTCATTAACTGTAGTCTATTTGTATTTGATTTAAAAAATATTTAGTATGACTGTTTACAACTCCTCCAGAATTTCCTCTCATTAATGTATATGAGTGATTCATTCGACTAAAGCATTAATACAGCAACAAATACCAAGTGTGGGTATTTTAATCTACGAACAATTTGGTCCATAAGGCAAATCAAGTTTTTTAGGGCCCCCTTTTCCTGTTTACAAAATAAAGCAGTTGAATTTGTTTTTAATCTAAAATAAGAAACTGCCAATTTTTAGATGTGGGATGGAAGGTATTTTACAGTAGGCCACATTTATCATAGCTATTTTCTTTGTTATGATCATTTAAAGTTGTATAAACATTCTTAATTTTTAGAACTGCTCAAAAACATCACCCACCCCTGCTCTATAAGATTTTAATTATATGATTAGTTGCTAGAAAGTGGTAGTCTAATTAATGTACTAAAAACGGCTTTCATGTGGCACGTCAAAGCACATTAAAGTAAAGTCATCACAAAATAGCAAAACAGAGAAGAAACAGCTTTAAACCTTTGATCAGAATGAAATTTATATTTGGAAACCATCTAATGGATGGTCTATACTGTGTATTTTGGGCTATTTTCAAGATGTTCGCACCTTCTACTTTTCACTGCGTTGCGAGGTTTTAAAAAAACTATAAAGACTTGTTAGTTCTACGCATGTGTTATTACAATCATAAGATAAAGAGCATGGCTCACCCCTAAGATTGGATACAATAGAATGATTATGGTTTTTTTTTCCTCCCAGTATAAGTATAAAGAAGTATTTGAAAGAACAAAGTCAAATTTCAAGTATGTTGCTGACTGTCCAATTAACAGACATTTCAAGTATGCAACTCAGTTGATGAATGAGGTATGTACGACTAATTTGATTAAGCCTACTCGGTTCTCTTAAGAAATCTGCAGGGCCCTGATGCCCTCGATTTGATCACTTCCCCTTGACAGGGAGTCCCTGCGGTCACACAGAGGAAGGGGATGTAGGCTATCTGCATGAGACCTGATAGGCTGTGGTCATATGGTGGGGGAGGAGGATCCCCTTGTCAGAGGTCTAGGGGAGGGGAATAGGGCGGGATGGTGGGAATGGGAAGATACAAGCAAGGGGATATCAATCAGGGTATAATATGAATACATTATAATAACAAAAGAAATCTTCAGGGCTATTTCATTAAAATCTAATGTGTAGCATGACACAAAACCTGTCCTAAGTGTCCGTTCCACATAAGGACTTGGAAAAACTACAGTATCTGATGGGTTTTGCCAACACGTTGAATAGGCCCACGCTCATCTTTACCTCTGTAACACAGCCCTGTGGTGCCCAGGAAGGAGGAAGGATTTTGTGGACTGTCAGCTAAATGCCTTTAAACAGTGTAGAGCTGGGAGACCTGGAAGTTCAAGGTAGATTCAGTAGTCCCACAGAGGCACCAAAACGCAAGTGGTTAGAGCCCCAACCCAAGCAGTGAAAGAGTTGTGTGAGTCATGCATTCAGGTATATTATTGTTACTCCCCTGGAACTGGATGCACGGTAGCATATTTATCTACACCCCCTTTTATATTCTACACAATCTTTCCCATAGCCTTTCTTTGCAGCGATGTAATTTGAATATAACTCAAGCGAGTTGAAATAAGCACGTTGTTGTGAGTTCTAGTTGGGTTGCTTTATAGTGATTAGATGTTTTCCTAACTAAAATTATACTTCTCTGCTTTCAGATAATCTGCGGACTTGCCTAAGTTCAAACATGTTAGAAAATTAGTAAAAGAGAGCTAATAGTAAGAATGTAGCCAGCGATATACATTTACATGTGTGGCCTTTGTCAATTGTAATCATTTTTGTTTAATTATTTCATTTCAGTATATTTCCAGGCTGGACAACTATATTTTAAAAAATCAGCAGCTTCCTAAGACAGTCTTGATATATTGTGTTTTTCCTATTTCTTAAATAATTTCCAGGTGTCTTTTAAATCAAGTCAATTAGTGCTAGATTGTGACAGCCTATACTTCGGGATATTATAGTTAGTTACACTTTTGGATTCTCACTGTCCTGTATGTTAAACTTGTGCATTATCAGCCCCTCATTTTAAATACAATATAAGATGTCATAAAGCCTGACGTTGCTAACGTGTCCTGTGAGAAGATGGAAACGTTTGGGCATAAGGCACACCAGTTTGTTTCCGAGGTTGCTCTCTCCCAGGCTCCAGCCTCTCTTTAGGCAATCTGTCTTCACCTGTCTTCCCTACTCCCTATGTGAACACTGACACACTGTCCTGGGGGCGGGAGGGTTGGAGGGGGGACTCAGTGCTGAAAATGATAGGTTTCAAGCTCTCTGGGGTGCTTAGACTGAGACATTACCGTGTACCCTTGATGTCATATTCATGCTGTAATTTAATATGATGTTTGAGCAGAAAAAGTACAGAGCTGATTATGAGCAGCGGAAAGATAAATACCACCTGGTGGTCGATGAGCCTAGACATCTGCTGGCTAAGACCGCAGGCGACCAGATCAGCCAGGTACTGTGCCGAGGCCGGCAGCGCGGCCCAGACACGACTGCGCTCCGAGTTCTCACAAGGTGTCGTCCTGTCTGCTGCAAGGATGTCATAGGTTCTGCCTATGATATTGAGATGTTCTGTTTCAAAGTATCTGTCTAGCCACCCAAAGAGCCCTGTGAGCTATTTGAGTGTGCCAGTCGATGCTCTGTGTCCTCACTTGTGCTGTGGTGAAGCGGAGAACAGAAGCCAGGACCCTGTCCGTTTCATTCTTTTGAAGAACCTGTTTATAAACAATTGTCAACTGCAAATTCAGGTGTAAAAACAATTCTTTTTTTTTTTTTTTAATTTATGGGAGAAAAAGACAGACATCTGTGCTGTCTTTCTCTGTTCTGATGATGTCCTCTCCGTAAGGCATTCTGGGTGGTAACGTACATGTCGCTACCTTTGTCCACCTCATTTGCAAGGAGTATGGATGGCCAGGCATAAATATCTCGGCCACTTTCCTCGCACTCCACATACGGGTCTTCACTGCACAGCTCTGTGAGCACACAAAGTATGTTAAGCCTACATCTCTTCACTCAGAGGTGACTGGGATATAGAGCCTTGTTCTTTCTGTCTTCATAAGTCTCTTTTGTGCTTCACCGCTCTTTGCATGGACAGAGAAAATATAAATCTAGTGCCAAGATGCTTCTGAAACAAGGATGTAATGAAATTCTGCGCCCAGATATGTTGACTGCCCTCTACAATACACACATGTGGAGCCAGGTAATGTCCAGCACGGCGAGAAGAAGCAGGTTGAGAGCTTCGGTGCATTTCTTTGGATGCTTTCTTTGGCCTCCTCTCCTGACCCCTGCCTGTGCTGCTTTCTCATGATAAAGCATACGAATATTCATTCCTTACAAACACAATCTGACCATGGCCTGGTGTATTCGGCAGCCATTGTCAGCATAGCTAATGCTTAGAAATCCTCGAAGATCAGCCAAGGCTCCCTGACACATTTTTTTTTTCAAATTGGTATAACATTAACTTATATTTCTTAGTGTTTGGCTCAGGAGACAGATTCCTTGGAAATTGGGGTTATTTCATAGATTAATAGCCTTTAAAGGTCTGGATACCTAATGTTTTCCTCTAAGCACTGTGTTGCTCAGTTCTCACTGCAACTACCCTGTTCCAGGGAGCTGTGGCCATGCAGTCTCCGGACATTGTCCTTATTCGTGTTGATAATATTGTCACCCAACAACGTCTGCTGAGCACGCACTGCCACCTTTCCATCAGAGGCTGGAAGGGAAATGTGGTAATTGCTGATTACCAGCGAGATCATTAATGAAATGCCACTCTCTTGGCCCAAACTGAAAAGGCGTTAGCCAATCTTTTGTATTAGCAGTTTGCTTTGCCATTTTAGTTTGTTGTCAAATCAATATATATATGGATATGTTCTCACCATAAACATCCTTGGCCTTGATAGGATCATCAAAAACATTGTGCATGAAAGTTTGTTGGTCTCTGTATCTGTCCTGCTTAAAACAGCTTGTGTGCATGAGGAAAAAAAAGAAACAAAACAACACACACACACAAATGTGACTTGGAAAGTACAAAAAAAATGCATTTTGGATCGGGGAAGGGGGATTGGGAGGGTTGGAGGGGGGCTTTGAGGAAGGAGTTGGGATGTATTTTATGAGAGAAGAATATAGGATTGATAGATGATAGATAGATAAATAGATAGATAGATAGATAGAAATTCTAAAATACTTTAAAAGTCATATATATTCTTTTTATTGGACATCTATTTCACTTAGGCATGGAAAAATACCACATAATATGGAAGGTTAGGAGTGAAATTGTACTTGTCAGTCCAGAGAAGATTATAGCTCTTCTCTGAAATTTACTCCACACAGGCCCTTGGCCTATCTCCTAACTTCTGAGAGCCCCTTTGCTCCCACGTGTGTGAAATATAGTGGAAAATATCTGTCCACTCTACTATACTACTGTGATGAAATACAAAGTTTATTAAACATCCTCAGTTAGGATGTAGAAAGCGGAAGCCACCACGAAGCCAACACCCACTCTAGTGTTTCAGGAGATTTCATTAAGGCCTCTGCTCTTGAAAGTAACTTGACCTTTTCTTGCATGATCTAGATCAAATACAGGAAAAAGTATGAGAAGTCAAAGGACAAGTTCACCTCAGTTGTGGACACTCCAGAGCACCTGCGCACCACAAAAGTCAACAAGCAAATCAGTGATGTAAGTACAGAAGCCAAGTGTCCACATTCTCAGGCTCCCTGCATTTGCCCAGGTGAGGGTGGGTCATTGCAGAAACTGTGAGACTGCTGTCAGGGGACGGAGGCGAGGGTGCTGCACAGCTGCTGCGCACAGAGCTCTTCCTTCACAGTGAAGACTTGTCATTCAAACTAGCACACGGGCGATGAAGAAGCAGAGGCCCCAGCTTATATGATTGCCTTTCCTTCTGATCAGTAGTCACCTGTCAATGAAATGAGCCAATTCAAGCCAAATCAGAGTATATAAATGCAGGTTTATTGGTGGGCAGCTCTCTGGCGGGTTGACTGAACTCACAGGTAGCGGTCAGTGACATTGCCACGCAGAGGTAGACAGAAAAGCAGTGAGGAGGGAGCAGAGCAAAGAGAAAGCACACAAGCAGAGAGAGTGTGTGAGAGAGAGGTGGGGGGGGGGAGTGCACAGGAAGCAAAATGTCTGGATTATATAGAGAAGTCCAGCCCCTGGGCCAGAAAGTTCTGAATAGAAGACGGATTGGATTATACCAGCCTTGCCCTATAACAGGCTGGGACTGAAGGATGCTGGGAGAACCCGGATGCCAGGTCACTGTAGTATGTAAATCAGGCACTTCAGCCATCCTGGGTCTGAATCCCAATACTTCCTATTTATTATCCATTTGTATTTTAAATTGTTAATGAAGAAACATAAAGCTATAACTTCCTGCTTTTTTTTTTATATATATCTGCTTCAGATACTTTATAAACTGGAATACAACAAGGCCAGACCCAGAGGCTACACCACCATCCATGACACACCCATGCTGCTGCACGTCCGCAAAGTGAAGGACGAAGTCAGTGATGTGAGTACCCTTCCTTAGCCCCTCTGTCCTGGGCTTTCATTGTGATGCACTAAACTGCAGGAGGTAACCGCTGTCTATGGCGTAAATAACAATCCTCCATTTTCCTTATGATTCTGTGAGTTGGCTAGTCAGCAAAATAGGTCTGATCCAATGCTGCAGGCAGACATCCGGGCCACAGCTGGGGTGGCCCTTGAAGGTGGCTCTTCCAGGACACAGTCCCAGTATATGAGAACTATGCCAATGTGAATGCCAAGGGTAGACAGATCCAGAGGCACACAGTGCAATTGGAGGGAACTTAGAGCTTAGCCCAGGTCAGCAAGAGAAAGCAAATCCCTGCAATCAGTGTCAGAGGGAGAGATGTGTATATTGGTCAGGTCAAAGGCAACTTTCCCAGAGCCAGGAACATACCTATCCATCTTGAGATAATGTCAGCCAGGCTTGGTGGCACATGTCTTTAATCCCAGAACTACACTAAGCAGGTCTCTGTGAGTTCTATACCAGCCAGAACTATATGGTGAGACCCTGTCTCAAGAAGAAAAGCAGACAAAGACAGCAAACAGTAATGTCAAAGACTCAGGCACCAACCTTGGGTAGTAAAGGTCTATGCATCACTACAGTGATTTTGTCTGGGTGTTTTGCTAGGAAACATTGCAGGAAAAAAATGCTAGGTCACATTGCAGGTGACCCTGGGACAGTCATGGTGGTTATGATCCAGTTGAGCAGGTGCGGCTGAATGCACTAGAGCCATGTTCACCCAACTGCTGATGGTTGATGGGCTCCTGTATAAACGAGGCTCTTCTGTGCATCTTTCCACATTGCTTGGCATCTCGCAGTGTAATGTCTGGGCTCTAGAAGGCCAAGAGCCAAAGCTTCTAGGCGAGTCAAGAGTTATTCCTAGAACTCAGAAATCCTTGTCTTCCTGTCTTCCTGTCTTCCTGTCTTTTACACACATTCAAGAGATGTGTTCGCTTACCGTCACTGAGATCAATTCCCTTATAAAAAGAAAGCTTTGTGTTGACTCTTAATGGGGTATTTCCACTCTATGATTGGTTGAGCCTGTGGCTTGAGCCTGGATGAGGCTGCACCTCATGGCAGAGGTATATGGCAGAGCAAAATCACCGACCCATCATGAGATATAAAGAGGAAGAGAAAGTAGCTGGGTCTCACTATCCCCTCTGAAGAGTGGGTACCTGCCAAGAAGATAATGCTATTGGGACATCGTAGGGCCTCTGGAACATGAAGCTGCCTTCTACTGCCTCCCAGTAGCACCTAAGGCTGGGACTAAGATGTTAGCATATGAGACTTGAGGGATATTCCAGGTTCAAACTATGGTAAGTGATAAAGAAAGGGTCACCAGCTCTTAGTGAACAAACAGCAAAGTCACGTTCCAGGACAGCATGTGGAAGAGGTCTCACTCAGGCCATTGTAAAAAGTATAATGCAACACAAGTGACAAAAACGCTCCGTCAGCCTTATCTTCCCTGAGAAACAAACCAGTTGTTATATTCTCATACCCTGAATTTCAGGAGAATTTGTATTCATCAATTTAAAAATACTTGGCTTTAAGCTGGCATGGCCATACATGCATACAATACTTCTAGCATTTGGGAGGTTAGACAGGAGGATTGTTAACTTAATAAGGCTAGGCAGGGCTGCGTAGCAAGATCTTGTTTCAAAAAAATCCAAACAAAACCAAACAAGATATTTTGCTTTGATTTTTGTCATTGAAAACCACCATTATTTTCATTGGAAAAAAAAAGATTCACTCTTTATTATTTTTTAAATGTTTAATATTCTGTAGCTCAGACAAGCCTGGAACTTACTTTCTAGCCCAGCCTGGCCTTGAACTCACGGTGATTCCCCTGCCTTAGTCTCCCAAGTGGCATGAACCAACATGCCTCATACAGATTCAATGTTTTAAATAACTCTGTGAGTGTGTGAGCACATACACATATATATCTACTTCTATCTATATTTATATATGGTTTATATATATTATGTATAATTCTCTGATTCTTAATCCCAAAACCTTGATTAAAGCTGTGCTTATGAGTGCATTGGTAGATGAATAAATAAGCCATCCTGTTGACTGTTGACTACTGACTGAAAAACATGGGAATATTTAGTACATTGGTTGAAAAAGTAGACATATCTACACAAACATGGATGGTCGCAAGTGTCTGTCAAGTTGAGCCCCTATGAGAGCAGCTGCTCCCTGCAGAAATCTGAAGCATTTCTATACCCACTTCCTCAAACGCTTGTTAGAATATGCTGGGGTGGGTGCTGATGCAAAGTACTAATTTCTAGGACTTTATCCTGAAGTTCTAGAAATTAATTAATGCAGCAGCTCCTTCTCTTTGAGTTTGCTCTACCGCAATCACATTGCACCTGGGATCTTTCCTCTACAGTGAGTGAAAATGACCCGATCGTACCCTCGGGCCATGGAATTTAGGGAACGCAAAAGTAGATGAAGCTAGGGGCCCCAGGCTCAAGGTAGGGAACTAACTACTTGTTGGGCTGCCCACATTCAATCCAGTTACCAAAACTCACAAGGTTTACCTCTGGGCTGACAGCTGTGACGCCAGCATCTTTGGGTACATTTGCCCCCTGGGTTTTTATGTGCTGGTCACTGAGAAGGAGATAATAACTATAAGAGGTTCAGCTTACTAGAAAGAGTAGACAAACTTCTATGCTGTGTGATTAGAGAGCAGGAAGGAGTGTGGGAACGCAGGAGAGAGGCAGCCCTAAACGCCTCCTGGAGGGCGGTTTTAGGATACCTGCACCAAGGCTGTCCTGACATGGGAAGGAAAAGTGTACAAGGCGAGCTGCCAGCTCACTCTTCAGCCCAGACTAGCAGGTGGGAAGCCTGGGGCCACGCTGCTGACCACAGTGTGTTCTGACACACATGACTAAGAAGGCTCATCTCCTCACAGCAGGGTTTTTAACCGGGGAGACCGTCACGTACTGCCATCACAGTTTTAGTTTCTTGGTTTGTAAAATGTTTAGCTCCCTAGGGGGAAAAAAAGAGTTAACCGTGTCACTGTTGCCTCCCATAGCTGAAGTATAAAGAAGTTTACCAAAGAAATAAATCTAACTGCACCATCAAGCCAGATGCCGTCCATATCAAAGCAGCCAAAGATGCCTACAAAGTCAACACCAATGTAAGTGCCAAGACTTCCCTCAGCCAACCTTAGTCTCTTTTTCCTCCTGTAAGAGAAAATAAATACCCTGTGGCCGGGGACTTTGCAGAAATTGATTTAAGTTCTAGAGATGGGGGAGGGAAGGGTGGTCAAGAGCATGTACGTATCAGAACTGGCTCCTCTTCCCACATTATCCCATGGCAGGAAGCAGAAGGGCAGGAGGGCACATGGAAAAGTCTAAGGCGGCAAATGCTCACTCTCCTGCAGTGTGAGCCGCAGTCGTCCTGGAGGCTCTGCCTTCGTGACCATGTCGCCTGCCCCGGAGGTCTCAGCTCACAGTGACAGTCAGACCTCAACATGAGTTTTGGACATTGCTGTGGTTTGCCGTTTGAACCATAGCAAGTGTGGTGTGGATTTAATCCACATGAGGAAGTGCGTGGCCTTTGAAATCTCTCTCTGAAACCAAGCTCTGCCTGTCCAGATGAAAAGCAGAGCGTGTAATGGATGGTGTTAAAAACTAAATGTTCTTTTCGGCTCCTCGTGAAGGAGCATGAAGAAGAACAAGGGTGGCCTCACCCGGGTCATACGTTACATCTACTTAGTGTCCATGGGCAACTGAGACCCGGAAGTTAGTTCTGAAATGAAGGCAATGTTTTGGAAAGTGCTCCAGCATCTTCCATTCTTTTCTCCGGGTTCTCCCCGTGCCCCCAAGCTCTAGCATCTGCTACCGAAGGAGAAAACAGAGCTGCTAGCTGTTGTTAGGTCTGGACCCACCGCTTGCCTAGCTCCTCCCGGATACATTTCTTTAGCTGGAGCACGCTAAAGACTTTACCCACAGAAACAGCCCTGAATTACATGGGCACTAGCTTTTAAATATATATAAATATCGTGTCGTGAAACATTAGTAATGCAACTGATTCTCGCTCATTCCAAAAGCATCCTTTTATTGGGGCCGGTAAACTAAGGTGCCATGGGAGCTGGCAGATGGTGTAGGTATGAGTCAGTGGGCTATAAATAGGGATCTAGATGTGGGGAGGATATGTGTGGTCCAATAGACCCTGGAATCTAGGTGGTATACATATATAGTCTCTGTAATATTCTGGCCACCTTTACAGAAATACCTGTAATTTACTTACAAGTTACCAAGTACTTGACTGTGAAGGGTGGACGGGCGGCAGTTAAGGTAGACTGTAGAGAATCATTTCACCTGGAGGTGAAATGTCAAAGCTCTAGCACCGACTGGGGCCCAAAGGGTGCTAGTAGCTGACCTGAGTGACTGACAAGCTGCATAGAGCACAGTTTCATGAGGGTTCTGTGAGCTATGATCTGTGGAATGTTGACCTGCAAGCATCCCCCTGTGCATTGCATGTGTGTGCAAACGCAGCCTGAGCGGTTATCTTTCTGTCACACTCAAAACAGCTGGACTACAAGAAGCAATATGAAGCCAACAAAGCGTACTGGAAGTGGACGCCCGACCGGCCTGACTTCATCCAGGCTGCCAAGTCATCCCTGCAGCAGAGTGACGTAAGAGGGGAGACAGGCGTGTGGGTGTTTCCAATGCTCACTGTCAGGGCACTCGCCCCAGCTCATTTGGGGTCCTAAGTGGAAGGAAGTTTGAGGGGGAGAAGTAAGCTCCTGAAACACGCCTAGCTGTCGAGCCTGCCCTCTGACAACTGGGCCCAGGCACCGAGGCCTCAGAGACCTGAAGCTAGAGAGGGCTTGGCTGGGAGAGCTGAGTCCTAGCTCTGGTCCTAAGAGACAAATCTAGGGATGAGATAGCAGTGAAAGACCAGGGAACTCCCCCCTCCCCCCACTCCCTGTCCCTGTATTCTGAGAATGAGCATTCCCTCTAAAGAATCCTCTCTGGTTGAATCAAATGACGTACTTCCTCTGTTTTCTCCTACCACAGTTTGAATATAAGCTGGACAGGGAGTTTCTCAAGGGCTGCAAGCTTTCTGTCACTGATGATAAAGACATGGTGCTGGCCCTCAGGAACTCCTTAATAGAAAGTGATGTAAGTATCCAGCCTTCTGCAATAGCTACCCTGACTCAAGGCCTTTTTTTTCCTCCCCCCCCCCCCAAGCAATGTCTACCCATTCAAAGCCATCTTTTACAGCAATGGTCCCCAGAAGCATCCAGGACAGGACTCGGAGCTCAGCTGTGGTCCTGATACATGATCCTGCCCTTGGTGGCATCAGTGATGCTCTGGAAGGCCTCTGTAAAAAGCTCTGTTAAGCTCAGGGCGGTTCTTGGTTATACTGCAGCCAGCAGCTGGCATGACACAGACTGGGAATCTGAAGGGCTGGCTGGATTCTGACTCAGATTTTAAGTTTCTTTTCTGTGGGATCCTATTCTTCCTACCTCGGGCTCTCCACATCTGTAGAGGGAGAGAGATTATGTCTCCAGGCCTGATAGTGGGTCAAGTGACATATTTGAGGATGCTTTGAACTAAAGGCAAAGATTTACTGTGAGATTTTCATAATTATTCAAACCTGAACTTGAAAGTTGTCAGGAAAAAAAAATAACATTTTGACTAAGCATAAATCCTTTACTGTGTTCCCTGTTTACCAGCGATGTTATTCTCTCAGTGATGGTAAAGGGTTTGGGGCGATGAATGAAAATGTGCAAGCTACTCAAAAAAAAAAAAAGGTAAAGGGATGCCTCCTTCCTTTCTACTCCTGCAGCTGAAATACAAAGAGAAACACGTTAAGGAAAGAGGAACAATTCATGCTGTGCCTGACACCCCACAGATCCTCCTGGCAAAGACTGTCAGCAATCTGGTGTCTGAGGTAACCCACCCACGGCCCATATGTTTCCCTTCCAGCTCAGGCTGGCTTCCCCAAGCACAGTCCTTAACTCGCTCTTCGTGGATCCTTCCAGAACAAGTACAAGGACCATGTCAAGAAGCACCTGGCCCAGGGCTCATACACAACACTGCCAGAGACCAGGGACACGATTCACGTCAAGGCAGTGACCAAACACGTCAGTGATGTAAGTGCCCAGCCACAGAGCTCTTGGCGGCTATGCTGAATCAGGTCAAAGGCAGCCAACTCCTTGCTTACAAATGCTTGCTTTTATCCATCAGCACTCTTGACCTGAGTACCTGTGTATGAATCCTAAGCTCTAGTTGTTATTAAAAATGTGTTGGTGTTCCAGTTGTGGCAGATGTAGGCTTAGCAAAGCACATCTTGCAATGTAAGGCATAACTAATGTTAGCAGTGGGAGGGAGCAGTGTCAATCAAGTGTGGCCTCTGCTATCATTAAGCAACTGTACAGTGTGTGAGAGCTAAAATCACCTTGTGCGCCTCAGTAATCTCTGCCCACTGCTTCCTACCATTATAACCTATGACTTGCATGTTTTAAAGGTAAAAAATAATAGTAAGCATTTGATGTGCTTGAATTCAATTTTCCAAGATTGCTGGGTGGTCCTGGTATTGGTTCAATGGAGTAAAGATGGGGCGGGAAGGAAAATAGGACCCAGAAATCAAAAGTTCCAACTGGTACCATAATAGGGTTATCCTGGCATCTTCTCAGCTTTCTCAAATAAATCTTCTTCTTGCCTTCCTCTGCTCACATGAATAATTCTGATGTGTTTAGACAAATTACAAGAAGAAGTTTGTCAAAGAGAAGGGGAAGTCCAACTACTCCATCATGCAGGAGCCTCCAGAGGTGAAGCACGCCATGGAAGTGGCCAAGAAGCAGAGTGACGTAAGTCCCCCCACAGCATCCCTGACCATAGCATCCCTGACCACAGCATCCCTGATCACAGCATCCCTGACCACAGCATCCCTGAGGCTCACTGGAGGCCACGGACTCAGAAGAGTGCAAAGTCCAGCTCCAGTGGTTTCTTTGTCGGGTGGTTTTTTTTTTAAAAAAACAGTGAAGGACACTGGCTAATGTTATTTGTATTTATTGAAGACTTTCAGAAATTCTGTGTACCTCAAGTAAGCATTCTCTCCCCCCAAATAAAGGTTGCTTATAAAAAGGATGCCAAAGAGAATCTGCACTACACCACAGTGGCTGATCGGCCTGACATCAAGAAGGCCACCCAGGCAGCCAAACAGGCCAGTGAGGTAAGAGTGTCATGGAAATGACCCTGGCACTGAACGCCTCATGCAAACAGGAAGAACAACGTGTGCGCCACCTAGACCACACTGCCCATTTTGGTTTTCTCTCATACAGGTGGAGTACAGAGCCAAGCACCGCAAGGAAGGCAGCCATGGGTTAAGCATGCTCGGCCGCCCAGACATTGAGATGGCCAAGAAGGCAGCCAAGCTGAGCAGCCAGGTAACGGAAGAGGGCAAGCAGTGACCCCAGCGTGAGATTTTTTAAAACTGTACAGTTAAAAAGCGATTCCCGGAAAGAGCAGTATCGACAGCTAAAGTGATACGGGGTCTTAAAAAGTTGCACGGCAGGGCTTTAAAATGTCCTGAGGACCTTGACTCGTTTACTGCTAACCAACCTAGGCTCCCTGGTTTTCCACCTCTCCATTTATAGGTGTGCGTCTAGCGGCCTGTGTATTTAGTTCCTCTCTTATGTCATAGGGTACTTTTTCTCAGGCTGTAAGATTTATATCCAGAAGGTCTGCCTCAGGCTTGGGTCACCTGTGAGAGCTTTGGTAGTGTGTGACAGTCACAAGATTCTAACTTCTAAAACCCAACCGTGTCAAAGGACCTCTGTTCTTTCATTTAACACACGGATATGGGGGCCCCCACTGGACATGGCTGACTAGGGGTGAGCAAACGTTTTCAGGTTCTTTTGCCTGTGGTTAAGCAATTATGGTCTAGTGTGATGAGCGCTTGGGCAAGGTATGCACAGTGTGTCAGGGAGAGTGCTCCACTTCAGCAGACTTTGTATTATTTGAAAAGACAGGCTCAGAAATGTGCAGCCTAAAGCCAACTGCATACTCTAGTCTCTCTGCAGGGCCTCTGGGTTTCCACAGGTTTTCAGAGCTCAGCTTAGAAAGCTGCGGCTTACGTTAGTTCCCTCAGTGGGGACCACCCTGTGACCTTACTTCAGATTGAGAATGTCTTTTTTTTTCTCCTCCGGTATGAGAATCCTCTCCTCGCCTTCTTCACTGTCCATTATGTTCAGCTTTTTGAAGAAAAGAAAAAAAGAAAGAAAGAAAGAAAGAAAGAAAGAAAGAAAGAAAGAAAGAAAGAAATAGGTTCAGGATTCATGGAGTTGTACTGGCCTCTGGAAACACCAAACGTGATATTATAAATCATAATGCCAAGTTACAAATTAGAAAAACAAGTTGGAATTATTAAGAGACAAAAGGTTGAAATGACTGCCAACAAACAAACATGATTTTAAGAATACTTACAGGTTGGCACCAGTGCTTGCTTACCGGGCCAGGGTTCCCTGATATGACCGATGAGAGGTGAATCCTACCCAGGCATGGGCTGGAGAGGTCACAGCAAGACTGAACTGCGACATGTTTATTGCAACCAAACAGACTTTTTTACACCTTTATCAGAAACAATACAATGGAGGTTGCAAGGATCAATACAATTGTATTTGCCAGGATACAATGGCCTTTGCGAGCTATGCAGGATACAAGATTAACATCTAAGACTAATTGTCCAGCCAAGTTTCTGTATGCCTCCTTGACTTCTCAGGAACATGGAAACACAGCCAGCCTGAACCCTTCACTGCCTGAGGGAATGTCTCAATTTTTCAGGAACTGAAAGGCACAAAGTATCCCTAGGAGCTGCAGACTCCAACCTGAAAAAAAAAAACCTATGATGTGTGCCTCTCAAGGCAGCTAGACCACACTAACTTCATGGTTTCCTGCACTTATATTTAAATTTTCTATTTAATATTTTATCAGAAACTAATAGAATCACATGACCACTTGAGACCAAAACATGACTTTTTAAAAAGAAAGATGACGTGTGTGTGTGTGTGTGTGTGTGTGTGTGTGTGTGTGTGTGTGTGTGTGTAATACATGCACCCACGATGAGGAAACAAGTTTCTCATCAGTAATGGAAGAGCGAAGCCAGCAAGGCAGTTCCTCTGGCTTTGTTTTCTTGGCCTTGGTCAGAGGATTGACCAGGTCACACTTTTTCCTGTTTTATTTTTGTGTGTTGAAACATGTAGAATGCTGTGAGAAATTGTTGTGTGTGTAGGGGGGGGTGTTTATCATATGGTCTCTCCTTCTCAAAGCTTTACTTTTGAAACAAACTTGGAGCAGCAAGATACTGAAATATTTTCCTCATATCTCCTTTGTCCTCTGTAAAAACAAGTCTTGGTGGGAGTAATTTTCTATTTAGCAATTGTTTTTTGGTCTTTATAAGTACCAAGTACCAATATCTCACTCAATGCCCTGAAACCCAGCTAAACAGTTAGATGTTAAAACTATTAAATAGACATTAAATAGTTTAAAAATAAATATAAGAAATAAAACTAGGCCAAGCATGGTGGAGTAATGCTTTTAATCCCAGCACTTGAGAGGCAGAGGCAGGCGGATCTCTGTGAGTTTGAGGTTAGCCTGGTCTACAAAGATAGCTAGGATTCCGTTACACAGAGAAACCCTGTTTCAAACAACAACAAAACAGAAAAAGAAAAGAAAGCAAGCTAATGTATAACCACTTCCAGCACTGTGTGTGTAGCAGTCCAATAACTGAGCCTTATGGGATGACAGAGTCCGGACGCCACCTCTTGTTAGGCCATGGGGAAGAAAGGTAGTAGTTTTGTTTTCTGTGTTGTGAACTTTAAGAGATGAAAATGTAAGTAAATTTGGGATGTAACGAAGAAGCTGAGGTGAGAGGAATGGATTGGCTGCTCTTCAGATCAGTCACTCCTTCAGAAAGACCTCACATTCTCAGATGGCAAGCAGATGTTCTGTGCCCTTGTAGGTTTGGTTCTCACTCAGCAGGGGTATCTGTTTCTTCCTGCCCCTATGTGGACCGGTGCACTTTCTCTTGGTGTCATGACTGTGGTGATCATCCCTTGTCTTCCGGGTTTCTCAACATCAGCTTTTGCCTTTGGGGCTGGACACCAGCTCTTCTCCCTGTGGCATGGCTTCCACGGTTTCCCTTTGTTTGGGAGTGAACTGCTTTCAGAGCAGAGCCCTGTAGCATTGTAGTCTGTTCCTGGGATGTATGGCTTTGCCTTCTAGCCCCCTGAGCTGCCTTTGTGTCTGCAGTTCCTTGTCCCTCCTCAGGCATGGTCCCTCTCTGCATGCCGACAGAATGTGTGAGTTCTACTGCTGTGGGGGCCTCTTCTCTTGTGTGGCAGCTTTGTTGATTTTAGACTTCACACAGTCTCTGTGTCTTTCTTGTTCTGCTGGGTAACGGAACCCTAGCTGTCTTTGTAGACCAGGCTAACCTCAAACTCACAGAGATCTGCCTGCCTCTCCTCTCTACCTCCTGGGCCAATAGTTTTCAATTTGGAAGGAATGTTCCAAACCTAAGAGCCAAATGCTGCCCTTTAAATTGGTGTAACCTGTAGCAAGAGTGGACGGCTAGTGGACTTCTAGACTTGATCTTCGATTGTTAGTGATGAAAGCACCCGTTTGTTTGTCAATGAGGGAAGTTTTCTGTCACTCCCTTGTTTGGTTGGGTTCTCCAATGAGTAAGCCATGTTGTTGTGTGTCTTGGCCATAACGACTATCTCTTCCTTTCATTCACTCCTTTGTATATCCTTACTCTGATACTTGAAGCCATTACCCACTAATCCATCTTACCCAGCCCCTGTGAGAGGAGGATGATGATGATGACAATGATGATGGTGGTGGTGGTGATGTAATCAAAGTTCTATTTTAAAATAATAATTTTGCCAAGCTTAACAAACTTTTTACTTCTCAACATTTGATGTTTACAACCCCCCTCTCAGTTCCTTAGATCGTATCTATGGTGTTTGAGGTATCCAGCTGGGCAAGCTAAAATGATCCCAGAATCGTAGACAGCCTCTCTGACTTCAGCCTAAAGCTTTTTGTTTATTTGGTTTTGGTTTTGGAGACGGGGTTTGTCCATTGTAGCCTTGGCGATCCTGGACTCACTCTGTAGATCAGAATGGCCCCAAACTCACAGAGATCCATCTGCCTCTGCCTCCCAAGTGTGGGATTAAAGGTGTGCTCCACCACTGCCCCCACCCAGCCAACCTAAGGCTTTTACTGCTTAGTCGTGATCTGTATTTGCAAGATGTCATGTTGATGCCTCCAGAAAATAGGATGAGCAAAGTCGGTACTCTTCCACATCACTTCATACCACCCCTGATTGTCTGTTTCCCTGTGTAACTATGGACAGTATTCCCTTACACCCTTAAAACTGCCTTACTGGGGTAACAAACTGTGTGAGCATTTATAACATGGGCATATTCACTACTGTTTATGTTTCCTTAATCAGAAGCTCAGAAGTAATCTAGATGTCTGCATTTGTTGTTAGGTTAAATACAGAGAAAATTTTGACAAAGAGAAGGGCAAGACACCAAAATTCAATCCGAAAGACAGCCAGCTCTACAAAACCATGAAAGATGCTAACAACCTGGCAAGTGAGGTATGTTCTTTTTTATTTGTTTGTTTGTTTGTTTTTGTTTTTCAAGACAGGGTTTCTCTGTGTATCTTTTGCTGTCCTGGACTCACTTTGTAGACCCCAGGCTGGCCTCGAACTCACAGCAAACCACCTGCCTCTGCCTCCCTGAGCACTGGGATTACAGGCGTGCACCATCTCATCTGGCTGAAGTATGTTCTTTAATTGTGGTAAATGACATAACATACTGTTTGCCATTTTAATCATATTTGAGGATCATTAATCACATTCAAACTGTTCTCCATCTACCACCACTATTTCTTTTACTTATTTATTTATTTATTTATTTATTTATTTATTTATTTTTACCGCCACTATTTCAACGCTCTTTAATTACTTCAAACAAAACCATTAAGCGGCTCTTACTTCCCTTAGTTCCTGCCAACTTCCCTGTTTGTATGAATCTGCCCTGTTTACAGATTTCATATAAATGAAATACTACAATATTTGTCTTTGTGTCTTATTTTTACTTAGCATGACATTTCCAGATTCTGCCACAGTGCGGCATTAATTAGCTCTGCATTCCATTTCCTGGCTGAGTAATATTCCCATGTGTATGCCACACTTTTGTTAACCATATCCATGTATCTATTAATGGCACTCCAGGCATTTCCACTTTTTGGTAACGATGCAAAGTGGCTTTCCTTCACAGCCATCCCGAGTTTGTTTCATGAAGTCATATCTTACTGTCACTTTCTTTAGCACTGTTTCCCATTTCCTGTGTATCTGATTGCCAGTTTTTCCTTCTTTACCACTAGGTGAAATATAAGGCTGACCTGAAGAAACTCCACAAGCCTGTGACTGACATGAAGGAATCTCTGATAATGCATCATGTCCTGAATACAAGCCAGCTTGCCAGTTCTGTAAGCTCGATCATTGGTTCTGGAAATAACTGCTTTCAGCCATGTGCAGCTCATTCCCTCCTCTGGGCTTCTGTAGTCTCCCCTCTACTACTGATACACTACATTTATTACAAGTTTTCTATCTGATGATATTTATTCCTGCAAATTGATCTACCCATTCTGCATCGACCACGGGGCCTCTGAGAATGTAAAAAAATGTTTCTATTGGGGATAGGGAGATAGCGCCATAGTGTTTACCCATGGGTTTGAGGCCCAGGAGGAAAACAAAAAACATGTAGCTCTAGTCCTTATAAGGATATAAGGGACTCATCTAAAACATCCTTTTGCCTTCAATGACACCTATAGATGCAGCCACACCAGCACCGTTTGCATCTGGTATTTATCAACAGCATTGCACGTGGAGCTCTATCACTCCAACCTTTATCTTTCTTTCTTTCTTTTGGGGTGTGGGGGTGGGGAGATTGTCAAGGGCTCTCTGCATAGCCCTGGCTGGCCTGGACCGTACTTTGAACACACAGACATCTGACCCCTCTGCTTCTGAATGCCAGGTTTGAAGACATGTGCCACACGCTTAGTCCTAGTCACCTAACCTAAAGAGGGAAGATGGAGATGTTGCAGAGCCTTTCCACTGATGTGTTTTTCTTGCTTCTTCCCCTCAGTACCAATACAAGAAGAACTATGAGAAGAGCAAAGGTCACTACCACACAATACCCGATAACCTGGAACAGCTACACCACAGAGAAGCCACGGAGCTGCAGAGCATAGTAAGTCCATGGCTTCCCCACACCCACGGTGTCAAAACCCAGTATCAACTCCAATCTAGGAATGGGCCTTTTAATAGCCATAGTTTGAGAAAACACAGGTACTGGGACTTTGAGTTCAGCAACGTGTTGAGATTGTCACGTTAAGAGCATTTATGTAGAATGGAAAAATGTACCTGCTGTACTGTTTGTTATTCATCTTATCACAGGGCATCTTATGACAATTAATTTCCCAGAGGGACAAACCCCTCACAGTAACTCTGAAGTGACCCTTGGGTCTATGACCCAAGACAGGAAACACTGGTAGATGATGGAACGTCCAAGAGGAGGATTTTGCTAGACAGGTGATCAGATCCAGCACTGCAGGAGGCACGATGTGTTACCAGTTTTCTCAGAGGAAAGAGCTTTTAACTATTAACATGGCCTTCCTATCACAAAACCACCATTATGGGGTCCCCTAGGGTATCAGCCAGAGGGCTGAGTTACCATAAGTGCCCCCACTTCCCATGCAAAGCTGGGTGTGGCCTCTGCCAGTGTCCCATCATAATCAAGAAAGAGGAGTTGAGAGATGCCATTGAAGTTATGCATGAAAAGGCTTTTCTGTCTCTCAGTTTCCCCTCTGTGAAATATTCTGCGTATGTGACTCCCCTATTATTAATAGCCTGTTGTAAGGAAGAGACAAATTTTACCTGATAATGTCAGGTTGATTTGGAATTTGGTCCATATGTAAACTAGTTTTCCTTTCAATGCCATTTTATAATAAATAGTAGAATATATAAAGAGTGATGGCCCGGAAGGAGCTATTTGCTTTTATAAAGCCACACACATTCTCCATTCAGTAAAGACTGCAGGTCTCTGATGATAGTTCTTATCAAAGATCTAGGGGTTTTATCAGAAATATTGACAGATGCTATTATTGTCAAAGGATTAAGATATCTATATCAAGTCTTGACCAAACTCATATATGGGCAATTTTCTCCACACATCATTTCCAGAAATCAATATTTCTGTCAGCTGATTGTTGCCAATAATTCTTTCATATCTCAAAATTAAATCTAAACATTGCAGCATTGATTTTCATCCCCACCCCTATCCCATCCACAGGCATCAACTCGAAAGTCCTAGGTCTATATAATATAACAGGAAAGTCTGAGTGACAATAGATGATCCAACTGGGCAAACTTTGGCAGCTGAAAGTCCTTTCCCTTGCTGGGTAGTGGCCTATTCCGGTGACACCAACCCATAGGAAGCTGAGGCAGGAGGATTGAGTTCATAGGCAGCCTGTGATGCATTGTGAGAGCCTGTCTCAGATGATATTAAATGAATTAATAAATTGCTGTCCATAAATAAAGCCCCTGACTAGGAATTGACCAGCAGTGAGATAGTTAACAGATTTTTCTCATCACTAGGTGAAATACAAAGAAAAATATGAAAAAGAACGAGGAAAGCCCATGCTGGACTTTGAGACTCCCACATATGTTACTGCCAAAGAGTCTCAGCAGATGCAGAGTGGGGTAAGTCCTAGAGAAACACCACAGAGCAATGACACCACCAAGCCAGTAAATGCCTGCTCAGCCCAGGAACGTTTCTAGCCTCCTGAAACGTTACCCTAAAGCAGTAGGAAAGTATAGCTTTGAAACCTAAAAATCTCGCTCAATGCCGAGATCCCACAACACAATCATTTTCTTTAAGATGTTTTGTTCCAGCAAACATTTTCATAAGATTAGGATACACTTATTCCTAAAAAATGAGAAAGTTATGTGGAATACGGCTTGAATTTTCCTTTGCTGAGTTTAAAGTTCCCGCTGCACAGCTGCATCACTGCTTCACCGCGCGGTCCACTTTGTGGGATGCCCCAAACCAAACAACAGAGCATCCATACCTGTGCACCCATGTCTACTGGGCCAGAAGTTTACTCCAGCCAAGCCAGGCAATGAGCCTGCTTTGCCCATCGATAGATGAATAACTATGGGGAAAGTGATGCTTTATATATACACAGTGGAGTTCTTCTGGCTCATAAAGGAAAGAGTCATGGAACCTGTAGGAAAGTGGATGGGACTGGAGGTCATCATGTCAAGTGGAATGAGCCAGACTCAGACACGTGTCCTAGGTTTGCAGAATCCACGAATGCAGAGAGGCAACTATTTGTGAAGAAGACCAGGAAGGAAGAAGGGGAAAAAAGAAAGACAAAGAGACAGAGCCCAAGATGGGGTGGGGGAGGTGCAGATATGATCAAAGTATACTATATACATGTATGGGGGAAAAAGTCAAGATGCCATATTCCCTATAATGAAAAGCAGAGATTTTAAAACAAACAAACAAACAAAAAACCTCTTTTTCACTTTGGGCCATAGTGGAGAATGGAACTTTATACTTAGACTCCCAGGGAAACGGGTCTTTGGGATCCTGCTTGCCTCTTCTCCTGGAAGCCTCTCTCCAACTATAACAACCAATGATTTGATTTTTGTTTGTTTGTTTGTTTTAAGAAAAATAGTTTGTAGACTTTCCTAGTATATGGAATGCAGGTCACGAAAAGTTTGAAACAGGTTCAAGTGATTGGTGAATCTGAATTAAGCACTACAGGGGTGTATTCTTGCAACTTTGGGGGTATTTAAAACCCCATGAAGATATGAAGTCACAAAAGCACGCGTCTAACATCTATTCCTGATCTCTGTGCAAGTGACGTCATGTGTTGAAGAGATCAGGGAAGAGGGGAATAACCCTTTCTCGCAATCACAGGTGAAACCACAGAGTCCTATGTTCCTGCTCACTGTCCACCTTGTCTGTTCAGAGATGAATAGGCTACAAGCCCCTTGATGCCTCCCTAGGGCCCAAGAGGACATGACTGTGTCTGTCTGCACCATAATGCCAGAGCCTAGCAACGTGCTGACGCATGGTCAGTGTTGACTGTTAAATGAAGAGGTAGAAATGGAAGATACAGCCAGGGTGGTGACATACACCTGTAATCTCAGCAGGTTTATGCAGGAGGATCATGAGTTCAAAGCCAGCCTGCCACATCTCCAAAAAATAAAATGCCATGATGGTGAAAAGTACCAAATGCTGGATCAGTCCCTCGGGTTCTTCTTCCTAATTTTATCCCTTGGAGCCGCTGCAAATTCTGAGAAAATATTTGTCCCCATTTTTAAAAAAAAAAAAAATGGTGAAAGAGCCAGTGAGATAATGGCTCAGTGGTTAAGAGCACACTGGCTGCTCTTCCAGAAGATCCAGGTTTGATTCCCAGCACCCATTGGCAGCTCACAACAGTCTGTAACTCCAATTCCTGAAGAATCCAACACCCTCTTCTGGCCTAGGCAGGCAATGCTCCCATACACATAAAAATAAAATAAAGTAAAGTGGGACAGGACCAGGAGATGGATGGGTCAGTATATAAGGCATGTGAAACCGAAGCCCAACAACCCAAGTTCCATCTTGAAGAGCCACAAGAGCCAAGGAGAGAACCAACCCCTGCAAGTTGTCCCTGCCCTCCACGTCCACACCACGGCCTGAGCAGTCATACACACATCACCCACAGTCATGGAAATAATTTTAAAAAAAATTTAAATGGGACAGTTTCAGGAAGAGAGTAGATTTTTTTCTTATACTTTATTGAATGCCTATGATTTACACGTCATGCACCAAAATCCCTCTCCTCCGCCCAGTAAAATAAAACGAAAAGTCTTGTCACAGAAGCTATAGTGTATCACACAGTATAGCCTTTTGCCCACCTATGTTTGCTTTCAAATGTTCATTGCTACGAGTCATGGGTGTGGTTGGAGGCCTACGCTAGCATCACTGTATCCTCACTGGGACTGCTGTCGGATATCCTGTTGTTGCTGTGTGTCAAGGAGATTCTTAATATTTGAATCTGTAGGTCCTGTCCCTTCATGTGTTCCAGCAGGTCATACATGGGGTAGATGTTGGGGTGGGGTTCACTCAGAGCCCTGGATCAGGGCCCACTCCCTTGTCCTCAGGGCAAGGCCTGCTCTCTCACTCCTGTGTCATCAGGGCAGGGCCAGCCCACCAGCTCTGGAGTCCCCAGGGCAGGGCCTGCTCTCCCACCACCATGCCATCAGGGCAGGGCCGGCTCACCTACTCCATGTCCTCAGCGCAGGACCCTCTAAGAGAGAAGATTTTAAGTTGATAGCCTATCCATCCTCCCACTGCGGTTAGGGTCAGCTCCATCACAACCTTAGATAGAGTCTGTGGGGGTCATGAAAGAGCTTCACAGTTTCTCGGGAGCCAGCAAAGTATTTCCAGAACAATGAGACAGTTTTCAAACATGTGACCTTGGTCAGAAGTGTGATTAAGAGGCCAAACCCTGAAAGAAAATATACTTGTTCTCCTTAGGACTGAAATGTGGATTCTAACAGTCTTTCTTGTTTTTCCTTCCCACTCATATTAGAAAGAATATAGGAAAGATTATGAAGAGTCCATTAAAGGCAGAAACCTGACGGGCCTGGAGGTCACGCCAGCTTTGTTACATGTCAGACATGCAACCAAAATAGCAAGCGAGGTAGTAGCCACTCGGCTTCCCTCCCTCTTCACCCAATAATCACACTAATGACTCATTGCTGTGTTCCTCCTGGGGTCACACCTGACGCAGACTCTCGGGTGGCATTCCCATGTTTGATACTACTGTCTAATCTATGACCCGTTTTAATTCTTCTAATTTTGAAAGTGGAATATCTAATAAAACACGCCTACCTTAGTATTCTATAGCAAATCTAATAAAACACGCCTACCTTAGTATTCTATTAATTTCTAGTTTTGTTTTTAATAATTAACAACAACTGTGAACCATACACCCTGCATTTACTCACGTATTTACTTACTCAACTGTTAAAAATTGGAATAGTTGTTTTATTTATTTATTCATTCATTCATTTATTTTGGTTTGGTTCTTGGCTCTTCACTGAAGAGAACAATCCAGTCTTTGTCAGTTTTGTTGATTTTATTTTGTAATATAGAAAGAGTATAGGAAAGATCTAGAAGAAAGCATCCGTGGGAGAGGTCTCACTGAAATGGAAGATACTCCTGACATGCTGAGAGCAAAGAATGCCACTCAAATCCTCAATGAGGTATAACCATGGCCAACTATTGCATGTACATAATTCGTATGGCACCTTCATCCTACCCAAGTTAAACCAAGAGAGAGAAAAATAATAATTATTAACTGCTGAACAAAATACATGTCAATTTCTGATGAGTAGATATGAAAACAGATTGTGTCTGTAGAAGTTGTCATAACCAATTAGAATCTGATACTACTTGATCTAGTTTTGATATATTCACACTGCTCATTTAAATGAAAGAATCATACCACCCTGGGATGGTGTGCACCTAAATTTAATCCTAATTATGTACCAAACTACATTTAAATTTTACTTTCTGTGTTAACGGACTTCCCTTGACTGATGCCACTGTACGTAGAGCAGGACGAACAAGCATGCTATCCTGTCTGGTGCAGGCAGCTGGCAAGGACGTCACCTGCAATTACTGAAGGGGCATGTTACGTGGATTTTTATTCATGCAGTTCTGTTACCATCCAAGAGAAGGCAGGTGACATTTTTCTTTAAAAACAAAACCAAAATAACCAATTCTTCTATAGAGAGAATATAAGCGAGACTTGGAGCTGGAAGTCAAAGGAAGAGGCCTCAATGCCATGGCCAATGAGACCCCAGACTTTATGCGGGCCAGGAATGCTACGGACATTGCCAGCCAGGTCAGTGCTTGTGCGCATGCTCGTCTTTCCAAAAGGTAGCCCTGGTTATAAGGATGTATTGTTGGCTCTCTTGTCATTGTATTTGTTGGACAGTGACATTGTTTAGCATCCTTAAGCATCTGCTGTAATGTGAGGCCCAGGGACTCTTTGCCAGGCTGCTTCTGTCTGCCTTTCTGAGTCTACCACCACTGGGGACATTCAGAACAAAATGCGGAAGCTGGAGGGTCAAATTAATATGTGGAACCGGGGCAGATTCTGACCAGCTTGTTTCTAAGTCAATCCACTCCTTGTCTGGCACTAAGAACACTTTTGCTTGTGGAGTCCTCTTTCCCCCCTGCTTCTAGACCTCAATTAAAAACACATCTTTTTAGGTACCAAGTGTTTGTAAGGCTCCCTCGTGTCAGATCTTATGCAAAAACAAAATAAGTCAAAAGATAAGAACAAAACAACAAAAACCCTGCTTTATCTACCCGAGATTCCCTTTGCCCGTACTCATCCATCCAAATGGAGAGGAAGTCTTTCAACAACCAAGACCTTTCTGATTCCCACTCTTTAATATAAAATTATAAACAGGAAGTGGGAAAGGTGGCTTAGCAGCTACGAGCCCAGGCTTCTCTTGTGGAGGACCTGGATTAGATTCCCAGAAACCCACATCTCAGCTCACTGCCCTCTATAACTTCAGCTCTAGGAGATCCAGCGTCCTCACCTGGCTTCTGCAGGCACCGGGCGTGCGTGTGGTGCACACACAGACATCACAGGCAAAACACCCACACATAGAATATATATATATATATCTTTAAAAACTATAAACACAACAGGAAGAAATGTTATTGAATGCCCGGGGGTGGGAGTGGGAAAGGAATATGATCACCTCTTAAGTCAACCAAGCTATCAGATGCTGTGCTTCATAAACACTCAGCGGACTGTTGGGTGCCCTTTTGCAGATTAAGTACAAGCAGTCAGCTGAAATGGAAAAAGCCAACTTCACTTCTGTTGTTGATACCCCAGAGATCATTCACGCTCAGCAGGTCAAGAACCTTTCTAGCCAGGTAAGGATGTTCCTCAGGGCAAAGGGTTCCTTAGTCCTGAGGAATTCTTTTCCCATAACTGTTTTCCCCACCACAACAGAAGGCCTTTATTTACAGTGCCGGTCTGAGTCAGAATTGAGATTTCTGAACCGGATTTAAAGATAGATTATATGAAGGGTTCGGGTGTGGACACCTCAGTGGCAACATGTGACCTCCTAAGCACTGGAAAGGAAAAAACTCAAGGCACGATAAGGGTACACTCACAATTGATGGCTATTTTAGCATCTGTTTATAATGTGAGTTTAAGGTGTATAAACGCATTGTGGAAGACACAGAGACCCCTCCATTTGTGCCTGGGACTGAGTCGTCACCAACTTAGGTGACACAACCTGAGGCATCCCAGGCTGGATAGCTTCCTGCAAATCCTGTGACAAAGAGCATGAAAGCTTGGCCTGGGGTGACACATACTTGTAATCTCAGCAGTTGGGGAAAATAGGATAGTGGGCTGTACAGCAAGACCTTGTCTCAGAAACAAACAAAAAATATATGTATATGCATATACATATATATGATAAAAATAAATAGCATTTCTTCCTACGTTAGTACTCTTCAGTAATGAGCAGGATGTACCTGCCTAGGCAGGATGCAACAACCCTTCCCTCGCCTGCAGTAGAAAGGCTGTTTCAGGTTTCCCAGCCTGCAGGACTGTGGGGCTTACCTTCTCTATTTCTTGGAACCGTTTCCCAGAAAAAGTACAAAGAAGACGCAGAGAAGTCCATGTCATATTATGAGACTGTTTTGGACACTCCAGAGATGCAAAGAGTCCGTGAGAACCAGAAGAACTTCAGCCTCGTAAGTTTCTGTTCGGCTAAGTCCCAGTGGTGGGATCCGGCTGGCTAAAGGGGTGTGGCTTCGGGGACATGCACTTGGCATCCTGTGATAGAGAGGAGCGGACATGAGTCTTCTCCGGGTTTCCCCCTGTGTTTTAATCCCCTGTGAGCAAGGAAGGCTCACCTGCTCAGTAAGTGGCTCCTTGTCACTGAATATAAATATTACCATCTTTTTTTTTAAACTGGTGACATGTCCTTTTTAAACTAAATCTCAGCAAGAAATACTTTTTTTTAAATTTTAATGTTTTAGGTTCTTAAAATTTAGTTTCTGTGTCTGTAGTCGAACATAGCTTGACATTAGAGGATGCTCTTTGTGAGGTGTGAGGCCCCAGGCTCAATCCCGGGAGTCTTTAGCCACGCTCCATCACTGTTTCTCTCCAAATTTCTTACTGACTTGGCTACCACATTGTGATTGTTGTGGGATGGGCTGTCATTAGTGTAAAATTCTAACTTCCCACCCACAATACAGAACAATTATAAAATGTGTAAGAGAATATTGAAATCTTAACAGGATATTTACTCTTTCTTCATAGCTCCAATACCAGTGTGACCTTAAAAACAGTAAAGGGAAAATTACAGTTGTTCAAGACACGCCAGAAATACTGCGTGTTAAAGAAAACCAAAAGAATTTCAGCTCGGTACATTCATGATTTACTTTCCATCTAAATGCTAACCTAATAATACTGTTCTCTTTAAGAAGGTACCCAGGCTGACACAGGCAATTAACCTCTAACTTGCCCAGTTAATGCTAGTGGGTCCCTGGTAAAATGCCCCAATACTTTGTTTCCAAACTATCACTCCAGAGAACAACTGAAATAACTTAAACCTAACAAAATAACTCTTCTCTTTCTATACGTATTTTTTTAATCTCAAACAGTAACTCAGACAGTAACACGTGTTGTATTGTTTCAAGAAGATGGATTTCTTTGTGATGTGGTTTTCTTTTATTAGCCTTCTCCAAAATAACTGACTGACTGTGCATTTCTTTAATCAGTTCTGTGGTTTTTAATCAGTGTTTTCTGGTTTTTTTCCTCATTCTGTATTAATATGCTGTGATATTTTGAAGAGAACTCTCACAAGCTGGCAAGTGACTGGTCTTGCCTCTGGTTCGGGGCGTTGATTCTGACAGGACGGCCACTCTGTCTCTTGCCTGGAAACACTGTAGCATCTGTTTTCACAGAAGCCACATGGCTAGGCCCTCTCCAGGCACTGCCGGGGTTCCTCTCTTTCTGTGTAACACTGTCCTCACTCTGAATTCCCAGGTTTTATACAAAGAGGATGTGTCCCCGGGAACAGCAATTGGAAAGACCCCTGAGATGCTGAGAGTGAAGCAAACGCAGGACCACATCAGCTCGGTAAGCACATGTCAGAGCCGCTCATCCTATTCGCAGCCTGTCTTTGAGAAATCTGTGACTTCTGAGTTATACCCAAAACTTGTCACCAGAGACAGGGTGACCGCCATCATCGCATGCTATGTGCCACCTCCTAAAGGTGAGGTTAGATGTGGAAAGCAGAGACTAATGAGAAAACAGGACATATCAGCATTAGAGAATGACTTTCCAGAGACACATGTGGCTACATCTGTCCTAATCAAATGCACTGTTGGATATGAAGAGGCTGGCAGACAGGAAGCCTCTTCCTACTTATGCATTCTCTGGTTGCCACTGGCTGCCAAGAAGTCTTGTTCAAAAAAAAAAAAGGGGGAAATGGCAAAGCCTAGAATAATTATTCTCTCTGATAAATCTTATGGCTTCCCATCTCATCCTACCTGGGGTGTGAATCACCCTTTGACCCAGGACATTCTAGAAGTGCATGCTACCTGTTCTCCCTAGCTGTCTGCACGGCCAAATTTTACTCCTGCACCATTTGTGCACAGGTAGCCCTTATTTTATTAGGGATGGCCCCAAAGTGCAAGAGGAGCAATGCTGGCCACTCAGACAGTCCAAACAGCTTCACTGGGCTTCGTCTGTGTAGACAGGTCAAAGGATTTATTCTACATAAGAAGCAGAGGGAGGCACGGAAGGATACATGTGATGGGAGAACAATTGAGTTGTAATCTGAATAAATTAATTAATATATATAAATAAATAAATAATAAAAATGCAAATAAAAATGCCAAGGTCACTGAGAGATACATTAGGATGAGTGTTATATCTATGAACTTGGAAAAGAAGGGAAGAAACCCATGCTTGTTTGCTGCTGTGCCTCAGAACTGCAAAACAGAAAGCCACAGTCCATGGTAAGCAGTTAATTTAAAAAAAAAAAGTCAGTGTGTGGTGGCGCACAGCTTTAAACCCACCACTCACTGAAGCAGAGAGAGGTGGATCTCTGTGAATCTGAGGTCAGCCTGGTCTATAGAGAGAGAAACACGAAACTAAAGGAAAGATGGGGTGTGACCCAATGGTAGAATGTGTACTAATGGTGCACACCAGGTCTACTAGTCAACCTTGCACACGTGGCGGGAAGAATTCAGCATGCAGTAATACCTTTGCATCCCTATTTCCGTGTAGGTCAAGTATAAGGAAGCAGTTGGGCAGGGAACTCCGATCCCCGACCTGCCCGAAGTGAAGCGTGTGAAGGAGACCCAGAAGCACATTAGCTCGGTACTGACACTTGCATGCAGTTGTGTGATTGGCCGCCTTTCAGCTGGTACCCTAGTTCCATCCATCCCTTCCTTCTGCCAAAGGCCCTCCCATACTCGGGGATGCTGTGACTCCTCCCTGTCCCCCTCAGGTTGCAGAAGTAGCCAAGAGGCCTTGTATAGCTTATTCCATTTGACTCCTTAACTCTCTGTGTTACAAACTTCATTTTGAGTTTTCTGCCCACTAACCTGGAAAAAAAAAATGCCCACGGACTCCGTGTTGCTTTGGGGGACAACTTTTGCCCTTCTGTAGTTTTCTTCTACTCAGGTGCTCCACCTGCCTCTGCCACCGTGTGCTGGGATTCTCAGTGCACACCAAGACACCAGGCCTAGGCTGGAACTCATTAAGAGGGAAGGAGCCAAGAGGTTTAGAAAGTGGGCATCCCTTAACAAAATTTACAGTTCTTAGGTGGTACCCCTAAAGGGAAACAGATTTAGGGCAAGCACAGGGGACACGGTTCAGTGGTAGGACACTTGCCTATCAAGCAGTAGGCCCTGAGTTCAATCCCAACATCACAAATAAACCATAAAAATAAACACAGTGGGAAAAGGCCAACCAACAAGACCTAGCTTACTTGATCCTGCAGTCATGGCTAAACATTTCAGAGAAAGATGCTCTTCCTGAAATGCAGATTATCCTTGCTCATATCAAGTGTCCAACTCGGGATCACCTAAGGCTTCATTAAAGCTGGGGAGTGGTGATGCATGCCTGGAACCCCAGAACTCAACGCTGAAGCAGGAGGAATACTGGGAGTTTAACACAGTGGGGGCTAAGTAGCCTAAGAGCCTGTCCTGTGTGTGTGTGTGTGTGTGTGTGTGTGTGTGTGTGTGTGTGTGTGTGTGTACATATGGTAAAATGCTAAGAAATTCATTAGGAAATGCACAAAATTCTCAATCGCTCTGAAGGAATAAGGATCAGAACATCACATGGTTAGAAAATTATAACAGAGACACATGCTTCGACTACAGACATGTAGACCTACTATGCTCAAGACATTAAGACTAGATACAATAAAATGGTTATCTTGGGTTGGTGTGTTTTAATTTTTTTTTTTTTTTTTTTGACGGGGAGGTTACTGGCAACTGAGCCCAAGGCTTTGCACATGCTAGTCAAGAATGTTTCTCGTTGTTAATGAAATGTGTTACCATAATTCAATGCATTTTAAGAATATACTAAGTATTGGCTGTGGAAAATGCAAAATTTGGTGCCCAGTTTTCAAAGGGGCAAAATTTCCACAAATATCTATGGACTCTGTTTCCCTCTGTCCCCAAGTTGATAAAAGCAGCTTGTTTATATGGACGCCCACCAGAGCCCCTCACGCAGCTGTCGTCTGAAGCATTTGTGGTCACTCTGCTTTCTGGCTGTTCTAATTATTCCGCAGGTTATGTACAAAGAAAACCTGGGCACAGGCACCCCAACCACGGTCACCCCAGAGATTGAGAGAGTCAGACGCAATCAAGAGAACTTTAGCTCGGTATTTACAGATATACGAGATAAGAAATTCTTTCCCATTAAAAAAAAAAAAAAACTACCAGATAACCAACTTTTCAAAGTAACAGCTTAATGATTCTGTGTGTGTTTGTGTATCATCTTCTGACGAAAACCACCTGACCTGATTCAAAATGGCCACCCTTCTCCTTGCTCTTTAACATTTTTAGCAACTGACTGGTGTGAGTTAGAACTGAAATACTGTTAGCACCATTAACAAGCTTCCTCCGGGTGCTTGCACCCTAGAACCAAGTGCTTCCTACCGTACCTTCCTAAGACATAGAGATGTACATTTCTTCTGTGAAATTGTGACATGTGAAAGCATTGCCTTGACTAAATACTGCTATCTAAAAATCCCTTCCTCACCCATGCCCCACCCTCCCCACGCTCCCCTCCCTTCCCCTCCCCCCTCTCCCCTTCCCCTTCCTCCCTCCTGTGTCCGTGCTTGTTTTAAATGTCTTCTGGGTACTTTCTTGTATCTCACAGGTCTTGTACAAAGAAAGTTTGGGGAAAGGAACCCCTACAGCCATCACTCCAGAGATGGAGCGAGTCAAACGCAATCAAGAAAACTTTAGCTCGGTATTTCTTAGGGGCAAAATTCCCAACCCTAATTCTCACTAAAATAATAGTAACATTACTGTCTTTAACATACAAATGTAAAATTACTAAGCTCATATAATGAAAGAATGATACCAATATTACTTCATATTTCAACCCAAACCTAATGCAATCTGTAATACTGGTGTGAAATTTTAACTGTTTTCTGTACAACACAGCTTTGTATCCATTCCCTTAAAAACCTACCGTTCTTCGTCTCCTTCCTCTAGTTCTAACTAGTGTGGTACAAGTCAAAAGTTAAATCTAACATCCTTCCTCAAAGGATAGCATTAATCAGAATTGTATTTATTGTGGCTTGATTTTTTTTTAAATAGTTGTAGCTTTTCCTAAACAGTCATGATTCTTAAACATCTACATTTGAAGACAAAAGACTGATTCATAGTAACTCAGAAAAATCTATTTATTTATGTCAGTGAGTGTTGTTGTATGCCATACAAGATCAAAGTGAGCTTTCTCGTGGAGTGTCTTCGGGGTCACTGCCAAGCTGATTTATGTAGTTTTAATGTTTATGAATATTTAGTCTCCCCAAACCCTCTTTTTTTCTGATGCAGTGTTGTCTCTAACTCATTATAGATAGTAACTACAGTCAGCTTAAATGTTGTATGATAAAGCCTAACCCTGTGTATTTGAAGAGTATGTGTAAGCTAAGCAACCCTGTGTGTGCACTGAGGACCCCGAGAGACCAACTGTGACATAGTGTGCAGCCAAAAGCACAGAGGAGTTCCTCACTCACTCTATTTCTTAGTCTTATTTTACTTTGTAAGAACAAGAACTCTTCAAGATTTATTATAAAGTGAAATCTGCCTAAAAGCTGGCTCCTGGCTGATACGACTGTCGGTTCTGTGCACGCAGATATTGTACAAAGAGAACCTGAGCAAGGGGACCCCCCTACCTGTCACCCCTGAGATGGAAAGAGTCAAGCGCAATCAAGAAAACTTTAGCTCGGTATTTGCGAGACAGTTCCTTTAACTCCATATTAAAAAGAATTAATTTCAATAAGGCAAAAACTTTTACTGTTTGTCCCTTTATAATAATTTTTAACAAATTCTTTGAAAAAGCAAAAACAAAACAAACTCACCAACTGAATCTTTCTGTCCTAGATTATTTTACTTACCATTTAATCTCAATGCTTTGTCCTTTCTTTATGTTAGATGCATAGGTGTATCTGATTAACTTGGTGTCTGTATGTGCTGTTAGGAACTGGACTGGTGGGCTAGGCAGGTGCTCTACTGCTTAGAGCCTTCCCTTAACACTCTGAATTGGTTCCTTTCCTTTACAGTGTTGCTAGTTTTGGTACTTTTGAAATTAACTGATTTCCAAACACCTAAACCTTGGAGCTGGTATTTACTTGGGAATCTTTCAATCTGATGTTTCTTAGTTAGCGTAACAAGAAAAGACACTGATCCAAGGCTTGGGGGGTCAGTTTGGCGGGTGGCATGGGGGCCCATAATTCCCTTGTTTGGGAAAGTGGAGACCTTTACTACAGGTCCCACCTGGATAAACAGCAAAGAAAAATATTCAGCGTTGGAACAATTGTCCTAAACAAGCCATTTTATGACTAGAAATCTATGCTTTCCTAAAAAAAAAAAACAAAAAAAAAAACAGGATCTTACTATGTAATCCAGGATGGTTTGAAACGTGCTAACCTCTGGCCTCAGCCTCCCTAGTGCTAGGACCATAGGCAGGTTTTTCTTTTTTAAGCACGCCAATTAAGTCAGGATACATTCATATACGCTATTGTGTTTCTAATTATTAACTGATGTTTCAGAAAAAATTCCAATAATAAATAACCTGTGGTCCTTCCATATAAGGAACTTCTGGGCCTGACATGGAAATTCACGTATCCTCTGAAAATGTAACTAGATCCACGCTGGGGAGGAGGGTAGATCTGAAATGTGCGTCATTTTAGTGAAGTACTTCCTAACAGTTTGGCACTATCACACGTTTGATCAGTTAACTCCCTTTGAGTCTCCCTTTTCTTTTGTTCCTAATTACTTCTCACTAACTTGTCAATTGCAGTGCATTTTCGTTGTACGCTGATATGTCTTTTGGGGTATTCCGTTTACTGGTTTTCCTATGAGTTCATTTTTTCCTTTCTTGGGAAAGGTATTGCTTCTTAAATTTTATTTTTATTATTTATATATTACAGTGTGTTCTTGTGTATCTATTTGAAATTAATTATTATAATGTCCCTGTTCAATTTTTCTCATTGTCAAAGTATGATTTGTGTTATCTACACAGGTTATAGTAAACAATATTGTCTAGTGGTGCCCAGGCCTTTTAGATACTATGGGAAAGACTGTACTGTATACTAAATACAGACTTTTGGACTTGATCGTTTCTGTAACCTTAACAGACTTAATGTAGTGAGAGATCACAGATTCAGTCTGTAGTTGTAAATGCCTATTATGCTCTAAGACAAATGTTTTATGTAGGAAAAAAAAAAGCACTATTTGCTGACTGATAAAGTTATCTCTGGCGTACTGAGCATGTCTATGCTCTTATGTAACAGTTTGCATTTCTCCCTTAATTCTGTGGGTTGGAGTAGAAGGATGAGCAGGTGAGGTTGTACTTATCACACAGCTGGCCAGGGCAGGGGGCGTGGCTTTTCCTGCTCTGACTGCCTGTGTTCTCCTCCGGTGCTTTCTTGTGTCATCCAGGTGTTGTATAAAGAAAACCTTGGGAAAGGGATTCCAATCCCCATCACTCCAGAGATGCAGAGAGTCAAGCACAATCAAGAAAACTTTAGTTCGGTATTTAAAACAAAACAAAACCCAAAACCCTTTAACTGTCCTTTAAAATGCTATTAAAAAAAAAAAAAGATTAATGGCTAGAACTTTAAAATTTAATTAACTCATCCCAGTTTTAAAATGATGACCTGTTTTGTATCCAACTTAATGCTGCCATTCCCCGTGATTCAGTTTCCTTGCCTTGGTTAAACATTAACCTGGTCATTAAAAGTTTTCCAGAGTAAAAAAATAAAATAAAATAACACCATCGCGTGTCTGAGCAGCTGTGGTCACCTTGCTTTGGCAACTTTCATGGGAGCATGAGGCTTCAGAGTGCCAGTCGTGAAGATCCACCCTCGCTTCCTATCCTAACCTCCTGTCTCCTGACATGGTCCTCCTGAAGTTTCCTTCTTAGCATCCTATTATTACTACAGTTACCTTAAAAGTAATTGTCCCCAGTGTGTTCACCCAGACTAAAAATCACTTTGACTTCTTTGGAAAGTCAACAAAAATACGTATGAATCCTCCCATTGATCATACTTACAAAACTCAAACATTCTTCACATGGTTTATGAAAGTAACTTCCTTGGTTTGGTTCGCGTCTCCCGTTTTTCTCTCATAATGACAACTAATTTCTCTTTTCATAGTGCTCTTTATTGCTTATGCTGAAGAAATGAGCTCAAACAACAAAAATAACAGAACTCCTTTAAATGTCTTCGTTTCTGTGGTTTCTTCCTGCAATCCTTTTGTCTTACAGGGTGACGCTTCCGACTATTTCCCCAGCCCTAACTGCTCTTCCTCCCTCCTGTCCCACAGCCACCCGCTCTGCTCTACAGAGAGGGAAAGTGACTGATGGCTCTTTCTGTTCTGCATGCTTTCCTATCACATAGGTGCTCTACAAAGAAAACCTGGGGACAGGAACCCCAATCCCCATCACTCCAGAGATGCAGAGAGTAAAACTCAATCAAGAAAACCTTAGCTCGGTATTTTGGAAAGAAAAGAGGGGAAGACACCATCTAACTGCAGAACCAAACTCACCGTTAAACCCTCTTCCTTCCCTTCCTTTGCTTCTAACGTATCTTTGTAAATGGATATTCGTCCTCAGTTTACGTTTTGATTTTTTTTAACTTCACCTGATGATTTAAAACATTTTTTAAATGAGTAAACATTTTAGTTTTGTGGATAACAAAACCAAGTTCTAACCGTCTCAAACCCCTGCAACTGATTAGGATGTGCTATGCTCACACAAATGGGGCAGGGAGAGAGTAGGGGACCTGACAGTGTGGATGACTTAACAGCCTTTCCTAGCTAGCAGTTTAGGTCCTTGCTTCCGTGACTCACAGCTTCCCTGGCCCAGTAACAGCTTCCTTAAATAGCACATGGTCTTGTGAGCATAGAACTCCCAGCTCCTGTGTTATTTTATACCAAAGAGGTTGACCTTACCTTCAAATGTCACTTACCATCGTTTCTCTGATGCTTTCTCATCGTACAGGTGCTATACAAAGAGAGCATGGGCAAGGGAACCCCTTTACCTGTCACTCCAGAGATGGAGAGGGTCAAACACAATCAAGAAAATATTAGCTCGGTACTCTGACAAAAAAAAAATGACTTTCATAATTTTAAAACTACTTCAATGACTTAAAATAATCCCTATTAATCCTACTTTTGAAAGCACATTAAGCCTTGGCGATTTCTTGACACTTATTCTTCATTCTTACCTGGCCTTACCTTATTTCATAACAAAATTGCTTTATTCCATTTAAAATTCTAATATTGAGGTAACAGATTTTCCTGCAAAATATTCTGCTCCTTTCTACCCAAACTTATTCCTGCTGTACCCAAAGTCTCTTTGTTTTGTGTGCTTGAGAAATTGGGGGTAGAGTGTTTTGAGGTGAAACAGAAATTATATAATGGGTCCTTCTTAAATATTGACATCTTTGATGGCTTGGGGTTCTAATTTACCCCACCTGACTTGAATCTTTTGTAGTGCATAGGATTGGTCTGCTGACCCTTGCACAGGCTAAGGTGTCCTCTTACACTGAGCTATATCCCAAGCCCTACTATGACAGATATGGGCAAAGAGACCTTGGGCAAGTAGCTCCTGATCTTCACCCATAGAAAATGATGTAAACTTCACCCAGTGGTGTTTTTCACAATTGAGTAAGTTGCTGAAAAAGGAAAACACATCACCAGAAGGGCTCCCTGTCTTAGTGATCTTAGTTTTGGTTTCGTTGTTTTTACTGTGATCTTCAGTGCTAGCTGTAACAATCTACTTCCCCCAAGCTTGTGTTCTCTGGGATTAATCTGTCAGTGGCTGAGAAATAAGGTTTGTATGGATGTCAGTGAAGTCATCCCTCAGCCTTTAAACCACCTGAACGATTCTCTGGTCCATCAGAACCACCTGGGAGCTGGTTAAACCAGGCTTCTGGGTCTGGCCTGTGCTCCCTTTGCTTTGTCAGTAGCTGCCGGCACATTTCTAGTAAGTTCTCAGCTGATAGTGACCAGCTATTCCAGGGCTTAGAGAACTTCTGGAAGAGAATCCCTCCTTAGTGCCACCTCCCAAGTGCCCTGGGCACCTAGGGCACTGAGGGAGACATGGAAGTTGAGGATTTATCATGACACGTGTCTTCTGCTTGTACATGCTGGGAATGTAATTGATGAAAACATTTCTCATGGCTGATAAGTATGAATATTTAGTGAACTAAATAAGCAGAACAGAGGAGAGTAAGATAAACACTTGCGGGGGGCGGGGGGTGGGGGTGTGTCTACAACTTTATTCCGTATGAGAGCCTGTGCTGCAAAAAATGCCCATTAAAGAGCCGTTGTATTGGGGCAACTTCAACCTCCATGGTACAAGCCCTCATGGTAACCCCAACTTGATGATGTGTGAGTGGACAGTCACATACTAGTGGTAAAATGATGGTAGTGCTTCCTCCTTTCTGAAACATCACAGTTCTCACTTGCAGTCTGTGAGTTTCAGTGCAGGGGGACCATAGAAATGTGTGTTTGGGTCCTGCTCTAACTACAGTCAAGTTCTCCTTTGAAAACAGACTGCTATCTAACCTTAGCACCTAAATGATTTGGTGTCCCACCGCCCAAGGCCTTGTCAAAATTGAATGTATTATTCTATTTGTTCTTTTGGTAATTGTAACTCTTTTGTTGTTGTTGTGTCTCCTTTTGGATTTTTGGATCCACTGGACTCGTTTAGGTGTTATACAAAGAAAATGTGGGGAAAGCCACCCCAACCCCTGTCACTCCAGAGATGCAGAGAGTCAAACGCAATCAAGAAAACATTAGCTCGGTATTGTCTTGAGAAATGAAAGTGCTTCTAATTTTGCAAAGTAACTCTTGTTGCAGTTTGGCCTGCTCTTAATCCCATTTAAGGTTAAAATCAAATAAAGTGCCAGTTATGCTTTAATCTCCTCTAAACAGCACACGGCCCTTATCATTGCCATTAACTGGTTTTGCTTTTTTCTTGAAAGCTAGTCTCACTAATAGCAGTAGGCTACACTTACTGTTTTCCTCTCCTCCCCAGCTATATTTATATTTCATAGTGAGCATTGCCTTCCGGTGAGTGGCTTCTAGCTTCAACTTTGTTTCTCACAGGTGCTATACAAAGAAAACATGGGGAAAGCAACCCCCACACCCTTTACTCCTGAGATGGAAAGAGTCAAACGCAATCAAGAAAACTTTAGCTCGGTATTTGAGAGGGAAAATGAACCATTAAATTTCTAACAAGCCTGACCATCGTGGCTACACCACTAATTCTTCTCACAGTGTTTCCAAGACTTGTGATACCTTGGCCACTTCAAACCAATGACCCACCCTTGCTAGTTCACACTGAGTTCAAGTCTCCTCTCTTGCTTTCTACTGTTAACATTTTAATGGCTTTCTCTTCTTGAGGTGTTTCTTATACTGTGTGACATGATTGGGCCATAACAACAGCGAAGTTCTGACTTTTCAGAATTGTTTCCTCCGCTTTCTGATGTTGGGATGCTCTCTTGGCTCCTCTAGGTATTGTACAAAGAGAATATGAGAAAAGCAACACCAACACCCGTCACTCCAGAGATGGAGAGAGCTAAACGCAACCAAGAAAACATTAGCTCGGTATTTCCCAAGAGAGCAGTGGAGCAACTTGGAATTAACATTTTAACATCATGAAAACATGCCTTTTTGACTCAACTGAAAAAGACACTAAAACTTAAAACAAAGATAATGCAACATCTTGGAAAATGTTTTCATATCATAAAAATGTGTACTTCTTTTCACTGAAAATTCACACTAAAATTAATTCAATCATGCTTTTCCATTTCAAATGATCATACTAAACATAGGATAATTGTCAATGGCTTTGTTCCTCTTACACTTGACTCTAAGGTAGTTTTTCATAACCAGCTATAACAAATTGACCCCTAACACCATCTACCATCTGCTTTTATTTCTAAGGTACTTTATTAAATGGGTAATACTCAGAAATTACTATCTTCACTTTGATATTCTTGTGTTTTGTGTCTGGAAAACTCTGATTTTGGTTTCGGCATATTGGTTTATGTGATCTGGTCATTATCTATGAAAAATGGCTACATGCTTAGAAGGCATGTCTTTCCAGTTCCCTTCCCTATCAGATTTAACGCAAAATGCCATCAAATATTCTGGCACTGGTATTGTAATTACAAGTAAATTCAAGAAGGCACTTTCTTCCTCTTTTTTTTTTTTTCTTATTTATACTGTGCCCCTTCTCCTTTGGAAATGAAGCATTTTCATTTCCAAAGTTGAAACAAGTCTTGTATCTTTTAATGCCAGCCTTGCCAGTCCTTGTGCTGATCTGGTACACCTGATCCAGTACCTGGCTACTGTCTACTGACTTAAATTTACCTCACTAGTCCTTGAGCATGAGAACTAGAAGAGCCCCATGCCATGTATTCATGCATGTCTCTCCTCCACAGGTTCTTTACTCTGATAGCTTCCGGAAGCAAATACAAGGTAAAGCTGCCTATGTGCTGGATACCCCAGAGATGAGACGGGTTAGGGAAACTCAACGGCACATCTCAACAGTAAGTTAGAAGTTCTTTTTTAAAATATATATTAATGTATAACTTTTGCACTAACCAAGGACAATACAAGTAGTAAACAGCGAATCCCTACTCTGATCTACCCAATGGACAGGACATTCTCCACAGTTAGGTGGAGAGCGGGGACTGACTCTAACGTGAACTCTGGTGCCCCATATTTGACCACCTCCCCTTGGTCAAAAGAAAGAATAAGCAGGCTGCCAAGATGAGACTTGATGGCCTATGACCATATAGTGGGGGAGGAGGTCCCCCTCGGTTTTAGACCTAGGGGAGGGGAATAGGGTGAAAGCGAGAGGGAAGGAGGAGCGGGAGGATACAAGTGATGGGATAACAATTAAGTTTTAGTCTGAATAAATTAATAAAATTAAATTTTTTAAAATGTGTATGTATTGCCTGCCTGTCTGCCTGTGTACTATATGTGTGCAGTAGCTGCAGAGGCCAGAAAAGGATATTGAATCTCCTGGAAATGGAGTTACATGTGTTTGTGAATTACCTCATGTGTGATAGGAACTGAACACAGGTCCTTTTTGAGAACAACATGTGCTCTTAACCGCTGAGCCATCTCTCCAGCCACACAAGTTATCTGATTGGCTGTCCAGCCTGCTGGGATATATTCAGAGACGACCAAACTACCATAGTTTCATAAAGAAAATTCCTATTTCAGGTAAAATATCATGAAGACTTTGAGAAACACAAAGGCTGCTTCACACCAGTGGTGACAGATCCTATCACTGAGCGAGTAAAGAAAAACACACAGGACTTCAGTGACATTAACTATCGAGGTATTCAGAGAAAGGTGGTAGAAATGGAACAAAAACGGAATGACCAGGATCAAGATACTATTACAGGTAATTGGAAACAAAATGACAGAATTGTATCAATTGCCAAGGGACTCAAATCTGTGAAAGAAACCCCGGTCTGCAAAGCTGAGATATCAGTGGCATCGTCTGCCATCTTGGTTGTGAGGAGACCAAAACCTAAGCCAAACAGGAGCAGCCCAGCCTTCCTGTGACTGCTGACTCTCCCACTTGGATCTCAAGTTACAGACAAACACAAGAACACGTGTTCTGACCACCGGCTTTTCCTTTCAGGTCTCCGTGTCTGGCGTACTAACCCTGGCTCAGTTTTTGACTATGATCCAGCAGAAGACAACATTCAATCCCGAAGTTTGCACATGATTAATGGTATGCACACCCTCAGTGATTCATGACATAACCACCACCGTCTCGTGGATTAGAGTCAATGAATGTTCCTTACCTCCAGGGTTTTTCATCTTCAGAGCTTGCTCACTGACTGGTGGGCCAAACTAAGCATGTTGAGTTTAGGAGAAGATTTTGACAAACTGTCTCACTTCATGGCTCCTTCAGGTCCCATTATCATTTTTGTTTTCCTAAAATTAGTCTTGTTAGAGAAAAGGTGATAAAATACATAGGTGAAGAGAACATGCACACTCACCAGGAACATTGTGAACTACTTGTGTTAGGGGCATATTCACAAGACTAGTGGGACATACTCATGCTGTCTGCTCACATACAGAATAAACCAGTGGGCCAGACAGCACTGTGTACTCCTTTAATCCCAGTAATTGAGAGGCAGAAACAAGCAGATCTCCTTGAGTTTGCTCTACACATTGAGTTCCAGGCCAGCCAGTTTTACACGGTGAGACATGATTTTTGTTCATTTTGAAGTATCATGTTGCGCTGTTCTTTAAAGGTTTATACTGTAGTCTGTAGATAGAGAGACCAGTAATAACTCCTGGTTCTACCCTGACATGTGCAATTTTAAGGGTGTGCCCACACTACAGTGGGACGGAGGAAAGGCATCTCCATCCATCTGGAAGTGAGGGAGGTCTTTCTGGAGAAACCTAAAATGAAGTATGAATGTGATTGCTCTCTCTAGTCATTGAAGTGAGCCAGGAAAGGGGTGCGGTGATGGGAAGGCCCATAGTTAAAGACAGACTTGAGTCTGAAATCTCCTTGTGTCACCTAAGTCTCATCTGTAGAGTAAGAACAACTAATACACTAGAAAGATTGTATGTAAGCCATAGAAAACCACATAGAACCACCATGCTTGACAAAAACAAATGAATGCAATGGAGGCATCACTGCTGTAGAAATCTTATCTTTGCTACATGTTTCCTAGTCCAAGCTCAACGCCGGAGCAGGGAGCAGTCGAGGTCTGCCAGTGCTCTGAGTATCAGTGGGGGCGAGGAGAAGTCTGAACACTCGGAAGCTGCAGACCAGCACCTTTCCACATACAGTGATGGAGGTGCCTTCTTCTCTGCGACGTCAACAGGTACAAGTAGGCTTTCCCAAATGGGCATTGTCATTGCCCACCTTTAATCCCAGCATCTGGGTGGCCTTGGCAGGATGACTGCAAATCTGAGGTCAGTATGTGCGACATAGGGACTGTCTCAAACAAATAAATACAACAATTCAGGGGATGGTACTGACTGACAGCCATGAGGTCAGCTCATAGGTTGTTAATAATCAATCTTTTAAAAGTTATTACTTTCCTGAGAAAGACTAAATTGTGGAGTTTCGTGTTTAATTTTCATAATTTCACTAGCTCTTCTCTTCAGAGGTCATTGAAAAAAAAGACAACATTCCTTGGCTGGTAAACACAGATGAACTGTCTACCATATGCCTTTACAAGCCATTTCTTCTTTGCAGCTTACAAACATGTGAAAACCACTGAGCTCCCACAGCAACGGTCATCTTCAGTTGCCACCCAGCAGACAACACTGTCTTCTATCCCATCACACCCATCTACTGCAGGAGTAAGTAAAGAGAAGCAGGAACAAACTACTAGATGTGTGTGTGTATTTCTTTTTAATTCTGATTATAAAATGTATATATGTATATACATATACATACATAAACACACAGCCTACTGGGTTCATAAAGTGTTGCTTATGTGAATTTTTAGGGCTGACCACTTGGTATTAGATAACCAATGAAGGACCTCATTCCAGCCTGATTCTCCTCTCTCATTAACTACCTATAAATCTTCATTTAGGTCTGTAAGATTCCTCCAATTGTTGTCACTGTTCAGGACTTGTTTAGGCAGTCATATTGTTGACATTTCATGCATGCAGCTCCCCTGTCCTATATATTAGGCATGTCCTGTAGCAGGCATCCTGGTCCTCTGGCTTCTTTGAAGGGGGGTAAGAGCCCATACTCATCTGCAGGCATAAATACTGAGAATACAGTTGGAGATTATACTGGTTTTGGAAAGACACAGTAGTAGGCTCTCCTCTAGTTTCCATTGGGTAGTTGATAGGGAGGAAATTCTCCATTGAGCAGGCCTTAAGTTCAGTTAGATAGTTGTTGGCTATGGTCAAGACACAAGTGTCATTATTGTCTTTTAGGGATACTTCTCTGTGCTGCTCATGGCTGTAGTTCATAAGCATCACAGCTGCGTAGGGCAGTTGATTTCCTCACTTGGAAGCTTGCACAGCACCTTCAGATATTATGAGAGTCATCCTCAAGAAGGAGACTTTGAGGTCTGATCCAGCTAGACCCACAGTCTTGTATCTGAAGTGGGTAGTGTCTTCAGCAATAGGAACTTAACCTTACTGGCAAGCAACCAAGAACAACAGGAACAGGCTATATGGTTTTGGGGATCTCTTGAATTCTTCTACCTACAACTCCAAAGGAGGTGTTTTTGGTTTTGGTTTTCATTCCTGGTACTGGGGTTTTTGTTAGACAGTCTATGGCTCTTATGGTAGCATTACCATCCCAGTGATATCACCTCACTAAAAAAGTATATGTAAGCTGGGCATGGTGGTACACACCTTTAATCTCAGCACTCAGGAGGCAGAGGCGGGAGGATTGCTGTGAGTTCAAGGCCAGCCTGGTCTACAAAGTGAGTCTAGGACAACTAAAGCTACACAGAGAAACTGTCTCAAAAAACAAAAACCCAAAATTTATCAATTACATGTAATTATACATCATATGGACATAAAAGGATCGTCTATGGTTTTTTATGTATACAGTGCTCTGCCTGCATGTACACCTGTAGGCCAGAAGAGGGCATCAGATCACGTTATAGATGGTTGTGAGCCACCATGTGGTTGCTGGCAGTTGAACTCAGGACCTCCAGAAGAGCGGTCAGTGTAGTTAACCTCTGAGCCATCTCTCCAGGCTGCCTATGGTTTTTTCAAACAGCCTCAGCACTCTTTATCCCTCCCATCGCCCCCAGCACCTGTGCCCTGCTGTTCCCGCTCTAGACCCTCACTCCACGTCCTTTATTTCCACTTCTTTCATTGTTTCTGCAGTTACTCCAGGCAATGCATTATCTTTCTGGGTCTGGGTTACCTTGCTTAGTATAACCTGCAGTCCATCCATTTACCTGCAGATTTCAATGTTTTGTGTGTGTTTAACTGAACAGTACGCCATTCGGTATATATATATATGTTCATCATCCCTTCATTAGTTAAAGGACTTTTGGGCCTCTGCAGGTCCTAGCTTTTGTTGAGTAGAGCAGCAATGAACTTGGGTGAGCAAGCATCTGCAGAATAGGATCACTGAATACTTTGAGTGCATGCCAAGAAGTGTGGGATGGGCAAACCATACAGAGCTATTTCTCCACACTGATTTCCATAAAGGCTACATCAGTTCATAATCTGACCAACAATGAGGGTTCCCCCCACTTTCCCACATCCTCACCAGCATGTCAATTGTTTTCTTGATCTTAGCCATTATGATTGCTGTAACATCAAATCTCTAAGTTGTTTTAATTTTCCCAATTACTAATAATGTTGAATCCTTTTTGAGATACTACTTAGCCATTTTTATTTATTCTCAGAAGTTTCTGTTCAGAGCCACAGTCCTGTTTTTGTTTTTAATTGGATAACTAGTTTTCTTAGCCTTTTTAAAAAATTCTTTATGTATTCTGGTTATTAATCTTCTATCTAAAGTATAGCTAGCTAAGATTCCCTCCCGGTCTGGATTTCCTCTGCACTCAAATTTTTCATTTGCTGCAGAGAACTTTTTAGTTTTATGAGACCCTACTTGTCAACTGTTGGCCTTTACTCCAGGGCAAATGGATCTTATTCACAAAATCTTTTCCTATATCTATAGCTTGCAGCATTCTGCCTACTCTTTCTTCTAGCAGTTTCAACATTTCAGGTTTCATATTGAAGTCTTTTACCCATTTGCAGGGTTATAGAGACAGGTCTAATTTCACTTTTCTACATGTGGGCATTGAGTTTTCCTAGCACCAAATTTTCTGTTTGTGCTGTGTTTGGCACTTTGCATGTGTTTGACACTTTGATCAGATGGCTGAAATTATGTGAACTCGTGGTTTGATATTGTTTTCGTTGAGCTAAACATCTATTTTTGCTCCAGTACCACAGTTTTTATTACTATAGCTCTGCAATATATCTTGAAATCTAGTGATAATCCCTCCAATCTTGTTCTTTTTGCAGAAAATTGTGGCTATCAGGGTCTTTTGTGATTCATATGACATCTTCGGGATCTTGGTTGGGACTGCATTGAGGCTGTCCACAGCTTCTGGAAGGATGATCTTTTTCACAGTATTAATACTTCTAATACATGAGCAGCGTGGAAGTCATTCTATTTTCTAGTATTTTCCTCAACTTGTTCTTCAGTCATCTAAAATTTCAAAGTAGGGGTTTTGTTGGTTCCGATTCTTTACCAATTCTACTTTATTAGGGATTTATTAAAAGGCATGTACTGGGGTCTGGAGAGATGGCTCAGAGGTTAAGTGCACTGACTACTCCTCCAAAGGTCGTGAGTTCAATTCCCAGCAACCACATGATGGCTCACAACCATCTATAATGTGAACTGATGCCCTCTTCTGGCATGTGGATGTACATGCAGGCAGAATACTATATACATAAATAAATCTAAAAAAAAAAAAAAAAAAGGCATGTACCTACCTTACAACCCAACTACCCTAAATATGAGGGAAAGGAGATTAAGGAAAACAAGAATGAAACCTTCTGGGTATCAGTTCCGCAAAGCAATTCCCCTGGTGTAATTCTCAGGAGTCTAGCAGATCTGACAAAAGCAGCCTGTCCGCAGACCAAACCTGGAGGTCTCTACCGAGCTCGCCACTGCTGCCAACTCCTCCAACTGCCCGGGCCCTGGTCCAGAACCTCCAATTTCTTTCTCTGGTCTCCCAATGTCCTTCTCTGTTTCTGTCTCGCCCCACCCCCCACCTCCCACCTCCTAATCTATGATCCTTTTAGTAATACAATACCCTGCCCGGAATCGCAGACCCCTTTGTCTTAGGCTGATCCTTCCTTTTTCTGAGTCTCAGTGGAGTCAAGCATCCCAAAACTGTTTTCACCTTGGGGCCAGACTAGGGGAAGGTTACATGCTCTTCACAAGGTTCAAAATAGGTTTTTCACCTCCTTCGTTAAGTTTATTCCAAGATATTTTTCTTGAAGTTATTGTGAATAGGAATGTTTCTATGACCTGCCTCAATATGCTTGCTGTTGTTGGCTACTGAGTTTTCTAAGCTGATTGTGTGTGCTGCCACTTTGCTAAAAGTATTGGGTCATTTCTGTAAGTTTTATGATCTATATATAATAGCTGCAAATAAGTATTATTTGAGTCATTTTCAGACTTACAAGCCTTTAATTTCCTTCTCATCTTAGAACTACAGCTAGTGCTTCAAGGCTATGGGTTTGTCAAATACAGCCTTTGTTGTATTGAGGCATATTCCCTTCAGTCACAAAGAAAAAGACCTTTTTCTATCTATTAGGATAACCATATAAATTTGTCTACAAGTTCATTGACGTGACTTAATATATTGACTTCCATATATCGAACCATCCCTACATCTCTGGGATGTGTGCTTGTATTTGCATTAAAGATTTCTGTCTCTATACACTACTAGCCTATAGTTGGTTTTATGTTGTTTTATCTTTACCTAGTTTTGGTATTCGAGTGACACTGGCTTCATAGAAGTAACTTGGAACTGCCCTTCTGTTTCTAACATCTATTTAAACGATTGTAGAAGTCTTTGCTGTTAACCTGTCTGGGCTTTTAGTAGCCAAAAGGCCTTCCGCCAAGCTTTTAATCTCATTTGTTATATAGGTCTACTCAAATTTGTATTCTCCTTCATTTAACTTTGGTGCCTTTCAGATTTTCTAACTTTAACGGACTTTATTTCATTTAAATGGATTTTGTTTTTAAATACTTTCTAATAAGCCAGAACTTTAGTGTCTGTTAGTATCAGAGATAAACAAGGGAAGCCTGATAATTTGGGGGTCTTCTATTTCTTTTGGTTAGTTGGGCCAAGGGTCTGTTGGTTTTTGTTTATCTCCAAAAAAAATCATCTCTTAGATTCATTCTTTTTCTGTAATTTTGTCCCATTAATTTTTACCCTGACTTTTATTTCATCCTGTCTACTGGGTTTAGTGTTTTTCCAAAGGTTTAAGCTGTTACCATTAGAACATTTACTTACACTTTTTTTTAACTCAAAAATATTTTTCATACAACATATTTTATCCTATTTTCCTCTCCCCCCCAACTTTTATATTTTCCTTTTAGGACTGCTTTTAATGTGTCCCAGTAACTTGTTGTCATCTTAACTGCAGAATGTTTCTTTCCTTCTTGATTTCCTTGACCTAATTGTCATCAACTAATGTTGTTTAATCTCCATTAAGTTCATTAACTACTAAACATTTGTTTACTGTTTAATACTCATTACATTGTGGTCAGAACAGATAAATGAAATTATTTCAATTGTTCTGAATTTGGTTAAAATTTGCTTTGTGTCCCAGGATATGGTCTATTTTAGAGAAATGTCTTATTTGCTTCGTTGTTTTCCATCCTTTCACTTTAAGGTAGTATATACTTACCCAAGTCTCCTGATTAGAGAATTGAGGCAGGTAATATCAGTTTGGGGGCGGGGTGATATAGAGTCGCTTGCTGTCTGGGGTCATGGTCCTATCTTATACTTCAGTAATTACAGCTTCATTTGCTTTGTTCCTATAGCCTCTCAGTTATGCTTACTCTTCAGTCCACAACAGTGCTTCCGATATTCTCTGGAAAGCTGTTCGGTGGATCAATGAGAGGACGAAAGCGCAGATGCGAGTTATTTTTTGGTTTTTTTCCAGAGTTTCTCTTGTGTAGCCTTGCTGTCCTGGACTTTGTAGACCAGGCTGGCCTCGAACTCAGTGATCCGCCTGCCTCTGCCTCCTGAATGTTGGGATTAAAGGTGTGCACCATCAAGCCTTTGTATAAGCTGACCAGTCATCCATAAACAGAGTAGGACAACATGTAAAGAAAGCTTTGTCAGTCTCAGCCTAGCCCAATGGGGAATGGCTTTGTCTTGGAGGCCTTTTATTTTTCCCCTATACTTATTCATGTATGCAGCATAAAAGACACTGGATCCCCTGGAACTGGAGTTACAGACAGTTGTAAGCCACTAGGAACTCAACTCCGATACTCAGAAAGAACAGGAAATGCTCTTAATGACTGAGCCCTCTCTCTCCAGCAGGAAAAATCACTCCTATATCTCCCTTGGGGAAGTCTTTATTCATAGTGTTAGTACTTTTGGTGTTGAGTCGGAAGCCTTGATATATTCCAGGTATAAATTAATCAGCATATGATTTGCAAATATTTTATGGTTTTCTTTGTTGGTTGTTTTGGTGGTAGCTACAAACTGTCCTTTTTAACTTGTTTATGGAAAAAGTCATATGCTCTTACCTATAGATGCCATTTTTCTTTTGTTTTCATTCCCATGAATAGAAAATCTTCCGTGCCATGTATGACTATATGGCTGCAGATGCAGATGAAGTATCCTTCAAAGATGGAGATGCTATAGTGAATGCCCAAGCGATTGATGAAGGCTGGATGTATGGCACCGTGCAGAGGACCGGCAGGACCGGCATGCTCCCGGCCAACTATGTGGAAGCTATTTAAGCACTTCAAGATCTCGATCAGGCTGCAGTATCTACATTTCAGTGGAGACTTCAGTGTAACCGCCCACTCAAGCTGCCTAATGTTTTCACCTATATCAGTATCATTTAATGTGTTACCATCTCTTCTATAGAAACCAAACATTAATTCATCTTTTCAGTTCTTAAACTAGACTTAGAGCTTCCTTTTTTCTTGATTTTGCACATGAAACTAGAGACAGTAAACATGTAAAAGCTCATCTTGAAAATTACCATTATCAACTCTTTCAGTTTTAAATTGTTTCACAACAGAATTTTAATAGCTTCTGTAGAGTCATGTAACCAAAACAGCTTTCCCAATTATAAAAATATTTTAACATTATTCTGAACATGCCAAACAGTAAAAGAAAAGGAGAGCAAACCACCTTTCTCATGTTTACTAAGTGCTGATGCTTGTGTTTCTAATCTCATTTACGAAAGTTATAAAGATGGCAGTCAAAATAAACTGTTGAGGAACTGGAAACTAATAAAATCCATAGTACCAAAGCAAACTGCTCATGGCTAAACTTCAATTAAGTCTGAGTTTAAAAGTTACCTAAATTTGGGGCTGGAGCGATGGGTTGGTGGTTAAGAGGCACTGGCTGCTCTTCTAGAGGACCTTGTTTGAGTCCCAACATCCACATGGCAGCTCACAAACACCTTTAACTGGAGCCCCAGAGATCCCATGCACATGGTGCGCGCGCGCACGCACACATACCCACACACAGGACAAAACACCTACGTGCATAAACAATAAAATTAAACATCAAACCAAACCAAAAAAGTTACCTGCTTCTTAATGTACTGATAGAAATGAGAAACAAGACATTCTCCGAATGATCACATCTGATTTCGTTTCTTAATTCTTTTCGGCTAACACGGGGCGAGTCTCTTGATTAGTAGAGAACTGAGGCAATTAACTCTAGCTTCTGGAGTTGGCATTAATCCACACTTAGTTCAAGTAGAGAATCCTCCTCTACCTATCAGCTATCCTCAAGATGCTTAATCTTGCTGGTTTGATTAGCTCTCCAGCCAACCAGTGCACTCCTCCTGTAACTTCAAGTAAATCTTCTTAGTGACACTTCACTCTGAATCCCACAAAGTTCTCAACATTAGCCACGTCCTAGAAGGGGGCAATCGCCTAATGCCCCGACTTACACCCATCACCCTGCTTCATGCCCAATACAGAGACACAGACACACCATCCACTTGTGCTATTTTTACCAGTGTCGCAGATTGGAAGGCATCCTGTGGCTCTCCACTACCACACAAGAAAGACTACCAGCTAATTTTTCCACCTCCTAATTGTAATAAAGGGAAGAGATTAGCTAACACTTGTGCCAAAATGTGTTTTGGATTGCATCACACCCCACACCCTGCCCCAATCGTGGTTAGATGAGATTAGCCAAGTAGGCCTGCTGTCCTTTCAAAGGGAGTTTGGACAAAAAGGCTCATAGGGAGACAAAGATTTGAGTGATGGTTCTCGAAGACAAAAAAATGCCCTGAGCTACCAGGAAACCTGGAAAGCAGCACAGAACTTTGACCTCAGCTTTGAAATCATTCAACCTGACACCTTTGAAAAGAAACTTAAAAGTGGAGATGCTGGGGTGCTGTCCCAGTTTGCTTTCTATCATGATAATCACCATGACGACAGCAACTTGAAGCCAAGGCAGGAACTAAAGGCAGGCATCGGGCAAGAACCAAGTAGAAGGCCATGATGAAACGCAGCTCAATTGGCTTGATCCACACAGCCTGTTCAGGCTGCTTTCTTACTATACACCCCAGGGGCGCCTGTCCAGGGATGGCACTGCTCGTATAATCTGACATAGGCATTTTCAGTTGAGGTTCCTTCTTTCCAAAAGACTCATTTGTGTCAAGGTAACAAAAACTAGCCAGCATAACTGACCCCTTGTCAATCTGACAAAATCATCACTGTATAACCATAACCCTTATTTCTAAATCTCACATCGATATCACAATATAAAACACACAAAACTTTGTGGTCTTTAAACATTTCAACAGTTCAATAAAAGTCTAAGGTGTCTTTAAAGGCAACATCTCTAACTGTGGGTTGGGGGGGGGGGGGGGGAGGGGCGCTAAACACACTTCTTGTTCAAAGAGGGAAGAACCAGGGCATAGTTCCAGCCAAAGGGAAAAAAAAAGTCTCAAACTGTATTTCAAATAGCTCAGTGTCCACTGTCTCACAGGGCTTGGGAAGTTCCACTTCTCCAGCCCTGCCATTTGGTGTCCAAGCAGCCTGTCTTGTAGCCTCAGGCAGGTTTCACTTCACACCTGCCAGGCATGGACTCTCTGATAGGACGGTGTCTCAGTTACTGATGGCCCCACGATACCATTGCAACTGTGGCTGTACCTTCCCCAGTGGTTTCCTGGCCTCTCCACCAGGTCTCCAACCCTACCACCACAAGGTGCCAGGCCTCAGCTTCGATAACCCCTTCCATCTTGTAGCTTTTGTGCAGAAAAAACTAGTACCAGGTGGGAGACTTACACATTACTCAGCTGCCAGCTTGAGATGCCTTCTTGGTGCCCTCAGAAGCACAGCTCTGGGTGCTGAACCCAAAGAAATAGTTCCCAGATGATGCTCATCTTTTCTTAACTCATTTTTTTAACCCAGCTAGCCAACACCAATTCTCAGTAAAAACAAGATTTTAACTTCAGTGGTGCCTAATCAGCATCTAATACAAACGATTTCTCAGTCTCAGCTCATCAGAAACCAGACTCCTACTATAAAATATCACTCAAATGAGAAATAGGAGCACTTGAGGGACTCAAACTTCCATCTGAAACCTCAAACCTACAAAAAGGCCTTAATCACCTGCATTTTTCTGAGCATTCCTATCTTCCAAGTACCCCCAGAGCAGCACTCAAAATGGTTTCCATCCAATAGTTCCAAACACTTCAGTATCCTCCTTATGGGGAAATGTGTCACAACATCCCACGCTTCTGCCACCAACTCCCATACGAGTCAGTTTTTTTGTTTTGAAACATGGTTTCTCTGTGTGGCCTCTGCTGTCCTAGGACTCGCTCTGTAGAACCGACTGACTGGAACTCAGAATACCTACCACCTTTGTCTCCTATTTTATAAAGGATAACTGCTATGGGGAATAAAAATGTTCAGTCCAATCTATCTGATCACCTACCAAATATGAACTGTATGTAGGCTAATTTCAGATTACTTTACTGTCATCAAAATAGGAAAACATCCAAACACACGATCACCACAATACAGCTACTTCTGGATACTAAAGATTTTTGTTTTTCATCTGCTTCAAATACTTTTTAAAAATTTAAATTCTTCCCAAAAGTTTAGAACAATGAAGAGGAAGTGGGGCTGGAAAGATGGCTCAGTACTCCTCTAGAGGACCAGGTTCAATTCCTAGCACCCATATACCAGCCCACAACCATCTGTGACTCTAGTGCTAGGCCCTCTTCTGGCAAACATAAACGTAGGCAAAACACCACACACACACACGACTAGATTATCCGTGGGTTTCTATACTCAATTCCAGTTTCTTAGAAAATTCTTACTCTATAAAGTAAGTAAACTGCTTTAGATACTTATTAAACTGTGTACAAAGTTTTGGTAATCTATTGTCTTATGACACTATTATGTTGAACACCCTAGTTATGTATCTTTTTAAGAACACAGGCTTCCTTTTAGGCCGGCATTAACTGCTGGGGATGTAAGCAGGGTACTGACCTAATACTTTGTTAACATTTGTTGAAACAGCCCTCATGGCCTTGATCTCTTGCTCCTGTCTCTACCTCACAAGGTTAGAAAGACACAAACGAACACCCCTCCCTTGATTAGTATTTTAAAATAATCGAGTGATTATAACTCATGTTAATTGTGTTATGTATTATAGAAAAGCATCCATGAACCAATGGCAATTTTCAAAATACACAACTGGTTGTTCTTACACCAAACGGTTTTTATAAATTTTTGATTAAGCAGATGTTGTATGGTAGTGTACAGACATTGTTAAGGACTACACCGAGAAGGCAGAGGCAAGCACATCTCTGCAAGAGGGAAGGCACCCTGATCAATATAAAGAGCCAGGCCTACAACAAAACCCTGTCTCAAATGGTTTTCTTTTCTTTTTTTGGTTGAAGCTGAAGGATCACCATGAGTTTGGCTCCAGTCCTGGCAATAAAGTAAGTTCTATACCAGTTGGCGCTAAAGTACGACTGTCACAAAAACTAATTCAGCTCTCCCGTTTTCCTCTATTCACTCTATCGCTTCCCTGTGCATTAATAAGCACTTTCTATACTCAAAGACAAATCAGCAAAGACACTATTCCCTCTGCTATAACTGAAGCTTAAGTTACATGGGAGAGACTGCTCTTCCTGACATCAGCAAGGAAAATGATCCCTGCACTTCCCAACCACATTAAACAGCCACATTTTATACTAGTAGTACGTTCCAGGGATGTGAGCATCCACAGCTTAGGTCATATCTTCTTTTAATTGAAGGTTTGGTGTATATATAGGAAAAAAAATGTTTCAACAAAACTATAAGACCATCTAAGAACTCAGTGACATCACATAGCTAGCAAGGGCACTTTCACAACCTAACTACAGATCTTAAACTTGAAGGATGTGGACTTTAATGGATACTTCCGAAGAACAATTTATAAAGCCAGGCACATCAGACATAACCATTAACTGAGTGGTCAGAATCCTCAAAATCTATTAACATGCTTATAATCAAAACATTTGGGAGGCTGAAGAAAGAGGGTTGCTTGGGTTTGAGATTAACTGATCATCTACACACAGTTCCAGGACAGCCTGAGCTAGTTTTTGGTAATGAACACAGGCTTCTGCCCCAGCCAAGTGTCACCCCAATAATGCCCACAATTGCCTGCTCACCTAACAAGCTTCCTCTGAAATCAACTACAAATAATCAAATGAAACCTGAGTCTTCTTAAGTTTTAGTCAAAGCTGGAAGCATGGCCAGTAATGGATAGTTTTGTCAAGTATTTCCAGAACTTTATTAATTTTCTTATTTTTATCTAAAACCAACCAAATCCTCCAATTGATATTTGCAGAACATGAACTTATGTTTATTTTAAGCCCCATTCCCTGCCTCCCAGTTTTGGGGTTTTTTTTTAACAGGTTTTTATTCTATAGACCAGGTTGAACTTAAGCACAAAGGAATCATCTGCCTCAGCCTCCCAAGTACTGGAATTACAGCACCTAGTATTAACATTACTGACATTCTAATGACCCTTAAATATGTGACTGAGTTCCTGGTAACTTGCTGAAACAGAACTGCATCTTTAGTAATGACCAGTTTAAACACAGAACTCTACATTTACAGACATGGAAAAATAAACACTTTATAGCTTCCTTTAAAAAAAATAAAGAGAGCTCAGCAGTAACCAGCACTTACTACTCTTTCAGAAGACCTGGATTTGATTCCAGCACCCACAGGGTAGCTCACAACTGTCTATAACTCTGGTTCCCAGGGATTAGGTGCCTTCTTCTGTCCTGAACTAGGTATGTACATGGCATACATATATACATTCAGGCAAAACACTCATACACAAAAAATAAACATCTTATTTGTGCATCCATGCATATGTGTGTGCCATGTACACACAGAAGTTAAAGGACCACTCTCCTTCCAGCATGTGGGCCTCACAGATGAGCTCAAGCCATAACCAAGTTTGATGGAAAGCACTGTATCCAGCTCTACGTTTTTTTGTTGTTCAAAAACACACAATTAGGATATCACATCTGAATGTCAATAGTTTTTTTTAATAAACATTAGAAAATATGTGGAAAGGGGGGTTACATATAATAGTAAAACAATATATTGGAGTCAATTCAGAAATATTGATGCCTTTTTGCTTTGTTAGGAATTGACATGGAAATCTGGAAGGAAAAAAAAAAGTTAAGCCAGGAATACTGAAAGTAAGAGTGACTCAGCTCTATTTTTCTATAACCCTAAGAACAATGAAGATTCAATAAGCTGATATCAATATTTTAAGACACCATCTCATTGAACTACGACTTCACTCAGATCTGTGCTTTTTATTAAATTCAGAAATTTAAGCAAATCATTTTGGTCACATTCCCTGCCACACTTTGAGCTCCCATATAACTTTGCTATGCCTACAACAGAGAATGCAGTTTGTGCAGTGAGCGCTCCATTCACCTCACACACAGTCCTGGCTAGTCATTCCTGCACACCTCAATACTTAAATATAACTACTGACAAATCAACATTTTTAAAATCTCATCTTTTTTAAACTAGTCATTGATACCTAAGTCCTTAGCCTAACAATCCCAGAATTCTTAAGACCCTCTTTGTAGCAAATATATTTAGTTCCAAAAATTTCTGTAATGAATTATGATTATGAAAAGTGCACGAACTTTGACACGAACTTTATTTACTAGGGGCAGCAAAAATTTCTCTGCTGGAAAAAAGAAACCTTAAAATGCAAAAGGAATTGGCTTTACAATTATAGTGTCTTTCTAAGCAGAGGTTAAACTTTAAGTTTGAAACTAAGCACACTCACTGATTTTATTCATAAAGGCAGCAAAAGATATCCTTCAGGAAAACATAAAAGATAGCCAGGCATTGTGGCAAACCCCTGCAATCCCAGAATTCTGAAATCAAAGGCAGCAGAATTATAAAAGTTCAAAACTAGCCTGGGATACATACAGAGACTGTACCTCAAAACAAAACAACAAACAAATAGAAGAAACAAATATGTAAAGTCAGGCACTGACTACTTGGTAAAGTTTACAAATGGTTTAATTATATATCCTATTTTTTTTTTAATTAAACAAAATATACATTTAAAAAGGGCAGTTTCAAACTTCTTCAAGTTTAGTTTTCAATGTATGTAAAAAACCAGGTATCTTTATAGACATTTTTTAGTACAACCTGCAATGAAAATATCCAGGCTAACTCTCCATTAAGAAGAAACATATGAGGCACATTTTCTAGTGGCTGGGATCCTCTTCCAAACCAAAAGAAAAAAGGGAAAAGAAAAAAGAAAAACAAAAAGAAAAAAAAAAAGGCAGTGGCATGTAACATTTTCCGGTTCAAATAATTTTAATTATTCTGGACACTTTAGAAAATAAAGTCATGTTTTAACTAAATACAAAACTATCTGTTGCTTTATTTGTAGATAAAGACTCCTACAAATATCCACAGTAAGTCCATGAAGTACTTTTACTATCCACATGGATATTATGGTATTAAATATATACAAATGTTTCTATTAAACAAAACAATGGTATTCACAAGAAGCTGCAGAAAAACTCATGCAATTAATGATGGTTGAGCTTTATAAATTAAAAAACATTGTCTTCTATACATAATGTACAATCATGCATTTAAGCATGAACACTATACCTCATAAGAGCACATTTTCTCTGGCAAATGCTGCTGTACAAATATTTGTCAATGCCAAATGAATGGGATCTTAGTGAATTAAGCATAACAAGGTGAAACTTGGTATTTCTCTCCAAAGTTCTCTACAGCTGTCACCTTCAGGAGATGCTCTCATTCTTTTGCATCTCAGTGCAGATGTTTCATCAGGCACAACAAATATAAATATTTTGAAAGAGTATAAACACCTCCATCAGTTCAATAAGTTGTAAATAAAACTTTCCTTCTATCTTAAAATATTTTCAATGAACTACACCAAAATATGCATGAGTTGAAGTATGAAAAAAAAAGTATGTATATGTCTTTTGCTTTCAGTAACATTTAAATCTCTTTAAAAACTATGTACTGGCCAAGAAAATACAGTAGGGAAGATCTTTGCTAGTGAACGTATAAAAGTGACCTAATAATTCATTGCCTTTCAGGATTTGATTATTTTATCAATTTTACAAAGTTTCCTCTTTAAATGGTGCAGATTTCTCTAAAAACAAAAAATAAAATCTTATGGTGAAAGAAACTTTACATTTCTCTTCAAATACTAAGAATGTTCATGGGCTGGGGCTCTCCAGCGTGACTCTAAGTTTCTTATTATTGTGTTTGCCATGGTACCAAGTTTCTCGTGCATTTCAAATAGCTGGCTTCCAGAGTAACTGTAGAGGTCCTCAGAATCCAGTTGAAGAGCAAGAGCGCTAATTTGTGCCACAAGATTTTTAGACAACGGGGTCTCTAAAGGCACAGGATCGCTCAAATCTAGAAAACAAAACAAAACAAAAACTAAATCTACACCAGTTTTAAAAAATTATCTGTATCTCCTATCAAACGAGAAATGGGCTAAGGTACACTTGCTCAAGAAAACAAAATGCCAGAAAAATTCACCACAGCTTGTTACTCTGTGCATAATATAACTGTACAAAATGACAACACCCTTGTCTACACCTTGATGTACTAAACACTAATTAGAGAAACCCAGCTGGACACACAGACGCCTAAAATTAAATAGGTTACAGCCCCCCTGCCCCTCCTCGCAGATACTTGGTGAGGGTGGGAGCTGTGGGGTAAATTAACAGCTGTGGTCAAATGAAGACTAGAAGCAAACCAGGTGCAGCGGTGTGCACCTTGAACCCCAGCACAGTCAGGTGAGCTGCCAGGCTGGTCTAGAAAGCAAGTCCAGGACAGCCGAGGCTACACATAGAAACACTGTCTTGAAAAACCAAAAAATTCAAGTTGAATTTTTCAAGAGTTCATCCTGGAAATGAAACTGCTGGGCCTGGCTAGCATACCTGAGGCAAGCCTTTCTTCATCAGCGGAGAGGGTCTTGTTCTCTGTTCCATTTACGGCCTTCTCAGAAATATCGAAAACTGCAATCTCCTCAAGGCCTCGAGATTTCATCTTGATTATAACAATACAAACAGAAATAACAAATAAAACTTTAACAGAAAGACATGGATTGTCCCACAGTCCATAATCCAATCAATTAATACTGTTTTAGAAAAAACACATCATTAAAACTACACAATAAGAAGTTTCAGAGCAGGCATGGTGGAGCAATTCTGTAGTGCCAGCACTCTGGAAACAAACACCAGTAGATCTGTGAGTTTGACGGCAGCTAAATCTCTACAGTGAGTTCCAGGCCAGCCAGGGCTACATAATGACACTCTACCCAAAGGGAGAGAGAAATTTCTTATATTATAAAACTTCTTAGAAAACATAGTAACAGTAGTCAATAAAATTTCCCAAGTTCAGAAATGTGGGAAAGGCAACTCTCAGTATAAATTAGTATGGTAAATAACCCATGGCCTTTATTTTAAAGCTACAGACAGCTCATAGCTTAGCACACACGAGGTCTTAAGTCAGTGGTGAAAACCAGAATTAAACTCTCCTAAGTTTCATGGACGTTAACAAAGAAACTACTATTTAAAAAGCTGTCATGACAATAATCCTATACAATGGCACAAACTATAGGAAAATGTGCCCACATAAAAACTTCAAGAAAATTTTCTTATGAAAACGAAAGAATAAAAGCAACCCATAAGCCCAACAGTTAAAGAATGGATAAAGGAAATGTGGTATATCCACAGAATACTATTCAGCTATAAATAGAGTAAGATTAACAATAAAGCTAGAAACTAACACACTAAACTTATATGCAATAGTTACGAAAACATGATGAGTTTGAGGCCAGGTGGCTCTACATAGAGTTCCAGGGCTGTCAGGGATACTACAGAGAGTGTCTCACAAAAGGGAAAAAAAAAGGGGGGTTGGGGGGTGGGGGGGGGTGGGGAGAAGATGCACCTAGATGGGCCTTCTTTGATAAAGATATTACTATTAGTATTAACTTAGTCACAGCATGTGGAGGTGTGTGTGTGTGTGTGGAGGTGTGTGTGTGTACACATTAGTATGCTTTTGCACAGAACCTGCTTACAATGTCCAGTTCCAAAGGATATGATACTCTTTGGCTCCCATGGAGTTCTGCCTATAAGAGGTAGTACAGGGCAATCAAGACATAAGTTTTTTTTAATTACCATTTTATGTTTTTTAAAAGATTCATTTATTTATTATGTATACAATCTGCTTGTACACCTGCACACCAGAAGACACACCAGATCTCATAGATGGTTGTGAGTCATCATGTGGTTGCTGGGAATTGAACTCAGGACCTTTTGAAGAGCAGCCAGTGCTCTTAACATCTGAGCCATCTCTCCAGCCCAAAATTACCCTTTTAAAAGGAGAAAATATTTCAAAAATTCCACCTGTAAGGCTGCAAATTAATAGTATAGTTCTGGGTTTTGCTTGCTTTTATGTAATTACCATGTCAGCAAAATGTTTGAGTATCAGAAATACAGAAATCAAGTTTACTTTCTATAAAGTAAGCACTTTTCATGGGAGGTTATACTCTAAAATCTGTACCAAGATGTTCGCATATAATGTGGATACTTAAGAGTAAGAAAAGTCACATACATGCTCTATTTCAAAAGTTAAAGAACAAATAAACAAATTTCCTTTTAAATACGAGACCAAATGCAAGCTTTTATTACTACGTTGGTAGAACACGTTTTGTTGTCTCTGTCTTTCTTTTTAAGGGCAGGGTCTTGCACTGTGGTCCACACTGTGTTCAAGAAACGTGGGTCCAACTGTCTCAGCTTCCTAAGTACTAAGAGGAGCACCATGACTCCCAGCTGAGTCGCTTATTAAAATACGACTCTATCTGGAGAGATGACTCAGCAGCTAAGCGCTCTGGCTGTTCTTCCAGACACTCAGCACCAACACAGCTGCTCAAACATCTGTAACTCCAGTTCCAAGCAAGCTGATGCCCTCTTGTCTCTGTAAGCATTGTACACTACACAAGCAGTACACAGACATACAGGCAGACAAAACACTCACGTTTCTTAAGTGACTTTAAATGACAAGTTTTTACCTGTTGCTCATGGTACACTCTGAGAGCCTTTTTTACATTAAACACTTTTGGAGAGCGAATAGGAAGAGTTTTTATTTCAGATGCTGTAAGCGTACTCAAATCCCCAATTGTTTTTATATTCTTGGCTCTGATAAGTTGTCCTAGACCTCTTGCCCTTTTGAAAAGAAAAAAGGAAAAGAAAATTATGCTTTTACTGATAAAGTATGTGAGTACTTCTCCACTTAAACCCAAAGACTTTACTCATATAGTCCACCTAACCCCACGTAGTGTGATGAGCAAATATCTGGTGAATTTAAAATAAATTTTGAATCCTACATACTATGTACCTGGCTTAAATAATGGAGCTGGACATGGTGGCACACCTTGTAATGCCAGCACTCAGAAGGCAGGTGGATCTCTGTGAGTTCAAGGCCAGCCTGGTCTACAAAGCAAGTCCAGGACAGCCAGGGCTACACACAGAGAAACCTTGTCAAAGAAAAAAATAGTGGAAATATGATTCCCCTCTGTATTCTACACTTTGTACCAGCATAAATGATGTGTTCTGTTGTGTTTATACAGAAACAGGCACAGCAGGAACAAAAACTCACATGACTATGTCTCAGGTGCTTCATCAGATGTATGCTGTTTTTCTAACCTATCCTGCACCTTTTAAAAAGTGACTCCCTTCTAACTTCTATATGCATGTCTGACACAGTTCTCTGGAGATGACTATATCGGTGTCTTACTGAGAAACCATGTTCTGAATGATAGTGCTATTAGTTAAAAGAAGTTATCTCAGTTTCCCAATCAACATGTAACAATTCTCTTAAAGATTTGGTAGTCTGGGACTGAAGAGAGAACAGGGGTTAAAAACCCTTGTTGCACTTCCTGGGAACCCAGACTCAATTTCCATTATCCATGTGGCAGTTTATATCCATCTGTCACTCTAGCTTTAAGGGATGTGACACCTTCTGGCCTCCAGAGGTACCAGCCTCACAAGGTAACTTACATACACGCAGGCAGAGCATGTATAGACATAAATTCAAGATGCTAATTACATTTCCAAGAGTTATAATAGGACTGAAAAAAGACTTAATTGAAACACAAAGACCCTCAATGAGGCCCATCTAGATGAATCTACATGGCAGCTTGTTTAGTTATTCAATTTTTGTGGACTAATCTTTATAAGCTTCCACTTTGCAGTGATACTTCTATTTCTCAGAGGGTTTACAGTAGGATGAAAGAACGTATGTCTACAAAAAGATGCAACTACCTAGCAAATACTAAACATTTATTCACATTAGAATATATGCATGTTTTACTTCTGAAGCAAATGTGTGAGAGGAGTAAATGCCAATTAATTCTAAGCATGAGGCTTGACCATTAAGACATTCCTCCTGAACCAAGCCAGGCAATTCAATCCTGTAATACCAGCTTGTATAATAGCAGAAGGCAAGAGAATTCAAACTCCAAGAACTCTTTGGGATACAGAACCTGTGTAAATAACGGGGCTCATAAAGGAAAACCTCACTAAGGTCCCTCCACATCATATGCTTTGGAAATTTAGTCCTTGTGGGTCAATAAGGATTACAGAGGGTCACACAGAGCTGCTGAGGCTGCCATCAAGCTCGCTGTACAGCAGAGGATGCCCCTTGAGCTGGTCCTTTAAAGATGGCACAGAGCTCAGGCTGACCTCAAACTTGCTGTGTAGCCAAGCATGCTCTTGAACTGGCCCTACTGCTCCTGCCCTAGCACTTCCGGATTATGCAGTACTGAGGCTAACGCTCATACCTTCAATCAATGCTAAGCAAGTACTCTTCCAACTGAGCTTCAACCCCAGGCCTAGATTATCCTATTACTACTGTAGAAAATAAAAACTGCATCCCAGCAAACCATGAACTAACTGGTGAGTCTGCCTCAGCTTCCTTAGTAGCCAAACTCCCTTCTCAAACGGGGAAATACTAGCAAAACTGTTCCTTAAAATAAAGAGCAAACAAAAATAAACAAAACCCTCTAAACCTCAGAATATGAGCCATAAGCTTCAACAACCACTTACCACATGTTTGATGTAATCTGAGGTAAAATGATGTCGACTGACGCTGCACAGTTCACCAAAGCCGGGTAAACACTTTCTGCTGGAGATGGCATAGATTCTTTGGCCATTTCTGTAATCTGAAAACAAATTTCAAAAGCCATTAAGTAGAGGTTACAGGACTAAACATGAAAATATAAAATTACATAAAAACTAAAGCACTTCTTACTAAACACTTCTTTGAGCTCTTAAATTTAGAGCTCTGTGATCCTGGGGACAGAAATCCTTTGGCTGAAGTGGTATTATGCTAGACAGAAGAAAGTAGAGAAAAAACAAAAAACACTCAGAACCCCAGACAACTGTAACGTTACAACTTAAATTGTACAAATAAAATCACCTTTGTAAAATTTTAGGAAATGAAAATGGAACAGGGTAAACTATTAATTTACTGTGGGACAGCTGATTTGCCTTAGCCCTCTCCATGAAAAGCAATATATCCAAAGCAAAGAAATCTGTTTCTTAATCTTCAAATACAAGTTTGTAGACAGTTACATACACATTTTAAAGTCCATAGCTTACCTTGGAGTGTGAAGTTGGTGAAGTTTTAACACTTTTTATTATGGGAGAGCTATTTGAAGAATGGGACCTAACAACAGAGCAGCGCCTGTCAATGTCATCTGCCAACCCTGCTTGGTATATTGGATCTGCAAAGGAGACACGTCTAACCTGAAAGTACAGAACAAGTTTTAATAAGATGATAAAGTTCTACCTAATATGCTGGGTCTTGTGCAAAGCAACAATGTTTCCAAGTTTATTTCACTAGAAGTCTCCTGCACAGCTATTCCAGCCTTCAGATATTACTCAGTACTGCAGCTTACCCTAATGACATACCACAGTACCTCTGCAGTGACAGAAACTTGGACAGTGTACAATATGAAGGGTGTGCTGATGCACGCCTTCAATCCCAGTACTCAGAAGGCCAAGAAAGGTAGGGTCCTATGAGCTTGAGGCCAGCCTGGTCTACAGAGTATAGACTTCCAAGTTCCAGATGAGTCACAGCTACATAGCTGAGCCCCTATCTAAAAGAAACAAGGAACAGGCGTGACAGTGCACACCTGTAATCCCAGCAATCAGGACACTTAAGCAGAAAATGATCAAATTAAGACCAGTCTGGGGCTACATAGTGAGACCTCGGCCTGAAAAAAACAACAGAAGGGCTGAGGAGACAGATTAGGTGTTAAAGCACCAGCTACATAATCTAAGAGATAGAGTTCAAATCCTAGCAACAACATTAACAAGTTAGTTCTATAAAGGTCTGTTAACTCCAGTTCCATGGCATCTGATGCATCCTCTCTGGCCTCAACAGGAACACTGGCTTGGCATACACTAACAGACAAGACACACCAAAATAAAACTTTTTCTTTTATTTATTTATTTTCTTAATACAGTATTCTGCCTGCACACCAAATCTCATTATAGATGGTTTGTAAGCCACCATATAGTTGCTGGGAATTGACCTCAGGACATTTGGAATAACAGACCAAACTCTTAACTTCTAAGCCATCTCTCCGGCCCCAAATCAAAACTCTTAAATGCTGTGCATAATTTGATTTTATTTAACCAATGGACTTATATACAGACTACAGGCAGTAATAACTGGCTTCTGGTACATCTTATTAATCATTGTTGTAAATGTGTATTTTGTACACACAAGCACATGTGTGTACGTGGAAGTCAGAGGATAACTTTGAAGGGAAAGTCATTTCCTCAGGTGCTGTACAACATTTTTGTGAAATGGTGCTTTTCGTTAGCCTGGAACTCCTTAAGGAGACTAGACTTACCGAGCAGCATACTCAGAAATATGTTTCTCTCTGTTGCCCCAATAAGATTAGCACATGCCACCAAGCCCAGGATTTTTGCCTTAAACGTGGGTTTTAAAAGTTGAGCTAGATCCTCATGCTGGCCTTGCAAACACGCTACCAAACAAGCTATCTAAACTGCTCTAAACTTTTTGAAAGTAATACAAAAATCATGGACATTAGGTAGCAATTTTTATTTATTTTAGCCTCACTGTGGCTAACTTGGCTTCCTAAGGTCTACAATATGTTCACATTGAGGTATTAGCTATAAGTTCCTGAGAACTCATAGCTATTAATATCATTCCATATCTTCTAGGATTGATTCTCGAGAATGGGCAACAAGTAGTAAGTATCTGCCATAGAAACAATGGTATCCTGTTTTATCTAGATATACACTAAATCTGTAACAAAACTTCAACAGCAGCACTCAGGAGGCAGAAGCAGGGGGGTCTCTGTGAGTTCCAGGACAGCCAGGACTATAGAAAGAGAGCCTGTCTTCAAAAAAGCATGACACTAAGGAATCTATGCTCCTACCAAACAGTAGCGGTAGCTAGTTAAGCTGTATAAGCCATCTTAATAATTCTGTAGCAAATCATAAATTCCATCTTGTTACTACCTTATTACACTTTGTAGTCTACAATAAACCTGTCTTCTAAAAAAGAAAGACATAGCTACCAAGATATGAACTCCAGAATAGCTAGGACAGCAAAGGGAGGCTTTGTTATAAAAACAAACAAAACTACATCTTCCTAAATGATTTCATCTCTGAAACCTCAGAAGGATTTTCACTGTATCTTCCCAGGTTATGAAACTAAGGCTAAAGAGAGGCCTCAATTAAGAGTTCATCATACTGCTAGTAGACAGTGGTGGTGCATGCTTTTAGTCCAGCACTCCCTGAGGCAGAGGCAGGTGAATGAGTCCGAGGCCAGTCTAGTCTACAGAGTGGGTTCCACAACAGCCAGGACTACAGAGAAGCCTTGTCTTGAAAAACCAAACAGAAAAAGAAAGAAAAGAATACACACTGCACTTCCAAGGTCCCAGCACCCACAGCAAGCAGCTTACAACTGCACATAGCTTGATGCCTCTGTTTTCGATAGGCACCAGCATGCCCATGCACATGCCCTGATACACTTACACATATATCTAAAAGTAGTAAAACTAAATCGTTTTTTAAAAAGTATTTATTAAGGCAATGGTGATGCCACAAACCTGTAACCCTAGCTAACTGAGAAATGAATGATGATTTCACTTGAAGGTCAGCCTGGACAGCAAAGACTCTCACATCCAGGAAAAGGTTTTTTTAAAAAAGTGTTGTTGAAGGCAAAGATCAAACCATGTTCATGTATACATACATATACATATTATGTATAAATATACATTCTACAGTATCAAATCCAATTTCAAAATTAAGTTGAAAAGATGAACATGACATCTTTCTAGGACATGTTTCACTAAGCTGAGGGCATAGTTTATGTTAAACACTCATGCACCTCAAGAGTGCACGCCTTTAATTCCAGCACTCGGGAGGCAGAGAGAGGCAGGCGGATTGCTGTGAGGCTGGCCTGGTCTATAAAGCGAGTCTAGGACAGCCAAGGCTTCACGGAGAAAGCCTGTCCCAAAAAACAAAAACAAAACAAAAATAAAGCCCAAGAGCTAAAGTAAATTATATAGATAATTTTTTCCCCTGAAACTTCATGTGTATAGTTCAGTGCAATGTGGGCCCTTGTCTGCAGGCTAAGGAGGTGAGCTTCATGCTCAGACATAGGTGAGTAGACCCCCCCCCACCCCCGCTGATAACAACCCACCAGACCCAAATGTGTAAACAAGATAGTTCCTTGTAGACCATAACCCACACAAAAGGTGTCAAAAGCTGGCTCTTTGAAGAAAAACATATTAAAGGTTCCCTGGAGACAAGCCGGAGAAAGTGTCCTGGGAGTGTCTCTTGCTAGTCAAGTACCCATAGTTTAAAAACCCAGAGGCTGGAAGATTTGAGAGCACACTCCCCATTTCTCTCCCGTGGCTCTCTGTCCTTGTCTTTATCATTAAGCTTAGTAAATTAAAATCTAGTTCTTTGACTCTTGGCTGTCTTTATTTTAATCAAGTGCAGTCCAGCCTTTCACAAACCAGAGGCTCGCTTACCCATCTGGAAAGGACACAAATTTCTACTGACTCAACCTTGGCTGAGCATGGCTGCCTTATGCTCCTTCCCTGCTCAGAAGGCCTTCTTTGTGACCGGTTCCCAGGACAGAGCTTTCTTCAGCTAGCCCCTAAATCTGTGACCAGATTCTCAGCCCAGCCTTCCGGAGAAAGAAACCCACAGTGCAGGAGGCATAAGACATAAAGAAAATGTTAAATGGAGGCCTGGGGATCTTTCAGTGACAAGGCATGTATAGTCAATGCTGTGCGCTGGGTCCCCTGCCCCTCAACCTCCAAAGGGAACAAAAACTAAAGAGTGTGGAGGAAGAAGCGATTGGTATCTCACTAAACCCCAGTACTCAAACTAATGCATGATGTGGCTTAGTAATATATAAACAGGACCCTGGACACTGGGGAAAGGGGTGTAAGGATTGCCAGAGGGTGGAAATGAAGTGCTGGGCATGGTGCTGCACACCTGTAATCCCAGGCAGATATCTGAGAGTTCCAGGCCAGGTCTACAAAGTGGGTGCAAGACAGCCAAGGCTACAGAGAAACCCTGTCTTTTTCTTTTTTTAAAGGGAAATGAGGTAGTTACAAATTACTTTAACTGTGTTAGAATGACTTTTATACTAGTATGTCCAAGAACATGTATTAGGTCTTGAGCCTTTTTGGTCAACAGCAGTCTGTGCTGTGAGGCTTCTTAAATCTGGTTCCACAAGTTGTATCACAGAAGAGAAAGATCCCACTGAGACCTACCCAGTAAGTCCCACACGCACACCTACAAGTGATGAAGGGCTTCCCATCCTTTCCAAAGCCACCCTAAGAAATAGCCAGTGAGTGGCCATGACCCCAATACCCTGTCCTTTATAGGTTTCACCCAGTGATCACATGTTGCAAGCAAACATTAGATTCGTTACAGTCGATGTCATTCGTCTTACCTTGTTAACTGGTGATGAGGCCTCATCTTCTTGTGATCTTTTTAGTCCTCTCTTTAAAATGCTTGTAGATGGAGAAGCCAAAGGTGACCAGACACAGCGTGCCTGCATACCACTAGGACTTTCATTTGCTGATCCAAATGAAGAATCCAGCTCTCTTAGTTTTTCAGGAGATGCATTATTGCTTTCTGCTACCAGTACAGAAGCTACTTCAGCTATCAAAGAGTGTGGTAATTCCTCCACTTTCTCTGAAGTGGGGCAAACTTCCTGCAGTGCATCACTTCCCAATGCAGTTTGACTGTCACATTTTGTTTCACCCAATTTACTGAGTTCAATGTTTGTTTCAATTTTATGAGCAGTTCCTTCTTCAGAACTCATTTCAAGAGTGTCACTAACAAAGCTCTCAATGTTGACATCTAGTCTTCTGATTGGAGCTTCTTCAGATTTAGTGGTGCTAGCAATTATGTCCCTATCCTTTTCCCTGGCGTTGTCAATTTCAGTTTTCTCCTGAGTTACTGATGCTGCTTTATAACATTCCATTTCTTGGTTGAGTTCATCTGAATCAGACTCATTGCTCTCCTCCTCTAGTTCCCTGCTTGCTGGATGCTCAGTCTCAACGGTCTTGCTTACAACTGGTGTGGTATCATTAAGACCCATACCAGAATAAGAGTCCTTAGTAGCTGCTCCCTCAGCTGTGACTGCTTCAAATTCATCATTTTTATTATCTTCATCCATTGGCACATCTACAGAAATATCCATTTGGGTACTTTGATCTCCAGGGATGACAACTCCAAATGTGTTGTTTCCTACATCTAATTCCACAGTTTCACCTCTCTCTGGACCAGCTCCGGCTATTGCTTTGCATCCCTTCCCTACGCCGTTGCTGTCAAGCTCTCCTTTCATAACAGCTTCTGGACTTTCTACTTTGTTATCTAAAGGACAGTTCTGTGACACGTCCTTGGAACCACCTAAGCATGCGTCCTCGGCAGCACTGTGTTTTCCGCTGCATGGCTGCTGGCCCTCAGGTACTGCTTCAGCACTACATGCATCATCTGTTCTTTCTTTCATAGTCTCTATTTCAGAGGGAAGGGAATTGTGATCATCTTCTTCCAGTTCAGTTTCAGACTTAATTAAATCACCAGTAGTGTCTTTCTCTTCTTGAAGACCCAAATCCAAGTTCAAATCAGGCTGTGCATCTACCAGCTTTGCTACAGCGCGCTCATTAGCTTCACAGGTCTCAGATGCAGTCTCAGGCGCTTGCGTATCTGTCCTTTTTGTCTCTGTGCTCTTTACGGCATAACTTTCTGTGCTCTTAATCCCAACAAAGGACTTTTCCTGGGACAGTGCTTTTTCCCCACAGCAGTCACAGCTTTTGGATCTCCTGACTCTCCTGCTCCTCTTGTGCTGGCATTCAATTGCTTGGGCCCATTTTTCAGGAGGCGCAGAAGTGTCTGATGTCCCCATTTTTGAGCACCCTCCCACACTGCCATCGGTATCTCGCTTTTGTAGTCTCTTACTGGCATTCCTAGTCCTGAGATTTGGTTCTGGCACAGGTGGACTTGAAAATGAACTGTCTATGCATTTGCTAGTCTTACTTTTGTCCTCACCTGTAACCAACATATCAAAACCCTGCAGTGAATCTGACGACCCAGTAGACTCCTGAGGGTTTACTCTATTGTCTGCACTTTCTCCACAAATCTGAGCTGCTGGATCTATATTAACACCGGGAGCTGTAGGACCATCATGTGTCTGATTTGTAGTTTTCATACATTCCTCTTTGACGATTTTTTCTTGTTCTTCAATGTCAACACTGTCACTGCTTTTATTTTTCCATTTCCCAGATCGCTTCTTTCTAGAAACTTCTTCCTTTGCCTCAGAACTATCAGATTCTGAGTTTTCAACAGTGGAAATCAAACCCTGGGATGCTCTTCTAGTTTGATAACGTGTCCGTCCTCTTAAAGGTTTCTCAGATGACTTATCTACATTGTCCTGGGTACCACCTCCCTCAAAACTAACATTCTCAAGATCTGGTTTTCTTTTGTTTTGGTTAGTTTCAGCATTAGCACTAGATTCCCCTAAAGTTCTCTCATGAAAACTATTTCTGTTTTCAGTTGATTTTTCCTGTGTAGGTGGTTCAGCGGTTAGTTTTTGCTTGGGCAACTTATCATCTTTTATGTGCAACAGACTCTTTGAAACTGTTTTTTCTTCTTCCTTCCATCTTTCCTTTTTTTGTTGACCATTTTCCTTATCTTGGCTATCCGTGAAAGACTCCATGATTTCTGAACGTCTCCTTGAAGACCGTCTGAGTGTTTTCAGATTTGGAGATACTATAGCTTGACTGTCTTCATTTACTATTTGATCTGTTGCTGCTGTGGCAGCAGCAACTGGCAGTGTATTTTCTTTAGATTCCATTTTAATGTTTTTTTCTTCTGTAGTTAAGTCTTCTGATGATTCACTTTCCACTGTTGGTTTAGAATCTCTATCTTCATGCTTTGGGGTAATTTCAGAAGGATGGTCATGATTTTTTGACACACATTCTGTTTGACTGAACAAATCAGGAAGATTATTTTCTAATGAATGGTCCTCCTGTTCAGAACTCAGTGAAGGCTTACACTTTTTATTAACTGCCTGTTCAACTTTACTCCATCTCCGGCCTGCTTTCTTACCTCCATTCACTAATTTTTCTGAATCAGATTTTGAGGGAGTCCATTCTCTTTTCCTTGCTTTAGGTGGCAAGTCAGTTTTAGTTATGTTTTGCTGGATATTTCTCACTGTAACCGTAGATGACATGTTATTCAAAGGAGATGGGCTAAAAGGTCTATTTTCTGAACCATCAAATTTCTCCAAAGTAATAAAGCTTTGTCTCCGACTTGTAGGCTGTGAAGGACTTCCAGAAACAGTGGCATTAGAAGCTGAACTACTGCTGTTTAGTGACGTTTCTGTACTAGATGAACGTTCAGCTGACACTGACTTTGATGAAATTAACATGTCTTTTCTACCATCAAAAGCAGTGCTCAATGTTTCTGGCTTGCTTTCAGCAACAGAACCACAGTCACTTGGTAAAGAAGCCTTTCCAGGGTGTTTATCAATACTACAGTTTTTCCTGGCATCTTGAGGTATGAAAATGGTGCTCTCCACTTGTTCTTCCTACACAAAAGCACACACATTACATAGTAAGACATTATTTTCTTGAAAATTTTAAATATAATACTGTGCTTAAGATTTTCTTGAGAAATTTAAGTACAAACTCTGGTAATTCAAAAGATATTAACTTCCAAAATACAGCAAATGTTACAAAAGTACCAGCAAAGAACTATTAGCATGCTTTACACTATCATGTTCAAATATAGCCACCCCTGAGGCCATAACCTCGGTGGAAGGCAGAGGCAGGAGTCAGGTGTCTAACAGGAAGTACAGCTTGACAGGAGCTTGAAGACATCCTGGGCTACATGAGACACTGACTCAATGGTCTCAATTTAAACACTTACAATGTATTCAAATCAATACTATATCAACTCAGTTAGTGTACAATTCAGAGTTAGAAGATTGGTATACATATTAAGAAATGAAATAAAGAACTATATAATTTACAATCTTGTAATTTACAAGATCTCATTATAAATGAATGATTATAAAAACCCTGAAATTCAAGCATGCTTAGACCTTAATTACCTTGGCATCTTCTTTTGCTTTTCCAGTTAAAGTGGGACTTTCCCTAAGATAAATAATTGTATAAATTAGTTTTGTTAATTATATAACTAGGAAACTAGTTATAAAAGTTTTGTACTTACAATGATTCTTCTTGACTAAACTGAGAAGAAAATAAAGTGTCTTGTGAAACATCCAGATTATTATATAAGGCAGGAATATCACACCTAGGAAAAAAGAATCTTATATATTAAATTCCAAAACACTGGTGATATATATTCCACCACCAAAAGTTAAAGTTGTAATTCTGTCAAAGTATATTTAATGAACCACATAAAAGCTTACAGAATGTTCCCTTCCAATATACATGTACCTCAGTAAAAAAAAACTTAGCAACACTGGGCAGATTAAAATATTATGGAATGCTATCTGAATAGTCCATCTGCCATTAAAATTTAGTATGCTCGGGCTAGCGCAACAGCCCGGTGGTAGAGCGCTTGCCTCCCATAACCAATGTCCTATGTAAGATCTCTCTCTAGGGCACAAAAACAAACAAGATGTGTGCACGCTGTCTTAGGTCTCATGGCGCTGCACAGAGCTCAAGATGAAAACCCACACACCGTTTCGTCTTGAGTACTTCTTTCTGGTGCTCAGTCAGGATCCTTGCCTTTGTCTCTTTTCCTTCTGGGGGTATGAACACGAAGTCAGTAGACTTTTCCTCCTCCAAAGGCTTGCCACTCTTGATTTTCGGAGATGGAGGTTCTAATTTCACCTGTAGGATGTTAAAAAAAGAAGTGTAAGTTTCCAAATTTTTTCCTAATTCTTTCATGTTTTCAAACACTCTGTCATTACTTTTCAATAGAGATTACAAAGTATAAAATCTGTAACCCACCCCACCGGCCTTCTCATTTGAAGACAAGGTCTCTTTTTGTTTCGGTTTGGTTTCCCCCACCCTCCCAAGACAGGTTTCTCTGTGTAGCCTTGGCTGTCCTGGACTCACTTTGTAGACCAGGCTGGCCTCGAACTCACGGCGATCCACCTGCCTCTGCCTCCCGAGTGCTGGGATTAAAGGCGTGCGCCACCACACTGGCTGACAAGGACCCTTTATGCAATGCAGGCTGGACTAAACTTAACAATACCGTCTTAGCCTACCAACTGATCTGACTGCAAACATGTTTTTAAAAAACTGATACAAGCCGGGCATGGTGGCGCACGCCTTTAATCCCAGCACTCGGGAGGCAGAGATAGGCGGATCGCTGTGAGTTCGAGGCCAGCCTGGACTACAAAGCGAGCCTAGGACAGCCAAGACTACACAGAGAAACCCTGTCTCGAAAAAAACCAAAAAAAAAAAAAAAAAAAACCCTGATACAATATTCATAGTAAGAAATGGCATGTCCTAGGTAAACAGCAGCAGCCTCTGAAAAGACGATCTATAGAGTTAGAGATACATGTTTACCCAGGCAGCACATGTCTACTTAAAATTATTACACTACTGTGACAACTCAGTTCTAACTAAGGATCTAAATTATTATCATTATCCTTTCATCTCTTCTCAGGAAAGCTGCCCAGAATAACTGTATCTGATAATGAGATTGAAGAGGGCAAACACCCTAGATTTGCCATTACTAAGGAGGAATCACTCTAGGCTTAAATCTATATACTATAACATCCGTCTTTAATTCATCCCACCAGAGTCCCAAAATTTATTTGTGCTTTCATGACCTTTATTCCAATTAAGAATTTTGTGTCCTTAAGTTAGCTAGTATTAGTCAAAATTCCAGTAAATATGCTTTTGAAAACATACTTTTGCCGGCAGTTTCACATTTTCTCTTTTATCCTTTGTATGTTCCAAAATGGAATCTCTTTTTCCACTTGATTTTCTTTCCATGCCACTTATCTTGACGTTGAATTGTGAATTTTCTGTCTATTAATACAAAAATAAACTCATTACGTACATGTCTACTATTTTGCTTCTCCTGTTCAGACTGTCAAAATCAGTCTAATGATGTAAATTGAAAACAAAGAAAACCACTGTGCAGATAGTATCTACTTGTATAGCTAACACACACACTCTCTCTCTCTCTCCAAGTACACCACCATGGTTTTTTCCTTCAGATTCTGAACACAAGTACACACCTGTTCCTGAATGGAAAAGCCCATTTTCTTTTTTCTTTCTTCTCTTTTTTTGAGACAGGGTTTCTCTGTGTATGCTTGGCTATCCTGAACTCACTTTGTAGACCAGGCTGGCCTTGAACTCTGAGGTCATTTATTTGCCTCTGCCTCTCAAGTGCTGAGATTACAGGTGTGTGCCACCACGCCAGCCTGCAAAGCTTCTTTTCTAAAAAAGGCTTCACTTCATCTGTTCCTATTCAAGTTCTGATTATTGCTACTTACTTATATCACACTACTCAAATTTAAGTTAAAAAAACAACTTACAGCATCTGAATATGGTCCAGTGGATTCATCCATCATTTCAACATGTTCCAAACCAGGCAACAGTAGCAAAATGTTTTGTTTGGCTTGTCTTAAAATCGGTCTTAAAAAAAAGCACATACAGATACATATACTTCTTGAGCAAAGTGCGCTAGTAATGCTAACAATATTGCTTTAATTATGCAACAGGTCTCATAAATCGCAGGCTGGCCTGAAACTTGTGATTCAGCTCCATGACCTTGAACTTCTGTGGCCATCACCTCCAGTTTATACTGTGACAGCAATAATACCTAGGGTTCATGTACACTAAGGAAATACTCTACCAACCGAGCTATTGCCCCAGTTCTATTTTTAATTCTTATGTAGCAAATTCTATCCGTCTTGCCTACGTTTCTTACTTACATATATATAAAACACTGGAGAAACCACACAATATTTGGATTTTCCTCTATACTTTGAGGCATTCCCAGACTTCCTTAACTTTCAAACAAGGCACTTCCAACACTCTGGAAGCCCAGAGAGATTCCCATGTGTTCAGCGCTAAACTATGCTACATAGAAGTATAGAACCTTGTCTCAAAATAAACAATAAACCCAAAACCTATTAAAAGCCAAGGAAGAAAGACAAAAACTCGTGAGAAGGTGAAGGGATAGCTTAGTGCTTAGAACCAGAAAACCAGCCGTGCGTGGTGGCACACGCCTTTAATCCTAGCACTTGGGAGGCAAAGGCAGGCGGATCGCTGTGAGTTTGAGGCCAGCCTGGTCTACACAGCGAGTCCAGGACAGCCAAGGCTACACAGAGAGACTCTGTCTCGGAAAACCGAAAGAACCAGAAAGCCCAGGTTCGCTCACACTTTAGCTCACAAGGTTCCGTAACTTCAGTTCCGAGGGATCCAATGCCCTCACTAGCCTTCTCAAGCACCAGGGGTAGACATGGTATATAGATATACATGCAGGTATAATACTCATGAAATATGTTTAAAAAAAAAAAGATTCACAAAGATTTTCAAGTGTTAGGGAGTAGAGCGGTGGCTTAGCAGCTAAAGAGTACTGGCTGCCCTTCTAAGGGAAATGGCAGCTCGCAGTCCATAGCTCCTGGTCAAGAGTGACTCAGCGCCTACTCTGGCCACACAAGGACCAGATGGGCAGGTGGTACAGACCACATAGAGGAGGAGTGCCCGCTGGGCGTGGTGACGCACACCTTTCATCAAAGCACAAGGAGGCAGAGGCAGGTAGGACCCTGGGAGTTCAACGCCAGAAAACAAACAAACAAAAGGATTAACACTCATTTTTTTTTTCACCTCAGGTAAACTATGCTGGACTATAAATGGCACATGCCATTAATCTCAGCACTCAGGAGGCATTAAAAAATTAATCTGTTTTGTGTTTGTGGCCAGCCTCAACTACACAGTGAATTCCAGGACAGCCAGGGTTTTATGTAGAGAGACCTTGTCTCAAACAAACACAAAAGCGAAAGTTAAATATTACTAACCATGCCTGGCTTTATTAATGATCTTCTCCCTTTGTTTATTTAAGGATTTTCTATTCATTATATTGTTTCCTCAAAGTCAGTAAGTCTAACAGAAGTCAATACAAGTTTAATAGCTACCACATACATATTCTGACTATACAGTAAGAAATTCTCTGTGCAGTGTGTTAGTGCTCAACAATAGGTTTACATAATCACAATAGTGCAAGCAGGGGCAGGAAGTTGTAATGCTAACATACTTTAATTCTTCAGGATAAACCAGAGCTGTCGCTTTAGCAAACGTAGCATTCCACAACAGAGCAGCTTGCTTCCGAATCTGTTTATTCTTGTGAAGAAATACTATGCACAGGAGTGGAGAAATTTGTCCAAGAAGTTCACTGTCATAAGCTCCACGGTAGTTCAACTGTAGGCAGGCAACAACTTCCCCTAATAGTTTTTCTAACTAGGAAAAAGAGTGGGGGAAACAAAAAGTATACTAAGCACAAACTTAGAGAACTTCTTACTATTTACTTGTTAAAATCTGGACCATCTTTTAGCAATGCCATGGTCATCATAAATACGCACTCCACTTTATCTAACAAGCAGGTAAGGGTACTGTAACTACTAGTACTGTAACTTGATTTGCAGTTACTTCTTGTTAAGAGAAAAGATGGTTTATTTATTATAACAGTAACTATTATCTACAGTTATCAATAGGATATTATAGCCTCTAATTTTCATATAAAAAGGGAGAGAAAAAAAACCCAACTATGTAAGAATGTATCCACACGTTAGGTCTACTAAAAAGAGAAGCAATGTGGCTGGGTAGGGTTTAGTAGAGAAGAATGCTCGCTGTATTTCCAGGCCTACGTTCAGTTCCCAGCACTCAAGCTGCCTGTGACTCTATCTAGCTGATGCCTTCTGACCTTGATGGTGGCATAGGCTGATACAGAACTATACACACATGCACAAACATTTAAAGGGAAAAAAAATGAGGATGGCAAAGAGTGAAGACGCTTGCCACTAAGGCTGATGGCATGTTTCAGTTCCGGAGAGCTGCACGGAGGAGAGAACTAACTCCTGCACATGTCCTCCGACCTCTGCTGACACCGTGCATGCACTAAACACACAGCAAATGTGTAAGTGTAAAATAGTAACAAACACTTCAAAAAAAAAAATCAATTGCTTAAGAAAGATACTGCCTAGCCACGCGTGGTGACACACCTTTTAATCCCAGCACCCAGAAAGCAGAGGCAGGTGGACTGATGCAAGTTCGAGGCTAGCCTGATCTACATAGAGAAGCCCTGTCTCAAAACAAACAAACAAACGAAAGATACTGCCTAAACCATACCCTGCCGCCGCTGACAAAGCCTATTTTATGGACACTGTCCACTCCACTTACCTTGTTGTTCAGATTACTATACACTTTAGGAACCTCATCAAGCCTGGGAAGAAAGATTAAGATAGTTAACTACTTATATTTTCAGATGCCATCATTGCAAAACTTATCAAACTAAGTCTCAAAGTGAAGCAACAGCCACAAAATAAGGAGAAAGTCACACAGTAATATAAAATATCCCAGAAATAAGAGAAGATATTTCTCTTGCCGGGCGATGGCGGCACACACCTTTAATCCCAGCACTTGGGAGGCAGAGGCAGGTGGATCTTTGTGAGTTTGAGGCCAGCCTGGTCAACAAAGTGAGTCTAGGACAGTCAAGGATACACAGAGAAACCCTGTCTCGAGGAAAAGGAAAGAAAATAGAAAAAGAAAAGAAAGAAAAGATCTCTCTCTTTCTCTCCCTCTCTCCCTGTGCAGGGTTAGGAATGGAATCCAGGCCCTAGTAATTTACTATACTATTTCACCAGACTTCCCTATGCTGGGAGCTGAACTCCTATCCTCCGGAAGAGCAGCAAATACTCTGAACTGCTCAGCCATCACTATGGCTTCACCCTGTACATTTTAAGTAAGTAAAATAATGACTTTATAAATGTTGAGCTTCTCACCAGTCACCACCCAGTTGTAGAGTTCTACTTATCTCCTTTCACTCAAGGTAAAAGGTCATATACATTAATTCCAACTTTGAAAGGTATTTGAAAACTTTAAATGTAGCAGCCAGAAAGATGGCTCATCTGGTAAAGGCACCTGCTTGCCAATCTTAACTTGATCCGTGGGACCCATATGGTGAAATGAATCAATGTCTAGTTGTCCCCTGAGTTCCACATGTGGCATAAGCACAGACTCACACAATAAACAGATAACATACAAGTAAGTATAAACTAATAAACAACAAAAATGCATACTCTTTCAAACCAAACTTTCATTTTAAGAATCTTACTCAGGGGCTAAAGATAGTTCAAGCAAAGTAAAAGCACTTGCTGCTCTTGCAGGAGCTGTGTTCTATTCCCAGCATCCGCATGGTGGCTCACAGCCATCTGTAACTCCAGTTCCAAGGAATTCAACACCTTCTGTAGCCTCTGTCGGCACCAGAGATGCACAAAGTGCATATAGAACACTCACACACATACCAGAAAAGCCAAATGAGCAGAAATTAAAAAAAAAAAAAAAACATTGTTGGGCCTTTAATCTCAGCACTCAGGAGGCAGAGGGAGATGGGTCTCTGCCAGTTACAGGCCAGCCTGCCCCACAGAGCAAGTTCCACAACAGTCAGCTATGTAGAGAAACCTTGTCTCAAAAACCAAAAAAGAGCCTTGTTCAACAGACATAAAGGTCAATACAAACAATGATACATGCATAAATAATGCTTAAATGTGTTTAAATGGAAAAGGCTGGATATAGAACCAACTGGTCAGAAACTGGGGTAAAAATTGAATTTACATAATGAGATTTACATGTATGTAATTGCATACAGTATATTCAATTCCATAGGATCATGTGAAGTAAGTATATACTTAATAAACATGTTTCTTTACATAAACAATTACAAAAATGCAAAACTGAAAAGTGCAAGGGGGGAAATCAAATGAAATAGTTCTAAGCCTTATCTCAAACTTCTACGGTTTTAAAATATAGAGATATAGACGTAGATATATTCTCCAGTACAACAAAGCAGACAGGAAAGAAGTTATTATACTTAAATTACACACATTATGGTTGAGCGCTGGGCTAAGTGATTGTCACAGCACTCACATACAAAGCCAGACATGGGGGCTGGAGAGATGGCTCAGCCTTTAAGAGCACTAGATGCCCTTCCAGAGTTCCCAATTTCAATTCATAGCAGCCACATGGTGGCTCACAACCATCTGTATTGGGCTCTGATGCCTTCTTCTGGTATTCATGAAGATATAAAATACATAATATAAATAAACTAAAAAAAAAAAAAAAAAAACCCAGAACAGCCAGGCGCAGGCTTGCAATCCTAGCATTGAAAGGGAAACCTGGGTGCTTCCTGAAGCTTAAAGCTGGAATTGGTGACTTCCAAGTAGTGAAAAGCCCTGTCTTAAAAAGCGAGGTTAAAAAGTAATAAAAAGACAAGTCTGTGACCTATACATGTATGTGAATAATTTATACACATATACACATGCAAAACACAAAAATCATGTATATTTAATTCAACATAATTAAGTTGGAAATACTTACTTTGAGTTTTCATACAGTAAAGCCAGAGGTCTTGTAAAAGTTGCAAATATTTCTCTGATCATAGAAGGCAAGGAAATATGTCCAAATATACTGGAAAGCATGCTGATGATAGAGTTACCAATAGCGAGCAGTGTATCAGAGTATGTCTCCTTGAGGCTTAGAGTGTGGAAAGAATTGATCACTCTCACAATTAGCTTAAATAAAGAAGCCAATTTCCCTAGGGGTTCCTTCTTCTTTCTGGACCAATCTGAAGATCTCTGTGGTGCTAAGACATAATTGGATGGATTAAAAAGTCAAGTACTTTTAATACATTTCACTATCACCTTTATATTTTGCATTTAAATGCTGAATACACCGAATATATATATATGTTGTTAACTGAAACTTCAGATAAACTTTTAAACGATACATTAATGAGTAGCACTACAGTATCTTCAGAAATAAAAACCAAATTCGATGGAAGAGCTGGCAGATCTCAATTTTAAGAATTTTTTAAAGTTTTTTTCTAATTATAAATGTCTCAATTTCTTCTGTTCCTCACAATTTCAATACTAGTTTATAATTACTAAATCAAAGGACTGAAGTAACAAAGCTAAATATTTTTGAGTTTTCAAAATAAATGTCTTCATTAAGAATTAATATTCCTGCCTAACACAGTTCACTGATCCCTAGAAATAATGAAAAGAAATTCTAATAGCTATCTATTTTCTAGATTGAAATGATATCTCTTAAGAGTACACATTTTAGCTGGGCGGTGGTGGCGCACGCCTTTAATCCCAGCACTCAGGAGGCAGAGGCAGGCGGATTGCTTTGAGTTCGAGGCCAGCCTGGTCTACAAAGCAAGTCCAGGACAGCCAAGGTTTCAGAGAAACACTATCTGAAAAAAAAGAGTACACATTTTCCTTTACAGTCCCCCTTAGGTCACTTCTCTCTAGATTTCAGGTACAAGACAAAAATGTACATTTCTCTTACCCTAAAAGTCATTCTTAATCTAAAATTACCTGTTTCTGTAAAACAATCATGTCTTAGGAGAGCTCAGATTTAAAGGAAAGGAAAAGTCTAACGCATATCTTACTACCCTCATGGTGGACTGAAACCAAGGTTGAAACTAAAACATATCAATCATCCCTAGGAAGTTTCTTCAACATAAATATACATTTAAAATGTTAATGAGGAATTCTCATACAAAATAGCAAGCTTGAGGTGCCCGGATATGGCTAAGGTGACAAGGGATGCCAGCAAACTGTCACACATACCAAAAAAATGTCTGGCCAAAGTTTTACATATATAAATGGCAACAAGGTTCTCATTTAAAATTGGGTGGGTACAAATGCAAAAGCAGCTTAGCCACAAAAACAAGTAACACCGATCACATACACATCCGTGCCCCAGCTTTCCTCAGTAAGAGGTCAGAGAAACAACTGTACCTTAAGTAGCAATGAACTGCTCTGGGTTTTTACATCCCAGTCTCAGATAAAAAGAGAAGAATAAGTCCAGCCTGTAGGAAAAGTATGAGGCTGAATATTATGCAAAATTCACAAATAAAAAGTGGGAATTTGTCTAAATATTATGTCATTCTATTATGAAGTGCTTTCCTAACAGACAAAGGCTGTGGGTTCAAGGCCCCAGTACAAGAGGGAAAAAAAAAGAATTCAAAAAAGACAAATGGCTCAGTGCTTACTATGCAAGCATGAAGCTTATACGCCCAGCATCTACAAAAGAGGAGACAAAACAAAAGAGTGGGAGGAGGAACCAAGACTATGAGTGGGGGGATTTGCTGGGCAGCTAGTCTAGCCAGTCAGTGGACTCAAGGTTTAGTGAAATGCTTCCTCAACCTTCTAAATGCTGTGACCCTTTAATGCAATTCATGCTGTGGTGATCTCTAACCATACATTTATTTTTAGTTGCTACTTCACAGCTGTAACTTTTCTGTTGTGAAAAGTAATGTAAATATTTTTAGAGACAGATTTGTCAAAGCACCATAACCCACACGTTGAAAACAGCTGTGAAAGAGGAAGACATTGGACATGGATGGACCTTTCGTTACCTCCACACACTGCATACACTACAAGTAACACAAATTAGAAGCAATCATAGGCAAAAGAAAGAAAATCTATGAACATATCACCTATACCTCTAAGTATTCAAACTATAATTCTATTCAATAATTATTAGATACATTTTATGAGAATGACAACTTAAACAGAAACTTTATAGCCAGGTGCATTGGCAAAGGCCTGCAATCCCAGCACTCAGGGAGAGAGGCAGATGGAGCTCTGGGAGTTAGTTAGAGGCTAGCCTGGTCTACAAAGTGAGTCTAGGACAGCCAAGGCTACACAGAGAAACCCTGTCTCCCCCCCCCCAAAAGGAATTTTATGATGTAATTGGTAAGAAATCAATGCTTGAGATAAGCTAATTAATTTAATGTAACCAAATGTAAAGTATGGTCATGGTGAGTGGGGTACATGTTGGCTCATGACTATACTCTCAGAAGGACCACCAACAAATTCTGAAATGTCATAAATCTATAAAGTTCCAAGCTAGCCTAGTATACAAAGTGAGATCCTATCTCCAAATAAACAACTAAAATATCATAGTGATTTAGGAAGATGCATTAACAAATGATGACCAAGTCATGAGTAAGTTTTGTAGAGAACAAAGTGTTTGGGGCTAAGAACTAGCTCAGCTGGAGCACTGCTTGCCTACCAGGCACAAAAGGCTACATAAACCTACCATCCCTGTAATCCCAGCAACCAGTCAGAAGTCTAGGACATTCTTGGTTATACTCAGAGTTAGAAACCAACCTAGAGTAGAGACCTTGTCTCACATTAAATAAGTATTAAATGAGTTCCTCCTTGTGGCAAGTTATAGGCCAGCCTGGGCTATTTGCCTCTGCCACAAACAAACAACACCAATACAACATTTATTACTTAATAACTAACTTTACAATAGAAGACACAAACCCAGCTGGGCATGGTGGCGCACGCCTTTAATCCCAGCACTCGGGAGGCAAAGGCAGGCAGATTGCTGTGAGTTCAAGGCCAGCCTGGTCTACAAAGCAAGTCCAGGACAGCCTAGGCTACACAGAGAAACCCTGTCTCAAAAAAAAAAAAAAAAAAAAAAAAAAAAAAAAAAAAAAAGACACAAACCCAGCAACAGCAATATACTAACATTATGAATGAATATGGTATGAATTAAAAGCAGCACTACCTTAGTCCTGTGGTATTTCTTTTTGAAAACAAAAATACTGAAACTGTGTACAGGCTTGAGGAAAAAATCAAGCTCAAATGAACAAATGCACAAATGCTAAATGCTGTAGACATGCTATATTTGTAAAGAGAATGAGGAACTATTCCAGGCTGTTCAGGTTCTTCACTTATCTATACCATGCTTTCAAATGGGGGAAAAACAAATTTATAGATTGGGAACAGTAATAATACAAATTTGGGATTTTGCTCTGTTGAGACAAGGTCATGTTATGTAGCCGAGGCAGAACTGGTACTCACTATGTTACCCAGCTGGGCCCTGGACTGGAGGTGATCCTCCAAGCCAACAGTCAGAATTTGGGTGTGCCCCTAGCCCATGACTGTTACTGGAGATTCTAAACAAAAGATGTGTCGACAGTTCTAACAACATTTCTCTAGTTGAAACTTTGCTTTATTGATATTAGCAACTAATCTGATATGTTTGTAAAGAAAACTAAGAAAAGGCAGCTGTAAGAATTTTCCCTGAAATGCTATAAAATACTGTATAAGCAAATAAAGGTAAAGAGAATACTTACATTTGATTTTGGGCTGGTATTTACTATTATATGGTGAAAAGTCAATACAATCAACCATTACAACAATAATATGACAGATCCTGTCCAAGAATAGCAAATCCTAGAGAAAAAATTAAGTACGATAATCAGAAATTTTTACTGTAGAACAGGACTCAAGAGTCAACACACACAAAATTTTTTACTGTTTATGCTAAAATACATGGTCATTAGTACTTCCCAGTAAGGTGTTCTATAGCAAATACTGTGCTTCTCAACCCTAAGGAGAAAGTATTAATATTTATATTATCAAAAAAGCTGTTTCAACCAATAAATTCCATTGACTGACTGGGATCTATGCAAGGTCTTTGCCATAGCTCCACATAAAAATTCATCCTCCAAACTAGAGTGACACCTCAGCTGTGGAAGTGTTTGCTGATGTTGAAAGTATGTTCCACAACATTAGGCAGCTCCAGGGAATCTTACAGCCACTTCTGCACTCTGTGGGCACTCAACACATAAATGCATGCACATTTTATTTTAACTGAAGTAAACGGTTTTGTTTTGTTTTTTTAATCTACCCAGGGCCAATGGGTACATACATCCATTTTTTTGTTTGTTTGTTTGTTTGTTTGTTTTCTGAGACAGGGTTTCTCCTGGACTCACTTTGTAGACAAGGCTGGCCTTGAGCCTTGAACTCAGAGGATCTGCCTGCCTCTGTCTCCCCAAGTGCTGGGATTACAAGCACTGAAATTATTAAACCATGTGAACACAAACACAATGATGCAGTTGCTAAATAAGCTTCCTTTTCTTCCTTCTCCTCAGCCCAGAAGAAACTAAAATAGAAATTAGAAATGTAGGCTAAGGAGGCTGGTATAAAAGAACAGAAAAGGTAGCAGGGCGGTGGTGGCGCACACCTTTAATCCCAGCACTTGGGAAGCAGAAGCAGGCGGATCACTGTGAGTTCAAAGCCAGCCTGGTCTACAAAGTGGGTCTACGACAGTCAAGGCTACACAAAGAAACCTGGTTTCAAAAAACACAAAATAAACAAATAAATAAAAGAAAATAAGAGAACAGAAAAGTTAATATGGCTTTCCCCTCCCACAATCTCTACGAGCAAGAGTAGAGAAGAAAGAAGCAGTCTCCACCAACAAGATGAAACATAATACACCACCGACACTCACAAGGCTCCCTCTTATATTCCACAGGAGACAGGGTTCCACAGTGGGAACTGATACCAGGGTCAACCCAGGAGTCTAGGAATCAAGAATATCAGCCATCAGATCTGAATGTTTGTCCAGACTATGAGGCTAAGGACTCACCAAACACTGCTTAATAGACGTCTCTATTACCAGGTTCAGAAATCTAAGACTAGAGAGGGGAGTCAGTGGTTAAACGCTTTTACCCACCAAGCCTAATAATCGACCTTAAGACCCATGTGGTGGAAGGAGAGAACTGATCCAAGTTCAATACTGCAGTTAGATAGCTTTGGCTTGTGGGCTAACAATCTAACTGAAATAAACTCAAAGTTCAGTAAAAGGTAAAATTATAGACTAGGATGGCCAGCGTCCTACTCTGGCCTCTCCGTGCATTGTGTATCTCACACAGACTCAGACATCCCACCCCACATACATATATGTCCTCACTCCCACTCACCAAGGCGAGGGGTCAAGATGGCTCAAGAGATAAAAATAATTGCAACACAAACCTGACAGCAACCGCAGAACCTATTGTAGAAGGAAAAGACCAAGTCCTCAAAATGATCCTCTGACCTCTACAAGTGTTAGAACACAGGCTCCCATGCTGCCTGCCCTGAGTATTAACATAAATTTTTAAAGAAGGGGAAATGACTGAGGCTAACTGGTAGAATCCCTACATAGCATGCACGAAGCCTAACCAAATAAGCCAGCTATGGTAAAGAAAGCCTGTAACTACAGCACTCAGGAATGGAGGGAGAAAAACCGCAAGTTCAAACTTCTATAGTGCCCAGGTTTCCAACAGTGACAAACAAGGGATCTCCAGAACCTGATCCTCCAGCTCAATTCCTCAGCTCTCAGATCCTCAGTCCCACACCTACACTTCCATCCAACCAACTACAGAAGCTAAGTCCCAGCACAGAAACAAACAACAAGAGTTCAAGATAGCATATTCTCTCTAAAAATAAATCCCTTTATAATCGATCCAATTAAAAACCTGAATGGGCTTCCAAAAGGTTTACAACAATGGCTATACTCTTAATACTGAAAACCCAGAGATGAATGAAATTAGGATATCAAATAAAGACATGAAAACAGAATTCAATACAAAGATGCAAAAGACTAAAGAAAAGACCAACTGAAATGAAGCTGGAAATGTAAAGTTGTGAGCCAATAAAAATCTCAGTGGAGCCAGGAATGGTGGAGCAACCTTTTAATCCTAGCACTTGGGAGACAGAGGCAGATGGATCGATGTGAGTTCGAGGCCAACCTGGTCTACAAAGTGCGTCCAGGACAAGACTACACAGGGAAACCCTACCTTTTAAAAAAAAAAAAAAAATCAAAAACCAAGAACGTAAAAAATAAAACTCAGCAGCACTCGGGAAGCAGAGGCAGGCGGATCGATGTGAGTTCGAGGCCAGCCTGGTCTACAAAGTGAGTCCAGGATGGCCAAGGCTCCACAGAGAAACCCTGTCTCGAAAAAACCAAAAATAAAAAAATTTAAAAAATAAAAAAAAGCTGGGCGTGGTGGCGCACGCCTTTAATCCCAGCACTCCGGAGGCAGAGGTAGGTGGATCACTGTGAGTTCGAGGCCAGCCTGGTCTACAAAGTGAGTCCAGGATGGCCAAGGCTACACAGAGAGACCCTGTCTCGAAAAACAAAATAAAATAAAATAAAATAAAATAAAAAAATAAAAAAAATAAAATAAAATAAAAAAATAAAACTCAGTGGAAAAGCCTTACTAATAGAATAAATGACATGGACTAAGGGCTGAAGACATGATAAAGACGTTAACAAAATCCACTAAAGGAAGTGCTTTGGGACATCATGAAAACATCTAACTTTTGTATTATGGCCACAAAAGGCTATTTTATGAAAAGCACAGAATATATTTTCAATAAATTATAGAGAACAGTTTTCTACACCTACAGAAAAAGATGGCCATCATGTAAAAGCATACAGAACTTCAAAGAGAACCAAAAAATAAAAAGGCTGGACATGGTGATACCACCTTTAATCCTAACAGTCTAGAGACAGAGACAGGAGGATTTCTGTGGGTTCAAGGCCAGCCTGGTCTACAGACTGCCCCGCTCCCATCGCCCCCCCGCCACACAAATCCCACCCCACACACACACAAATAAGGAGAAAAATCATTTCACAATAAACACAGAATAAAGGAACTTTTGACCAGAGTTCTACAAGAGAAATACTTCAGTCAAGAAAAGAATGAACACAATCAAGCGGTCTCAGGGAATAAACACATGGAAGCAAATGATTATGTAGAAAATGCCACACGCATAAAACAAACAAACAAAAAACGGCAGGAATTAACACAAATCAGTATCTTTGAACATCATAGTCTCAACTGTTCAATAAAATGACTAAGACCAGGGCTAGAGAGGTGGCCCAGCAGTTAAGAACACTCGCAGCTCTTCAACACCCACAGATGGTCACAACAGTCAGTCTGGAGCTGCAACTCCAGCTCCCCTGCAGGCAGCTCATGCACACAGTGTAGACATACATGCAGGCAGAACAACCATTCACCTTATTTTCAACAGAAAGAAAAAAGAAACTGAATAGCACATTGTTAAAAAAACAAAAATAAACAGGACCCGATCCATCTCTACTGCCTCCAAAAAGAGGTTTCACCATCATAGACACCACTTTAAGGTAAAAGGCTGAAAAAAGGTATTCCAAACAAATGGATTTAGGAAACAAGTATATTCAAGTTCTGACAAAATAGACTTCAAACCAAAGTGACTCAAGATAAGGTCACTTCACACAATACACCAAGAGGATTATTACAAACCTAAACATATACACATTGGTACACCAAACTACTAGCTATAAACCACAAAGTGATAATGGGTGACTTCAATACAACACTTTCAGCAATAGACAGAAACATCTAGACAAAAACTGAGCATTAATATTAAACTTTAATGACTCCACACACCAAATGGGTTCAACACTACACGGCACGTAAACACTAAAGAATACACACAGGCTTCTCACCAGAGTCCACGAAACTTCCTCCAAAACTGAGCGCCAATTAATTAGGTTATAAAGCGAGCCTCAACAGGTAAGAAAATTGAAATAACATTCTGAATTCTAAAGCTAGTATCAATAGCAAGAATAATCATTTTTAAAAAGCCTCATAAAGACTCAACACACTAACAAATGCTAATGCAATCACTGAAGCAATTAGAAACTAAATTTTGAAAATTCCTAGAACTGAAGGAAAATTAAAACAGAACATATCAAATCTATGGGAACATGAAAGACAATCCTGCCAGGTGAGGTAGGGCATGCCTTTTAATCTCAGCACTTGGAAGGCACAAGCAGGCAGAGCGCTGTGAGTTCAATTGTCCAATGTGTGGTCCAGAGCAACCAAGGCTACACAGAGAGAGATCATTGTCTCGAAAAACCAGAAAAAGACAATCCTGAGGAAAGTTTGTAGGATTAAATAAAATTAAAATATGTGATCATATCAGTAACTTAGAGATAAATCAAAAGGCCTAGGTAAACAAGAACAAGCCAAACTCCAAAACAGTTGATAGGATGAGATAATCAAAACAAGGCAACAAATAACACTACGAACAATCAACAAAAGGAAGAGTTGTTCCTTTGAAAAGATAAGCAAGATTGACAAAGGGCAACTGTAAGGTAGAGCGTGCCTTTAATCCCAGCAATGGGACAGAAAGAACACACTTTTGCTAATACAAAAACTGCTTTCTGATTGGATCTGAGTTCTGCTTTACAAGGAGAAAATTTCATGCCTGGTACAAAATCTTAGTCAAAAGTTCACGGTGGTGGCGTACACCTTTAATCCCAGCACTCAGGAGGCAGAGACAGGCGGATTGCTGGGAGGCCAGCCTGGTCTACAAAGCAAGTTGAGGACAGCCAAGGCCACACAGAGAGAAACCCTGTCTCGGAAAAACAAAAAACAACAACAACAACAAACCATAGGAATTTGGCCTGCTGGTTCTAAGATTTGCTGAGCTCTATAATTTAGACCCAATCAAAAGTGGGAAAGCTGTATAGTGTGCTTTCTTTTCCATGCCAACTACTTCTGTGTTCTACAAAGATGATCTCACATAAGCTGTAACAAAAAAGCCAGACAGGGACAAAGCTCTATACAGCCATTCTCAGGAGTTCTCCTCAACATTCTTGGCCTTACCAAGATTCATGCTTTGATGCTGAGAACAGTTTCAGAAAAGGTAAACTGTAGCACATTTAAGATATTGTAAGAAAAGCTTAGACAGGCCAGGCACAGTGGTCCACACCTGTAATCCCAGCACACAGGGAGGCAGAGACAAGTGGATCTCTGTGAGTTTGAGACCAGCCTGGCCAACAAAGCAAATGCAGGCCAACCAAACCTACAGAGAAACCCTGTCTGGAAAAAAACAAAAACAAAACCAAGAACCAAACAAAAAGCTTAGACTAGGGTGAAGAGAAAAAGGCACTCCAAGGTAATAAAAGACCTGTAATTTTCTGCAACAACTAGACCTCTTATAAAGGAGCTTAAATAACTATAAACTTTTGAATGTTCTCTTCAGTTTTTGAAAAGTACAGGGAGTCAGGCGTGGTGGCGCACGCCTTTAATCCCAGCACTCCGGAGGCAGAGGCAGGCGGATCGCTGTGAGTTCAAGGCCGGCCTGATCTACAAAGTGAGTCTAGGACAGCCAAGCCTACACAGAGAAGAAATCTTGTCTCAAAAAAATGGAAAATAAAATTTAAAAGTACAGGGGAAAAACTCACTGAAAGGGCTTCGCCTTCCAAAGTGCACGCTATTTTAGAAGAAAGTTCTTCACAGCACAAATTCTCTTCTGCTGTTGCCACCAAAGCAGCGCAGCGAGCAAAAGCTCTATACAATTCCGACCAAGTTTTAAGTAAACTTTTCATGGTAGCCTAATAACAAAAAAGAAATTTTATAAATTGACACCAACGTACCAAATATATAGCACGAATAATAATACATCTTCAAGACTGAAAAAAATGAAACATTTAGCCTATCAGAGGGGCCTGTTGCAGCAACCCTCTGTAAGTTCTACAGGAACAGTACTAGAAATTAGCATAGGTCAAAAGTCAAAGGGCAAAAAGGAAAGCTCCCTTCCATTGTCCACTCCCCGTCACACAAGCATTCCTCCACCTCACAAACATGAAAAATCAGGATTGGTGCTAATCATATACATAGGCAGTATTTTCCAGAAAGGCACAAAATCCTTAAACATTCTTACCACAGGAAATGTCTGAGCTGAAAAAATATGGTTTACTGGTAAAGTCAATGCACCATAGATGGCACTGAAGTTATGTTCTAAGGCATCACCTTGATTCACTTCATTGGTCTGAAAAAAAAAAAAATAATGAAGTTAGACAATTACCATCTAATTCTGGTCCTACATGGTAACGTGTCTCCCCTGTCAAAGCTGTGTTCTACTAGAACGTATTCTAGAGATGCTGCACTTACAGCCTTAGGTACCAGAGTATGCCTTAGTGAAAAGGAAATAAACACCTGTGCAGAGTGAGTATGAAGTCAGCCTCAAGTGCGGTGATGTCAAACCCAACAAATGGCATTCTGACTTCCATGGGAAGCCAGCTGACATGATGTGGAGGCAATTCAATGTCAGGAACTGCTGGCTACCATATTATCTAAGGAAGGCAACAGGTCCAAAACAGAAAAGCAGACTTCTGGTCTTCAAAACTGACAACTTATGTTCCTACTTATTGTTGGAGCTAGAAGTACAGCCTAATTATCTGTAAACGTACTTTATTTTCTTGGGTTTGACTCTAGTACCTATACATAAAAGATCAAAAATTAATTCAAAAGAAAAACACCTTGGTCCCAGGACTTGGGAGGCAAAGGCAGGCTAATCCCCAAGTTCAAGGCCAATCTGGTCTACAGAGTGTTTCAGGATAGCTAGGGCTACAAGAGGAAACCCTATCTCAAAAAACAAAGAAAAAAATAAACATTAATTCTCTTGTTTTCACCACCAGTTTTGTGTGAATTTTGTTGTTCTCAGAAACTTTGGGGAACAAATTGAGAGAGAGAGAGATAAGCCCCCGTGAGCCTGAGGCCAGCCTGGGCTATGGAATCCCAGGGAATGCAGCTACAGAAGGGCAGCATCTCAAAACCACACACAACCTCAAACCTTTCCTAATACATTAGTCAGGCCAGTAGATTCATAAATTGCCTCTACTACAGTTTAAGGTGAACACTCTTTTTTGTTTTGTTTGTTGAGACAGGATTTCTCTATGCAGTCTTTGCTGTTCTGGAACTTGTTCTGTAGAGCAGGCTGGCCTCAAACTCAGAGTTCTGCCTTTCTATGCCACTCAAGTGCTAAGATTAAAGGTGTGAGCCACCACAGCCCATCTAACATGATGATTCTTAGAAATGCATCTATTTGGCTTCTAGGAGAACTTCTGGAGTCTTCATTTTGAGTTACTTAAAATTAACCTAAAGAAAGAAATTTGAACTTACACTTCACAAGCAAACAAAAATACCAAAACAAAGCAAAACAGAAAAGCCAACTTGTGTTCTTTATCTTATTAATACTCAAACCTATGAACACTTAAATCTCTAAGAAACACTCAATTAAAAAAAAGATTTATTATTTATTTAATATCCAGCCGGCATGCCAGAAGAGGTTGTGAGTCACCATGTGGTTGCTGGGAATTGAGCTCAGGACATTTGGAAGAACAGCTCTGAACAATCTCTCCAGCCCAAGAAACACTCAACTCTTAACAGGTCCCACACTTAGAGAAGGCTGAATGAGGCACCATGGCTTGACTACGGAGGGTCAAGTATGGTAAGCACACAACCTAAAGTCTAGCTTTGGGAAACTAAGACATGAATTCACCTTGGTTATAGAATAAGACTTTGTTTCAAAGGGAAAACAAAGCAAAGACCATTTTATATTGATGTGTATCAGATAGAAAACAATATAAGTATTCAAATGATCCAAACAATGGAAGGATGGGGCGGGAAAGCACACAAGGTAGGAGGCCAGTGTAGGCTAGACAGTGCGACACTGACACAGACCATCACAGGAGGCAGGGATTATCAGCACTATTAGAGGATAAGGAGCTGTCTGCCTATACTATCACAATAGAAAATAAGTCAGATACACCAACCAACCAAGCACTAACTGTGTAAGAAAAAGCAAAGTATTTCTCTTTTTATTTAAATTCCTATTTGTGCTCTTTCCCAAAAAAAAAAAAAGGGGGGGGGGCGGAGATGAGGAGCATGATAAGACTGAACCCCCTAGCACTGAGAGAGCAGAAGACCAGCCTCATCCACATCGCATGCTTTGTAAATATTAGTCCAGACTCAGGGAGGGAGACATGGCAACTGTGTCGTACCTGATGGATCACATCAATCAGAGGAGTGACTATAATACTCCACATTCTCCAGAGATGCTCCTTGTTGGCCAACTGCTTTGCATTTTGATTGATCACACTTAGTACAGAGTCACTAAAAGCTAGTGGTGAAGTCGGACCAGAAAGCACACAGCCCACAAGCGTTTCTAGATTGAGAAACAACCTAAAAAATGTGAACAATGGATCAGAATGATGTACTCATCCTAATGATGTTTTAGCAAAACTCTAGAATTAACAGCTGAACACAAGAAACAATGAATTTCTAAGTCCATTTTATTATTTATCCCCTCAGCCCCTAATACCACCATGACCTACTTTTTAAAAATTATCTTTGTTGTTTTAAAATTTTTATACCATGACAAAGAGCACTTGTTCTTTCAGGGAATCTGGGTTCAATTCCCAGACCCCACATTGTCACCACACAAGACTCAGATCCAAGGGATTTGACACCTTCTTCTGGCCTCTAAGCATACACGTGGTGAGGACAAAACACACATTTTTAAAAAAAATTTTTTTTTTAAATTATGGCACAAAATCTGGGGGCAGCAACTGTAATGCCAGCCCTGGGAATCTGACACAGAAAGTTCTAGAGTGACATTGGCCTGAGCTAAAAAGCCACATCAAAAAAACCACAAATGACCAATTGAGCATGGTGTTTCTATCGATAATCTAGCACTCAATATACAAGAAAAATCAGCAATGAAACTGGGGTTGGTGATACAAGCTTTAGTCCCAGCAGAGAGAGGTAGACACCTGTGCGTCTACATAACCAGAGCAGACAGAACTACAGACCACGGTCTAAATAAAAACAGCAAACAGAAAGGGTACAATAACAGACACCTGTTATCTTGTGGAGAGCGAGGAGAGTAAGTTCAAATCAGTCTCTTTACAGGCAATCCTGAGCCTCATGAGACCATGACTGGATTTAAAATAAAAAACAAGGTACAGACTTACTTTTCATCTCCTACACATTCTAAAAGATTGTTGTTGAAAATTAACTGGATTAAGAACAATGCTGGAGTTCCCTGAAAAAGAAAGAGAACAAAGTCATAATTCCCAGTAAAAAGAACTGCAAGTTTTTCCCTCTACAGTCACTTGACTTATTTTAGCATGAAAATTTTAACTTTTAGCAGCATTATTAGGGTATGATGACAACACGAAGTTTACATTTAAAACCACACACAATGCCAGGCATAGTGACACACACTTATAATCTGTCCTAACACGTAGTATACTGAGGTGGCAAGATGGTCAAGATCAAGTCTGTGTGAGAGACTGAGACCCCATCTTCCGAACAAACAAACAAAACAAACCAGGCATGGTGACAGCGTACAGGAGGCAGAGACAGATACATTGAGTTTGAAATGTAGAAGCAAGCCTGGTCTATAGAGCAAGTTCCAGATCAACTACATAGCCAAGGTCTTTTTTTTAAAGCTAAAGGGAGGGTTCAGTGGCTCAGCATGTATTCTGTTCTGACAAAGGGCCGGGCTTCAGTTCCCAATGCCTGGGTCAGGTCCATCACAGCCTCCTTCAACTCTAGCACCAGGAGAACACGTGTGTGTGTGTGTGTGTGTGTGTGTGTGTGTGTGTGTGTGTGTGTGTGTGTGTGTGTGTGTGTGTGTGTACGTACGTACGTACACTCCCAGACCCACATAGAAATAATTTAAAATGACGAAATAAAAATATTTCAAATAAAAATCAAATCTACCTCTATGCTCTCATCATAGTCCTTCTATGAGAAACCAAAGAAGGTAAGGTGTCAAGTGTTTTAAAAAAACAACAAACAAACCACTAACACACTAACCTAAAAACAACAAAGTATATGTCACATTATTAAGCTAATATTACTAAGCTTTCAAATAGTCTAGCAGTGGCCAGTAATATTATTCCACACAAACAGGAAACTCTCTTTCTGACGTCCATTATTTAATCCATGAAAAAATGTTCATCTACTTACGAGCACAGCACCACGTTTAATTTTCCACAGTGATCTATTATTTTCCTTTTTAACTTCATCAACAAAATCCAAGTATTTATTTATTTATTTATTTTAAGAAATCTAGCTATCGGATGAGACCTGATAGGGTGTGGTCATACAGTGAGGCAGGAGGCCCCTTCTGTCAGAAGTCTAGGGGAGGAAAGTAGGGCGAAAGAGGGAGGGAGGGAGGGAGGGAGGTAGGGAGGGTGGGAACAGGAAGCTACAAGTAAGGGGATAATAATTGGGATGGAATCTGAATAAATTAATATAATAAATTTTTTTAAATAAGAAAAAAGAAATCTAGAGCTGGAGAGATGGCTCAGCGGTTAAGAACACTGACTGCTCTTCAGAAGTCCTGAGCTCAATTCCTGGCAACCATATAGTGGTTCATAACCATCTATAATGGAATCTGATTTCCTCTTCTGGTGTGCATAAAAACAGAGCACTCATACACATAAAATAAATTTTTAAAAAAAACTAAAGAATTTTTGTTTTGCCAATCTTTATCATATAACTACACTGCATTTAAGATACTTGCATTAAGAATATCCATATTAGCAACCTGATATGCTGGTGAACCTAATACTTTCTGAGGAAGTCCTTTAACTGTAATTTCCATGAGGACCTAGGAAAGAAACATTTTACAGTAGTTAGCCATAAAAACCTGAAAAGCTGTTACTCAGTAAAAATCTTACACTGTCATCCATATTTCTGATAATTTATTACAAGTAACCATCACCTGTAATTCATTACAGTATATTCAGTAATATGTATATATTCATTTTAAAAATTAAAAAATATAAAGACCTTTCACCTTGTTACAATTACTATGACAAGAAACAGCTGGGCGTGGTAGCTCACGCCTTAAATCCCAGCACTCAGGAGGCTGAGGCAGGCGGATTGCTGTGAGTTCGAGGCCAGCCTGGTCTACAAAGCGAGGTCAGGACAGCCATAGCTACACAGAGAAACCCTGTCTCGAAAAAAAAAAAAAACTATATGAATATCTACAATTTAACTATTCTTCTAAAACTGAACCTCCACACTATTTAACTTTTACATTCTTAAGAGAAATTCTGCAATGACATACTATAATAGGCTAGAAGCTTGCTAATTACAAACTGACTCTCAGATTACAAATCCAGAGATGCTTAAGCCTCCTAAACTACTCTCCAAATGTTTACCTGTGCTCGTATTAAAATGAACTACAGTGTTAAGTGTCCTAATAGTTCTTAGTAAAAAACATTTTTGTTTTGGAAATACACTGAAGCTGAGCCTTCCCAGAATGCTCAGGAAGCATAAACTAATTTAACTCATTAAACAACTAAGAACATCCCCGCCCCTTCCCCCTCTGAGACAGGGTTTCTGTGTAGCCCTGGCTGTCCTGGACTCACTTTGTAGGCCAGGCTGGCCTCAAACTCAAGAGTCTTCTTGTCTCTGCCTCCCTGATGCTACTAGGATTACAGACTGACTACACTCTCTTGACAAACTGAAATTCAGAACTGATGGACCAAGAAGGCAATTTCCCTCAGCTGGACAAAGGGAATCAATCTACTCTCTTCTGCCGCCCTTAATACCATCTAGTAATGCAAAGTTTAAAGTATACCTTATTAGCAAAGCCAATGTTACTGTGCTACTGCTACCTAGCACTCTGGACATTAAAATATGTTCAAGCTGCATGTCCTTTATTCCATTCTTGGTATGAAGCTGGTGATCCCTTTAACCACTCTGCAGATGTCTAAAGCTGCCACGATTTATTATTCAGAGTGTTGCAAAGTCCTACTGTGAACCCCAAGATTGTGAACTGTAAAACCCTGCTTCTTGTTTGGTGTGGTTTAGCCCTAACACACACCTTTAATCACAGAACTTCTTTTTTCATAAACAGGTAAATATGGTGTGGTTCAGCTAGCCCTAACACACACCTTTAACACAAGATTTCTGTACACGGGATTTAATAAAGTTAACCCTAGGTCAGGAGGTGGAACAAGAAAGCAGCTGACAAAGATAAAAGAGTATATGGGCAAGTGCTTTGGCTTTTAGTTTTCTTTTTTTCCCTCTGGGACATGAGCTGAGTGAAGGTCAGCTGGGTGCTTCTCTGCACCCCCGCATATGGCTGGTAAGAGATTTACTCTTTTGTTCTTTTGTTTTTTTGAGACACGGTTTCTGTGAATTCCTGGGTTTCCTGGAACTCTCTTTGTAGATCAGGCTGGCCTCAAACTTGCCTGCCTGTCTCCTGAGTGCTGGAATTAAAGGCATGCACCACCACGCCCGGCATGGCTTTTTTTAAAGCCACAACACAGCTATTTACTAGATAGGTTTCAAATGACATTTGAATGGCACTTACAATACAGATGAATTGCTAGTCAATATTTGGTTTGTTTGTTTTTTTTTTTTTTTTTTTTTGGTTTTTCGAGACAGGGTTTCTCTGTGTAGCCTTGGCCATCCTGGACTCACTTTGTAGACCAGGCTGGCCTCGAACTCACAGCGATCCGCCTGCCTCTGCCTCCCGAGTGCTGGGATTAAAGGCGTGCGCCACCACGCCCGGCCAATATTTGGTATTATGCCAACCTCATCTGAGCAACTATCAATATATACTAAACTTCAATATTAGACTTTAAGACAATTTATAAATATATTTACCAGGGTTTTTGATACAGGAAATACTTCTGACTTCACTATGCTTTCCAAAGACTTTAGTAGGAGGGTTAAAACTTCAGAACCTGATCTTTCTTTTCTGTTTCCTATGGAAGAGTGAAAGGAAGGATATAATTCCCTGATATTATGATAGGACAAGGTTGTCACACTGACAACGCACTTGTGCTATGAAGGTCACTGGCCATTGTGACAGTGCTTACCTGACTCAGTAACTGACTTCACCAGGCTAATCAGCTCCTTCCAGATTCCACTGACTACTGCATCTGCCAAGGAACACAAGCACCTGTAAGATAGGGTTCAGTTCCCAGTATCCCAGCTCTAAGTAACTCCAGTTCCAAGGAATCAGATGCCCTCTTATGACCACTTGGAGTACACCACACACACATGTAGACAAAATACTCATACACAACAACAAAACTTATTCTCTCATTCCTTATACTAAAGAAATAGCCATCTGAGCACTAATTTGAATATTTGTAAAACTGCTGTTTCAATTTTTTTAGAAGGACTACAACATGCTAATAGGTTGACCATATAACAAAAAATGTTTTCACTGTTCCTTTGTCACCACTTTTGAAAAAAAAAACAAAACCACAATGATTTAGAAAGATAACAGAGCCGTGTCTGGTGACACTGAAGAAGCAGAGACAGGAGGACTGCCATTGGTTCTAGACATAGACCAAGGTGCTTCCTCCAAAGAGTGCAGACTCCCCACACCGATACACTTTTATTAAAAACAACAATAAAATGGCTCATGACGCACTGCTCCAGTTTGATCCTGAGACCCCACATAGCATAGAGAACCAACTCCAAAAGCTGTCCTCCACACATGTAACATGGCAATGCATAAATATACACAATACATGTATAATAGGAGAAAGCTTCACCTTCCAAGCAGCTAAGGAGCATGTATTGCCGTATTTTGAGGTGACAGGCTCTAGGTTTGAAAATCACTTCAGCCTCAAATCAGAGGCCCTTGCCTCAACATCCGCAATGCTGGGATGGTGTCTGCCACCAAACTCATGTCCTCCCCCCAAAACAAGCCCTCATTCTGCCATGCAGGGTGACCTCAATACTCTCCTTACCTAATCTGTAGTGCAGGATTTACAAAGCTAAGCCACCATACCTGGCTGTACATTTCTTATACCCTTTGTTAGGCCCTGGACAAATTTAAATGCAGATATGAAGCCACAGAGCCTAGGCTTGAGTCAGAGCTCTATTTATTAATCGCTATATAATTTTATACATTATTTCTATGCACAACCTTTCTTGTCCTAGGTACCTTTGACATGCCTGGAGCATGCTGCAGACAAGACAGACATCAAATACAAAGGAGATTGACCTGCCTTTACCTTCCCAATGAAGTGGTGTAAAATCTAGCCAATGAGTTAACACCAAATTAATATTTGCTATTCTAATCTTCCTTTAAAATACACTTTTGGCCTGGTAAGATGGCTCAGTGGCTAAAGGCACCAGCTTTCAATCCTGATAGCCAAAATCGATTCTCAAGACCAACATGGAGAACCTGAGTCCCAAAAAGTTGCCCTCTGACATCCCCATGTGCTGTGGCACATGTATGACCACACCTGTACACACACAAATAAGATAAATACTTAAACACACTTTTGAATTCTAAAAAGTTGCTTCATTTACCTGAGGCATCTCCTCCAACTGCAATAAAGCTATCATGAACAGCAGTGATGAGTGTATGTGCATTCTTGGAGAAGAAAGAAGGGCTGCTGATTAGCGGGTGTTCCAGTGGCTCTAAATACAGGGAACAAAAAATCCACCAAAAGATTTAGGGAGCAAACTTCATCAATAAATAAAAAGCTGAACTCATTTCAAACACAAGAAAATCACTATTAGTAAGCTGTTGTGAAACTGAAGCCTCTACTCCATCCATTGGAGAAACAATATGGACTGTTTCTAACACATGAAATTATCTCAAAGACAAATACCTAAGCTCAATACAAGCTTGTGTTTCTTGGCAAAACTCAAGACTTCTGGACCCAACAAAAAATGCAGCATCATTTCCAGTCCCAGAAGCTGAATAGAAGGGATTGCAGCCATTCCGCCGGTGTTTGAACTCATGTTCACCCGAGCAGTTGCAGGACCTCCAAAAGGAGAAGCGCCTTTAAAAGAGAAAGACCAAGTTATTTTCCCTATCAATACAACATACCTATAAAAACATGATGCAAATTTCTCAGGCATTAAGACAAACCTTGAAAATATCCAATCCTTTCTGTAACCTGAATAGAAACTCTGAAGTGTTGAAAAGGTCTAAGTTACATGTTTTAAGTATCTTTTAATGTTCGTGTACATTATGTGATTGTTGATTGCTAAAAAGGCCTGTGTAAGTACTAGCCAAATCTTGGTATTGTTATTTCTTTTTTTTTTTTTTTTTTTTTTTTTTTTTTGGTTTTTCGAGACAGGGTTTCTCTGTGTAGCCTTGGCTGTCCTGGATTCGCTTTGTAGACCAAGCTGGCCTCGAACTCACAGAGATCTGACTGCCTCTGCCTCCCAAGTGCTGGGATTAAAGGTGTGCGCCACCACGCCCGGCTTGTATTGTTATTTCTATGGCCCATCACCAGTCTTGTAAATATGTATTCTTCCTCACTTGCCTATTGGCTGTAATCAACAAGTGTAGGGTAGAAGTTCCAGGAAGAGAAGTAAGCTGAGAGGAGACTTGGGGGATCCAGGGAACAAACAAGGAGGGAATAGGATGGACCACAGTGGAGTGGGGAAAGTACAGAGCTGGCCAGGTGGTAGGGTCTACCTAGAGAGCTGGCATAAGATCAGAATAGCTGGGAGACTGTGCAAGTAAAGGCCTAAGCTTTAAAATAATTAAAAAGCCTCCATGTCATTATTTTTACCACTAGCAGGTCCAAGAAAGTCTGCTATACTTTAAGACCCAGTTTTTCCATACAAGCACAACAGCATTTAAAGGAGTAGGATCTGGTTTTACCCATTTGTAATCACATCATTTTGAGGCAGGAGGACTCATGTCAGTTTAAGGCCAACATGGTCAACATAGTGGTCCCCAGGCTAACCAGAACTACATAGTGAGACCAAGTTTTGGTTTTATTTTTTTAAATCTCTCTGGGCTACATACAAAATGAGACCTGCGACAAAATAAATTAAAACACTAAACAAAACAAAATTTGTTTTCTGACTACCCAAAATAATCCAGTTAAAAAGTAATCAGTAACAAGCCGGGTGCCGTGGTGCATGCCTGTAATCCCAGCACTCGGGAGGCAGAGGCAGGTTAGGGTTAATTCGAGGCCAGCCTGGTCTACAAAGCAAGTCCGGAGGGGGGCAGGCTAAGCTCCAGAAGAGAGTGTGACCACTCCTTCAAAGACTCTTCAAGAGAAGGAAGGAAATCCTTCTCACCCTATGTCCAGGAGTGAGTGAACAGAGACTAAGAAAGGCAATCTCTCTCACCTTTATGTCCAGGACTGAGTGGACTTAAGCCAGGAGAAGTAGAGCCTCGAGGTGTGCTGCCTTGAGGTGAAGTAATACTATCAGCACTGATTATACTCTGAATCAGGGGCACACAAACCTACAGACAAAAAGGCAAAACAGCAATGATTTCATTATCAAGTTTGTAAAAGCTTTATAAAATATGTATTCTCTAAGAAGCAACCTTAAAGCAGGGCATGGTGGCACATGCCTTTAACCCCAGCACTCAGGAGGCAGAGGGGGGCAGATAACTTAAACTTAAAAGCTCACTTCTACAATTGCCCACTACCCGTCCCATCTATTCACTATGTTCTTCCAATTAATTCTTCCAATTAATATGTTGGACACCTAGATTAGACTCTTAGGACCTTACTGTGACCGAATCTGAAGATCTCCCTATGGCTTATCTAATACCAACTCTGAATTATGCCATATTAAACTTGGAAGGCTTCTATGTGAAATGCAGGAGCTAAGGAAGGGATAAAGCTCAGTGTAGATTCCCTAGTATACACAGGGTCCCCTAGTGAAGCCTAGGACTTCTGAAGAACAGCACTGCACTGGGGTGTAGTTCAGTTGGCATGTGTGAAATCCTGGTTTTGATCCCAGGATTGATCCCAGTACTGTAACGCTGTACTCACCTATAATCCCAGTGTTTAGAAGACAGAGGCAGGCGGATCAGAAGGCTAGTCTTGGCTACAGAGCAAGTTCTAGCCATGGAATCTGTCTCAAAAAAACAACCAAAACCTAAACAGCATAATGGCTCATGGCTCATCCACATAATACCAATTAACTCAAGAAAACAGAAAGAGCCTCAATTTCAGGCCAACCTGGAAATTGGTGTGGGGACCAAAAGGTGTGGGGACTCACCTTTTAAAATGAAGGGAACAGCCTAGAACAAATACTCTATCCAAAACAGCAGTTCTTGTTTATTTACAAATGTAAGAAAAGCACTTCAGATATACAAGTAAAATCTATCTTTTAATGTGTTTTTTTTAAATAAAAGATTTATTGTTAAGTATACAGCGCTCTACCTGCATGTACACCTGTAGGCCAGAAGAGGGCATCAGATCACATTATAGATTGTTAAGAGCCACCATGTGCTTGCTGGGAATTGAACTCAGGACCTTTGGAAGAGCAGCCAATGCTCTTAACCTCTGAGCCATCTCTCTAGCCCCTTCTAATGTTTTTTAAATTAGAAGCCAAACAAAAAATGCTTAGATCAGACTAAACATGTGTATACTGTCAGTGACTATTTTAAATGACTGCTTTTAACTATGTCATCTTGAAAAGGAGAAACAAAAACAAAAAGATTTTATTTCTAACCTTGTGGTATGGTACTTGCTACTTCACTAATGTTAACTGACTCACTAAAAAAGTTTATTTTATAAATCAAGAGTATCTGGAAAGAGATAGCTCAGCCTTTGAGAGCACTGGCTTGGCTGTTCTTCCACAGGATCTGGGTTTCATTTCCAGTACCCACATAACACCTCGCAATAATCTGTAATTCCAGTCCCAGGAATCCACGTTTCTGGCCAGCTCTGGCACTAGACATAGAAGTAGTGCAGAGACATGCATGGAGACAAAACACCCATATACATATAAAATGAGATATTTTTAAATAAAAAATAAATGCTCTATACTAGCAGGTATGTTGGCATTTGCTTATTAGAGGCTTATAGATAAATTACTCTGCAACACACTCAAGAGTTTAAAGACTTTTAAAAACCTTTAAAATAACTGAACAGGGCTGGAGAGATGGCTCAGAGGTTAAATGCATTGACTGCTCCTCCAGGTCCTGAGTTCAATCCCCAGCAAGCACATGGTGGCTCACAACCATCTATAGTGTGATCTGATGCCCTCTTCTGGCCTGCAAGAGTACATGCAGGGGGAGCACTGTATACATAATAATAAATCTTTAAAAAAAAAAAAGTGATACAAAGAAACAGAATTTAAAAACCTGAGATTAGATTGGTAAAAATTTAAGGACACAGGCCAGGAATGGTGGTGACCACCTCTAACTGCAGCACTCAGGAAGCAGAGGCAAGTATACCTGAGTCTGAGGCCAGGCAGATTGCTATCCGAATCTACAAAGGGAGCTCCAGCCCAGCTAGGACGACATAGTAAGACACAACAACATAAACAAAAACAAACACAGCAGGGCGTGGAGAGCCATCACTCGGGAGGCAGAGACTCTGAGTTAGAGGCCAAAAAACAAAAATCAGAATAAAGAAAAATATGCAACAACAACAGCAAAAAAGCCACATGAATGTTTAGGTTAAAGGTTAATAATTATGATGTTACCTGTTCAAAATTGGCAGGGAGCTGGGGTCCAAGTCTCATCAGTAAATACCACCAGACTTCTAGTTTTGTTAATGCTAACGTTTCTGTTCTCACATGGATGGAACTCAAAGGCTGCATTAACAACTTAAGTCTTTTTGCACTACAAAGTATATCTTAAAAAAAAAATGAAGACAGTATTACTGTAGGAAAAGAAGTCAGAATAACCATTAACTTTGACAAACTGCAGTACAGCTGGAACAGAAACACAGAACCGTAGATACAATGTAACAGGGTTAACTATTCCCACCAGGAATGTGGACACATGGCAATATCTACAATATTTTAGGTTGTTAGAACTGAAGGTGTGCTACTGGCATTTAGTGGATTATAGCCAAGGGTGCTGCAATTTTCTAAAAGAAACAGAAGAACCATAGTGGCATGGCTGGAGAGATGGCTCAGACATCCAAAGGTCCTGAGTTCAATTCCCACCACATGGTACCTGGCAACCAGCTATAATGAGATATAGTGCCCTCTTATGGTGTGTAGGTATATGTGCAGGCAGAATACTGTATACATAATAAATCTTCAAAAACAAAACATAGTGGGTCAAGCCTACAGCCACAACCCTAGACAACAGTACAAGTTTCAGAAGGTATAAGCCAAAATGGGCTACATAAGATTCTGCCTGAAAACAAACAAAAGAAATGGAAGCATGTTTTTACATTATAATGTGGTTATAAATAGGCTGTAGCAGTGCACACCTTTATTTTATTTATTTTTTTGGTTTCTCGAGACAGGGTTTCTCTGTGTAGCCTTGGCTGTCCTGGACTTGCTTTATAGATCAGGCTGGCCTCAAACTCACAGAGATCCGCCTGCCTCTGCCTCCTGAGTGCTCGGAGTAGTGCACACCTTTAACCCCGGGAGAGGTAGCAGATCTCTGTGAGCTCAAGGCTACCCTGGTATACAGAGTTCAAGGACAACAAGGAAACACAAGGAAACCGTGCTCCGAAAAACCAAAATAAATAAAAGCCATGGACCATTACCACTAGTGGCATCACATTTTCAGAAAGGTACACATTTAGTCAGCTCTACCCTACTTAACCATTGTTAGATGTCAACATACAAGCAAAGCCAAATTGTGTTTGGCTTTTTGTTTGCTAATTCTTAAGATTTACTTTATTTTATTGATTTTTTTTTTATGTGGGTGTGTTTGGGGAAGTGTGTGTCACATGTGTGCAAGTGCCCATGAAGGCCAGAAGAGGGTGTCAGACCCCCTACAGCGGGAATTATGCAGGCAAGCCTCTCAACGTGCGTGTGTCCTCTGGAATAGCAGCAAGCCCTCAGCATTTCTGTTTAGCCTTGGCTGTGCGGAAATTCTGTAGATTAGACTGGTCTCAGAGAGTCTTCTGATAGGATAAAAGGTGTGTGACATCATACCCTGGCTTTGCTTTTTTTTTTTTTGACAGCAAGTATTCTTAAACACTAATTCCTGAAAGTCATTTTTTGTTGTGTTTTGTTTTTTGAGACAAGGCTTCTTTTTATAAACCAGGCTAAACTTAAACTCACAGAGACACACCAGCCCCTGCCTCCCAAGTGCTGTGATGGAAAAGCATGCACCACCATGCCCAGCTGAAAGTCAATTCTTTAAAAAATATTTTTACTAGTTCAAGGCCAGCCTGGTCTACAAAGCAAGTCCAGAACAGCCAAGACTATAGAGAAACCCTGTCTTGAAAAACCAATATATATATATATTTCTTTTTTTAAACTAAATGCATTCATGACTAGGTGCAGAAAACTGAGTCTTTGTACACATATCAAAGACTTCAGAAGAAATTTTAGACATCAGCAAAAAGTGTTTAATGGTATCTCACATCAGTATTTTTTATAACTACTTTATCATTTAATTCAATTACTACTTTTTTCCCCACCCCCACCCTCACCTCAATTACCACTTCTAAAAGAGGTCTAGATATTATGCAACAAAGATTACAAACATACACTACCAATCAAATCTAGGATTAAACTATCTCCTAGCTGGGGGGAGAGGGAGGTTTGTTTGGAGATGATTTCACTATGCAGCATTCGCTGGCCTGCGCTCACTACGTAGCTCAGGCTGTCCTCAAGCGTACAGAGCTCCACCTGATTTTATCGCCTGAGAAATGAGATTAGAGGGGGTGTGCCACCACACCTAACATTAAACATTTATATTGATGTTTTGGGCTATTTTTTCCTATCTATATGTATATATTTATACATTTATGTTTGTATGTATGTGTATGCATGTATATATGTGTCAAATACTCCAGCTGAGCTTATAAGGTAAAGACAAATTCAGTTGTCTATATTCAGTTGTCTTTACCTGTATAAGGTAAAGAAATTCAGTTTGGAGCACATTTCTAGAGCTATGGGGAGAAAACTAAGTCATTAATATCTTCATTCTATGTCTCTTGTCATCTGTCATCGGCACTGCTCCTGATAAATCAGATTTTCTACAATAGCGATGAAGTCAGAGCCACTGTGTTGATGTCATCAGAGACACACACCCCATTTAACTTGAGCTAGGAAGCCACAGATAGGTTTTCATTTTGTTCAACCTCTGACATAACTTAGAACAAGTCACAAATTTCAATGTCTCTCAAATCTATTAACACAGTTGTTCTTATTCCCTTATGGTCAAGTTAATACGATTTCAATATAAAGCCCAAAGAACCAGAACAGTAATGACTACTTTGGGCTACCTAGTTAGTTCAACACCAGCCTCACTTATGTTTTCAGAAGCAGTCTCAAAATAACACAGCAAGCAGATGTCTCAGGCTTCCCAGAACCAACGTCATGATGCAATGGACTCAAGGTTGTCCTCTATCCTTCGTCCCATGGCCCACATGCCCTTGAATTTGTGTTACACAAACACACACAATATTAAACACACACAAAAAATAAACGAAAAGCCTTTTAAAATTAAAAAGAATGTAAGACTATTTACATACCTGGGTTTAAAGCGAAATTATCTATTAAGCTTTTCCAAGCAATGAAGGCTATCTTTTTAATCATGGGTGTTCCGCTACGGAAGCCTAGTTCTTCCAGCTGTAACAAAGAATTGATGAAACTCCCACTTCGGTGCAAGGTCTAAGAAAACACATAAGAACATTATTTATTCACTTAATATATATTCTTGGGAATTCATAACCTAATCAGTAAACAAAAGCCACATTACTTACATAAAAATCTATCAGATGAGTAGTGGGAATATATTAAGAAGTTAAAAATGCTGAGGGTCTGATCTGGGTTAACAGCTCATTCAATAAAGTGCTTGCTGTGCACTGAGGAGGACCCCAGTTCAATCAAGCCCCACACCTCTTGATTGAAGGGGGCAGAGATAGATGAAAACAAAGCACTAGGCAAAGGGCCAGCAGTGAGATGGATCAGCTATAAAAGATGCTTTTTTCCTCAGCTATGCAAAACCCCTGAAAACAAGTCAGGAAGTAGTGGTGCGCACCTTTAATCACCGCAGAGGCAGAGGCAGAGGCAGAGGCAGAGGCAGAGGCAGAGGCAGAGGCAGGTGGATCTCTAGGAGTTGAAGGCTAGCCTGGTCTACAGAGGGAGTTCCAGGACAGACAGACAGGGCTACAGAGAAACCTTGTGGGCCCGCCCCCCAAAAAAGCCTGAATACCCGAGTATGATCTCCATATTGTTAGGAGAGAAAAACTCCACAAGTTGCCTGGACCTCTGTGCATGCATCCATACCTGAGTGCAATTGCATACACACAATAATAAAGTTTAAAAATAAACACACAAAGGGCTGGAGAGATGGCTCAGAGATTAAAAGCATTGCCTGCTCTTTCAAAGGTCCTGAGTTCAATTCCCAGCAACCACATGTAAGATCTGGTGTACAGGCAAGCAGAACACTATGCATAATAAATAAATTTCTTAAAAAGTATAATAAAAATAAACACACAAGCCAGGTGCGGTTACACACACCTTTAATCCCAGCACTAGGGAGGAAGAGGCAGGCTGATCTCTGTGAGTTTGTGGCCAGCCTGGTCTACAGAGTGATTCCAGGATAGTCAGGGACACACAGAGAAACCTTGTCTTGAAAAACCAAAATAATTAAAAAATAAGTATACATACATATATATTTAAGGCTGGGCATGGTGACAAGCTCTTGCAATCCCAGTGCAAAACACACTGTAACAGGGGCTAGAGTGATGTCTCAGAGGTTAAGAGACTGTCTGTTCTTGCAATGGCCCAGAGTTTTATTCCCAGCAAGTACACAGTGACTCACAACCATCTACAATGATATCTGGTGCCCTCTTCTGGCATGTAGGCATGTATTTGGGCACAATACTATATAAATAATAAATAAATCTAAAATTAAAAAAAAAAAAGCAGTAGCAGCTACATGCTTAATGGGTACACATGAATGTGAGACTCCTGCCTGCAAGGAGATAGAAGCTGGGCATAGACAGTGGCAAGTGCCTTTAAACCCAGGCCAGAGGCAGGGGGAATCTGGCGACCACACACACAAGATGGGCGTAGTGGTTCACATCTATAATCCCAGAACTTAGTAGGCTGATGGAGGATTGCTGCAAATTGTTAAGTGGTGAACTCAACAGCTTGAGTGTAGGACACTCTAAAAAGTAAAAATCCTGACATGTTCAAATTATGAAAAAAAAAAAAAAACAACTAATTCACTGTCTGTAACACTTACCTTACCAAGAAGTTTGACAAACAAAGGCCATAATTTTAACACATAAGTCTCGTTTTTATTCATAAATAACTTCTGGAGTTCTGAGATTAATTTCTGTAATAAATAAATAAATAAAAACACTTAACAAATACTTTAAAAGAAAAACATCCACAATCCAAGACTAAAAACTTTGCATCCATTAATTTTTTAAGCCAAAATAACCTTTTCCATAATGTAAGTATACATCCTCAAAATAAAGGAAGGAAAAAAAAAAAAAGGCAAAAACTGCAGCTTATAGCAATCTGAATAAATTTAAAGTAAAAATAAAGCACTTGATTCTACCAATAGGCTTAATGCTCATCTGACCATACTGCTGTCCAGCAGTCTAGCTCAGTTTCCTTGTCAGCATACTTCTTTCTAAAAACTTTAGACACATTATTAACCAGAATTCAAATGATGCTGTAGCAATCTCTCATACTAGTAACATAAAATAACACTCTTAACAGCTTCACAGTAACATGCCTAAAAGTTTCAAGAGCCTGTGAAATGGCTCACTAGGTAAAAGCCCCTTGCCCCCCAACCCCACTTTTTTTGTCTGTTTGTCTTGTTTTTTTGTTTCTCTGTGTGTAGCCTTGACTGCCCTGAACTCACTTTGTAGACCAGGCTGGCCTCGAACCCAGAGATCCACCTGCCTCTGCTAGGATTAAAGGCATGTGCTGCCAACACTACCACCTGGCAGCCCCTTGCCCCTTAAGCCTAACAAAAGATACCCAGAATATACATAAGTACTGACTCGCAATTTGCCCTCTTACTGGGCATAATGATATATACCTTTAATCTACCACTCAGAATGCAAGGGGAGGCCTAAGTCTACACAGTGAGCTCCACATTAAGACTGTCTCCAAGCAGGGTGTGGTGGCCCATGCTTTTAATCCCAGCACTTGGGAGGATTGCAGAGCAAATCCAGGACAGCCAAGGCCACACAGAGAAACCCTGTCTCGAAAAACCAAAGAAAAAAAAAAAAAGACCGTCTCCCATATGCGCCAAAAGTGTGCACGCTTGTATGCTTTTGTGTTTTTGTGTGTGTCTGCACGTGCATATACATATGTGTTTGTATATATATCCTGGCACTCACAACCATACATACAATAATAAATTTTAAAAACTAACGTTTTAGCTTATGCATAGACTGGCCTACGTGGAGAAAGCAGGTTAGTATAAAAACTGACTTATTTGGAGAAAGCAGGGGGGAATCTTTGAGGGCCCATCTTACTGTGGCTCCTTACAATTCTCTGCTCCTAGTAAACTGTGATTTTTAATTTCTGAATTTTTTTAAAGACAGAGACTAACTATGGATAACCTGTTACTTTGCTCTGAAGACAAGCTAGCCTTCAACTCACAGAAATCCACTTATTTATGCCTCTTAAATTATGGGATTATGGGCCGGGTGTGGTGGTGCACACCTTTAATCCCAGTACTCAGGGAGACAAAGGCAGGTGGATCACTGTGAGTTCGAGGCCAGCCTGGTCTACAAAGTGAGTGACAGCCAAGGCTACACGGAAACCCTGTCTCAAAAAACAACAAAATCAGTTACAGGATTACAGGTATGTGCAGTCCTCTTTGAGATAACAAGATAAAGCATACATTCTACCACACATGCCTGTCACCATCGTGTTCCTTATGTAAAATGCACGGGACAAAGTGACCAAACCTGGATCCCAAAGTTTTAGGGTTTTTTTTTGGGGGGGGGGGAGCTTTTTTGAGCAAGAATCTGTTTATTCTCTCAAGTATTACAACACAGCAACAAGTAACTAACAACATCCATTGCACTCCATATAAATCATCTTATCAATAAAAACTTCATGACCTGGCAAAGTGCTTGGCACACAAGCAAGAGAACCCACAGTTGATTCGCAGAACCCATGTTTTAAGCAAAGAAAGAGCCAGGTGTTTGTGTTGCACGCCTTTAATCCCAGCACTTGGGAGGCAGAGGCTAGGCGGATCTCTCTGTTCCACAATAGCCAAGAGAAACCTTCTTGAAAAGCCAAAAACAAAATAAAAATTTAAAAAAAAAAAAAGCAGGTGGGGGCGGCGGCGGCGCGCACGCCTTTACTACCAGCACTCAGGAGGCAAAGAGAGAGATGGTTTAACAATACCAATGAGCTCAGGCTGCATGTTACGTTCAAGGTAGAGCTCACTCAATGCAGAAGGCAGGAAACTGCTCTAAGAGGCAGTAATACTCACAGTACTCATAAGGTGCTCGGTAACCGTGGCTATCTCTTGCTGTTTCTGAAGCAGCAATGGCATCCCCATCTCCAGAGCAGTAGCTCCCCGCAAATGGACCTTCTGTGCTGAGTGAACAACTAACGGTATGACCAACTTGGCCCACCTCACAGACGCTTCTCCCATTGCAATCGGGGCTTGTTCTATCAGCCTACAGGGGAGAAGCCAATGAGTCAACTAAACTGTAAAAATGAGGTCAAGCTAAATCATCAGGAAGCAAGGCAGTGACAGTCTATAAACCCAACTACTCAAGAGGCTATGATCACAAGGTTCCAAGGCCAACGAGTCAGGGGTAAATCCAGCCTTAGGTAACTTGATGAGATTCAGTCTCCAATTTTTTTTTTTTTAAAGATTTCTGGTTCGGGGTACAGCTTAGTGCTAGAGTATTTATTTGCCTAGTATACAAATCTCTCCTCATACTGCAAAAGAAATTACCAGGAAGCAGGAAGCCAGACATGGTGGCCCATACCTTGATTCCTGGCACTCAGGAGGCAGAGGCAGCTGTATTGTTCAAAGCCAACCTTGTCTACAAAGCCCAGCACAGGCAAAGCTACAGAGAAACCCTGTCTCAAACCATGCCCTGCCCCAAAAAGGAAAATGAGCACCACACAGTAATATGCATAATGTGGCCCAAATACTTGAGAATGTATATATACATTTGAACAGAGAAACAGATTAAAATTGTACCTGTATACAACTACACTGCACATGTGCATCCACAATGGAATTCTTTTGTTTTTATTTGATTAATAAGATTTTTTTTTTTTTTTTTTTTTTGCAGCTCTAGGGATTAAAAGGGTAGTGCCAGGGCTGGAGAGATGGGTCAGGGGTTAAGGGCACTGACTGCTCCTCCAGAGGTTCTGAGTTCAATTTCCAGAAACTATATGGTGGCTCACGAGCATCTATGATGTGATCTGATGCCTTCTGGCCTGCAGGTATACGTGCAGGTAGAACACTGTATACATAATAAATAAAACCTTTTTTTAAGTAGTACCACATGCTTAAAAAACATTCTACTTCTGAACTTCAGGAGCTACACTCCTAGACTTTTCATAAAATGTGTTTGTTTTTGAGACAGGGTTTCTCTATGCAGCCTTGGCTATTCTGGACTCACCGTATAGACCAAGCTGGCCTAGAACTCAGAGCTATCCTCCTGCCTCTGCCTCCCGAGTACTGGGATTAAAGGCATGAGCAACCATGCCCAGCCCTCATAAAATGTTTAAAGCAAACAAAATATTGGTCTTAGATTCAAACATTTTGGTTTGGTTTGGTTTTTTTGAGACAGGGTTTTCTCTGTTTAACAGGCTCTGGCTGTCCTGGAACTCACTCTGTAGTCCAGGCTGGCCTTGAACTCATGGAGATCCACCTGCCTCTGCCTCCCAAGTGCTGGGCTAAGATGTCTCAGGGATTAAAGGTGCTTGCTGGCAAGCCTGATGACCTGAGTGTGATCTCTGGAATCCAGAGTGGGAGAACAGAGCTTACTCCCTCAAAGTGTCCTCTAACCTCCACAGAGGGGCAGTAATTACAATTAGAATATTAAAAAATAGCTATACTAACAAACTGAGCATTATTAAAGGTGATCATAGAAGTACCTAATCAATAAGCCAGTTACAGCATCAGAAATAAGTTAAAGCAAATAGCTTTAAGAAACCTTTGACGATTCAAACTAACTGAAAGCGTGTTGTCAGCCTGTCTAAAAGTAATCTGCAAAGATGCTTCAGGATAGGCTCACTTAGTACATTTTGAAAGCCTTAACCTACCATTTTAGAACCACATTATGTTACCATCAGAAATCTAAGACTGTTTCAGTAAAAAAATAGTAACTTACAGATTCTTTTTCATCTTGTTACCTTCTTCTTCTTGGTCTATGGGATAGTCACTTCTGGATTTTTAAACTTTATTATTTTAAAATTCTGTTATGTGTAATGTGTATTTCATGTACCAGGGTGACACAGTGTTTGGAGGTCAGATAACTTAAGAGGAATAGGGTCACTACTTCTTTTACATGGATTCCAGGAATTGAACTAGGGTTGTCAGGCTTGGTAGCAAACACCAGTCCCACTGCTCAACATCTACCTTTTTGTTAACTATACAAACCTCAAAGCTCCAAAGCTTTATTATTCTAATTTATATAAGAACCAACTGCATACCTTATAATAACATTTAGTGCTTCAAAATCAACAACAGCAGAGTGCATCTCTCCTTTACTTAGAACTACTTCCAGTGAATCAATAATGCCGGATACCTAAATGACAAACACACACAAATCAAATGATCCACAACTGTTTTTGAGGCACATAATTCAGATGCTCCAAACCACACTCACCATTTTGCTGACAAGTTCAGTAGGAAATGTCTGTTTAGATATTACCCATAGTGCTCTGGTACACAGATTTTTGTCAGAACTCTTAATGATACCATTCAAGGTTAAAAGCAGTTGTTGAATATTTGTCTCTGAAAAAAACAAGCAATTTTAATTTCAATTATGTAGTATAGCTAAAATCTTTAAAATGTCAAATATAAAAGTAAAATTAAAAGAATAATAAAATATAAATAACAACAGCAGATGAGGGTCAGGAACTGCAGATAATCACAGAGCCTGCAGAGATGCTGACAAGGCATTATACTTTTTGCAAAAATACAAAATCCTGACCAAAGGAGAAAACATAGTAGCAGATTGCAAACCTTTTATCTTTCACAACTCAATTAACTATTGTCATCTTAAGGTGTTAACAAGTCTCACACAAAACAAATAAACTGCAAGTCTTCCCTGGGGGGTGGGGTTAACAACTTTATGATCTCCATAGTACCTACCCCTCAGTGCCTCTAACAGGGATCCTGTAGGTTTCCTTTACAATTGCAATAGATTCCTTAGCACTTGGGAAATATTAGGTTCTACGCTTTTTTTTTTTTGGCAGGTTCTACGCTTTTTTTTTTTTTTTTTTTTTGGTTTTTTTTTTTTTAGACAGGGTTTCTCTGTGTAGCCTTGGCTGTCCTGGACTCGCTTTGTAGACCAGGCTGGCCTCGAACTCACAGCGATCTGCTGCCTCTGCCTCCCGAGTGCTAGGATTACAGGAGTGCCACACCACGCCCGGCTAGGTTCTACACTTTTATTACCATTTTCAAACTAACATTTACCACTATCATATAAGAACTCATTCTCAAGCTCCTTAAGAGCATATGACTGCCATAAAGGACTGTCATAAATCAGATAATTTACTGCTAACTTGCAATTGTACAAAATATGCTCTACTAAGAAAAATTTGGGGACCACTAACAAGACTGAGACAGTAAAGGCCTTTGCCATCAAGCCTAGTTTAGTCCCCAGAACCCACATGGTAGATGTCTCCTGAAAGGTGCCCTCTGACCTTGAAGGTAGGTGCACGTTTGCCAAATAAATGCCTTAATGGGGTGGGTGGATGTGTATACGTATATGCACACACACAAATCCTAAACTACAAATTAAATTTATCCACAGATAACTATTTATACTTTTTATACTTTATATGAACAAACATTAATACCGTTAATCAATTTACCTACCTGATAATCCTGAGGCAATTTTGGTATTATATAAACAAAACCCCAAGGCTTGTAGAGCAGCACTACTCAGCTCTGAGTTCTGACTGGAAATATGAGCCTACAAAAACAAAATCACATTCACAGCAGAGAAACACAAGTTCTAGAGTAAAAGCCAGTTACAACCCAAACTCTTTGCCCTTTAATCCAATCAGCCGACCTTTTGGGAGTATGAAAAAAGACAGGGTAGCTTGGCAAAGGAGGAAACTAGAAAAAGGTCAACTGAAAGGGACTGCAAAGATAGCTCAGCAGTTACTCTCGCAGAATATTTAGATCTGGTTCCCAGTGTCCAAGGGCAGCTCACAACCAGTCTGTAACTCCTATTCTCAGGATTTTGACGCCCTCTTCTGGCTTCCACAGTCACTGCACGCATGTGGTACAGACGTACATGCAGGTAAACACCCATCCACAGAAACAAACTGAAAGAACATTTAAGACAAACGACATCTCCCACATATCCATGCAAAAACAAAAGGCCAACAGATGAAAAATGTTAAAATTATTAGACGGGAAACAAGCGGGAGCATGGTTCTTCCACAATGAATAAGTGAAGTCTCAAATGCAGAACTGATATCCTAGCATTAGAATGGAGTGATGGCTTCTTCCTCTACAATTAGGAAAGGGAAGCAGTTGTAGTGTAGCAACTCCCAAGTATCTACTACATATTAGGCACTTAATCTTAAGGTTTTTTAAATGTTCAAGAGATTTTGGGACTGGGGATGTACTTCGGTGGGTACAGTGCTTGTCCAGCATGCATGAAGCCCTGGGTTCAATCCCCAGTACTGCATAAATGCAAAGTGGTGGCACATGCCTGTAATCCCAGCACTTGGGAGGCAGGAGGATCAGAAGTTCAAGGTCATCCTCAGCTATATAGGAAGTCCAAGGCAAGCCTGGACTAGAGACCCTGTCAAAAAAAATAGTTAATAGTTTCAATAAGGTTGGGATATTTAGTTCAGTCTTTTCATTCTAAAACCAAGAATATTAAAAAGTGTTGATGGCAGGTTATGAAGTCACTAAGTGGTCAGGTATGGGTAAGAATACAGACTCAGTCTGCTATTAACTATTACCATTCAACAAGGAAGTTAACTATAATTTCTTTAAAAGTATTAACAATTTTCCAAACACGCATAATTAGTGAAAACTGAATGAAAATGAAATAAATAATATGTACTGTGGGTTTGCCAGTGCCAGCCTAAAATCCCAATACTTGGGAGGCAGAGGCAGGACTGTCAGGCAACTACCTGATTCCCAGCCAGGGCTTTACTGGGATACTATCTCAACCCACCCTTTCCTGACCAAAAAATAAAAAAATAAAAAATAAATTAATTAATTAAAAAAAAAAAATATATATATATATATATATGAACACAATCTATCAAAAAAGTAGACCAAAGATAGTTGCCATTTTAGGACAACTTACTCAGAAGTATACTCCCTTTAAAAAACAGATTCTATCTGTGACAACTGTTTTTATAAGAGGCAGGCTTTGAACTCAGGCAACCCTGGATGCTTTAGGCTAATAAACCAATATCCTAACCTGTAAAGCGGGGCTTAAAGCAAACTTGGACTGTGGATCTAACCTGGTGGTACACACATAGCACTTCACTAGCATGCTAGGGCCCAGAGAATTAAAGTGAGAGAACACAGATGAGGTGCTTAGGAGAACCTGTTGAACCATAAGCAATCATAAAGGAGAGAGATAACAGTCCTATTAATCTAATTGCTGATGTTTTGTATTCTGGGCACTAACAATGCAGTGGGTAATGCTACATCCGAAGTAAAAATCATTTACTAGAAAGCTAGTCAGAGTTCCACCTGGAATCTCACCACTTGGAAGGCTAAGGAAAGATTCCAAAGGGCCAATCTATTGAGTTCACTGAGGCCCTGTCTGGAGCCATTTAAATAAATAAAAAAATAAATAAATAAATAAATACGGACCTTTAAAACTGTGTACAGGCGAGGAAGATTTTTCTCAATTTCTGTAATGACTTCTTTGCCTTTTTCTCCAGTCATACGACTTTAAAGGAAATAGAACGTAGGTTTAGGCAAAAAGTATAAACAAACAAAAATAAATAAATCACTTTTAGGAGTCTTTCAGGGTTAGAGAGATGATTCAGTGGTTAAGAGCATATATGGCTCTGGCTGAGGACCTGAGTTCAATTCCCAGCACCCCATCAGGTGGCTCACAACCACCTGTAGCTGCAGCCCCAAGGCCATCCAACATTTCTGGCTTCTGCAGGTATAAATACCCTTAACTCATAACCTTTTTAAGTTTTTAAAGATGAATTTTCAAGCCCTTGAAAATTAACCTGTTCTTTTAAAAATGCTTTAAAGGGAGCCGGGCATGGTGGCGCAGGCCTGTAATCCCAGCACTAGAGAGCAGAGGCAGGTGGATCGCTGTGAGTTCAAGACCAGCCTGGTCTACAAAGCAAGTCCAGGACAGCCAAGATAACATAGAGAAACCCTATCTTGGGGAAAAAAAAGACAAAGAAAATAAATAATACTTTAAAGATATATAGAAAACACTGTAAACTACATCCAATATAAGCAGTAATTTGCACCAAATCTTTTTTGCCTCTACAATGGATTCACTTAGATAAGAAAAGGAAATGGGAATCCATTTCCCTAGCCACATTTTCTAATTTTACGGCCACCTGCCAAAATTTAGAAAATTCTAACGTCGTTCATGAAAGTAAAAACCGGGTTCTTGCCTCTGCTCTTAAAAATGGCAACTCCAGCAGGGCGTGGTGATGCACGCCTTTAATCCCAGCACTCGGGAGGCAGAGGCGGGCAGATCGCTCTGAGTTCAAGGCCAGCCTGGTCGACAAAGTGAGTCCAGGACAGCCAAGGATACAGAGAAACCCTGTCTCGAAAAACCAAAACATACATGCATGCATGCATGCATGCATGCATGAATAAATAAATAGGGAAATAGCCAACTCTGGAGCTGGCTTGATGGCTCGCACCTGTAATCTCAACCTCGCGAAGGCTTAGGCAGGACCACAAGTTCGAGGCCAGGGGGGAATACAACTGCAGTGCGCCGGACTGTCAACCCCTAACTAAACCAAGCAATTCCGGACCGCCAACTTTCTCCCGGCGTCGGACGTTTGCAGCTTCGAACTACTTTGAGCTCAAACTTTTCTTTTAAAAGCTCGGATCTGCGAGCCGAACCAAAAAAACAAACAAACAAACAAATGTTCCTCCCCGAAGTCGTCCTCGGACGCCGCCGCTGCGCCCCGCAACGTCACTCCGCAGGCACGGCATGGCCCGGTGCACCCCCAAAGTGCCCGCGTCAGCCGCGTCCCCACCGCTGCCGGATCTCCCGCCCCGGGCTCGTCCCCGGCCGGTCTCACCTGGTCAGAGTTAGGTAGGCGTCCGTCTGCTCTCCGGGAGACGCCGAGGGGTCTTCCCAAGTCTCCAGAAGCGGCTCCAGGGGGCTGCGACACGCGGCCGTCATGTCGGCCACCCTGCGATGAGGCCGGAAAACACCAACACCAATGACCAGTGGGGACAGCCCGCGCGGCGCCCTCCACCTGCACGCCGGGCCCGCGCGCTCGCAGGCCGCCCTCCCGCCTGCCTGCCTGCCCGCCCGGCTCCCGCCGCCGCCGCCGCCGCCGCCACCGCTTCCCAGGCAGCACGGCCGCGAGGGGGCAGAGGCGGCACCGGCCGAGACTCCTGCTCCTCACCCCACGCGGGACGTCTAGCTCCGCCGCTCTCCGCCCCGGGCCGCCGGTCCGCACTCCGGGCTCGCGCTATTTACTCACGCGTGCAGCCCGCTCCTCCACGACCAAAGATGGCGGCGGGGGGCGGGCCCAGCGGCGCGCGGGAGCCGGGCAGGCCTGGCGGGAGAGGCTCGAGCCAATCCAACGGGCGGCGGCGCGCCGGGCTGCTCGATGGCCTGCTGCCCGCCCCCGCCCCCCGCTCCCGCCCCCGCCCCCTGCCCCCCGCTCCCGCCCCCCAGGTCACCGTCTGTAGGGGGTGGAAGGGTTTAATCTCTGCTACAAATTGGCGGTGTGAATTACTGCCCAACTCCACCTGACTCCATCTAGTTGAGCCTCGGACCAAGTTTGCAAACTCCCAAATCCGGTGCTTCTAAAATGAGCAAGCCAATTGATTGACTGAATGCCAGGCTATTGGGCTTGGTTTTGTTGTTGTTGTTGTTGTTGTTGGGGGTTTTGTTATCTCGAGGCCCGATGCTATGCCTTCCGCCAGCGAGTCTACCCTTCTTGCTAAGCCACGTGCCCCCAGCCCAGTGGGTAAATCAGAGGCGCGTCTCGAGGATGCCTACTTTTCAAGCGTTACAGTCGTCAGTGGCCTCAGCCAATGTACTCCGCCTCAGTTTCCCCTGTGAGGTGGGGACTAGATGCAGCACATTTCTCAGGCAAAAAGAGATGTTAGAAGGGGGTGGGGGGCAATGGAGGGCGCAACAAAAGCCTGGAAATGGGCGGTATTGATGTGCAGATTTCAAAATTCCGCCCTTGAGCCTTGTGGTTCCTCCGATTGAGACAACAAACAGCCTGGAATCGGCTAGCTTCAATTAGACCCCAGATGTTGAAGGTGAGCGTGGGTCTGAGTTCCTTCCACGGGTGCCGGGAAACTACAGCAAACCCGTAAAGAAGGTGGTTCTCACGGAGATCATTTCTTGCCCCTCTAAGTACGCCACGCAGCCGGCAGAACTGTCGCAACTTTAAGAACAGCAGGACCCAGCGGCCCACGCCTTTACTTCCCAACACTTCAGTAGGCAGAGACAAGGAGAAAAAGGAGTTCCAGGCCACCACGACTACATAATAAAAACCTGTTAAACAACAAAGACTAATAAAGCGGCCCAGAGCCAGGCTCTCGGTCGAGACCTTGCCTGGCACACGTGAAGCTCGGTTCCAACCTCAGCCCTGCTGCTTGTCCGGAACAGTCCGCAGAACCTCTGTTCTCAGAACCCCTTATCTTTAAGAAACATTCCCTTTGTCAAGACTTACGGGTCAGTTAAGCACGGTGGTACGCACCTGCAACCCCAGCACTCAGAGGGCTGACGTAGGAGGGATCCCCAATTCCAACTCAAGCTGACTTATATAGCAGGACCCTGTCACAAAAGAAAAGACAAATGTTGACAAGTCCTCTGCTTCGCCGATTGGGATTTGAAATCCACGCTGCAGGTGGAGTCTCTCCTTCGTTTACCCTTAACCACCACCCACATTCCTTTCATGGAAATGTAAATTCTCCTGTCCCATAGCCCCTCCAGTTTCTGCCGCCCCATGGCTGGGTTTAAAGGCGCGCACCTCTAAAGCCCAGCTCTTCTTGACCTCCTGAAATGACTTAATTCTCTGCTGTTTGGTCACAGACACTTTCGGTTAGAAGTGTTAAGTTTTATAATTGAGCGGCCATTTTGTTGGGTCAGTGGGCGCCCTACTCTACTCTTTGGTGTTTTCTGTCTCATCTAAAAAGCTGAAAGGTTAGAGTCAAAACAACCCCTCCCCAAACAGATTACCTCCGAACGTCTCTTTTTCTAGAAATCCTAGTCGGCACAAACTTACAAGTCTGAGGCAGGAAAATTGCTGTGACCTCCAGGCCAACCTGGGCTACATAAAGACTCCCAGGGCAGTCAGAGCAAGACCATTTTTGTCTCTGCAAAACAAGTTAGGTGTGGCGGTACACACCTTTAATCCCAGCACTTGGCAGCAGGATCTCTCACTCTGAGTTCAAGGCCAACCTATTATACATAAGAAGTACCAGGATACACCGAGCTACATAGAAAGACCTGTTTAAAGATATGAAATAGTGGCCAGGCGTGGTGGTGCATGCCTTTGATTCCAGCACTCGGGAGGCAGGAGCAGGCAGAGGCAGGAGGATCGCTGTGAGTTCAAGGCCAGCCTGGTCTACAAAGCGAGTCCAGGACAGCCTACACAGAGAAAGAAATAAATAAACAGGTGTTGGCAGTACATAACTTTAGGCGCTGCACCTGGGAGGCAGAAGCAGGTGGATCTACTTGAGTTCAAAGCCAGCCTGATCTAAAGAAATGAGTCCAGGACATCTAATGCTACATAGAGAAACTCTGTCTTGAAAAACCAAAAAAGGCCAGGCGGTGGCGCACGCCTTTAATCCCAGCACTCAGGAGGCAGAGGCAGGCAGATCGTTGTGAGTTCGAGGCTAGCCTGGACTACAAAGGGAGTCTAGGACAGCCAAGACTACACAGAGAAACCCTGTCTCGAAAAACCAAAAAAAAAAAAAAAAAAGTAAAATAACTATATATACACTAAACTTGTATAAACTATATAAAATAACATATATATGTATATATAAGAGAGAGAGATGTATACACATACATCAGGAAGAGTCAGGCCTAGTGGATACGTGGGAGGTAGAGGCAGAAGGGTCAGGAATCCATCTTCAGCTTCACAGCCAGTGTGAGTCCAGCCTGGCCCACAGGAGACCACGCCTCAAAAACAAACAACAAAAATATGGACCCAAAGCAAGACTGCCTGTGCAATCATATAACCCTCTACTATTATATCATTAGAGTTGCCCCTATTGCCTGCTTAGTTTATAAAGTTTGGTTGGTAGCTTACAAAGTAGCAAGTTCTCTTACGTCTTTTGTTTTTGTTTTTGTTTTACACATCTTTAGTTTGGGGTGGACGCTTTCCCCAGCACAGCCCCTCTTCTCCATCTCCCTGGCCCCCTCCTCCCCTTAAACCTTTCCACCCCCAGCATTCACCCCTCTACTTTCATATCACACACATTCTACTACCTCCCACACGCACGCCCAAGCCTATTTTGCCCCCTCCTTTCTTAGCCTCCACACCCCTCACCCCTACGTAAATACACAGAAACATCAAAAGCTAGGGGCGGGCGAGAAGAAGGTGTATGCCTTTAATCCCACTACTCAGAAGGCTGAGGCAGACAGGTTGATGTAATTTTAGGCTAAACGTGATTTACATAGGGAATTTCAGACCAGCTGGGGCTACGTCATGAAAAACACAGGCTGTGATGTCTTTAGACTTGACCCAAAAACACTAGAAACAAAAGCAAAATCAGACAGAGGGAAAGCTCATCAGAATAAGGAGCATCAGAATAAGGTGGGCATCATGGGGCAAACCTGCAATCCCAGCCCTGGGGGCAGGAGGCTGGCTGGGTGTGTGCAGAGAGAAGCTCCAAGCCAGCCAGGGCGTCTTCACACAAAGATCCTGTGGCAAAGGCCAAACAAGAAGGACAAGGCTTCAGCACAGCAGAGGGAACAAAGGAGCGAAGAGACAATCTACAAAGGGGAAGAACGCATTTAAACTATACATTTGCTAGGGGCCCAACACCCAAAACTCATAAGGCGCTCCTAACACTCAACCGCAGGGAACACAAGAACTAGAATAAAAACCTGGGCGGTGTACTTGGATAGGCCTTTCAAAGAAGATAAACAAATAATCAAGCTAGGGCGCTGGTGGTGCACACTTTAATCCCCGCAGGGCAGAAGCGGAGGGGGGTGGGGGTGGGGTGGGCAGGCAGACTTCTGTGAGTTGGAGACCAGCTTGGTATCCATTCCAGGACACCCAAGGCTACACAGAAAAACTTTGTCTAAAAAAAAAAAAAAAAAAAAAAAAGATTCAAGCTGGGCGTGGTGGCACTCGCCTTTAATCCCAGCACTCAAAAGTAGAGGCAGGAGGATCTCTGTGAGTTTTGAGCCTGGTCTACAAAGAGAATTCCAGAACAGCCAGAGCTATAACACAGACAAACCCTATTTTGAAAAACCAAAACCAAAACAAAACAAAACAAAAAAATCAATAGGCATATCTTAAAAAACCACAAAGTGTAGCAGCACCTGCCTTTAATCTCAATATGTGGGAGGCAGAGGCAGGGAAACGGCTTTAAATTCAAGACCAGCTTGTTCTGCATGGTGAGTCCCAGCACAGGAAGAGCTACAGGAAGTGAGGTTGTCTCAAAAGGCAGCAACAGAAAATAGTAAACAGTATTCATATCCAGCATCCTTTGGACTTCATTCCACTTTTGAGTCTTTCCAGGTGTTCCAGATGTCAAAGCAGGGATGTGGTAGGTCCTCTGGGAAGTCTATGGCTGAGAAGAGACACCATGGCAAAGGCAACTTATAGAAGCCTTTAATTGGAGGCTCGCTTACAGTTTCAGAGGGTTAGTCCGTGACAATCGTGGCTAGGAACATGGAGGCAGGCAGGCAGGTATGGCACTGGAACAGTAGCTGAGAACTCACATTGGATCATCAAGTTCAGGCAGAGAGGCCAGACTGGGCCTAGTGTGAGCTTTTGATACCTCAAAGCCCACATCCAACAAGGCCACATCTCCTGACTGAGCCCAAACAATTCCACTAACTAGGTGAGCCTTCAGGGGTCGTTCTGATTCAAACCACTTCAGCCGGTCCAGGAGGAAACCGTGATCAATACACTTGACAACACAGGAGCCAACATTTTATATATCATCTCTGTGAAGGGAATCAAGGAATGGCTGCACAGACTTCCTGCTGTTGGTGTGGGTAACACGGTGATGGCTACAGTTAAGAAAGACAAGCCGGGCCAGGCTGTGGTGGCACATGCCTTTAATCCCAGCACTCAGAAGACAGAGGCAGGCAGATCTCTGTGAGTTCAAGGCCAGCCTGGTGTACAAAGCGAGTCCAGGACAGCCAAGGATACACAAGGAAACCCTGTCTCAAAAAAACAACAACAAAAAAAGACAAGCCAGAGCTAAGAACAAAAAGGTCCACTTAGCACTGCTAACACAATCTTAGAAGGCATATGGAAGAAAAGATGGCTGTGTCTTTAGAAGACGTTGCAGAGGTCGCAGTAAACAATAAAGAAGGACTTTCTTTCATAGCTTCTCTCTGTTCGTCTTAAACCTCATGCTAAGACTAGATGAAAAGATTTTAAAGGGCTTTGTTTATTTTATGTATATGCCTGCGTGTATGTATGCAGAGGCAGTTGTGAGCCACCAAGAGGATGCTGGGAATCAAACGTGGTCATCTGAAAAAGAAACTAGCTCTCTTAGCCGATGATGGGCTTCGGTCTGACTCCTGAGCAAAGCTCCTCTTTCCCCTTGCACGTGTGCATAATTATCCCTGTGTCTCTATCCTGCCTCGTGCTGAGTACATCCATTTTAAAGTACTGAAGAAAGGGCACAAGCTTGGAAATACAGGACAGAGAAACACTTCCTACCAGCTTAGGGACACCCCACAGAACTCCCTCGACTCCAGACACCTGTAACTAGCTGCCAGGCCTCCTTGACTCTAGGGACGAGAGTTAGTCATCTTTCTGTCTGTCTGACTTAAAATATAGTTAATAAAACCTTATCTCAGCTTCATTAAAATGAAAAATAGTATGGTATACATACATACACAATTGAGTATTAACCAGCCATAAAAATTAATGGCATAGCCGGGCATGGTGGCCCACGCCTTTAATCCCAGCACTGGGGAGGCAGAGGCAGGCAGATCACTGTGAGTTTGAGGCCAGCCTGGTCTACAAAGTTAGTCCAGGACAGCCAAGTATACACAGAGAAACCCTGTCTCAAAAAACAAACAAACAAACAAACAAAATTATTGGCACATTGTTTTTTACAATGACGTTGATGGCCCCAGAGGTCATTGTATGACATGAATTAAACCAGGCTCAGAAAAACAAGTGACTCATCCATACTTAATATATCAAATCTAAAAGGAACTCTGAAGCAAAGAGAGAAGGTAGTTCTCAGAGATCGAGAGGCAGTGTGAAAAAGATGATGCTCAAAGCCCCAGTAACAGTCTCATTTATGAGGAGCAAGGGGTTTTGTTGTTGTTTTGTTTTGCTTTTTACTTTTTTAAAAAGATTTATTTATTTATTTATTTACTTATTATGTATACAATGTTCTATCTGCATGTACAGAGGGCACCAGATCTCATTACAGATGGTTGTGAGCCACCATGTGGTTGCTGGGAATTGAACTCAGGACCTTTGGAAGAGCAGCCAGTGCTCTTACCTCTTGAGCCATCTCTCCAGCCCTGCTTTTTACTTTTAAGCTCTGTTGTACATTAGAGAATGAGAGGGAGGGAGGGAAGGGATCTAGAGGTTTACTCTGAGATAGAATACTTCTCTACCATTCTCCACACACTAAATTCACTTCCTAGCATTACAGAGAGGGAAAGGGTTAAGGGGAACAACATAAGTTTACCATATATTTTAAATATGCTGGAAATGCATAGTTTCATTTTTTCTATTTCATTTCTATTTTCATGAATTCCCCCACCCCCACCCCTGCCTTATATCTAGATTCTGTGCATGATAAAGCCACATTTGATATTTGTTTTTCTGAGTCTGGCTTCCAGTTAACATGATGGTACCCAGTTCTACCCATCTTCAGGCAAACATGGTTTTGTTCTTCTTTATGGCTAATTTGTGGGATTTGTGGGGCCTAAGGACCTAGTTCAATGCTAGAGAGCTTGCCTAGTGGATGGCCTTGGATTTAATCTGCCAAACTAACCAACCTTGACTGTATGTCTACCATGTCTTAATGTCTTAGTTATGGTTTCTATTGCAGTGAAAAGACACTGGGACCAGAGAAACTTTTTTTTTTTCCGAGACAGGGTTTCTCTGTGTAGCCTTGGCTGTCCTGGACCCGCTTTGTAGACCAGGCTGGCCTCGAACTCACAGCAATCCACCTGCCTCTGCCTCCCGAGTGCTGGGACTATAGGCGTGCACCACCACGCCCGGCTTTTTTTTTTAATTGATTTTGAGACAGGGTTTCTTTGTGCATACTTGGCTGTCCTGGACTCATTTTTGTAGACCAAGTTAGCCTTGACCTCACAGAGATCCACCTGTCTCTACCTCAGGAATGCCGGGATTACAGGCATGTACCACCATGCCCAGCTCAGAGCAATTCTTATAAAGGAAAATATTTAACTGGGGGCTGGCTTGTTCCACTGTCATTATGGCAGGAAGCATGAAAGCATGGCTGCAGATACAGTGTTGGAGAAGTAGCTGAGAGTTCTACATCAGAATATGAAGGCAGCAGGAAGAGAGAGTGACACTGGGCCTGGCTTGAGCATGTGAAACTTCAAAGCCTTCCCCGAGTGACACACTTCTTCCAACAAGGCCACACCTACTACTATACCTTAAATGTTAAAGAGTAACATTCCCTGTGGGCCTGTAGTGGCCATTTTCACTCCAACCATCACATACCACATTATTTTTTATTCATCCATGGGCAGTTACAGCATTCCTGTCACTTGGTTCTTGTGACAGTGTCATGATAAGCACAAGAGTGCAGGTATCAGTAACGCATGCTGGGGCTGGAGAGATGGCTCAGCAGTTAAGGGCACTGACTGCTCCTCCAGAAGTCCTGAGTTCAATTCCCAGCAACCACATGGTGGCTCACAACCATCTATGATGTGATCTGATGCCCTCTTCTGGCCTGCAGAAGTACAAGCAGGCAAGGTACTGTATACAGGATAAATAAATAAATCTTTTAAAAATAAATAATGCATGCTGACATAGATGCCTTCAGATACTTACTCAGAAGTGATGTAGACCAGGCTGGCCTCGAACTCACAGCGATCCGCCTGCCTCTGCCTCCCGAGTGCTGGGATTAAAGGCGTGCGCCACCACACCCGGCCTGTAGGTGGCATTCTAATTTGCTTTCTGTGATAAACACTATGACTAACACCAACTTGAGGAAGGGAAGTAGTTACTTGGCTTACGGGTATATGTAAGGGAGATAAAATTTAAGACTATTTTTTTCAACTTTTGTTTCAGGTATTGTATATGATATGTTGACGGAAACTTAAACTGTATATTGTATGTTTGTAGAAATTTAAGATCATTTTGTTTGATGTTTATTTAGTGTATTATACATGTACAACTCGTTTTAAAAAGTGAAAGATAACTATTATAACTTGTTCAGGATGGTTGGAGATAGAATTTGGTAGTTGGTCACTTTTAAATCTTATTAGATACTAAATTACTTAATTATAGAATAAGCTTTATTTAGTTTCTTGCATATGTTTTTTAAAGGAGTAGATAGATGATTGTAGAATAGATAGATAGATGGTCTTCAAACACTTCAGAAATCCACAGAAAATGGCCTTTAATAATAAAGGGCCTGAGGCTTTTAATCCTAGCACTTGGGAGGCAGAGGAGGTAGATTGATGTGAGTTTGAGGCCAGCCTGGTCTACAAAGCGAGTCCAGGACAGCCAAGGCTACACAGAAAAACCCTGTCTTGAAAAACAAAACAAAACAAAACAAAAAAATAAAACAAAAAACCAAAAATAATAAAGGGCCTGTATGACAGAGAGACACATCCGCTCCTGTCAACACCTCCAGTCTAATTATGCGGGTATCAAGAAATGATAGTGGCAGATAGCACTGGACTGAGGAACTGTGCTTATCTCTACTGCTGATGACAGAATGACCATCCACTATGATCAAGCCTGATACTGAGAAATTGGCTGCCCAGCCTTGCAGAGATTAGGTGGGCCAGTCCTTCAGGATTCCTGCTTCAGAGCAGTCTGTCAGATGTTTTGGGCCAGCGGGCCAAAGACTGGATGCCCCGATGATGGAGAGGAACCTGTGACTGTCCAGGCAGTCAGCTCTCTCTGTCTTGTCTATACTTTTGGAAGTTCCTTGCCTGTACTTCCTTTATATTAGATAGTATTTCCTTCTTGGGTCTCTGATGGGGTTGAAGACTAGATAGCCACAGTGTTACTATTTTTGAAAAACTTTAGACACTAGGATTAGACTCAGTAGGACAGGATAGATAGTGGAATAATTTCTCCAAGATTGTCAAATACAAATGGACTGGTCCTTGTAAATGTGACTTTTACTGGATCATTCTCGTAATTATTTTTATTGTATATAGTTTATTATATTTAATAGAAAGGGGAGATATAGGGGAGATAAACCTGTTTTTGTTTAGATCCCAAGTATGGGATGAGGAAGAGAGAAGGATGTTTACCCTTTAGATGTGAGAGACGGCAGGATCTTTTTCAACTTAGAAGTTGAATCACTTCGTGGGCAGGCTTGATTAATGCCAGGTGAGAGAGAGTGGAGGGGGGAGGGGGAAGGGGGAGGGGGAGAGGTAGGGGAGGGGGAGAGGGAGAGGGAGAGAGTATGTGAGCGGGTGTGGGCTTTTACAACCTTGAATCCCACCTCCAGAACACACTCCCTCCAGTAAGGCCTTGTATACTCCAACAAGGCCACACCCCCTACATTTTCTAATGCTTCTAACCCTTTCAAACAGTTCCGTTCCCTAGTGACAAAGACTTCAAGTACATGAGCCCATGGATGCCAATTGCACTCAAACTGCCGCATTTGCCTATTTGATAATTAGATGACTCTTCTGGCATTTTGGGTTTGGCTTTATGAGAGAGGGTCTCATATGTTATCCTGACTGATACTATGAAGATCAGGCGGTTCTCACACTCAGGGAATCCTCCTGCCTCTACTTCTGCCTCTGGAGTGCTGGGAATATAGTCATACATATTACTCAGCTCTGCTGTTTAGATTTTGACGTTTGTTTTTATATTAAACCCCAACCAGACGCTGGCACCGACTCGCCCCTGTTCTATAGGCTGTATTTTCATTCAGTTGCTTATTTCCTTTGCTATACGGAAGATTTTTCACTTGTTTATTTTGTTCGGAGGTTTCGGGGTTTTTTGTTTTGTTTTGTTTAATTTGCACATTTATTTGTGTGTGCTCTTTTTTCCAGGTCGGATCCACTCCTATATCAGGACTCTAATAAGGCCTGTACCTGCCTCCCTTCTGAGGAGACCAGAGGCCCATCTAAACAGCCTTCCTGCAGCAGCTCCCCTCTCCAGGTGGCCAGACAAGAATTCCTGACCCGTGGTATTTCCCCGGACATTGACACAGCAGCCACGTTTACTGGTGCTGGCGCTGCCACAGTTGGTGTGGCTGGCTCAAGAGCTGGTGTTGGAACAGTGTTTGGTAGCTTGATTATTAGCTATGCCAGGGACCTCTCTCTCAAGCGGCAGCCCCTCTCATATGCCATTCGGGCCTTCACCTTGTCTGACATCGTGGGCCTTTTATGTTTGATGGTTGCCTTCCTTATTCTCCTCGCCTTTTGTGAGCCTCCATGGGATCACCCAGCCATCCCTCTGCTTTGACTCCATGCCAGTCCTGGTGCTGGAGTGTGCTAAGCTTTACCATTAAATCACGTTTCTTTTTCTTTCTTTCTCACTTTCTTTTTTTTCCTGAGACAAGGTCTCTCTGTGTTAGCTTTGGCTGTCCTAGACTCTGTAGACCAGGCTGGCCTCGAACTCACAGCAACCTGCCTGCTTCTGCTTCCCGAGTGCTGGGATTACAGGCATGCTCCACCATGCTCGGCAGATTGCTGTGAGTTTGAGGCCAGCCTGATCTGCAAAGTGAGTAGTCCCGGATAGTCAAGGCTATGCAGAGTAACTCTGTCTTAAAAAACCAAAAACCAAAAACCAAAAAAAAAAAAAAAAAAAAAAAAAGTTATCATGAAACTTCCAGGCAAATAGATAGACCTAGAAAAAAGGTTACTTCATCCTGAGTGAAGTAACACAGACCCATAAAGATAAATATATGGCACATATTAACTTATATGTGGGTATTAGCTATTAAATAAATGATAAACCAGCTACAATCCATGGACCCGGAGAGTTTAAGCATAGAGGAAAGGATTAGGGGGGAACACATAGATCTTCCTGACAGGAGGAAATAGATTTTAGGGGTAGACAGGGGATGAGGTGGGGACATGGCACAGCAGAGGAGCAGGTGGAGATGGGAATGAGGGGAGATACAGCTAGAATTGAGGTGCATTTGAGAGGTGATATGGAAACCAAGTACAGTGGAAACTTCCTAAGCTATATGAAGGAGATCGTAATGAAGTCTCTCAATAATGATGGGGACGGAGCCCCAAAACTGGCCATCTCTTGTCACCAAACAAACCTTCCAGTACTGAGACTGGGCTACATCCAACTGAGTTGTTAGCCAATTTGGTTCCATGAAAATCCCCAAACAACCCAGGCTATTGGCAAGACAATAGGTAATTTCCCACAAACTGACACCAAGGCTCCATTGCTGAAGACAACACTCATTTAACATGGAGAGGTAGAGCTGGTGCCTAGAGAGAGCCTTCACCCCCATGTTCTAGTATGGGGAGGTATTCCGCAGGCTACCAAAAGGGAAGTGTAAACACCAGTCCAGCCACAAAACATTTGATTTACAATCTGTCCTGCCTGCAAAATATGCTAGGGCAATGGTAGAACAAAGCTCATGGGAGCGGTCAACCAATGTCTGACTTGACTTAAGGCCTACTCCACAAGATGGAACCTGTACCCAACACTGCTTGAGTGACCAAGAACCAGAGACTAGATAGTCCAGAGACCTACAGTAAAACCATAGTACTGGTAAGGGATGGGGGGGAGGGTAATAAAATGACCCCTAATAATATTCTGAAATACTCATAGATTGGTGCTTATTCGGCCATCTTCAGAGAGTCTCCCTCCTGTAGCAGACAGGCATAGGCAGAGACCCACAGCCAGACACTATGAAGAGAAACCTTTGAACACTCAGCTCTAAATGAAATATTTCCATCAAATCCGCCTCCTCAGAGGTCAGAGAACCCCATGGAAGAGGAAGCAGGAGGAGTGTGGAAGCCACAACGGACAGAAGACACTAGGAGTACAAGGCTCTCTAAATCAACCAAGCAAAAGTCACACGGACTCACAGTGAAACAGAAAGCACAGAGCCTACACGAGTCTACACCAGGTCCTTTTCATATATCTATAGCTTTCAGTTTAGTACTTTTGTGGGACTCCTGAATGTGTGAATGAGTGGGTCTCTGATTCTTGGGCTTTCTCCTCGGGCTCTTTTCCTTCTGTTGGTTTGCCTTGTCCAACTTTGATGTGTTCTTTCTGTTTTATCTTATTTTATTTTGTTATTTTTGTTGTTATTTAAAAAGATAGGAGCTGGGCGTGGTGGCAGAGGCACCTGTGAGTTCGAGGCCAGCCTGGTCTACAAAGTGACTCCAGGACAGCCAAGGCTAACACAGAGAGACCTTGTCTCAAAAAAACCAAAATTAAAAAAAAAAAAAGATAAGAAATAGAGCCATGCGGTGGTGGAACACGCCTTTAATCCCAGCACTTGGGAGGCAGAGGCAGGCAGATCTGTTTGAGTTTGAGGCCAGCCTGGTCTACAGAGTGAATGAGTTCCAGGACAGCTAGAGTTGTTACACAGAGAAACCCTGCCTCAACACACACACACACACACACACACACACACACACACACACACACACACACACTATAGGAAATAAAAAAATTAAAATCTAGAAAAGCAAAACCCGATGCTATCTCCTACCAACTATGTACCTATAGATTCATGGGATGTGCCTTATAATGGGCTGACTGATGACGAGAAGACTAGGGTCTGGTTTACTGATGCCTCTGAACATTATGCAGGCTCTACCCAGAAATGGACAGCTGCAGTATTACAACACCTTTCTGGGACAACCTTGGAAGATACTGGTGAAGGGAAATCTTCACAGTGGGCAGAACTTCAGGCAGTGCACATGGTCATGTGCCAGATGTGCAATTGTTTACTGATTCATGTGATGTAGCCAACATGCTGTCTGGATGGTCAGGGACTTTGAAAGACCTTATTGTAAAATTGGTGAAAAAGATACTTGGAGAATGAGGCAGTGGTGGCACATCCTTTAATCCCACTCAGGAGGCAGAGGCAGGTGGATCTCTGTGAGTTTGAGGCCAGCTTGGTCTACAGAGAGAGTCCAGGACAGCCAAGGCTACACAGAGAAACCCTGTCTTGGGGGGGGGAGAACATCTGGGGAAGATGTATGTGGACAGATCTCTCCAAATGGGCAAAGGATGTGAAGACACCTGTGTCCCATGTAAATGCTCATCAAAAGATGGCTTCGGCTGAAAAGGAGGTCAGTAATCAAGTAGATAAGATGACTCATGTGTGAACAGTCAACCTCTTTCCCAAGCCACTCCTGTCATTGTCAGATGGCTCATGGACAAAGTGGCCATGGTAGCTGAGATGGCCATCATGCACGGACTCAACACCACAGAGTTCCACTCACCGAAGCTGACCTGGCTATAGCTGCTGCTAAATGCCAGACCTGCCAGCAGCAGACACAAACATGGAGCCCCAGATTCGGCACTACCCTTCAGGGTGATCCGGTGGCAGGTTGATTACATTGGGTCACTTCCTCTGTCAAAAGGACAATACTTTATTCCTACTGGAGTAGATATATTCTGGTTATAAATTTGCCTTCCCTGCATGTAACGCTTCTGCCAAAACTACCATTTGTGGACTTATAGAATGCCTTATCCCCATCGTGGTGGTCCATACAATTCGCTTCTGACCGAGAGAGAACTCATTTCACAGACAGCAATAGTAGGCCCACAGTCATGGAAAACACGGGTCTTACCATGTTCCCCACCATCCTGAAACAGCTGGCCTGACAGAACGATGGAACAGCCTTTTGAAGACACAGTTTCAGTTCTAATTGGGTAGCAGAACCTGGACAGTTGAGACAGGGTTCTCCAGAAGGTGGTGTATACTTTTAATCAGTGTCCAATATATGGTACAATTTCTGCCATAGCCAGGATCTACGGGTCCAGGAATCAAGGGGTAGAAAAAGGAACTTAAGAAAAGAAGAAAGAGAGAAAGAAAGAGAAAGAGAAAAAAGAAAGTGGACATAGAAATAATGACTTAAAGGAAAGAAAACATTACTGTATTCAAGAAAAGTCTAAAGTCCCCACAATGTGCCTTCAAGCATGAGTACCATTCTTCTTAGAGCCACTTAAGTGTTGTCATTTCTGCTTCTGTCCTCCTACTCTCTAGACCAGCAGTTTTATTTTTATTTTTTGTTTTGTTTTATTTGTTGTTGTTGTTGTTGTTTGCTTGTTTTTTTAGACAGGGTCTCTCTTTATAGCCTTGGCTGTCCTGGTCTGCCTGCCTCTGCATCCTCAGTGCTGAGATTAAAGGCGTGTGTCACCACACCCGGTTTAGACCAGCAGTTTTCAATATGTAGCTTGCAATCCCATTGGGGGTCACATATCAGATACCCTGTATATCAGATATTTATGTTACAATTTATAACAGTTGCAAAATTACAGTTATGAAATAGAAACAAAATACTTTTACGGTTAGAGGTCACCACAACATGAAAAACTATATTAAGCTAGGCATGGTGGTGCACACCTTTAATCCCAGCCCTTGGGAGGCAGAGGCAGGGGGATCACTGTGAGTTCAAGGCCAGCCGGGTCTACAAAGTCTAGGACAGCCAAGGCTACACAGAGAAACCCTGTATCCAAAAACCACACACACACACACACACACATACACACACACACACACACACACACACACACACACACACACACACACACACGGTGTGGGGGGAAGAAAAAGAAAAAAGAAAGAAAAGAAAAACTATATTAAAGGGTCGAAGTGTTAGGATGATTGAATTGAGAACCACTGCTCTAGATTTTTTTTTTTTACTCAGCAGCAGGAACGTAAGCCCCTCCAGGCATGAGTGGTCAGGTCCTGTCCCCAGACTACTCTAAAGGCCATATTGGCCATTTCCAGCTCCTCCTGATGCAGGTAGCCAAGCTCTATCTGATGGGGAGGGGAGGGCAGGCAAGATCAGGCTACAAAATCCCACCAATCCCTCAGTTTGCCCCCAAATCAGGACATAAAATCCCACTAATCCCAGACCATCCTGGAAAGCTCTGTCCTGCCTCCTGCTCAGTTTGTTGTTGTTGTTATTGTTGTTTTGTATCTTCACCTGAGCAGAGGCAGCCATCCTTTTGTGTCTTTCCCAATAAATCTCTGTATATCGGATATTTATGTTACAATTTTATATATAATATAAAAGCAAGGGTACATTGTGAGACCCACATCTTAGAGACAGAGAGAGGGAGGGAGGATTAGATTCAGCTATAAAGAAAAGCACTCTTTTGTGACACCTTCTAGGCAACTGGTTGTGTCAAGGTGAAGTTGGGCACCTTCTTCCCAGCTGCCATCTGAGTGCATGGCCATCAAAGAAGCTGCTGTTGCTCTGGGTGAAGAGTGAAAAGGTTATATGGTCTGAATCAGTGGTGGGGACAATAAGCAAGGTCTTTCCCAAAGCAAGATGTCTTAACCCATAGTAGAGTGAGCCTGCTGTTGAGTAAAAGACATTCTTGGTATAGACCAAGAGGAATCACTCGTCTATTGGATGATGTGAATGCCAATCTGAGGGTTTGGTACTTGGTTACTGTACAAAAGGGGAGAAGAGTACTACAATACTGACAGATGCTACTCTGCCTCTGTGGCTGAGTCCCCAAAGAGCTAGCAGAATTAAAAAGCTTCTCCATATCTCTAAAGATGATGTCCAAGAGCATGTTATCGGGGAAACACTTAAACAAAGAAGGTAAGAAGCTTAGGACCAAATGTCCGCCCCCACTCCCGCCCCCTGCCAAATTCAGTATCTTGCTATCCAATGTGTCCTGCAGCACAAACGCCCAAATATTGCTCTGAAGAAACAAAGAACTCTCAGCACTCGGGAGGCAGAGGCAGGTGGATGCCAATGAGTTCGAGGCCAGCCTGGTCTACAAAGTGAGTCCAGGACAGTCAAGGCTGCACAGAGAAACCCTGTCTCAAAAAAAAAAAAAAAAAAAAAAAAAAAAAGAAAGAAAGAAAGAAAGAAAGAAAGAAAGAAAAAAAAGAAAAACAAAGAACTAAAAAAAGCCAGAGCGAGGGTGCAGAATTTGCTGAACTTGTGGCCAAGAGAATGAAGGGAGTCAAGGAAAAACACCAGGAGATAGAGGTAGAGATAGAGGCTGTCCTCGCTGAGAGCTTCTATTTCTAAGTCCAGTAAGAAGAAAAATAATAATAGTTCTTTCAGAATAATAAATAAATGATCAGAACTTGTGGAGAAAATAAAAAACTATTAAATTCACAAGTAAATGGATGGATTTGGAAATAATCACTTTAAGTGAAGTAACCATTCCCAGAAGGACAAATTCCACATGTTCTCTCTTATATGTTGACATTAGCTTTATATCTTTGAATATGTGCATTTAAACTGAAATACCCGGGCTGGAGAGATGGCTCAGAGGTTAAGAGCACCATCTGTTCTTCCGAAGGTCTTGAGTTCGATTCCCAGCAACCACATGGTGGCTCACAACCACCTGTAATGAGATCTGGTGCCTTCTTGTGGTGGGCAGGCACATGTGTATGGGCAGAATACTGTATAAGTAATAAGTAAATCTTTAGAAAAAAAACAGAAACAAAAACAAAAATAAACTGAAATACCCATAGAAGGCAGTACAGCAGTAAGGGGCCATGTGCTGGGGTGGGGAACCTTCAAGGGAAGAGGTATAGTATGTTGGTAATATAAAGGTATGGAATGTCAACCAGCTATATATTAATAAGGGGCCATGGACAGTAGGGGGGGTGTGAAATCCAAGAGAAGGGGTATAGAATGTTGGCACTCCTAAGGGGTATGGGATGCCAGTGGTATCAAAAGGGGGGAGGAGAATAGTGGGAGAAGGAGGGTAAATACAGTGGGAAATGGAAGGGCAGGGTGGAAGAGGGAGCATGGGAGAGAATAGTTAACACTAAAGGCGTAGATGATAAACTGGTTATGGTAGCCTGGGACTGAGAAAGCGAAGTTAATCAAAAGCCTACACAAAACAAGTCAAGCAAGCTGGGAGAGAGTACAAGAAAGGAACTGTGACTCACAGCTGCTTCTGTGATTAGCCAAGTAACACACAATCAACCAATGGGGCACAAAGGTTTCCCAAAGGGTGTCCTGGCCACTAACTGGCTCTGCGGAAGTTCAGTTGAAAAGACCAAGCCCAAGATTACTTCAGTCTTCACTCATGTCCTGTCACAAGTCCTATAAAAATCTTTCTGGGTTTTTAACGTCAACTCCCTCTCTAAAAAAGCATATATATATATATATATATATATATATATATATATATATATATATATATATATATTATATTATGTTAACCAGGCTGGCCTGAGACTCACAAGGATTCTTTGCTTCTCTGCCCACAGAGTACTGGAATGCACAACCACATCCAGCTTTAAAACTGTAGATTTATTTAGTTTAGTTTGTGTGTATGAGTGTTTTGCTCACATGTACATCTGTGTAACAGGTACATCTTGGAACTGGAGTGATGGACAGTTGTGAACTGCCATGTGGATGCTAAGAATTGAACCTGGGTCCTCTTAACTACTGACCAATCTCCATAGCCCTCTCTAAATTTTTTAAAAATTTTATTTTATTTTATATGTATCAGTATTTTGTTCCCATGTATGTTTGTATATCATGTGCATGCTAAAACAAGAGTTATGGTCTCTTTCCTTTTTAAAAAAAGATGTATTTATTTCATTTATTGTATATGAGTGCTTTATCTGCTGAAGAGGACATCAGATCACATTATAGATGGTTGTGAGCCATATTGTGGGTGCTGGGAATTGAACTCAGGATCTCTGGAAGAGCAGACGGTGCTCTTAACCACTTAGCCATCTCTCCAGCCCTCATCTCTTTCCTTTTTAAGATTGTTGTTTTTAAAATTTATTGTTCTTCTGTTGTTATTTGTACTCTGGCTTGGTTGGTTGGTTGGACTTTTTGAGACCGGGTTTCTCTGTGTAGCCCTGGCTGTTCTGGACATTGCTCTGTAGGCCAGGCTGGCCTCAAACTCAGAAATCTTCCTGCCCCACCTGCCTCTACCTCCCAAGTGTTTGGGATTAAACATGTGCAACACCATGCCCAGCTTCTGTTTCATTTATGTGTTTTTTGTTTGTCTTTAATCCCTGCAGGTGTCTGTGCACCCTGTGTGTGCCTGATACCCTCAGAGGCCAGAGGAGGACATCAGATCTTCTGGAACTGGAGTTGCAGATGATTGTGAGCTGCCGTGTGGGTGTTGGGAACTGAACCCAGGTCCTTTGGAAGACCAGCCAGTGCTCTTATCCATTGAACCACAATCCAGCTCCTAATCTCTTTAAAAAACATTTATTATTTTGAATTATGTATGTGTCTATATGTAGATATATGCACATAAAAGACACTGAATAAATCACACACACACTACACACACCACACTCAGTAAGTCATACACACACATGGACTACACATCACACACACACACACATCACACTCAATAATTCACATATACAAAACATATTCAATAAAACACACACCCACTACACTCAATAAATCTCTCTCTCACACACACATATCACACTCAATAAATCACACACATACATAAAACACATTCAATCTCTCTGTCTCTCTGTCTCTGTTTCTCTCTCACACACACACAAAACACATTCAATAAATAAACTCTTTAAAAAGTGGCAAGCTGGGCATTGTGGCGCACACCTTTAATCCCAGCACACAGGAGGCAGTGATGGATCTCTGTGAGTTTGAGGCCAGCCTGCTCTAGAGAGTGATTCCAGGACAGCCAGGGCTACACACACACACACACACACACACACACAAAACCTGTTTCAGAGAAAAAAGAAAAAGGAAAAAAAAAAAAAGGAGTGGCAGTGGTGGCACACACCCAGCACTTGGGAAGTAGAGGCAAGTAGATCTCTGTGAGATCTCTGGTCTCAGATTGAGTTCGAGGACAGCCAGGACATGGTGACACATGCCTTTAATCCCAGTATTCAGGGAGGCAGAGGCAGGTGGATCTCTGTGAATTGTAGGTGATCATAAAAAAAAAAATTCTATTTTAATCAGCCTCTGATTCATGTTTCTTCATCTAGGCTCATGTCCCACTAAAATTAAAGAACTGCAAAATATTTATGTTCAAGGGTATTTATTACAGCAATATTTATGAAAACAACCTAAAATCCAAGTGTAGATTGGGCTTAAATAAAGATTGAACAATCATACAAGGGGATATTTACAGCTACTCAAAGTCCTGTTCTGTAGAAAACTCAGTGATCTTAGGAAAAGCTTGAGCTATAAATGTTAAGGTTAAAAATATCATCTTAAAAAACTATACATAATGCATAATGCCAAAATTCAAATTCAAATACATATAGTTACATATATACATATACTACAAGTAGAAAAACAAATGAAAGACAAATATTGAAAAATCTTAACACTAGTTATTTCTATGTAGGGTTCTTTTCCTCATTTGAAGTTTTCCATATTTTTCAACTGCCCCCACAATTATGTATTGCTTTCACATTTAGAAAAATAATAAATATATGTTAATAATAAAAATACAAAAGTGAGAACAAAGGAGATCCAAGAGCTACAAACATAAATATTGTAGGTTTTGAAGATCTTTTAAAAAAAATTGTTTATAGATGGCTAAACCTTCCAGCTAAGGACTTTTTATTTCCAGTAGTAGTTGTGTTTTTGGCTTGACTGGATTTGGCTACAGGATCCACTGTGACATATTTAATCTGGAAACCTCCGGCTGTGACGGATGCATCACTCAGAAACTTCAAGGTCATGACATTTCCTGTGTGTGGGGAAGCACACAAAAGAACAAAGAGGTTACTCCCGCTTGATTTGTCTGACAATCCAATGACTTATTGACTCACAAATGAAGACATGAAGACGTGAACAAGACTGTCCTGATGTGGACTCTCAAGTTTTCGTGTCTGTAGTGGCCCTGCTCAGTGGAGCCAGCAAGGGACTTGTAAAATAGGGCACTCTCCTAGAGTGTTGAGACTCTGGATTTAATCCCTAGCACCACAAGGCAATAGGAAGCAATTCTCCTTCTGGATGGATCCACAGTTATAAGAACTTGACAGCAGTTCAAGACCATGAGGTGTGGACAGGCTGTTTATTAACTGATGGGGAGCAATTAGCTTTGCATTATTAAGATGCAAACTTAGGGTCAGGTGTGGTGGCACATGCCTCTACCAGTCTGTGAGTTTGAGGCTAGCCTGGTCTATATAGTGATTTCCAGGCCAGCTAGCACTACGTAGTAAGAAAGAGAGTCTGTCACAAAAAAGTAAAATAAAATCAATAAACTAATATAAAACAAAAGAAAAAGAAAAGAAAGCCAAGAAATAAACCTACAGGCCTACTTCTTTTTTTTTTTTTTTTCCAGGCCTACTTCTTCTAGCAGACTTAAAATGCACCTTAACATGATGACCAGAAAATGTTGAAATAACATATAGGAATATTTCAAGGGGAAAGATTTAACAGAACAATATTGCATGCATGGCTGTGTTTTTGATGTTTGTGCATTTGACAGCTTGCCATAGTGTGCATGTAAGGTCAGAAGACAGCTTTGTGGAGGTGGATCTTCCCTTCCACTTTTACCTGCTGAGCCATTTTTTTTTTAAAAAATTTATTTACTTATTATGTATATAGTGTTTTGCCTGCATGTACACCTGCAGGCCAGAAAAGGGTGTCAGATCACATTATAGATGGTTGTGAGCCACCATGTGGTTGCTGGGAATTAAACTCAGGACCTCTAGAGGAGCAGTCAGTGCTCTTAACCTCTGAGCCATGTCTCCTGCCCCCGCTGGGCCATCTTTTAAAAATTATTATTTTGCGTTTATATTTACTTACGTTATTTTATGTGCCTGAGTGTTTTGTCTGCACATATGTGTATGTGTGCACCACATGAATGCCTGGTACCCTCCAAAGTCAGAAGAGGGCATCAGAGCCCCCGGAACTGAAGTTAGAGATGTTTGTAAATCACCATGTGAGTGCTGGCAACTGGATCTGGGGCTCTGTAAGAGCAACAAGTGCTCTTAACCTCTGAGCCATCCTAGTAGCCTAGAGAGCCTTTCTTAACTTAGATCCTCAGCCATAAGTCAATTAAAAAACAAATATAAATACATATACATATATACACAAACACATATGTGTGTATATATATATATAACATATCACTACAGGCATGACTCTGAGTCAGGAGACTTGGTGATCTTCTCCAAAGCCACAGAGCTGGTGTTTAATGGCTGAGGCTACCTTGAGCTCAGGCAGCCTGACTTCAGATTACGTTTTCCAGTTGTCACTGTACATTTTTCTGACACTGGGAGATATTACTGGATTCAAAAAATTTTTTTTTTTTTTTTTTTTTTTTTTGGTATTTGTACTGTTAAAGGAACCCTGGTTAGCTGGGTGTGGACTGAGACCGGAGGATTAAGATTTTGTTTTGAGACTAGCTTCGGCTACATAGAATTTAAAGCCAGGGGGCTGGAGAGATGGCTCAGTGGTTAAGAAGAGTATTGGCTGCTCTTCCAGAGGACCCGGACTTAGTTTCCAGCACCCACATACAGCTCTCAATTGTCTGTAATTCCAATTCCAGGGGATCCAGCAATTTCACAGTCATGCATGCAGGCAAAACACCAATGCACATAAAATGAAAATAAATACATCTTCAGAAAAAGAAGAAATTTAAAAAAGAAAGAATTTCAGGTCAATCTCAGTTGGGATTCTATTTCAAAATTTATAGGTGATATGTGACAATCTAAAGAGCAGGTAAAAACAAGAGAAAATAGTATTTAACATACAAAAATCATATACATAAAACACAAATAATCTAATAAAGAGCTGTTAGAGATAACATATTCTAAAGACTGTAGTGCTGTGCTGGGTGGATTATTCTCACTGTATGTTAGCTGTTCAGGACAAACCAGGAATACGTTAGCTTTAAGACTTTTTTCCTACTAATGCTTTTTATTGTACTTGAGACAGATTCTCACTAGGTAGACCTGAAACCCGTTATGTAGCCTAGGCTAGCCTTAAATTCATGGATGATCCTCCTGCCTCTGCTTCCACACCCAGCTCTGCTGTGGGCTCTTTAAGGAAAAATTTCAGGCCCTAACTCCCTTGTAAAGATCTAAAGCCAACCCCATTCAGATTTTCTGTCAACATAGAAATATGCTCTTCAGAAAAGAGAAATAGGAGGCTTATAGTGGATTTCTCTTCTTGGCTGGATTGTAACAATAGCAAATTAATAAGCTTCTAATAGTAATAGTTCAAGCATAGAGAGCATCACAGCTTGTAAAAATGACACCTCAGAACGGAGGGTGCAGCAAGGCAGGAAGTGGGGGGCAGGGAAAGGACTTAGCGCTGCCTTGGCTGGAGCACTGCTGTTCTTTGGGGTGAAGCATTGTGATAATTTTATGACTTGGAGAGAAAACAGAAGTTCTCAGAGTGCCAAGGACTGGTGCTGGAAAGAGAAGGAAAACAGAGCTATGTGAGAAAATGAAGGTTTTAGCTTAAAAAAAAAAAAAAAAAGGAAAAAAAAAGCAGTTGAGGATAAGTTAAAGACTAGCATTGCCTATGGCGATCAATTTGTGTTACTAAGAAGGCAGGTCTGAAGGGCGTTACTTCTTAGGATGTAAGCATACAAAATAGCAGTGTGTGTGTGTGTGTGTGTGTGTGTGTGTGTGTGTGTGTGAGAGAGAGAGAGAGAGAGAGAGAGAGAGAGAGAGAGAGAGAGAGAGGCGGGGGGGGGGAGGGAGGGAGGGAGGGAGAGAGAGAGAGAGAGAGAGAGAGAGAGAGAGAGAGAGAGAGAGAGAGAGATTTAGCAAACATTGCCTATTACATCTAGCCTTTTGAGATTTGTCTTTTGAGATTTACTACATAAATTAGCATACTACAAGTTTTTTGTGGTTGCCAAAAAGGAAACTTTTAAATCACTGTATATCTCAATACTCCCCTTTTCCTGTTTTGTTTTGTTTTTCTATTTCTGTTCTGTTTTTTCCCAAGACAGGGTTTCTCTGTGTAGCCTTAGCTGTCTTGAAACTCTTCTGTAGACCAGGCTGGCCTCAAACTCAGAAAGCTCTGCCTGCTTCTGCCTCCCGAATGCTGGGGTCCAAGACATGTACCACTACTTACTGCTCTTTTTTATGCAATGGCTGCTGAAAGTATCACAAGGAACAACTTTAAGCAATTGCTTACTATGATGGGTGCTGTGTTTAGCTAGTTGGTAATTCATTCTGCCTTTTGCCAATAAATATTTTTACCGATGATGGTGATCATCATCATGATCATCATCATCATTGTCGTCATCATGATCATAATCATCATCATCATCATCATTATCATCTGTGCTGGGACCTAAACCTAGGACCACTGTATGTGCTAAACAAGCACTGTGCCATTGAGCTTAGTGCCAGCCCTTTCTCACTTATTACCACTTGAACCCCTGTGCCAACAGCAGTTCCTAGAGACTTGCAGATTCAAGCTGATGCCCGCCATGATGCCCGCCAGTGAGAGCTGTCCACACACACACACCGTTTTGATCACAGAGTTGGCCAAAGTCTTAATAAAAACCAGCGTTATCGCAAGCTAACAGTTTGAACTGTCTCTAGTTTTTGTTCTCTTGATTTTAAAGCAAGAATGCTAATAACTCTGAGGGCGCCATGAAAAAGCAAATGACATTTTTGCAGTGACTTGTGGATTACCTGTGCTAATGATGTCTTCTGGAAGTTCATCACCACAGTACCTGAAAGGGAATTTTTAGGAAAGAGAGGTCACACTCACAAAGAAGAAATATCCAATTGTTGATGTGGCTTGCATTTATAACAAAATGTTTTATTCCCCACAAATAATGGCTCATTTTTCTCTAACTACTTCTATATCCCTGTCTAGCCTGGAACTCACTATGTAGACCAGAGAACTGCTTGCTTCTGCCTGCAATGTATAATCTTTGTTTGTTTGTTTGTTTGTTTTTGATATATTTATTATTTATATAGTATACTACCTGCATGTGTGCCAGCTCGCCAGAAGAGGGCATCAGATCTCATTATAGATGGTTGTGAGCCACCATGTGGTTGCTGGGAATTGAACTCAGGACCTTTGGAAGAATAGCCAGTGCTCTTAACCTCTGAGCCATTTCTCCAGCCCCATAATCTTTGTTTATGTTGTTGTTATTGTTATTTGATTTTTGTTTTTTGAGGCTGGTTTCTATGTATAGCCCTAGCTGTCCTGGAACTTACTCTGTAGATCAGAGTGGCCTCAAACTCAGAGATCTGCCTGTCTCCCGAATGCTAGGATTAAAGGTGTGCACCACCACTGCCCTGCTATTTTAATTTCTTTTTATTTATTTATTTATTTACTTATTTATCTATTTTTAAACATGGAGTTGGGGGCAGAAGAATCAGCTTCAAAGTCATTCTCAGTTACACAGCTTGGGCTAAAGAATGCTCACTAGAGGGAGGGAGAGACTGGCTTGAACATTAACAGAAATGTCCTTACCCGTGTCTTTAGTCACGAGAGGGTTTGAATAAGTAGACAATGAGGCTTTATAACTCAGCAATCAAAGGTACCTATCACTGCTCTTATAATTACCATAGATACAGCTGGCTGAGGAACATCCTTTGCTGGCAAGTCATATGAAAGCCAGGTGTGATGCATATACACCCAGAATGCCTACACACCCAGCACTTTGGAGACAGCATTTTGGAGGCAGAAGGATCAGTAGTAGTTCAAGGCCAGCATGCACTTCCAGCTCTCCTGACAAAGAAGGAAGAAGAGAAAAAAGGAGAGGAGGAAGGGGAGGAGGAAGAGAGAAGAAGAAGAAGAACAAGAAGAAGAAGAAGAAGAAGAAGAAGAAGAAGAAGAAGAAGAAGAAGAAGAAGAAGGAAAACGTGTCGTTTTCTGCTGGAGACAGTGGAAATACTGGGAGTGACCAGCATCATAGGAACAGCGGAGAGAAAACTGAAGGAGCATCAATCAGATGTAGACCGGGGAGTTCTCCAGGCATCACGTGTGGGGCGCCACTACCTACCTTCCTACAAAGCCATGGATGTCATCATAACTGTCATAGATTTCCACATAGTCAGCCAAACAGCCTGGGTCATGTTCAAGGTCAAAGTCCAAAAAGCTCAGGTGAATTCGCTGGCCGTACTTGAGCCGGATGTGCCAGTAGCAGACCTGGTTGTCGTCGTATTCGTTTGGGAAGCCTGGAGATTTAAAAATTCGCTTCGGATCCGTAAAGACACCACCACACTCCTTTGCTGAAATAGGAAAAGAAAGTACACTTAGACATTACATATTATTTTTATATGAAATACAAAAGAAAGGACAATATATGATCCATAGGATATTGTATATACTTATAGCTGATAATAATTTCTAAGTTTTCTTTAAGCTTAAACATTTTATTTTGTGAGCTGGGCACGGTGGTTTATGCCTGTAATCCCAGCACGCAGGGAGGCAGAGGCAGGCAGATTGCTGTGAGTTCGAGGCCAGCCTGGACTACAGAGTGAGTCTAGGACAGCCAAGGCTACACAGAGAAACCCTGTCTTGAAAAACCAAAAAAAAAAAAAAAAAAAAAAATTTGCTTGTGCTCCTCCCCATCCCCTCTGCCTCCGCCCCGTGTATGTGTGTGTCTGTGTTTGTGTGTGTGTGTGTCTGTCTGTCTTTCTCTGTCTCTGTCTCTCTGTGTCTCTGTCTCTCTGTGTCTCTGTCTCTCTCTGTGTGTACTAACTTTGGGAGTCAATTCTTTCTTTCCACCATGTGCCTCACAGGAATGGCACTCAGGTCCTTAGGCTTAGTGACGAAGCCCATGCTATAGGCCCAGTTCCTAAGTTTTCTAAAATGAGCACGGACTACTTGTGAATTTTTAAATGTGAAAATAGCAAGAATAACAACATTTTGTTTGTTTATATTTCCCCTTGCTTTGAATTTTTTAAATCATAAAATGTATAAACCTTTTATATATACTTTGGTGTATTTTTCCAGATATGCATTCATGTTACCAACAGTCTTATCAAGGTGATGGGGATTTTACCGAGAGGTTGCCACATTGTGCCTTCAGGGATTTGCTTAGACTACTAGTTCCTCTAGATTCTGTTTGCGAGATCATTACAAAAGTCACTTTAATTAAAATAAATTGTAACCTATGCCCTCTTTTTCTCCCTCTCCCCAAGCTGTCCTGGAACTCGCCGTGGCTAGATGAGGACAGCCTTGAACTTGTGGCCTTCCTCCTTCCATCTGCCTCCCGAGTCAGCATTACTGGTGTGCTACGTCACATCTGGTTTCAATTGCTCTTTTGCGTGCTGGGGCTTCAAGCCAAGTCTGACTTGTGGGAAACACAGGCCTTATTGCTAAGAAACCCGAGCCCAAAACCTGTGCTCTCTGCTACATTAGAATGTAGAATGCTACATTAGAATACATTCTAGAATACTAGAATGCAGCAGGTTTTCCCCCACCCCCAGTCATTCATTTTATAGGTTGTAGCAGGTCATGTATTAAGAAAAACAAATGAAAACCAAAAACTAAACCCAAAGAAAGTCAGGATTCATGATTTGTAGGATGACCTAGAGGAAAACTTAATTTTAAATTCCCTGGGAGTTAAGTGTCTAGAGCTTGCTTGAATGTGGAAGCTAAAAAACTAACCTATTACCTGGTTTGGTGGTGGCACACGCCTTTACTCCCAGCACTTGGGAGGCAGAGGCAGGTCAATCTCTGTGAGTGTGAGGCCAGCCTGGTTTACACAAATAGTTCCCGGACAGCCAAAAAAGACACAATGAGACGAAATCTTGAAAAAAAGAAAGAAAGAAAGAAAGAAAGAAAGAAAGAAAGAAAAAAACCCAAACTATCATGTGACTCTGTGTGTGTGTGTGTGTGTGTGTGTGTGTGTGTGGTATATGACCAGAAGACAACTTTGTGTGTTGTTCCCAGGAGCTTTTTTTTTTTTTTTTTGAGACAGGGGGCTCTCTTTGCCCTAGAACTCAACAAGTAGGCTAGGCTGAATGGCCATTAGGCCCTAGGGTTCCTCCTGTCTCTGCCTCCCTAACACTAGGATTACAAGTGTGTGCAACCATGTCAGGCTGTTATTTATTTATTTGTTTGTTTCTTAGCATCATTTCTGGGACTCCAATCTCAGCACTTAAGAGGCAGATTTCTGTGAGATTGAGGCCAGCTGGTTCTACATAGTAAATTCTAGGTAAGTCATGGCTACGTAGAAAGCATTTGTCTCAAAAAACAACAACATCATCATCAACAACAATAGAAAATCAGTTCTGTTGATGTGCCAGGGTGGGTTGGTACCCCACAGTGGAGGCCTCCCCTTTTCAGTGAAGGAGAGAGGGGAATGACGGAAGGGGGTGTGAGGGAGGGACTGGGAGGAGAGGAGGGAAGCAGCTTCAAACAGACTGTAAAGTGATTAAATAAATAAACTAATGGCAAAAAAAAAAAAAGAGTGACAGAGGGAGGGAGGGAGGGAGGGAGGGAGAGAGAGAGAGAGAGAGAGAGAATTCAAGGCAATTCTTTGCTGTGCAGTGAAACTCTGTCTTAAAAACCAAAACATTCATACGTGAAGTCACTCCATATCATTTCTGAACTTGAATGAGCAACTGTTTTGCACACTTTCATGAGCATTCCTGGTGTCCTCAGAAGTAAGAAATGGACTTCGGGGCCGCTGGAGAGATGGCTAGTGGTTAAGAGGTCCTGAGTTCGATTCCCATCAACTACATGGAGGCTCACAGCCATCTATAGTGCGAACTGATGCCCTCTTCTGGCCTGTAGGTGCATATGCAGGCAGAGCACAGTATACATAATAATCAATAAATAAATCTTAAAAAAAAAATCACATAGATGCTGGGAATCAAAAATGGTCCCTGGCAAGAGCAGCAAGTGCTCTTAAGCTCTGAGCCAGCCCTCCAGCCCCATACTTCTGCAAAATTATTGACCCTATTCTAGCTTATTGCCATCAGCTCGAACTGGGTGTTTCTAACTTGGAGTTTCTTTGTGTAATAGCCTTAGCTTCCCTGGAACTCTCTTTGTAGACCAGGGTGGCCTCAAACTCACAGAGATCCACCTGCCTCTTCCCCGCCAAGTGCACCACTATGCGCAGCTAACTTGGTGGTCTTATAAAGACTACTTAACTTTTCTGATACTAGTCTTTTTGTCCCAGTGTATTTTGACAAGCTGTTTTCCTAGCAGCAACTTAGGAAGCTCTCTGTCCTTCAAGCTCACCACATCATCCATCATCAACATGCTAAGTCTAAAGTAAGCTGAGGGTCCTGAGAATTGGGAAAGAGCAAATCTCCCAGGATTCTGGGCACATACTCCTAGAATGAGCACTTAGGTGCCACGAGAAAAGGCATCACTTTATAAAGATTTATGTATATGGCATTCTTACCAGAGGACAATGAGTCCTGGGAGACCCCTCCCTTTTAAAAAATTTATTATTTATACGGTATTCTGCCTCCGTGTGTGCCTGCATGCCAGTAGAGGGGACCAGATCTCATTATAGGTGGTTGTGATCCACCATGTGGTTGGTGGGAATTGAACTCAGGACCTTTGGAAGAACAGACAGTGTTCTTAACCTCTGAGCCATCTCTCCACCCCCGGGAGACCCCTTTTATTCACACTGCTTCACTTACCCTTTACTTTGGCTTTGTTGTTTGTTTTGGAGGCAGGGTCTCAATATTTAGCTTTGGATGGCCTGGGGCTCACTACATAGACCAGGCTAGCCTCAAATTCAGAGATCTGCCTGCTTCTGCTTTCCAACAGCTGGTATTAAAGACATATGCTAGTGTACCTGGCTTCACTCTAGACTCCTGCAATGATTAACAATAACAGTAGCATAGTACAGGCTAGGACTAAAAGCTTGAGGTGTGTACAGATTAATTTGGGCCAGGTATGGTGGCCCACACATTTAATCCCAGGACTCTGTGAGTTTAAGGTTAGCCTTGGCTACATAGTGAGTTTCAGGCCAGCTGAGGATGAACAATGAGACCCCATCTGAAAAAACAAAAGACAAAACACAACAGACAAACAATCAACAGCAACAAAACAAGAAACAGCAATAGCAGTGACAAAACTAAAACCCACACAAACAAACCTAGGAGCCAAAGTGATTGGTTGGTTATACTCCTAAGATAAACACCTTGTGCTTTGTTTTGAATGAGTGTAGTTAGTGTCCAGCGCTCAGCAAAATTCTGTCTACTTGGAATCCGCTTAATTTTGTGTTTTATGTTGCTTATGGACATGGAAGGCTCTTCTGTGATGGTTAGCACAATTAAGCAATGCTCTGAGAGGAGCCTAGACTGCTGCTGTCACTCTCCTACCATGATATGGAATTTCATATAGGGTAGATCCAACACTTCATCACACCGGTGTGTTACAAATGCCGGAAAGGCTCTGTAACACAATAAATAACACTTTGTCATGCCTTCTGGAGTCCGTGTCATGCCTTAAAGAACAGGAACAAAGGATAACTCCCCTTCTTACTCAGAATATGAAGGAGGAAATATTATTCAGTTCCTCGAACAGCGTGAGAGCACCTATGTGTGGTGGGTATCATTCGATCATCACCATCACCATCACCATCACCATCACCATCACCATCATCATCATCATCATCATCATCACTACACTTGCTCATCCTTAGAAGGAAAAGCCATTGCTCTTTAGTAATCTCTTGGTAGGTAACTGCTTTGCTGCTGTTGCTTGTGTAGCTACTTTTGGCAAACACAGAATTATCATCTTAAAGAACAAACCGTGTGGGTTGTAGCAGTAGGCATCCCATCGCTCGCTCCTGTTGAGCCGGACCCCATAATCGATAATGCCCGTTTTCCCAAAGCCACAGTTGGGCCCAGGTTTCACAATGGGGTATCCAACTCTGCCCTTGGCCATCCAGCCAGCCGCACAGACGTGAAATCCTGCAAGAGGAAGGGAAGTTTAGGGAGTCACCTGGTAAGAAGAGACAGCCGCTTTTATCGTTAAGTTTCTCCAGTGGCCACACCCACTTTGTGTAAAATGGGAAAAACATCTGCAAGTTGTGGTACTCCAGAAGCTGAGGCAGAAGGATTTTTAAGTTCGAGTCCAGACTGGGCTACACAGTGAGACCTAGTGCCAAGCTTTGGTCTTAGGTTAAGTCACTAGCACCACAAAAGAAACCAAACATCAAACCAAACCAATGTTTGAATGCAAAGGAAACATATCTTTTCTTTCCTGTTTTTTGTTTTGTTATGCTTTGTTTTGTTCTTGAGACAGGGCTTCTCTGGCTGTCCTGGAACTCAATTTGTAGACCAGGCTGTCCTAGAATTTAGAGATCCACCTGCCTCTGTCTCCTGAGTGCTGGGATTAAAGGTGTGTACCACCATGCCTGGCTTATCTTTTTTTTTTTTTTCCTTAACACATGATCTCATATAACCCAGGCTGGCCTCAAACTCTCCGTTTAGCTAAGGCTGGTTTTTTTTTTTTTTAATACTTCAGAGTAACTGTTTTATTTTTTTATTTTTTTATTTTTTATTTTTTTTGGTTTTTGGAGACAGGGTTTCTCTGAGTTGGCTAAGGCTGACTTTAAACTCCTAACACTCTTGCCTTTTCCAGGATTGCAGGTCTGCAGCACCACCATGCCTGACTATAAAATTTGAATTTTGACATTTACTAGCTAGTGGTTAGTTGAAATCTATTTGAAAAAACAAAAAACAAATGCAGATAGACTAGAATTAAGTGCTACAGTGAGTATGAGAACCATTCAATTTCAGATCCTTGGGCAGTTGTCTGAGCACACTGCGTGAGGTAAAAACCCTCAGCCATCCATCTGTGCATCCAATCAACTGGGACTCAAAATCACTTCCTTACAGAACTGCATCTGAGATGGGCTGTGGCTCAGTGGCAAAGCCTTTGCCTCATATGCATGATGCTCTAAACTCAATCCCTGCCAGAAAAAAAAAAGTGCATCTAAATATGTACAGGTATATATCTTTAATCTCAGCACTTGGGAGGTAGAGTGATAACTGTGAGTTAAAGGCTAGCCTGGTCTACAATCAAGTTTCAGGCTGGGGCTATAGAGTGAGACTACATTTGTAGCCCCAAGATTTGGGAGACTAAGAAAGGAGAAGTACCTTAACACCAGCCTCAGTTATCAAGTGAATGTGAGGCCAATGTGGGCTACATGGGATTCTGTCTAAAAACAAACAAGCAAACAAATAAAATACACAAAAACAAAAGACAACCACCTGTGACAACCAGCTGTGAGCACACGCAAATAATAGCAGCAGTTAATTGCTGGAGTTTTCGGGAGGTCTCTTGGCATCATCATCATCTTCCTAGTTTCTTTTTCCTGCCATTTAAGGCCCTCCTCACGGCACGGCATTTAATCCTATGGCCCAGCAGTGCAATTGCACGGTGGTATGTGCCTGTAGTCCTGGCACGAAGTTAAGCAGAGGCACCAGGAAAGTCACAAGTTTAAAGCCAGTCTGGACTATATAGTGGGACTCTTGAAAACAAACAAACAAACAAAAATCTGAGAGGAAATGCTCCTTAAATCATAACAAGCTGTATATGGTGGCTATCTCACTTCCTTGAAGCTTGCTCTCTTAATGAAGCTCTTCTCCAGGCTTTTTCTTTGTTTGTTTGTTTTCTGAGGCAGGGTTTCTTTGTACAGCCTTGGCTGTCCTGGACTCTTTGTAGACCAGGCTGACCTCAAACTCACAGAGATCCTCCTGCTTCTGCTTCCCTGAGTGCTGGAATTGCAGGCGTGCATCACTGACCTGGCCTCTTCTCAAGGTAAAGGGAAGCCCCTGTCCCGCCTCTTCTCAAGGTAAAGGGAAGCCCCTGTGCCCCACCAAGGCCTCATCTTTCTCCACGTTGTTCTCCCACTTTTCTTCCTTTCTTTTTAAAAGATGTACTTTTATTATTTACACAGTGTTCTGCTTGCATGTACTCCTGTACACCAGAAGAGGGCACTGGATCTCGTTATAGATAGTTGTGAGCTACCATGTGGTTTCTGGGAATTGAACTCAGGACCTTTGGAAGAGCAGCCAGTGCTCTTAATCTCCCACTTTTCAAGTCCCACTCACATCTCCCTGCAGCCCCTGGTGCTGGAGAGAGGCTCTCTTTCTTAACAAAGCTCATTCTGATGGGTAATTTCATGTCAGCGCCTTACTCAAACTCACTGTATCTCTGCCGTGACTTTTATTTTCTTAGTTCTCACTGGATGGTGCCTAACCCTCATGAGATGCTGTTACCAGAAACTTCTGGCTCTAGGCAGAAGGAGTGAGGGAAGCCCCAGAAAGCAAAGGTTTCCTTACAACATAGAGAGTGATCCCAAAAGGCTTGAGAGAAAAATCTTAATAAGGAAATGGTGGACTCCCCCGCAATTCCTAAAGATGAGTAAGAATGAAAACTATTATCAAATCAGTACCAATTTTTCTGGCTGCTTCTAGCTGCTTGTAGGTTGCGAGACGGCCACCTTCGTATTCACACACGGCCTTGGCTTCTGCATACGTGAGCTTGTACCTGCCAGCACGAGCTTCTCTGTGGTACACGCCCGCTGCTTGTTCTGTGAATTTACAAAATGTCATCAGTGCACTATTATCCATTCTTGTGGAACAAAGGACATTTCGCCTCATCAGGGAGATTACATCAGACACACGTTCTTGCCAAAGAAATTTCTAGGTCAGCTGCTAGGGTAGTTAAGTTTTTATTGTTAGAAAGCTTTTGGGGGGAAAGAAGACTGAGGGGGAAATTTTAGGGGGAATTACAACATATGAAGACTGGACGGTAGATCATCCCCGATAGCGTGAAAGAAAGTTTTTAATACAACATTATATTTCTAGACTAACCACAGGTAATTGAGTTTTGGTACTCTTTTGGCTTTAAAAAGAGCCATAACGGCTTAGATAGGTACGCAGTAGATGAAAGAACCAGAGAAGACAAACTAAAACAGTGAAGATGACTTCATTGTGGAAGTTCACAAGGAAAGGAGGGCTTGCCCATTTGAGGCAATGATCAAGATGACATAATTAAAAACAGTGGAGACATCTGACAGATCCCCAGCAAGCGAGAACACCAAAGAAAAGAGATTAGAACACAGCAGCGGAAAAAAAAACCAAAAAAACCCAAAAAAAACCCTGGCACACCTCTGACTTCTTTTTCTGATTTGTTTGTTCACATGTTGTTCCCAACACACTTTAGGCGATGGCAAGCCACACACACCCTGTCTTGCAGCGGGTCACCGGTTCAGTGAATTGTTTGGGGGACTGCAATGACGTTTCCATAGAGACAAAGTGGAGAGATTCCCCCCTGACAATAGTCACAAGTTTATCTCCAACAGTGCTAAGGGTACCACCCAGTAGTCCGGATTACAGATCAGTTTGTATACTGATCTGTCCAGTCAGCCACCGTGGAGATGTTTCCAGAGAATTCCAGAGAATGCCTCAGCACACAGCAGCACACAAATCCAGAAGCCTGTCCCGATTCAACCCATTTTTTTTCACCCCCAAACTAAAGCTGACTCTGCCACGGTTTGATGGGAAACAAGGCTGGTTTTAGTTCATGCTTTTTCTAGACTCATAAATTATATGGTAAAGGCCCATCGCTCAGAGAAGTCAATAGTCAGTTTGATGTTTTTGCTTTTTTATTTTGATGGGAGTTCTCACATGCCAGGCTGGCCTCTAATTAGCTATGCAGCTGAGGAAAACTATGAATTCTGATCTGCCCGCCTTCACCTCTTGAATGCTGGGAGGGCAGCCATGTAACACTTGGTTTTCTTTGGTGCGGATAATCAAACCAGGATTTTTTATTTGTATTTTTAATTTTTTTTGGCATGCTAGGCAATCACTCTACCAACTGAGCTTACACCCCGTGCTTATGGACCAGAAAACACTAACAACATGAGATCATGACCATTGCCCAAATGTCCTTCATGGGGCAAAGCTTCACTCGTTAATTTCCAGTTTCATTTCTTTAAGCATGTAGCTTGATGAACTTGCCAAGGTGTTGTGGGTCAAGCTCTGTCCCCTTAAAGAACTTAGACATGCGTGAGTGAGCAACTAAAATATAGATTTATACTTTTAAAAAATTAATTTTAAAGTTTATGTGCATGGGTATTTTTTTTTTCTGCACGTATATCTGTGTCCCACAGCTTTGCCTAGTGCCTGAGGAGTCCAGAGGAGGGCATTGAATCGGCTGGGACTGGGGTTTTAGATGGTGGGGAGCTGCCATGTGGGTGCTGGGAATGGAATCCATATGCCCTGAAACAGCAGCCAGTGCTCTTAGCCACAAGCCATCTCTCCTCCCCTGGATTGTTTGTTTGCCTGTTTGTTTGTTTTCTTTTTTTACATAGGGTCTTGGTATGTAGCCCAGGCTGGCCTAGAACTTGCCGATTCTCCTGTCTCAGCTATTTAAGTGTGAAAATTAAAACGTGTGCCACTGGGGCTGGAGAGATGGCTCCATTGTTAAGAGCACTGGCTGCTCTTCCAGAGGACCCAGCACCCACATGGCATCTCACAACTGCCTGTAACTCCAGTTCCAGAGGATCTGACACCCTTACGCAGACATACATACAGGTAAATTAGCAATGCACATGAAAATTAAAAAAGGAACGTGTGCCACCACACTGAACTAAGTATCTTTATTTTAGATATTATAGCTTTTGGTAGAGAAAAAGGATGCATGCTTAATCTGTTTATTATAAATATTGTTGTTAATTTAAAAATTCTTAATTCTATCTGTGTTCCAAGAATGTGGAGTTAAAAAGAAATTATGGGGAAAAATTGTACCAAGTATTTTAATGGATGCCAACTCCTCCTCAAGCTGACTCTCCTGACATTTTACTCCACACCTGCAGTGCGTTTTTGGGGCAAAGATAGCAAAGAGTTTTAGAAAATAATTTCTAACTGTCACACCAGTAACTAAAAACAAAGAAACCAGCAAAAACTAGGGAAAATTGGTGACATGTGACTGGATAATAAGATAATAACTGAAATAACAAACTCCATGCACCCTACTTTCAACTGGTTAAGTATTTCTGTTTCATTTTGCCTTATGAGCAAACGCGCTGAGGATTCTTGAGTACATATTTGTCTATTTAATTAATGACGTTAATGAAATAATTTCACTATGCAGCCTATGCTTCCTGTGGCGTCTCTATTGTCCTTCTTCAGCCTCTTAAGTCTCAGTGATTATGGAACTTCTTGCTGAAGGACAATTCTATATGAAGTTGTTTTATTTGTTTCTTTGTTTTTTGAGACAATCCCACTTTCTTTTTTTTTTTTTTAAAGATTTATTTATTTATTATTATGTATACAGTGCTCTGCCTGCATGTACATCTGCACGGCAGAAGAGGGCATCAGATCACATTATAGATGGTTGTGAGCCACCATGTGGTTGCTGGGAATTGAACTCAGGACCATTTGGAAGAGGAGCCAGTACTCTTAACCTCTGAGCCATCTCTCCAGCCCCGACAATGCCACTTTCTAGCTCTGGCTGGCCTGGAACTCACGATGTAGGCCATGTTGACCTCGAACTCACAGAGATCCACATGCTACTTGAATACTGGGATTAAAGGCATTGCCTCCCCTCTCCCCCTGCCCCCCCCATCCTGCTCAGGAACAACTATAAACAAAACATTTTATGTATGTATTTTTTTTTGATACAAGTACAAAATCAGGACCATTATCAGTTTAAAGTATTATTTGTTAATTAAAAGTATTTTTGGATTTAGGATTTTAAGCTATTAATATGAAACAATACAACAGAATGCTTAAGTTTTAAAAGATACATGTGTCTAAATGAACAGTATTTTATTAATTTTCCTATTCTGATCTTTGTTTTGATTTGTTTTGTTTTTTCGAGACAGGGTTCCTCTGTTTAGCCTTGGATGTCCCAGACTCACTTTGTAGACCAGGCTGGCCTTGAACTCACAGAGATCCTCCTGCCTCTGTCTCCTGAGTAATTTTCCTATTCTGCCCCTCAGTTTATAAAATTGTGGGGGTTGAAAGATGGCTCAGAGGTTAAGAGCACTGGCTGCTCTTCTAAAGGTCCTGAATTCAATTCTCAGCAGCCATATGGTGGCTCACAACCATCTATGATGTGATCTAACGCACTCTTCTTGTGTGCAGGTGTTACACGCAGGCAGAACACCATATACATAATAAATAAGTCTGTAAAAAAAAAACCTATAAAATTGAAAAAAAGTGGTTTTTCCTCCCCCTCCTTTTGGCAAACAGTAAGTGTGGGCTGTAGGCTTTTGTGCCTGCTGCTTCTTCTGGGAGGAGTTAGGTAACCTTGTAGGCATCACTACTTAAGTTTTAGTTTTCTTACCCAGCAAATGGGACAAATGATAGCTATTGCACCCTATTAGGAGCTCATAGTATGCAACTTTTCCGCCTTTGCAGGTTCAGTATGAAGACTAAAAATAATTGTCCTCTCGGTTTTAAATGATCAAGGTCCATGTTGCCTGACATCTCCTGTCTGTCAGCTCCTTTCTTGTTAAGTTGCTCCTAAAGAGATTAGAAGTCACGGAGTTCAAAGTCCTAGTCTTCACAGCTGCTCCCGGGTACCTCCCTTCCAATCTAACCCTCTCTTCTTCCTAAACAGTCACTAATATTATATTGATCCAACCAACTGTAACCAGTCTGTGCTGGGCTGACTGCTCAGTACTTTGTCAGCATCTGACTGGGTCTCAAGCCCCTGCAGTGTGCCTTTAAGAAATGCTTGGCTTGCTTCTCTCCACCTTTGGGGCAGGACTGCTTTTTCTCCAGGTTTGCGTTTTTGTAGCATAGACATTCATTACAAAAACAATTATTTCAAAGTACTCAATTCCAGGAGAATTTTTTAAAAAGATATATTTATTTATTACAGATACAGTGTTCTGTCTGCACACCAGAAGGGAGGACCAGATCTAGATGCCATTATAGATGGTTGTGAGCCACCGTGTGGTTGCTGGGAATTGAACTCAGGACCTCTGGAAGAGGAGCCAGGGTTCTTAACCATTGAGCCATCTCTCCAGCTGCCTCCCCACCCCCAGGAAAATTTTATGACATTTCAAAATATCCTCATATGACTTCAATTCTTACTAGGTTTATGGCATCTCCCCAGGTCTGACAAAATGTATTTCCTCAGTGGATTGTATGCACGCATCTCCCAAGTTGCAGAGCCTGTCTTGAACAAGCGGTCACACTACAACTACTTTGTGGCTCACACTGGAGTAGGAGGCGCGTCAAGGCTGTGCAGTTCAAATCGCGATTTTTTAATGAAATCCGCCTGGTTGCAATTACTACCAAAGCGAACCCTGCTGAAATGGAAAAATGGTCCACACAACCATGTGTTGCCTAGCAGGCATAAGACCAAGATCTAGGTTAATTTGGCTTTCTTTTTACTTCTTTATTCTGTGCAAGAATGACTGCCTGCCTTCCAGAAAACAATCACAATTTTTTTTTTCTCTATTAAATACAATAATGAACAAAATGCAGCACCAACTTGAATGTAAGGCCTCTAGTATTGTTATTGGTCTATTGCTCACCTTCCGTGTTTAGCCTAAGGCAACCGTTACATTTAAGGGAACAACAAAAAGAGCTTCCCCCATTTAACCAGAGGGCTAGGGAAGCACTTACAAGACAAAGAGAAGCATTCGAAAGGACAAAGCATTTCCATTTTCTTTCCTGCATCACAATCCATTTTTTTTTTTTTTTTGTTAAAATAGTTGAAAGATGCTGAGAAAAGTTAAGATGTATCCTACAGCTCAGAGTACACGGAGTTCAGAATTACTGTGGAGTTAGGCATCTTACCTGCAAAGGCAGCTGAAATAGTATACCCCTGTTTTAGTTTGGTAAAGAAATACTCACCAAAACAAAACAAAACAAAACAACAACAACAACAAAAAGAAAAACTCAGCAGTGAGCTACCGTATCTGCTTTGAAAATCTTAAAATGCATTTTTACAAGGACACATCTTAACTTCTGTTTTTTGTTAAACAATGCATCGAGTAAATGAATAGCCTTAAAATTTAAAAGCAAAATTTCTTTGTTTGATGGCACGGCAGGGCAGTGTCTCCCTTTTCAAAGCATTTTCTGTGGAAACCCTAGCTTTGAGCATGCTAGAAAATTTCACTCCTTCAGTCCCCTGTGATGTCAAAGGATCGATACTCCCAACAAGAAGCTCGTGAGGGAAGTTTCTTACCAAGCCATATGGAGTTATGAAAGACTCCGTTCTTGAATCCCCATCCGTGAGCCTGTTCCCACAGCAAGACCCATAAGCAAACGAGGACGACCATGCCTCCAGTTGCAGAGCCGTTTACAGTGTCGGGGGGCGGGGGGACTGGCCACGAAAAACTCTCGGAGCAGCGGCTGGAATGCGGCTGAAACATCTGGTTTCCACATCTTTTAAATAGTTTTTTTCGGCTGTGAGGTCATCATGTTCTCTCCAATGGCACTTTCCGTTGCGGAGTTACACAATTAGTTCTGTGTCTGAAGCAAGCCCTCTGACTCATTTGCATTGGCAGCCAGAACGGAGGACGCAGGATGAGCACCCACGTTTTAAATTCTCTTTCTCACAAGCAAAGATCGTTTATTCTGTCGGTCACCAACACTTTTCTGTTAGGAAGTTTGTGTCATTTTGGGAGCAGATTCAGAACCGAGTAAAGACAAGCCAAACTCCAGCAGGATTTCTCAAGAGAAATCCTGAAGGTCCTCTCCGCATTGCTAATTTTGGGGGGTCTGTGGTTTAACACTAATCTTGATTGTTGTGACAGTATCGCTTTTAGTCTTTGCTAAACATTACCAAATAAGTCAAAAGTAAAGCAACAGTGAAGTAGTTTGGTAAATCCAGCCTGGCAGAACATTCTCATATTAATCCCCCCCCCCCTCAGTTTCAAAGTCTTAGGACATTCAGGAAGCCTTGGAGGACTTAGGGTCTGAACCCCCTCCCTTAGCATCTGCAGCCTGTGAGACAATAGGCTGGAGCTATTACTACAGTCAGAAGACTAGGACCTGAAGCATATTTCTGGTCCTGGGAGGAGACGTGGCATCCTGAACGGCCTGGGAAGTCACTACCCAAGCCTGACTCTGGGAGCCCGAAACCTTATAAGATTATTATATAGTAAGAGACTTTCTGATAAGGACCAGCCAGGTGTGATGGTGCAGGACTGTAATCGAAGCATTGCCTGGGCTAGAAAACTTTTCCTTCCAGAGATGCTTATGTGTCTACCCATTCAACCCCTGGGCAATTTAGTGAGACCTTGTCTCAAGAAAAGGAGAGAACCCTGTCTCAAAAAACCAAATCCCCGCCCCCCCCCAAAAAAAAAAGGAAAGAAAAGGAGAGAGAGAGAGAGAGAGAGAGAGAGAGAGAGAGAGAGAGAGAGAGAGAGAGAATATATGAGTCAGCCCAATGGTAGATTGTGCCCATAGCATGTGTAAGGCCCTAGGTCCAATCAGCAGTACCACACAGACACAAAGATATATCATCCTCCTTCCTGCCAGAATCTACACAAACAGACTTGTCAATCATTTGAACAAGACAAAACCTCTGGGGGTTGGGGGGGGCAAGGAAGAAAATCTTGTCTAGAGAGTTTAGAAACCACCACAAAGCCTGTAAAAACAAAACCAAAATAAAACCATGTGGGTTGCAGTAGTAATCTCACCCTCTGGCTATTGTCTACTTTTTTTGGGGGGGGGGGAGTTGTTGTTGTTGCTGCTGTTGTTGTTTTTGCCTCTGTCTATATAGTCCTGGCCATCCTGGAGCTTGCTATGTACACCAAGTTGGCCTTGAACTCACCAAGGTCCACTTGCCTCTGCCTGCTGAGTGCTGGGATTAAAAGTGTGCTACCATGGCTGGCTCACTCCCACTCTTGAGAGTGCCCTGTACGCTGTGATGCACTTTGCCTGTTGCCTGCACTCTGCTGCTTTGCCTGAGTTCCTTTGACATAGCTCACGAGGACCAGTAGAGGAAAGAGGACAGCAGACAAAGATTCTGGTGTCAGGCAGATGATAATAAAGTTAACAAAAGTATGGCCCAAGTTCCCTAGATCAATATAACTCAGATGAAAATGATTAAAAGACAAGGTGATGATCTGGGAAAGTTGCCACGCCTTCTGGCATCCCAAACCTTCCTTCCCCCAAAAATGCAAGATGTTTAGGTGACATGTCTGGTCACACTGTCACTGCTGCTTCGATAGCTTTTATTTTTCTCTCTGGTTGGGCATTCTTGGTTAATGTGTGTGTGTGTGTGTGTGTGTGTGTGTGTGTGTGTGTGTATTTGTCCTCATGAATGCCTGTGCACCATGTGCATGCAGTGCCTGAAGAAGTCAGAAGGAAGCATCAGATCCTCTGGAACTTGGATAATAGATGGTTGTGAGCTGCCATGCGGGTGCTGGGAACTGAACCTGGGTCCTCTGTAAGAGCAGCAAGTGCTCTTAACCACTGAGCCATCTCTCCACCCCCCACCCTCTATGCTGAGTGCCTATCTGCCTTCATTTGGTGTATTACAGCCCTCGTTTCTACCAGACTTTCCTGATAGTGAGGGGGCAAGAGGAAGCTGGCTTTCTAGACATGCTTTGTTCTGAAGTTAGCTTTAAGTTCTAGGGACATCTTTCCTTTTTCTGGTGTTTCTTTCTCTTCTGGGTTTTTGTTTTTGTTGTTGTTGTTTGACACAAAGTATCCCTGTGTATCCTTGGTTGCCATGAAACTCATCTGCAGACCAGGCTGGCCTTGAACTCAGTGGTCCACCTGCCTCTGACGCCTGAGTGCTGGGATTACAGACGTGTGTGTGTGTGCCGCCACCTCGTCTGTTTTTGGAGACATTTTAATGACCACCCCAGGTTTATCCTGGGCTCTTCTTTCCTGGAAAGGGCATCTGTGGGGTATAAAATTTACTGAACTCTTCTTACCAAGCTAAACCTGTAGTTATCAGAATTTGAAAATTTTGACTTTGTGACACGGCAAATGAGAGACGGCGGAAAAGTTGACCAATCAGGGTTTAAATTTGGTGCCTGTGTGGAAGAGGCCATGGAGAACAAAGACACGGTCGGTGAGAAGCAGACGAGTAGGTAGCTGTCTCTGGAAAGTGAAATGACAGGAATATATTAGCAGACGAGTAGGTAGCTGTCTCTGGAAAGTGAAATGACAGGAATATATTTAGCTCGGGGCTTAGACGCCAACCCAGCCTGACTTCCGCCCTGCAGCAGGAGTGTCACAGCTACCCCTCTGTACCCCTACTTTCTCTGGGGTCATGCCATTCCAGCACCTCTCTCAAACACCTCATCTCCCTATTTGTCAAGATTCCTCTCAGGGAAGCATCTGCAGGGAACCAGCACCACAGACCCTCTGGTCTATCTGCAGTTCAAGGACACCCCAGGGACAGTGGCGTGTGGGGGCTCACTGTTTTAACAGAGAAATGGCACCCATTGCTCTGATGGACTAGCACAGTCTTAGAGGGGTTCTTGCCTCCCTTTCATCACGGCCAGACAGAACATAAGTATTTCTCTCACCTCTGAGCGGTATTTGACGACCTTGTGGTACACTGACATATAATGACGGTAACATAAAATCAGTCCCAGAATCTGGAAGGCAAGAAGTAGGATGGGGAGGTGGGGTGGTGCTGGAGGGGGTGGGAGGGAGGATGGAGGGGTGGGGGTGGGTGGGGTCGGGTGGTGGTGGGGAGTGGGGGGGTGGGTGGGTCCCAAGCTCAAGACAAGCATGAGCAATATAGCTAGACTCTGCCACAAGCAACCAAACAAGCAATGCCTGAGGAGGTGCCCCTGTTTCGAGAGTGTGAGCAGTTCCACCGTGGAAGAAATGACGACCAGGGTTATATATGGCAGAGCTGTAGGTAGACAGTCGGGGCTAGGGAGGGGTGTAGAGGTGTGGTGCCAACGAACTTAATATGGAAACTGCCTAAGAAATAGCGAGCTCCTAGGACACAGTACTGAGGCACATTTTCTGGGGAGCCGAGAAAGGAAGGAACAGCCAAGGGTCCTCTCAAGGCCAGGACACTTTGCCAGCCAAGTCCTTCTGCACCTGCCTTGATTGGCTGGAAACGCAGCAAGGCTGCATTTTGCATAGGACACTGGCTTCTGGCTTCTTTTCTGTAAGAGTCTATCACTCAAAAGCCCATGTAGCCTGTGGTAGTTTGAACAGGTTTGGCCCCCGTAGATTCATGGGTTTGAATGTTTGATCTATGGGAAGTCGCAATACAAGGATGTGTGGATTTGTTGGAGGAAGTGTGTCACTGTGGGAGTGGGCTTTCAGGCCTCTGAGCCTTACTGCACACAGTGTGGCACACAGTGCCATGATGAAAACAGACTAGACTCCTGAAGCTGTAAGCCAGTCACCATCCAATGTTTTCCTTTGTGCAAGTTGCCTTGGTCATGGTGTCTCTTCCCAGCCATAAAACCCTAAGACATACATACCGGATACTTGAAGGCCTCGAGCAGCTGTTCTCAACCTCAACACCCATTTCCAATGGTCGTAGGAGATCTTAACCATAAATTTATTTCTGTTGCTACTTCATAACTGGAATTTTGCTACTGAAGCGGTATCTCAGTTCCAAAGACCATCAGAAATATGCGTTTTCTCATGGTGGTGACGCACAGGTTGAGAACCACTGTCTCAGAGGCTAGTGAGGAGCCCTATACGTATGAATTGGGAAGGTGCACAGAACAAATGCTCATGATCTTCTGAGCTGGTGCAGTGGCCCAGAGATGTCACTCTTGTAGAGATTTGAGAGAGAGAGAGAGAGAGAGAGAGAGAGAGAGACAGACAGACAGACAGACAGACAGACAGACAGACAGACAGAGACAGAGACAGACAGAGACAGAGACAGACAGAGAAAGAGACAGAGAGAACGCTAAAAGAGAATTTGAATCTTTTCCCCACATGGTCAGTCTCAGCTGGGCACTTGTGTCTTGAGCATTCTGTGCTTCTTAGCTACCAGGTCAGCTTTGCCATGCCTCCCCCATTGCCAGCTGCATCCTTCGCATTGCAGAAAGGCATGGCTGTCCTAGAACTCACTCTGTAGACAAGGCTGGCCTTGAACTCAGACATCCACCTGCCTCTGCATTCCAAGTGCTGGAATTAAAGGCGTGAGCCACTACATATATATATATATATATATATATATATATATATATATATATATATATATATTTACAAAAAGATTCAATGACTTCCCAAATTTAGCCCATAGTTATTAGCCAAGCTCTAAAAATAGGAGCCCTTTGAGGAGCACTCAGATCAAAACCATAACTGTACATTATGTTCCATCAGGCAGCAGTGACTGCCAGCTTGTACAGGGCCGGGCAGCCGGATGGAGCGTAAACCAGATCACAGGAAATCATGGAAGACGTGATGTGTTGGCTATTTGTATCTCCCAATTCTGTTGGGCAGCGAATATGGGACAGTGCACAATGCTGAGCAGGATAACGTGCTTTCAAGTTTATGGGAAAACAGATGTCTGGAAGGGATCTGAAGCAGACATCAGACTTCTGGTAATGCCATGGAATGACAGTCATCAGGAACCCACGAACTTTCCATTTCTCAGTCTGGTATCAATGTGGCACCCTGTGCTCATGGCCATGTGTGAGTTGGTGGGACTGCATAATTATTTCTGGCCAATGAGATGCACGTGTCACCTCAGAATGAAGACTAGATTTTGAGTGGTTCAGAATGCCTCTTTCCTTCTGGCAGGGCAGGAAGCATTTGAGACTGTGGCGGTTCTATGTCCTGATCCTGATCCCTTAGGACTTAAAACAGTACCATAAACTATGTATATTGTGTCATTTACAGTAGCATATGAACTATAAGCCTTTGTCGATTTAAGTCATTGAGACTTGGAGGTCTTTCTCTTCCTCCTCTTCTTTCGCTTTCTTCTTCTTTAGGTTTCTAGAGGCAGGGTTGCTCTGTGTAGCCCTGGCTCTGTAGATCAGGCTGGCCTTGAACTCACAGAGATCCGCCTGCCTTTGCCTCCCCTGTGTTGGGATTAAAGCCGTGTGCCACCACCACACCTGGTTTGGGGGTCTTCCTTTTACTGCCAGCATAGTCTACTGTTCCTGGAGGAAATGAGCAAGTGTTAGTGCTGAAGGAAAGGTGAGGATGAGGCATTACCAACATCCTTCTGCAAAGGTCAAAGAGGAAGAGGAAGAGGAAGAGGCGAGAACAAGAACACGAGACTGTGATTGACAGTTCACTATTCTCCCCAATTTCCTAGCCTCCTTCCATACACAGAGTCTCAACCAAGTGGATTACTTCCCCACTGTTATTAACCAGTGCTTCTCCTTATCATGGTTCAACCCCCCCAAAAAAGGCTCCTATGTCAGCTGTTAGGCTTTTAAAGTTTATGTTTTGTGTTTTGTCTATCTGTGCACCATATGTGTGCAATGCCTACTGAGGCCAGAAGAGGGCATAAGATCCCCCTTGGACTGTAGTTACAGACAGCCATGAGCTGCCGTGTGTTAGGAATAGAACCCGTGTCCTCTGAAAGAGTAGCCCGGTGCTCTTACCCACTGAGCCATCTCTTCAGTCCCACACCTGATAAGGCTTTGGATCTTCTGCCTTCATTTTCCTGCCCCTATCTTCCAATTTGGGGAATTCGAACTCAATTGATTCAGATTCTGTGTGCATTGTGGTTTGGGTTTTTTGGTTTTTGGTTTTTTTCTTCTTCCGGTTTTGACACAGCCTCACTATGTAGCCCTGCACTTGTTATAGACCAGGTTGGCTTCAAACACACAGAGATCCACTTGCTTCTCCCTCCTGAGTACTGGGATTAAAGGTTTTTTACCACCAGGCACTGTCTAAATCATGAATCTGTTAAGCTACAAAATACTTTAGATTAAATTTTTGTTGTTCATTCTTCCTTCCTTTAAAAAAATATCTATTTTATTTTATACATATCAATATTTTGCTTGCTTGTATAGTGTATGCATGTTCATTGCATGCGTGCCTAGTGTCCATGAGACAAGAAGAGGGCAGCAGATTCCCTGGAGTTGGTGTTATGGACAGGTTGAAAGGTGTCACTTGGGTGCTGAGAACTGATGACAGGTTCTCTGGGAGAGCAGCGAATGCTCTTAACCAATAAGCCATCTCTCTAGTTGCCTATTTTTTTTTCTACGTTTTGTTTTTGAAACAGACTCCCACAGAGAAATGCAACCCAACCCAAACCAAACCAAAACAAAAAATATAGCCAGACAGACTGCTGATATTTTGTAAGGTCCTAATGAAACGAGTAATTAAGCAGGTAAGTCAGGGAAAATATTAAAATTTTTTTCCTAAAGGAAAAGAGATTTCATCATTATAGCGTCAGAATCAAGTTATAATTCACAGATTTGTGCTGCAGGCACAGGGCACACATGGCAATTCTGGATAACTTTTTTTTTTCTTCAACACAGGGTTTCTCTGTGTAACAGCTCTGGCTGTCCTGGACTCATTTTATAGACCAAGGTCTGTGAACTCATAGAGATCCACCTGCCTCTGCCTCCCGAGTGCAGAGATTAGAGGCATGCACCACCACACCTGGCTTCTGGATCACTTTTTAAAAGGCACTTGAAAATCATATCTGCCCCCTTCCCTTCCCCAAGACTTATTTAGTTATTATATCTGTGTATGCATATCTGTCTATGTTGAGTTTATGTGGACCACATCTGTGTGGGTACCAAAGGAAGTCAGGGGGTGTGGGATCTCTTGGAATTTGAGTTACAGGCAATTGTGACCTGCCTGACGTGGGTGCTGAACCCAGGTCCTCCGCAATAGCAGCACGATCTCTTACCCACCGAGCCAAATCTGCAGCCTATTTATTTATTTATTTACTTATGTATTTATTTATCTATTTACTTATTGTATTTATTTGTTTGTCTGTAGTGGAATTGACGTTTACTAAAAAGAGAGAGAGAGTAAGGTGCTGGAAAGCATGACTGGAGCTCCACACAGATAACTAATTTCTTTGCAAATGTTTCTGGGAATAGTTGCTGCCCAGCAGTCTGCCCTCTACCAGGTGGAGATATACAAGTGAATTCTGGCCAGACTGAAGCAATTCTCAAGAAGGCACCGGAGACTGGTGAGACAATGGGCCCTAAGAAATTGAAATGTCCCCAGGAATCTCATGCTGGGACAAGGAGGCAAAGGGTTTGGCTGCCGGCCAGAGGACAGACCTGTCCCCCAGAGAGTGCACACAGTTCTGATGACTTGTCAGACAACCTTGCAGGGAGGAGAAGGCGGGACCCAGAGGATCATGGTGGCCAGGAACACATGGCTCCATAGCCATGATTACTTCTTGTCCTCTATTTAAATCAAAAGCTCATGTCAGAATCCCAAAGATGGACTGGTGTGTGTGTGTGTGTGTGTGTGTGTGTGTGTGTGTGTATGTGTGTACACCTCTTTGTTCTTTAGTCCCATTGAATGAGTTCATTTTTTTCCCTTTCCTCTGGTAGTTTCTCTTTTGAATTGGCCTATTAATGATAGGCAGCTGAGCGATTTGGGGGGGCTCCCATGACTTAGGCTAAGACCCTAAAAGTTTATTCTTTCCTACTGGGTCAGTTTCCAAGTTGGTTTGATTCTTTAGGAGTTTTGGAAAGAGGCTTAATTAAATGTAATTAAATGCTTGCTCCGTTGTCATCCCACGGCTGCCATGGTGAAGTGGTGGTCTCCCAGGAAGCTTTATGGTCTTGGAGTTTTTCATACTAGTCACACTGATAGAGTGATTTCTCTCTTTTACAAAATATTATAAAAATTTGTTATTGCCTGGCAGTGGTGCACACACAGGCACTTGAGATGTAGAGGCAGGTGGATCTCTGTGAGTTCAAGGGTAGCCTGGTCTACAGAGTTCCAGGACGGCCAGGGCTACACAGAGGAACCCTGTCTTGAAAAACAAAACAAAATTAATAGTAATAGTAATAGTAGTAGTAGTAGCAGTAGCAGTAGCAGTAGTAGTAGTAATAGTAGTAATAGTAATAATAATAATAATAATAATGATAATAATATCTGCATGATGTAGGTATGTGTGTGTGTTTGGGGGTGAGAGTGTATTCCACAGAGCACATGTGGAAGTTTGAGGACAATTTTATGGAGTTGGCTCTGTCTTTCTTCCTTTATGTGAATTCTGGGAACTGAACTCTTTTTTTTTTTAATTTGTTTTTTGTTTTTTCGAGACAGGGTTTCTCTGTTTAGCCTTAGCTGCCTTGGACTAGCTTTGTTGGCTAGGCTGGCCTCGAACTCATAGTGATCTGCCTGCCTCTGCCTCTCGAGTGCTGGGATTAAAAGCCTGCGCCACTATGCCCAGCATGGGAACTGAACTCTTGTTACTGGGCTTGCTCCGCAAAAGCCTTTACCCACTGAGCTATCTCTCTGGCCCACGGCAGAATAGTTTCTATATCTTGCCCCCAGAACCAATGGCTTCTTAGAAACCTGAAGGGAGAACTACCTTCTGACCCAGCTATACAGTTGGTAGGTGTGTACCATGAAGGAATCCAAGCCCGTACTGTTGTGCAGACGAATCTGCTGGCCTGTCCCCGGGGGCCTAGCAAGGCCTTACGTCATCACCAGGTGCTGCCGTGGTACACACCCTGGAAACCCCCCACCCGCCCCCTCAGCAGTTGCATCATCATTGTACACCATAACGAGTAAACCACAGAGCCACTTGTATGTCTGATTTTTACAGCTCTGCTCATAATAGCTGAGTTATAGAATCGGCCTAGATGGCATCATTAAATGAATGGACAAAATGTGGCATATATGCGCAGCGGGCTTTTCTTCAGCCGTAAAGGAATGAAATTATGTCATTTGTAGGAAAACGGATCCAACTCGGTTGCTATGGGAAAGATGTTTATATTTTCTTACACACATGAGTAATCCTCCCCTCTCTCTCTTATTTTGGGCAGTAAGATCCCACTCTGTGGCCTCCACTGGCTGGCCTGGAACTTGGGATCTTCTTGCCTCAGGCTCCTGAGTGCTGGGATCACAGGCCGGTGCCTCCGTGCCTAGCTTCATCATCCCTTTTTTTGGCCAAGAGAAGGAGAGGAGTCAAACATGTCCTGTGCATCTCCTTTCTTGTCTCTAAGAAGCATCACTAGCAAGAGAAGGCCTAGGTTTCCTTGTGACTCCCTTCCTCTCCCAGCAGGCTCATCCAATTCGTTTGTACTTCTGTGGCCTCTAGAAACTGCCCTGGTGGTTGCTGATGTCTGGTGGATAAGCTGAACCAGAAGCACTTTGGAGACCCTGGAACGCAGAGTCAAAAGTTGAAAGTTTGGGATGGGTGGTGGTGGCGCACACCTTTAATTCCAGCACTCAGGGAGGCAGAGGCAGGTGGATCTCTGTGAGTTTGAGGCCAACCTGGTCTACAAAGTGAGTTCTAGGACAGACAAAGATAAACAGAGAAAACTTGTCTTAAAAAAAAAGAAAAAAGAAAGAAAAAGAAGAAGAAGAAAAAGAAGAAGAAGAAGAAGAAGAAGAAGAAGAAGAAGAAGAAGAAGAAGAAGAAGAAGAAGAAAGAAAAAAAAAGTTTATGGCCAGATAGAGGGAACCTTATCAACTGGGGGCTTCCAAGGATAGTCTAGTGTACTAAATCTCCCAGATCCAGACTTACTGTTACTGTTACTCTGACTACTACAGCGCTACAGCTTACTCTGGTCTTCCATCTCTATGCTATAGTGATACTATGTTTCGGAATCCCACTGTTCCAACAGCTTCCTGTCTCCTAGCTGTCATGATAATGATTCAAATGCCACCATGCAACATATTTGGTATAAAGGATGCTTATTGTGGGAAAGAGGGAGGGAGAGAAAGGAGGAGGAGGAAGAGGAGGGCAACTATGACAGACAGAAACAGAGATAGAGAAACAGACAGTGAGAGACGGAGAGTAGGGAGAGAAACCGAGAAAGAGCGTAAGAGGCTGGTGGTGGGGGGGTGTCATTTTTTTTTTTAAAAATCAGGGACACACCTAGTACGTACCTCGTGGTGGCATGTAATGACATTAGAGGTTGTTAGGCCCCTGAAAGCCCCTGAAGGCAGGCCAGCTGAGTCACCTGTATGCTAACAATCTTCCTCCTCCTTTTTTTTTTTAGATTTTTAAAAAAAGATTATTAATTTATTCATGTTTAATTAAAAAAAATGACAAACTTAGGGCGGGGTGGTAAGGCAGGATTGAGAATGCTGCGTACAAAAAGGCTTACTACTGACTTGAGGGTGACAACATCTTTGGGGACCTGAAGAGATTTCGGGGGGGCTGGTGAAGTCCTGAGAGAGCCGGCTGTTTTACTACTGTCCAGGATCTGTGAGAACTTCCGTGGCTAGGAAGGAAAGTGCGGGCCCAACCGATGCAATCAGCGAGGTTAGACTGGAGCAGCTGTGGGTAGCTGCCCGGGCGCTGTCGTGGCTGTAGGAAACTCCTGGACTGGACAGGCTACTGGATATGGACAGAAGACAAAGTTAAGTAGGTTAGGGAGAAAGCTCTTTTTTAGGTACATATTTGAAACTTTTGGATCCATGTTTTTGGTAGTTGGGTGGGTGGGGTGGGGTCCCAAAATTAGGGAAAGGGGGAGGAATCCCACCCTCTGAGGTAGGTGGGGAATGTGGGCTGTTGGTTGGCAGTACTTATCTGGAGTCCATTTGACCCATGAGAGGAGGATCCGAGTGAATTTCCTGTAGCTGAGAAGAATCCCTTTTAAGTTTGCAAAGGAGATAAGTTTTACACATGTTAGCATCACCATTGTTTGCAACCTGCAGTGAAATACACATTGTAGAAAAAGGCAGCAGACACACATCTTTGTGTCCTAGCGTACATAGCAGAGGCCTGGGAAGTGACTTTGGCCTGACAGCATGAACACGCTATGAAATGAGCTTAGGGAAGGCAGAAGCCTTCTGGGAAGCAGAACAGGCAAAAGCTCACCTGATCCTGATTTTCAGTCTGACTACACATCATGAAAGAGGTCCTCTGCCCAGAAGACTGGATGTATATAAGTCTAGAAGCATGAGAAACAACTTTTAAGTCTATACTTAAAAGACAGACCAAAGGAAATTTAAAATCTTGAGCTTGGAACTATGATAGTGGATCATATTGTGGGATGTTTTACCAGAGTCAGATTAATAAATCAGAGCTCCACTGATTAATGTCAAAGCTCTGAAAAGTCTTAATACAACAGTAGCGTAGTAACAGGAGGAAATCTGAAACATTAAAATTTTTTTTTATGTATATCATAAATCACGTTTCTTACAACTATCCACGCTTTCACTTATATTTGTAAAATTAAAACATCTTCCTGGGAGCCGGGCATGGTGGAGCATGCCTTTAATCCCAGCACTCGGGAGGCAGAGGCAGGTGGATCGCTGTGAGTTCTAGGCCAGCCTGGTCTACAAAGAGAGTCCAGGACAGCCAGAGCATTACACAGAGAAACCATGTCTTAGAAACAAAACAAAACAAAACAAAACAAAACAAAATAAAAAACAACAACAGCAACACTTTCTTGGACCCTGATAATTTTTTGGGGTCCTTACAACTTAAGCTTCTGTGTCCTTAGGCCTTACCTAAGCTTTACATTTTTCTTTCTATCCAATTATTTATCATGAGACACAGGTGAGATTGCTCGGAGCAGTCACTGTACTTTAGCTAAAGGAATAGTAAAGGGTTACACCTGTCTTTTGAGCTTGGTAACAAGGTAGATTGTGTCTAGACCTAGTGGTTTACCACGAAGAGGACTGAGAAGGCATCTGAAGCCTGCTAATCTTTTACCATGAGGTCTGTGAGCCAGGCAAACCTATTTGCCTCTTTAAAAATAAAAAAATTTAGTAGTTAGTAATTTTAGCTAGCTAATGAATTGACAAATGCACTGGCATAATGGATTACCTTGGGATACAGAGCTAATTGCCTGTTCTCTGGCTGTCAAGTTACCAATAGCGTAGGCATCAATGTGATTAGAAACCTGATAAGGATAAATTGTGATCTAAATGTCATCTATTTATCAATCAAAATGACAGAGATGACTAGTCAGTCCATAGTCCACTACCTAGACAGTTCTTCCAGGTTCCGGGGGGGGGGGGGGTCTCCATGTGAACGTGGACAGAAGCAGTCTGGCCATCAGGAACAGAAGACAAGAGGCTCTTTTTTTTTTTTTTTGTGGAGGAAGAACACGGGAGAGACTCACCTCACGTGATCATCAGCAACGTGAGACAATAGCTCTCCAGGTGTCCAGTTTGTTCACAGTTCAGGCCCTAGCAGCATGTGAGGCATTGGGGGCAGTATTCCCAATGGTTAGCATACCACAATCCAGGGTTGAAGTAATCTATGATTATGCCCAAAGCTTCTTAGAGATTTGGGGATTTACTGTTAGGACTTGGGAGTCTCTGTCTGTCATAATAAGCTTAAACATATTCAATGTCATATTCTGGAGGTCTCTGACAAGTTTGATGACTAGCATATTTGAGTTAAACAATCTTTGCCTTTAGTTATCTTCTCTAAACTAGGCCTTCCAAATATAAAACAGAATGTTATGGTCTATAATTATGCCATATTCTGCAGATAAGTATCTGAGGACCATGTCTATCTCAAGTAGATCTAAATAGACAAACGTTACTTGTTTCTAATTACTTTTTGTTTAACTTTTAGAACATGTACAGGAGGCTAATACAGCTTAATTTGTAATCAATTGCGTCAGTTCTTAGCGTGACTATGAATATATTTCTGGACATATTAAAGAATTTGATTATTTATAATGTAACTGACTATTATTAAAGAGTAAGACTTTAGCTTTCATTGCTGTTAGGTTGCAGCCTTAAAAATCATAAACATAGTCCATAAAGAGACTAGGAGCTTTTTGATCTTTTTATGTTGTACCATTATAAAGCATGACAGTTTCCTGTATGATTTAATTTATAAGAGTCTCTGGTTTATAAATATCTAAAGCCATATTATAGAATAGTAACATTAGCAAAAATAAAGCTAAGCATATTTAGTGCAGTGATTTTTAACCCTTTGAGAGTGAAGATAAAACATCATAACCAAGTTCTATTGTAAATAATTGAATGTCTTTAGAATGAATATATCCCAACTTAAAAGTATCTTTACAATCATGCCACACGGTTTAAGACTATCTAAGCAAACATTTTTAACTACTAACCCCAAGTTATGAGTTTAACCATATCCTGTTTTTGATCCTGGAGCTTAAAAACAAGACTGGGTCTGAGAAAAGGTGAACAGTAACCCATTTCTAGAGTCAGCAACACAGTATAAAACAATTTTAAAATTACATTTTGAAAAAAAAATAAAATTACATTTTGAATTTATTACACTAAATCCATTGGCCCGAAAGCCTAGAGATGAACCCTGAGCATAGGTAGCTGGTGGCAGGAGAAAGAAACAGCATTCATGCATGCATCCAAGAACTAGCAAAGACATAAGTAGTGAGTCATATATTTTAAATCTGAATAGATCTTTATAGCCTGGAAAGTTCGCCATCATATAAAGAATACTTTGAACCAGAGTTGAATCACATATACAATATGTTATAAAAGTATAACTTTTAATTTCTATATAAATCCATACCAATTTAAAATGAGACGCGTTGCTTTCTTGGTCTAAAAGAAGTTAAAATAATAAATAGAGAGTTCATTAGGACTAAGGCTTTATAATTGGTGCTTTGCACCATGTGGTCATCTTAAGATGGGGGAGTTAGGATGACAGGTTGCAGACCATGTGGTTGACATAGTTGCTATTTAAGAACATCTGTTTCTTTTTTTGTGTGTGGCTTTTTTGGGGGGGAGGTGTTGAGACAGGGTTTCCCTGTGTAGCCTTGGCTGTCCTGGACTCACTTTTGTAGACCAGGCTGACCTCCAACTTGCGTCTTTCCACCTGCCTCTGCCTCCTGCGTGCTGAGATTAAAGACATGTACCATCACACCTGGCTAAATCATCTGTGCTTCAGCAGATGTTAGAAACACATCTGCGCACACACAGTTTTGTTCTAAACAAGAGTTTGAACTTAAAATGTAAACATCATACCCCATGAGCAAATTAGATAAATCCTTAAATAAGAGTTCACAGTATAGTCTTAAGTTATATATTTTCTTTTGAGAGCAGAGTGTAAAGAAATCAGAGAGAAAAAAGTTTTGAGAGTTGGGAGGTAGAGCCTCAGAGAGGAGAGGCGTTGGGAGCATAGAGCAGAGTGTAGACATCTGGGAATCACTTGTCTGTGGTTGTAAGAATTTGGAAATTTGGTATGCCAATTTTTGGACTTTGAATGCAGCCAGGTTTTAGTAATAGAGAGTCCATGGAAGTGGGGAAGGAAAGAGGGCACTCAGAGCTCCTGCAGGCTGGCCAAGGGAGAGGAGAGGGGCGAGCGGGTCCACGTGGAGAGCCACATGGAGCAATTGGACTCTAAGTAGAGTTTAGAACCAACTTAACAAACAAGTGGAACCAAGCTAACAGACAAGTGGTCTACATGTGTCTCAGGAGTAGGTGTGTGCTGCCGGTTCTGACCTGCTGCATGCTTAAGTCACACAGCGTGGGAGAGGGACCAGGCGGCATAAAACAGGGTTTGGAGAGAAGATCACTTCAGCAGTGTGATGAGGCAACTTAAAAGCATCACTACGGAGAGCTTGGGGGTCCAAATCGAGACACCATTCCCATGGGTGAAGAGAGAAAGTAAATCACCATCCTGAACCTTGGGCATCCCTAAGGACACAGGGGGACAAGGGATGGAGTTGGTACAAGCTGGCAAAGCAGGTCGTCATGGAGGACCTATGGCAGATGCCCAAGTGGGCACAGTTTCACCTGGTACCAGAATTTTCAAGTGCAAGCAAGAGATAGAGGGGAAACCATGCTGGTAGAGAAGAAAGTGTCAGTCAGGGAAACGGGTCCGAACAAACGTTGGTGCTGGACAGAGCGCCCAGTGGTCAGTGAGCCAGAAAGCAAATCTGTTGTGAGTGGTGTGGTAGTAAAAGGGATCCGCGTGTGTCCAGACACTACGGAGTTATCCTCTTCTCCCCCTGCCCCCCAAGTTTCACAGCACCAATGTTAAACAATGATTAAAAGGCTACACAACAGATTTGGTATAAAGGAGGTTTATTGCGAGAAATGGGGAGGGGGAGAGAGAAGGGTGTCCATGACAGAGACAGAAAGAGACAGGGAGGGAAACTGAGAGAGAATGTAAGAGGTTGGTGGGGTCCTTTTTCTATGGGGCACACCTGGCACACATCTGGCAGCAGCAGGTGATGACGTCAGAGGTTGCTAGATCCTTGACAGCCCTTGAAGGTAGGTCAGCTGAGTCGCCTGTATGCTAACACTTCCAATTACCCTTGGTCCTGAGGAGTCCGTCTTTGTACAGAAACCTGTACAAACCTTCTGAAAACAGAGGCTGGGCAAAACCAAAACCAAACAAAACAACCAACCAAGCAAACAAAAAACCCCCAACCAACCAACCAACCAACCAACCAACCAACCAACCAAAAAACTGCTAGCAGAGCTATGGTGGCACATGCCTCAAATTCCACTCTGGAAGCAGAGGCAAGTGAATCTCTGAATTTGAGGCCAGCCTAGTCTACATTGGGAATTCTAGGACAGCCAGGGGTTGCAGAGAAATTCTGTCTTGGGGACTCCCCTAAGATCCATTCCTGCCCCCCCCCCGAAAACCCAAAATAAGAACAAAAAACCTGAAGGTTTAGATACAGGTCAGTGGTGGAATGCACGCTCTGGTTTTGATCCCCAGCAAGTGCCCATGCCTAGAGCACAAATCAGGCCCTGTAAGTGCTCTGATTAAGAGCTCAAGTTTTCTTACAGCAACAAGAATGTCATTTCTTCTCTTTCTTCTTCTCCTCCTCCTCCTTCTTTCTTCTGCTTTTATTTTATGTACATTGGTGCTTTGCTTACATGTATGTCTGTGTGAGGGTTTCAGGTCTCCTGAAACTGGAGTTACAGACAGGTCATGAGCCGCCATGTGGGTCCTGGGAATCGAAACAGCCCTTTTGGAAGAGCAGCCAGCGTGCCTAACCACTGAGCCATCCCTCCAGCCCAAGAATGTAATTTCTTGACCCTGGTTTCCAGCTCTGCCCTGTCTCTTACTCTCCCATTCCCACCTTAGGGATTTTTCAGCTTCACCCGCTTCCTGGTACTCTATCTCAGCCTGACATCAGTCCCCTAAGTGAGGCCTTTGTTGTCCAACCTAACGGAGCCTTCGGTCATTTTTTTTCTTGCCTTTCTCAGTTTTTACATTCTTTCCAGTTTCATTCATGTACGTAATGATCTCTGTCATCTCTGGTCCCTCTTCTCCCCCCTCATCCTCCTGCCCTGTTCTACTGAAACTCCTCTTTCTCACAAGTCCCCCCCCCCCCCCACTTCCGTGTCTTCTTGTACGTGTCTCATTGAATCTGATTGGGACTTTCTGGCCTGAGCTTGTGTGGGAGGTTATTCCTGGAGCATGGACAACTAGCCAACGGCTACAGCACTGAAGAAAACACTACTTCTTTCCCCAGCAGCCATTGACTGCCATTAGTCCTTCAAGGAGTGGTGGGGCCACATGGCCCTTCCCTCATCCACAGCGAAATGTTGATTGGTTCAGTCTTGTTCAGATCTCGTGCAAGTGACCACAGTGGCAGTGACTTAATGATCACAATAGTGATGTCACCACCAGAAGACGCCTTCTTGCTGTGCCTCTCCCATCCTTGGGATCCTACACTCTTTCTGCCTCTCTTCCACGATGTTCCCTGAGTCTGGGACAGGGTGGTGACGTAGCCGTTCCATTGAAGGCCCAGCAGTGCACTGACTCTCATGCTCAGCATTTGACTAGTTGTGACTCTCTGTATTAACCATGGCAGCTACAACAAGAAGCTCCTCTGACCAAACACGAGCAGGGTGTTAATCTATGGAATTAAACCTGAGTGTTCAGGCTGACAGTGTTAGCACACGCTTTTAATCCCAGCACTCGGGAGGCAGAGACAGGTAGATCACTGTGAGTTTGAGGCCAGCCTGGTCTACAAACTGAGTCCAGGACAGCCAAGGCTACACAGAGAAATCCTGTCTCGAAAAATAAAAACAAAGAAAGAAACAAACAAACTTGAGTGTTCAGAAGGCAATTTGGTAACATGATAATTTTATCTTATAGGTATTTATTTATTTATTTATTTATTTATTTATTTATTTATTATAGACAGGATCTTATGTAACTCAAGCTGGCCTCAAACTCACTCAGTAGTAACCTTGAATTCTCTCTCTTTTTTAAACATTCTACATTCTATTATGGAGAAGGAACACCCTCAATTTAGACATGACCAAGTTTTCAGGTTAAAAATGTTGAACTCTATCTCATAGGATCGATCAATCGATCGATCAATGACCATGATTCAGTATAATCATTGTGTGACTCTTTACAGTCCCAGCTTCATTCTCCTCCTGTATCTTGTCTTGGAGTTGTTCCTGATTTTGTTACCAGTTTTCATCAGTATCCATGGAGGAATAGGATGATTTTGCTTTTGTTTCTTGGTCAGGAGTTGCATGATTCTGAAAGAAGACATGCGAGAAGCTGAGTCTGATGCACAGCGCACATGGAAGAGGAAAGGTCCTTGAATTCTTTGTTTGTTTTCAAGACATGGTTTGTCTGTGTAGCCTTGGCTGACCTGGAACTTACTCTGTAGATCAGGCTGGCCTTGAACTCACAGAGACCCACCTGCCTCTGCCTCCTGTGTGCTACATTAAAGATGTGCACCACCACCATCCTGCTGGACGTTGGATTCTTGACTCCTACCTTTATCTTCCAAGTGCTGAGATCATGGGTGGGTGATACTGCTCCTGGATGTTGATTTTATTACTTTTAACATCAAATGTATGGAAGCATAATTTACATGCAGGAGTTTCCCTCTATAAGGTGTACCATATGAAGGGGTCCAGGGACTCTCAAGCCCATATTTGGGGCATTAGAATGGACTTACTATTAAAAAAGAGGAAGACAGGTTGTGAGAGACACACTGGCTGACCATGGTCATCTCAGTTTTAGTTCTGTGAAGTTCTTCAATCTGGTTCCCATAAGATGATCCCAGCTGCTCTAGGGCTCAGCTTCTCCATCACAGATAAGTGTTCTCATTGGGAATTAGAGCCGGAAGCTTGATTGCACCAGGGCAGTTTTGGTTCATTGTCATAAAGATGTTTCCGGATGTATTATTTTGTCCCTGAAATACAAAGTGATTGTGGGCTTAGGAAAATGACAGCAAACCTTTGGTCTACTTTGGACTTCTAGAACAGGACACTGCAGAAGCTGCCAGTACAGTGCCTAGAGGAGAGAGATACACATGAAGGCTGAGATGCCATGATTGTTTTTAGTTACTGCAAGGGCCCAAGCGAAGACTCAGTGGTTTCCAGAAAAACAACTTCTAAGTATCAGTTCTACCTCTACAAAAGCAGGGATTTTGTTTACGATGGTTAACCTGTGACTTCACAGTGTTGAGAATATGTCTGTTAGCTTCTGTGACAAGATTTTTTGTTTGTTTGTTTTATTTTACTGGGGAGGCGAGGAGAGGGATATTGGTGCATGATGTGTAAATCATAGACATTCAATAAAAGTAAAAAAAATAGATAAAGAAAAAAAGAATATGTCTGCTATATCACAGACTGTCAAAATCAAGCAGCGACACCTTTAATTCTTACACTCAGGAGGCAGAGGCAGAGGCAGCAGAGGCAGAGGGATCGCTAAGTTTGAGGCCGGACTGGTCTACAGTGTGAGTTCCAGGATAGCAAAGGCTACTCAGAAAAACCCTGTCTCGAAAACAAAATAAACCAACCCAGAGGAGAAAAAAAAAAAAAAGTGGGGGAGAAGAAAAAAGAAGGAAGAAGGACAGTGGAGGAGGAGGAAGGGGAGGGGCCTTTTGTCTTCATCTGTCCAGTGGGAATATGAAATAGAATCCCCTTTAGAGTCTGGAGAGGCCTACTGGAGTGTAGTGCTTAGCATCATGCCTGGCATGTAGTAGTGTGCAGTTCTAGCTGCTTCTGAAGCCAGCTCACTAGTCTTCCTTGACCCACTTGATGCTTTCAGTAGGACATCTTTTTTTTTTTTTCATACGAGTTTGACTTGGAACAGACTGCACAGCTGTGATAGTCGGCTTTAGTTCTCAATTTGATATACCCTACAATCGCCTGGGAAGAGAACCTCGATGAGAGTTGATTGCATGTCTGTGGGAGACTCTGTTAACTGATGTGAGGAGATGCAGTCCACTGTGGGTGGAACTATCCTCTAGGCAGGTAATCATGAGCTGTGTAACAGTAGGGAGACAGAACTAAACAGGAGGAAGCAAGCAAGTGAGCTATACTCATTTTCACTCTGCTTTTTTTTTGTTTGTTTGTTTGTTTTGGTTTGTTGTTTATTTTTCACTTTTCAACACGGGGCTTCTCTGTGTGGCCATGACTGTAGGCCAAGCTGGCCTCAACTAACAGAAATCCATCTACCTCTGCCTCCCCAGTGCTAGGATTAAAGGCGTGCTCCACTACCACCCAAGATTCTCTCTACTCTTGGCTGGATGTGATGTGACTAGCTGTTTTAAGTTCTGGATGCCTTGACTCCCTGGCTGTGATGGACTATAACTTGGGATTGTGAGCTAACGTAATTGTATCAGGGGACTTTATCACAGTGACAGACGTGAATGTAGAACTTTCTGTCTTGATCTTTCTGTCTCCACCACTCCACTGCTGGGATGTCTGGTATGTGCTGTACACAGTATATACAGTGTTTTATGCAGAACTGGGGCTCAGATCCAGAATTTTGGTCATGCTAGGAAGTATAGTATTGATTGATTCACACCCTAGTGTAGGCCCATCCTTTATTTCTCCTCTTTGCTTTTTTTTTTTTTTCTTTTGAGACAGGGTTTGGCTATTCTAGCCTTGGCTATCCTAGACTCACTTTGTAGAGCAGGCTGGCCTCGAACTCACAGTGATCCACCTGTCTCTGCCTCTCAAGTGCTGGGATTAAAGGCATACCCCACCACACCCTTTGGGCTAGGGCTCCTCTCTCACTGCTACCAACCCTTTAAGTCAGGACTGTTACTAATCTTCCTCAGCTTCCTTAGTCTTTGGAGAGACAGATTTCCAGGCTCCTTCCTGGGGTAGCCAGTGTCGTCACGAGTGAAGGAGAGAAGGCAGGGATTCTTTGTTGTTTCCTGTCTTTATGGCCTCAGTGATTCAGGGAACGGAAAACCTCTCCTCTCACAACAGTCCTGGGCTCTCTCAGGGATTTTCTTCCTTCTTGACCTGAACCTGAAGGACAGCAACGCCCAACCTGTCCAACCTGAAAAGGACCCTGGTGTCCTTTCCAGAAAGACTGTCTCACGTGGATGATATTCACTTTGATGGGCTGCAATTTTCTGATTTTCTGTATCATGTAAGGGAAGCACTGTCAGCATATCGTCTGCTCCATCTCTAGGGGACTTCCGAATGTTGGAATTCACCGGGGACCTCTTTCCATCCTTTTGAGATAACTCACAGGAAGGACAATGACCAGGACACTGATTCTGCTGTGCTTAAAGCAGACCTGCCTTAGAAGATGTGCATCTTCGAAGGCTGGCCGCACTGATGCTGCTCAACACAAACAGACCAGACGCCATCATGATGTCAAACGACAAGGAGATGATGGGGCCAGACCACAAACATTGTGATAAGGAATGAGAGGTAAGAATTCCAAGATTTATGGGAAAGCATTTGTCTACTGATATTATTTAAGTATAGAAAGTGAGGATGTGGTTATTTAATTGGTTAAGTTTAGAAATGGAAAAAAATTGATTTGTTCTGTTATGTCATTTCAGGTCTGGGAGAAAGCCTGTCTTTCTGACAGTTTTATTTGGTAGACCTAGAAATGAGGGTCTCAAGACAATGAACTCACTCATCAAGGTCATGTGTATCAGACTCTAGCCGAGACCCGGAGTGTGCTGCCTGGCAATCACACATCACTGGTGACGTCACAGGAGGAGGAAATAGGGTGTTTTCTTATACTCACTGAGCCACTGCACAGACAAAGCTCAGAGAGATCAGTGGCCTTCAGATGGGGAGCAGGGTTGGCTGGTACAGAAAGAACTGCCGCGGCAGCCTTGAAGGGGAGATAGTGCTGCCCATGCTGAGATGAGACAGTAGCTACCGGCAACAAGTGCAATCTTTAAGCAGAGAGTTGTCTTTGTACTATGTCATTATCTTGGCAATAAGCCTGCCAGGTTCAAAATGTTCCTGCAAAGGGAGACATATGCATGGAAGTTGGAAGACCCAAACAGATCTCTTGCAGAGAGTGCCAGCTCTTCACGGTAAAGCTGGGGACAAAGGGCAGCAGGGGAGAAAGCATCACGAGAGGAGGCTGGAGGAAGACCCTGGTGTTTGCAGAGCTAAGGGGTCTGAATTTCATCCTGCAGGAGGAGGACACCTCCCAAGGCCCTCCCAGGCACTTCTTTCTTCAGTAACTCCCACTCTCACCCATCAGAAGTCCTCTTCCCATGAACTTTTCTGTCTCTGTAAACAGTTAAATGCTTTATTTATTTATTTATTATCTACTGTGCTAGGAATCAAACCTAGTCTCGCTAGCATGCTGGGAAAACTATGCACCATCAAGTGGCATCTCAGCCTGCATTTCCTTATTTATTATATTTAAATGCTTGTTTTTAGGAAGAGATTTTTGTAAAACTCAGTGGCAAATAATTGATAGATAGCTCTGTATATTTGGTATCCCTTGGTATCAGGTGCTATGCTGAGAATAAAGCAAATAAAAATCAATATATACACATGCATACATACACATTTAAAAGTTATTTTTTGTGTGTTTAAATACCATTCCAGATATAACATTAGTTTTAAAACTCTCTTCCTTTGAAATATATTGTAGCCTTTAAAACTCTACTTTGATTAAAAATTCTACAGTTACCATGTGGAAATAAATACTGAGACTATAGATATGATCGATAAATCTATGACAGATTAAAGATCTCAAAGGTTATATAATGAAACATTTTAAAAAGATATATGTAGCAAATTACCCTTTATAAAGCATACCATTTATGAACTTGGTCAACCATGATAATAAAACAATTTTAAAGGTAGTTATAAAGTACTGAAAACTAGAAGGAAAAGCTGTAATTAACAGGGTATGTTTTAAGCATAACACTTGGGAGGTGGAGGCAGGTAGATCTCTGTGAATCCCAGGCCAGCTTAGTCTATATAGTAAGTTTAAGGGCAACCAGGGCTTTATAGTGAGACCCTATCTCAAAAAGGGGTATGTGTAAGTGGGTACGTGACTAAACTGCGAGCACATTCAAGGTTCTCTAACCCTGAAAAACTTTTACTTGTTCTTATCTTAAATATATTGGTGTAGTGGAATTTCCATCCAGAAACATGGCTGCTCTGGTACGGGGTCACTTCCAAAGACCTTCTAGACCTATATGATCCAGCCTAAATGTAGACATACTTGGATTATAGTATGATCTGTCTGGAATACAGACACACTGTAATACCTTTTTATTTTATTTTTATTATGTATACAGTACTATGACTGCCTGTACTCCTGCATGCCAGAAGAGGGCACCAGATTTCATTATAGATGGTTGTGAGCCACCATATGGTTGCTGGGAATTGAACTCAGGACCTATAGAAGAGAAGCCAGTGCTCTTAACCTCTGAGTCATCTCTCCAGCCTTATTACACACCTTTAATTCCTAACAATGAAGGTAAGGTTAGTTTGTAGAAGGAAGTAGCCATATTTGAAAGTGATGTCTAGTTGAAGGGCAGACAAAGTGACGAATCAGAGAAAGATTTGACGGAAGGAGTCAGAGAACGGAAACACCCAACTCACGTGAGAACAGCACAGGAAAGAGAGGCTACTTAAGAGCACCAAGAGATAAAATGGGTGTGATGTTGTGTATGACAGTTTTATAGAGACGTGTGGCAGAGAGAACAAGCTAGACAGAGGTGAAGACAGAAGCCAGATACTATGAAGAAGCCGGGAGATTAGAACATATTGCCGAAGTTAGTATGAGGCCAAGCAGAGCAATTCAGGCAGAAGCAGAGAGAAGCCAGGTTGAATCAGTAGCTTAGAAAATTAGATTGCACAGAGCCTAGAAGCTTCCAGGCCTAGGCCTAGTGATAGTTAAACAGAAATGCTTTGGGCTCAGCACAAGCCATGCATTCACATAGTTTGGGTATGGCTTTCATCTTATGCCTTCATCTAAGGAAATAAAAGCAACCTTTACATATTGGGTTACACACACACACACACACACACACACACACACACACACACACATACAGTACACATGAATATACAAACATACCACTACCCACACCCACTTAAACACATGCATATACCACACACATGAGTACACAAACACCACACACACACACACACACACACACACACACACACACACACACGAATATACACACCACATGAAAAGAAAAGAGAAGGGAAACTAGTTGGGTAGGGGAAACATATCAGCGGGAGTGGGACAAGTGAGGTGTGACCAAAATGCATTACATACATGTATGGAGACCCAGGGAAACCAATAATTACATACAGTTAGTACAGGTTAACGGGATGAATAGATTTTGAAGGAGGACCAACAAATGATGACAGCTAGGATCACTGGAGTCATAGTTCACTAGATGGTACAAGCTGAGGTGTTTAAAAAGGGGGAATTACCTCAGAGAGTGATGTGGAAGGACAGAAAGATGAGAGGTGTGGCAGGGTTAGGCTTATGGAACTGCAGCTTCCACATTTACGCAGACAGAGGTCCTGTGATCGCAAGTTCATGTGCCTTCTAATATGTTTATTGGTCACTTGGACTTCTCACTCTGGAACTTCTTTTACTTAAAATTTTTTTTATCATCTATCTATCTATTTATCTATCTATCTATCTATCTATCATCTATCTATCTATCAGCTATCATCTATCTACCTATGTATTATCTGCCTATCAATCATCTATCTCCCTATCTATCATCTATTTATCTATTTATCTACCTATCATCTGTCTACCTACCTACCTATCTCATCTCTCTCTGTGTGCCTGTGTGTGTGTGTGTGTGTGTGTGTGTGTGTGTGAGAGAGAGAGAGAGAGAGAGAGAGAGAGAGAGAGAGAGAGAGAGAGGGAATACATAGATATGTGTGCCATGGCGTGCCTGTGGAGGTCAAAGGATGACTATTGAGAGTTGTCTCTGTGCGCCCATCTACTTGCTGAGCCATCTTGCCAGCCCTGGGACTTCATTTTTTAAAAATCAATTTAAAATTTAGATTTATTCATTTTTAAAAAAAATGTGTGAGTGCTTTACCTACATGTATGTATCTGGACCCATGTGTGCCTGACATCTGAGGATGACAGAAGAGGGAGTCAGACGCCCTGAAGTTACAGCTTTAGGTAGCTATCAACCACCCTGTGGGTGCTGGGAATTGAAGCAGGTCCTTTGCAAAAACAAGTGCTCCTAACTACTGAGCTGTCTCTCCAGCTCCAGCATCGCATGGGACAGCTGTAATAAACCCCTAAGGACACTCACCTTTAAGAAAGGCAGGGTTAGCTGAGTATAAAACTGATGCCCTTGGAGTCAGAAGAGGGCATCAAATGCCCTAGACCCGGAGTTGTGGACAGTTGTGATCCACCGTGTGGCAGCTGGGAATCAAACCCAAACGCCCTGCAAGAAGAACAAGTAAGTGCTCTAGATAATAAGTCCCTAGACAACGTTCTTAATTTAGTGATGAGTGCAATGTACCTGGCTGACCCTATTTCCTTTAGGATTTAGCATAAAACATTTTTAAAAGGCGATCTTCTACTGAAATTGTCACTATGCTCATTTCTTTCCTTTTCTCCAAAAGAACAGGGCTGGGCAGCAGATTGCAGAGCAAAGGGCAGAGGAATACTTTTCAACACAGCAGCCTCTCTTCCCTCTCTCAACACACACACACACACACACACACACACACACACACACACACACACACACACACACTGATAGGAACTAAAGAGCATAAAAATACCAAGAGATAGTAAGTAAGACCTTTTAGGGTTTTCCAAAGGGAATTTCCTCTCTTTCTTTCCATGTTTGGCTTTTCCCCTCTATCGGGTTGGAAACCGTGCTGGCAGGAGGCAAGAGTGTGAGGGCGTTCCCTGCTCTCTGCCAGGAGATTTCCCAAAGCCGGGGTGGGCAGATGGGGAAAGAGACGGACCAGAGCACAGACGGTCTTCTGCTGACTCGCTGCTTTGATGAGAACCATCCCAAGTGGTGGCACGCTCGTCTGGCACGACCAAGGAAGGCCCTGGCTTCATGCTCTAGCACCTAAAGTGTGAACAATCTGCACCCTCACACACAGAATTCCCTCCAGATCCCTCTCATTTGTCACTTTGGTGCTCTTATGGGTGAATGATTGTTTACTTTAAAAGTGGCAAATGCTGGTGGCGCACGCCTTTAACCCCACCACTTGGGAGGCGGAGGCAGAGGAAGGCAGATTGCTATGAGTTCAAGGCCAGCCTGGTTTACAAAGTGAGTCCAGGATAGTCAAGGCTACACAGAGAAACTCTGTCTCAACAAACAAACAAACAAACAAACAATGGCAAACGCCACTTTTTATGTCAGAATCAAAATTCCCTCAATACTCTCAATAGAACTGTTATAAAAAATGCTTTTACACATAGGATTTAATGTACCCCCCACAGTGGTTTTTGTAGCTGAGGATGATCTTGAACTTCTCATCTTCTTGTTGCCCCAGCTCAAGTGCTGGGATCACCTGTATGTGCCACCAGGCCTGGTTTCTAAGGTTCTGAGACTCCTAACCAGGCCTTTGCTCATACCAGCCCAGCCCTCTGTCAACCGAGCTATAGCCAAATCTCTATTCTATCCTTCGAGGAAGATGATTCAAAGTTCAGGTGTGGCACTGCTATGTACTCACTTGTCAATGGCCACCCTTTGCCATTCCCTGCTAAACTGACTGTCCTTTTCTATGGGACAGAGTCCTCCTGACTTTTCCTAATTACTTGTCTGAGCATCAGGATTGTTTCATCTTCTTTGCTAACGTGGGATTTTGGTGTTTGGAAGAAGGAGAGTGTTGCAAGTGAGCATTGTTTAGGTTTTCTCTGCAACGTGGTTTTTAGATAAAGCAATTTTTTTTTCCATTTAATCTTACTATTTTGTCTGACTGTGCACCACATGCATGCAGTGCCCACAAGGGCATCACATCCCCCCTGGAAATGGAGTTAGATGGTTGCGAGCTGCCATGTGGGTGGTGGGAATCAAACCTAGGCCTTCAGGAAGAGCAGTCAGTGCTCTTCACCATGGGGACATCTCTACGCTTCTGTGCCTCTTCTAGAAGGTGCTACTCAGAAGGGACATGGCTGTGACAGGCGAACTCCTCCAAAATCCAGTCCGTTCTTTGTGAAGTTGTGGTTCACATAGGCTCATACATTTGAATGTTTGGTTCCCTGTTGATGGAACTGTTTGGAGGGGTTAAGTTTAAATGTGGCCTTGTGGGAGTAGGTGTGTCACCGAAGGTCACTGTTCCCAGTTAGTTCCCCGGGCCCCCTCTTTCTGCCTCTTGTTTGTTGATCAGATGTAAGCTCTCAGCCACTTCTCCAGCACCGTGCGTGCCTGCCTGCCTGCTGCCATGCTCCCCGCCATGATGGTGATAGACTAGCCCCCCTGAAAATAGAAGCAAGCACACAATTAAATGCCTTCTTCTATATACCTTGGTCATAGAGTCCCTTCACAGCAAGGGAATAGTCACTAAGACAGAAGTCTTTTCTTGAACAATTAACCAATCAAGTAATGTCTTTTGTGTTTCTACAGCATACAGAACATGTCTCCCTTATGTACGGTGGGTGATGGGAGCCAAACCTCAGTTGTCTGGAAGAGCAGTTAGTGCTCTTAGCTGCTGACTTATGGCTCCATCTCTATCATTTTAGTTTATACCAGTTTGATTGCTTCTTTTAACCCTCCATCATTACAAAAAAGAGATTTATTTTTATTTTGTATGTATGGCATGCATGTGGATCACTTGAGTGCCTGGTTCCTTCAGGGAGTGCTGAACCCCTGAGAACTGGAGTAACAGACAATTGTGAGCTGTCATGTGGATGCTGGGAACTAAACTCGCATCCTCTGAGAGGACAGCAAGTGCTCCTAACCACTGAGCCATCTATCTCTTCAGCCCCTTCCTTCCTTCCTTCTTTCTTTCTTTCTTTCTTTCTTTCTTTCTTTCTTTCTTTCTTTCTTTCTTTCTTTCTTCCTTCACTCTCAGATAGCCCAGGCTGACCTTGAATTTAGTATGCAGCCAAGGCCTTGATAACAACTGACGAATTTTGAGGTGGAATTATTAAACTTATATTTGTACAGCAATGGCTATTTGCGTCTTGAATTAATTAAGTTTCTGTGTTAGTGTCATTCCATTATTTCATTCGGCCACACCTACTCCAGCCCATTACTCCACCCTACCCAGCATCTCTGGGGGATTATTTGTAAAGCACTGAGCTACGGTGACCTAGTTGAGTTATTTCACTGGAAGACACAATTAGGAACGTAACATGTTCTTGGAAATGGTGGTGCTGAGCCAGCTTTCAGGGCTTCTCGCTGCCTTGTCTAACGACTTCTGAATTACACGTCACTGCTAGGAAGTCCCATAACGCATTTATTCTAAATGACGGATTGCTAGTACGTCTGGAGAACAGTTTAAAAGTCCCTGAAAGTCAGTGGGGAATTGTTTTAATACTTACCCAAATGTATAGTATATTTCCTACATCTGTGTTGAAGGATTGTAGTAGGAAAAGTGTGTGTGTGTGTGTGTGTGTGTGTGTGTGTGTGTGTGTGTGTGTAGGATTTGAAGTGGGGTGACAAAGCTTGACAATGTTTGGTTTCAAGTAAATGTTCACGTAGTTCCTCAATAATAACAATAACAATGAAATCAACAGCTACGCTAAGCTACATTGAGTGTTCAAAGGTCGCAGACAATATTGTAAATGCTCAAACATCATAGTAAATTTGGTTTCTGTACTTTTCCCTATTCTCTCTACCCAACTTGATTTCCTGGGAGACTGAGGCTTATGCAGCAACACCAGGGTCTGTTGTCTGATCTTCAGGTATGAATGGCCAATGGGTGCTATCAGCAAGAGAGCAGTTGGGGCTAATTTCCTGTCCAGGTGAAAATTAGCTCCTTTCCTACAGTGTGGAGCCTGGTCCTGTGACTCTGTACAGTTCCCCTCTGGGTGCCCATGGCCTATATGAAGGTGGTTCTAGGGTTCTGCCCAAACCCTTGTAGCCAGTCTCTTTATGGAACCTCTCACATTTCCCTGCTTGGTGCATCATTTCATTTCCTCTCAACTATCTTGGCTGAATTACTTAGTGGCTTAGCTGAAGACAGAACCCTCAGTTTAGAAGTGGTCTTCCTCTGAGTTTTTGTCGTTTTGTTTTGTTTCGTTTTTTGTTTTCCAAGACAGGGTCTCTCTGTGCAGCCTTGGATATCCTGGACTCACTTTATAGACCAGGCTAGCCTCAAACTCACTCATTTATTGTGCTAACTAGGAGGAAGACCTTGGCTGAATGGCCTAAATATGGGTGCACCACCGTTCCTGACACTTCGCCATGACGTGGTCAAACATGAGATGGCTGTAATTACGTGAGCTCATGGTTTGGCCCTCTGTTTTGCTTCATTGATCTGCATATCTGTTTCTGTGCCAGTACCATGCTGTTTTTATGACTATACCTCTGTATTATAGCTTGAAATCTGGAATGGCCGTCCCTTGGCATTGTTCCCTTTGCTCAGGATTGCTTTAGCTATCTGGGGTCTTTTGTAATTCCATATAAATTATAGGATTTTTTCCTATGAAGAATGTCCTGGGGATTCTAACTGGTATTACATGGAAGCTGTAAATTGCTTTTAGTAGGATAGTAATCTTCACAATATTAATCTACCAATTCACATCATGGAAGGTTTTCCTATTTCCTAGTGTTTTCTTTAATCTCTTCCTTCAGAGAATAACAATTTCCATTGTTGAGGAATGTTGTTTTATCTCTTTGGTTAGACTTATTTCTTGATTTTTTTTGGAGACTATTGTGAATGGATTCTTTCTCAACATGCTTGTAATTGCTATACAGAAAGGCTACTGATTTTTTTTTTCCTGATTCTATATCCCGCCACTTTATTGAAAGTATTGACCGTTTCTAGAGTTTTCTGGTGGAATGTTTGGGAACTCTTACATAGAATATCATTATCATCTGCAACTAAGGATTGTTTGACTTCTTCTTTTCTGTTTTATCCTTTAAATGTCCTTTTCTTGCCCACATGCTCCAGATAGTGCTTTGAGTGCTGTATTGAGGAGTGGTGTTGGTGGACAGCATTGTCTCACTCTGGATTTTAATGCGACTCTTTTAGGGTTTTTCCATTTAGGTGATATTGGCTGTGGGTACGTCATTTATAGCTTTTAGTCTGTTGAAGTATGTTCCCCTCAATTCTTCTCTCTGTAGGACTTTAATCAGGAAGTGTACTGAACTTTCTCAAAAGCCATTTCTACATCTAATGAGATGATAATGTGATTTTGTTTTTAAGTCCATTTTTTACTATATTTACTGATGTATATATAGAGAACCATCTCTGCATGTTGGGCTAAAGCCAACTTGGTCATTATGAATGATACTTTTGATATTTGCCTGTATTCACTTTGCAAGTGTTTAATTAAGAATATTTGTTGTTTCGGTCAGGCGTGGTGGCGCACACCTTTAATCCCAGCACGCAGGAGGATCAATGTGAGTTTGAGCAGGCTGGTCTAGAAGAGCTAGTCCAGGACAGCTAAGGTTATCACTGAGAAATCCTGTCTCAACAAAACAAAACAAAACAAAACAGACAAACAAACAAACAAAAAAGAATATTTGTTTCTGAGATCAGTAGGGATACTGGCCTATCACTTCTTCCTTTATTGTGTCTTTACAAGGTTTTGCCATTACAGTGATACTGATTTCATAGGAGTTTGGTAATGCTCCTTCTCTTTCTTTCTTTCTTTTTCCTTCCTTCTTTCCTTTTTTTTTCAATAAGCTAAGAAGTGTTGGTTGTAGTTCTTTGAAAGTAGAATTATGCTGTCTCACATTTGGGTCACTAGCAGAGCTCTGCTGTGACTCTATCTGGGCCTGAGCCTTTTCTTGTCAGAAGGTCTGTGTTGCTGTCTCAGTCTTGTTTACTATGGGTCTGTTTACACTGTCGACCTCTTTTTGGTTTGGCTTTGGTGGTTTGGATGAATCTAGAAACTGATCCATTTCTTTTAGATTAGTTCTTTGAGAAGTTTGGTCAAGTACTTTGGTCATATTCACCCTCCACCAGATCCACCCCTCTCCCTGCCTACTCAAGTTTTTGCTCCTCGCTTTAGAAAGCCCACCAAGGCCAATTTGTGCTGCCCACATGCTCTTGCAGGTGCGCCTTGCACTGGTCATAGTCCCTTTTGATGTTCTGAATTTCTCTGGTCTCATACTGTTTCCCTATTCATCTCTGATTCTGTTTATTTGGTTCTCCTCTTTCTCTTGGCTACCCCACTCCCACACCCTTTGAATCCGTTTTCTTTGTTGGAGCTGGCAGCAGCTGGAGTTGGGTACCCTTCCTGCTTCCTGCTGCCCCCTGACTGCATTCTGGGAAATAGTTTCGTCGTTGTTTTAATAGTGTTCTTCCCTTCTATTTACGAAAGGACAAGAGAGACAGGCTGATCAGAGCTGTTGGTTGCTCAGCTTTAACTCCGAACCCTCTTCAGTCTCTCCGTCAGACTTGTTGCCACGGAGAGAGCAGTTTGCGCTCTTACTTCCTGAGGTGATTGCCATCCATGCCTACTTCCTAGCTTCCCAAAACGACATATTAGATCCTTAAAAATGTAAGCAGTTTGTGACATTTTAGTGGGTTTCGGGGGGGGGGGGAGGGAGGATGTTAATGTGTTTGTAAGCCCCGTAGCCCTCACCTGTTTGAAGCTTACGTCATCACCTCGTGGTGCAGAGTGGAGCGCCCTGCATCGGCCCCACCTGTTTCCCGTTCACTTCTGAGCATCCTCACCTCCAGGCTTTGGTTGTTGGTTGCTAACAAAACAAGATCATTTGATAACTTGTTGAGACTCGAAAGTTACAGGATTCTTACAAAGAAATGAGTAATCTTATGAAAAAAAAAAAAAGGCAAGGGTGACTTAAGAACTGTGACGAGTCTTGCTAGAGCGCCACCAAACAAGTCTGTATTAATACCATAATCCATCAGGGCAGGGGCTTTGTCCTTGGCCGCCGCTGCTGCACAGACCTGTTTTCTTTTTACCACTCTCATCCTCTTGAAGAATCTCTCAACACAAATGTGGGCTCTTAACTTCTCCGATTCAGCAAACACATGGCCTTGGAGCACCCCCTTGATTGGACATTTTCCTTCACACTGTGTCCTGCACGTGATGACCATTTGAGAAAACACAGTGCACTGATGACGGAGGCAGAGTCCCCGCTGTCCAGATGGCCCACCATTGCTTGGGTTTCTGTTGTGTGACCTGATCTTCCGCGAGAGATGAACCATTCTTCAGGCCTTGTCCATTTGGTTTCATTGATTCAGCCAGCGCCAATGACCTTCTAATTACTTGCCCTTGTGTCAGCAAGATGGCTTAGTGGCAAAGGTATCTGCCACCAAGCCTGGCAACTTCGATCCCACGTAGTGGAAGGAAAGAAACAATCCCCACAAGTAATCACACACACACACACACACACACACACACACACACACACACACATAGGCACACACATACTCACACACACACAAAATAAATAAACAAATAAATGTAACAAAAACCAAATTTCCCCTCATGCTATCATTGTCAGACAAAGTTCCAAACAGGCGGTCCTGCAGCCTAAGAAGGCAGTTTAAAAAAAAACCTAAACCATGTGCCTCAATTTGAGCAGATTAGCCCCGGCATCCTCTGCTTAGGAAAACAATAGTGGCCTCTCCCATTGGTCCTGCCCACGACCTACGGGCAGGGCAAAGCGCACTGCCCTGCCACTGAAGCTCATGTTTGTCTTACCAGGGCCAAAGAGAATGACTCACTAACGAGGCCCAGATTTCCCTTAGTCCGACATGCCAAGGCCATTGTTTAGTAATATTTGAGAGAAATCTCTAAAAAAACAGCACAAATCCAAACCGGCCAATAAAATAGCCATACACAAAAAATGCCAGACTAACAATAATATACCATTCTTTCTTTTTTTTTTCTTCGAGACAGGATTTCTCTGTGTAGCCCTGGGTGTCCTTTGCTTTGTAGACCAGGCTGGCCTCGAACTCAGACACCCACCTGCCTCTGCCTCTCTTGAGTGCTGAGATTAAAGGCGTATGCCACTACACCCGGCTATCATTCCTATAGATTTAGGTAAGCCAAGCAATCCAGTTAGGATTACAGTCTGATAATGTGACCGGAAGTCCCTCTAGAATAGCCGCACCGTTATCAAGGATCCTGCAGGGCTGATGACTGATTAGATATTTGTGATTGGAATCTGAGTGTTGGAATATTGCGGATCCAGAGCCGAAATTCTCTTGTGCTATCTTTAGTCCCTTAATTAGACACTCCTTGTTCACCTCCGACATCCCCGTGACTATCAGGTAAACCCTTTGGAATGTTTGAACAAACCTCTGGTTTCTATGACCCAACGAGCTAAGACTGTCTTTAGATAGTGTCTGAAACCTGCAGCGGAGATTTCTCCACTTTGTTATAAACTGTCTACTACCCGCAGCCCCCACCCTGCCCTCAACAAGGCATTTGGAAAGTTTGTTGGTTTGTAACTTTCTTTTATTCTGTAACTATAAAAATTTCATGAAAATGATCTCCACACGGGAACATGTTATTTGGAGCAAACTGAAGCTGTATTCCCCTGGCGAGGGGTGGGGGTGGGGGGAGCTGTGGTCACACATATTTGGCTCAAGAATAAACTCCTTTCCCTTTGAAGTGAGAGCTGTGTTTTATATGGACAACAGTAAGGGTTTTTATTTGTTGAAGCCATTTAATCTAACAGGCACAGATACTTACCATGTGCAAATATATGTACGTCCATTATTTTCAAACATATGGACTAGCACTTGGGGAAGGCTCAGTGCTTATAGTGCTTGCTTTTCCTGTGCAAGCATGAGGACTTTGGCCCAGATTCCCAGAACCCAAACCAAAGCCAGGCAGGGCTAGTAGCTGCCTATAATCCTGACTCTTGGGAGCAGAGACAGAGGAGGTCCAGTACTACTTGGGATCTGTGAGCTCTAGTTCCAATGAAAGACCTGTGTCAGAAAGTAACAGTGGAGCCAGGCAGTGGTGGTGCACACCTTTAATCCCAGCACTCAGGAGTCAGAGGCAGGTGGATCTTTGAAGTTTGAGGTCGGCCTAGTCTGTAGCTTGAGTTCCAGGGCAGCTAGAGCTACACAGAGAAGCCCTGTCTTAAAACAAAACAAAACAAAACATGGTTGAGCATATGTCCCTGTTGTGTGGTAGGGCATTTTCTGTGTATATTCCAAGGAGTGGGATAGCTGGGTCTTGAGGAAGCCCTATTCCCATTTTTCTGAGAAAGCACCAGATAGCTTTCCAAAGTGGTTGTACTAGTTTGCATTCCCACCAGCAATGAAGGAGTGTTCCTCTCTCTCCACATCCTCGCCAACATGTGGTGTCATTTGAGTTTTTGATCTTAGCCATTCTGATGGGTGTAAGATGGAATCTCAGTGTCGTTTTGATTTGCATTTCTCTGATGACTAACGAGGATGAGCATTTCTTTAAGTGTTTCTCGGCCATTTGATATTCCTCTGTTGAGAGTTCTCTGTTAAGTTCCAAGCCCCATTTCACAATTAGGTTGTTTGGTTCTGTGGTGTTTAATTTCTTGAGTTCTTTATATATTTTGGATATTAAATCTTTGTCAGATGAAGGGTTGGTGAAGATCTTTTCCCAGTCTGTAGGCTGTCGCTTTGTTCTACTGATAGTGTCTCCTGCTTTATGAGGTCCCATTTATTAATTGTTGACATTAAGGCCTGGGCTGTTGGTGTACTGTTCAGGAAGTTGTTTCCTGTGCCTATGTGTCCCAGGCTCTTCCCCACTTTTTCCTCTAATTGAATTAATGTCTCCGGTTTTAAGTTGAGGTCTTTAATCCACTTGGACTTGAGTTTTGTGCTTGGTGACAAATAAGGGTCCATGTTCATAGCTGCTTTATACATAATAGCCAGAACATGTAAACAGCCTAAGTGTCCCTCAGTAAAAGAATGGACTAAGAAACTGTGGTACATTTACACTATGGAATACTACTCAGCTATTAAAAACAAGGAATTCCCGAAATTTGTGGACAAATGGATTGACCTAGAAATTATCATAATGAGTGAGTTCACCCAGAAGCAAAAAGAGACAAACAGTATATACTCACTTATATCAAAACACTAGTCCAAGGGATACGTCCCATGAAAAACTTTACTTACCAAGAAAGTGAGTCAGAGGAGAGGACATCCTATTGAGACTTTAGGAGAGAGTAGCATGGAAGAATGGGGAAATAATAGGACCCACAGGGTCCTGGAAACCTACAAGAAGAACTTTATGACAGGCAGATCTGGGTCCTGGGGTCCTCCTCAAACTAAGGCACCAGCCAAGGAGAATATAGGCAGTAAACTTCGAACCCCTACCAAGACCTAGCCGACGAACATGATATTTTCCACTGTTGAGTGGAGAGTGAGATCTGACTCTCACATGAACTCTGGTGCCCCTTTTCTGACCACGTCCCCTGGATGGGAAGACCTGGCGGCACTCAGAGGAAGGATAGCAAGTTACCAAGAAGAGACTCGATATTCTAAGAGCATATATAGGGGGAGGAGGTCTCCCTCAATCACAGACATAGGGGAGGGGAGAAGGGGGGAAGTGGGAGGGAGGGATGGGAGGAAACCGGGGAAGGGCTAACAATCGAGATGTAATATGAATAAATTAATAAAAAAAAAGTAACTGTGGCGAGCCATGAAGAAGACACCTTTTGTGCTCGCTTCGGCAGCACATATACTAAAATTGGAACGATACAGAGAAGATTAGCATGGCCCCTGTGCAAGGATGACCAGCAAATCTGTGAAGCGTTCTATATTGAGGAAAAAAAAAAAAAAAAAAAAAAAAAGAAAGAAAGAAAAAAGGAAAAAAAAAAAAGAAGACGCCCTTTAAAATTACACAACTCCATAGCCACATCCATACATGTGTTTGTGCACATCCCCTTACATGTGTGCTCACACATATGAACTTATATATATATATATATATATATATATATATATATATATATATACACACACATACACACACATATATAGCATACACATACACAGAGAGAGGAGAGAGAGAAGAGAGAGGAGAGAGAGAGAAGAGAGAGAAGAAAAAGAGAAGAGAGAGGGAGGAGAGATAGGAGAGAGAGAGAGAGAGAGAGAGAGAGAGAGAGAGAGAGAGAGGGCGGGCTGGAGATGTACCTCAGTTGGTAGATTGCTTGTCTAGCAGTCATGATGCCTGGTTTCAATCCCAGCACTATGTAAGGCAGGTGTGGTGGTGCACACCTATAGTCCCAGCAGTTGGGAGGTGGAGGGAGGACAATCAGAAATGTAAGGTTATTCTCAGCTGCATGGCAACTGTGACAGCAGTCTGGGATACATGGAACTCTGTGACGACATGCCCCCCTTCCCAGGTCTTATTTTCAAAATAACTTCCTAGCTGGTCCACGGCGGAACATGCTTTTAATTTTAGCACTGAGAAATTTGAGACAGGAATATTGCAATAGGAGGCCAGCCTAGGCTACAGAGCAAGCCCCTATTTCAAAGTAAAACAAACAAATGGCTGCAGTAGCGCAATGCTTGCATAGCTTGAGAAGGGCCCTGACTTCATTACTCAGTATTGAAATAAAAAGAATTACCCAACAATCCAGGTGTCTATGGGGTGAAAGCTGAAAGGGCTCTTGTCTAAGTCCACTGTCCCAGAGCCCATTCCCTCTCCACAGTTAACCTCGCCAGTGGTTAGATGTGTGTGTCCTTTCATGTCTGCTTGTGACTTTTTACTCCTACATAGATATTCACACATCCATTGATCTGCATATTTACATGCCTGTAGTCTTCTCCATGACACTCTGTGACATGCTCTTCTCATTTATCCACCATAGCCCGGAGACCTTTTCATATCAATATTTGTTCATTTTTTAAGAGTGACCACATCAAGAAGAGACTTGAGGGGGCTGGAGAGATGGCTAAGAGGTTAAGAGCACTGACTGTTCTTTCAGAGGTCCTGAGTTCAATTCCCAGCAACCACGTGGTGGCTCCCACCCATCTATAATGTGATCTAATGCTCTCTTCTGGCCTGCAGGGGTACATGCAGACAGAACACTGTGCACATAATAATAAATAAATATATCTTTAAAAAATAGCTTCATGGCTAGGTCAGTGGAGCGTACCTTAAAAAAAAAAAAGAAGAGACTTGATACTCTATGAGCATATAAAGGAGGAGGGAATCCCCCTCAGGCACAGTCATAGGGGAGGGGAGTAAGGGGAAAATGGGAGGGAGGGAGGAATGGGAGGATACAAGGGATGGGATAACCATTGAGATGTAACAAGAATAAATTAATTTAAAAAAAAGAATAAACTTACATTTGAATTCTAAAAAAAAAGAGTGACCGCACAGCTCACCTCTGGATTCAGTAATTGCCATTTGTTTTTCCTAGTACTACTTTGAACATGGCTATGCTGTGTTGTCTATTGCCAAATGCGCTTTCATAAATGAAAAATTCTGTCGGAAGTGGAATTGTTGGCTAATGTTTATAAATGTTTAATAAATTGAAGATCCTGCTTCCCTGGCCTCTCTGCTCCCACCCCCCACCCTCCTTCCCTCCCTCCCTCACCATCCTCGCTCCTCCACCATAGTCCTTTTATGGCTGGCTAGAGAGGTTGAGGTCTTTGTTCATATTTTGTACTTGTCCTATATATAGAGCTGGAAACATCTTATTGCTTGAGCAATGTACTCAGGGAGAAGCACCTTCATGATACGCAGTGGAAGTCTATAAATAAACAGCAGTTTCACCTCCTGACCCTCATTCATTTGGAGAATGAACATAAATAGAATGACCAGGCTGGATGTAATGGTGTATGCTTCTAATCCTAGGACTCGGGAGGCTGAGGCAGAAGGATCTTCAATCTCAGGTCAGGTTAGGCTATAAAGTGAGATCCTTCCTAAAACCAATCAACCAACAACCAACCAACTGACCACCAATCAACCAAATAGCTGACTAACAACCAACCAACCAACCAACTGACCAACAATCGATGAACAACCAATTGACTAACTGACCAACCACCAACCAACCAACCTACTGACCAACCACCAACCAACCAACCAACCAACTGACTAACCAACCAACCAACCAACCAACTGACCAACCAACCAACCAACCAACTGACTAACCAACCAACCAGCAAACAGGCCACCAACTGACCAACAACCAACAAAGCAACCAACCAACATAACCAAACTACCAAAATGACAAAAAGGCAATGTTTATTTGACTTTTACGTTGCTAACTAAGGAATCTATCAGTACCAGTTCATATCAATTTTAGAACAAACATGTAGATCTACAATAACCTAATTCTTAATTAAACACATGTAACCTATACCTAAAATCTTAGCAATGGATTTATCTTTTAAAAGCATCTCAAGACGCACAGAATAAGCCAGATTCATGCACACTTTGGCATTGATGGCAGGGTTGAGTCACATCCAGAACTGAATTAATTTGTGTGAGTGGCTCACAGAACCCAGGGAAATCAGGCTTACCATTTTACTGGAAAGGAGCTACCAGAGGACACAGATGAAAAGACACAGAGAGTGAGAAAAGGAGCTCTAGAGCTCCCATGCCTTCCAACCTCTAGAACTGTGAGTTTGGCTGCCTGGAAGCTCCTGAAACCCTGATATCTGGGGTATTTATGGGAACTTTACTGCAAAGCCTTGGTTGCTGAAAGACAGTTTGAAACCCAAACAAGCCTGTGTGTGGAAAGTCTTCCTTTCCTGTCTATGGTAGTGCTCCCACCAGGAATGAGGAAGTTCACATGGCCTCCTGAAAGACAGGAAGGTCAGAGTCACAAACCAGAGACCAGCAGCAAAAATCAAAATATGAATCCTAACACCACAGACTACTTTTAGGTCATGCCATCAGCCAGGCGTGTTGTACCCACTGTCTGCTTTGCACAGTCAGAGACAATTTGTGTCGCTGATTTCTGGGCACTTGAAGGGTTTGGCAACCATTTCTGCATGCTTCTTTGCACCTTGATTCTCAGCTCCTTGGCAACATTTAGTTTTTGCTTCCTGTTTCATGGGGAGACCGTTGTTACAGTCTGTTTGTACCTTTTATTTTTATTTTTATTTTTTTTTTCTGGCCAAGCATGACTCTTCCTCCTCTGTGCATGGGTACTTTTGAAATTTTCCTTCCCATTTCTTTCTCATTGTTTTAGCGAGCTTCTGAGTGACAGTGAGAGTGAGCAGGTGTTTGCCCTTGCCAATCTGTAGTGTGCTGTAGACTTCTTGCCATGTGATATCAATGGATTATTAGTGTTATGATGTGGCTGTGCTCTCAGGGGTCAGCCAACACGGGTTGACTGTTTTCTTAGTGGTCAGTGTCAGCTCTAGTCGCTGCTCTTCACTGTCTAGTCTTCTGTCCTTGTCAGTAGTGGAATTCTGAAGTGGGCACACAGCTGCCAACTAAGGAGTGAGTCTCTGTGTGCAGGACTTAGTGACTGGCAGATGCCATGAGCAAATACAGGGCTCTGTGTTTATGCCCAATTTATGCCCAATAGAACCTAGGACACTCTCGAGAGCCAACTCTGCCGTCTGGAAGTGAGACATGGGCAGTTCAGAGGGAAGTGGCAGAGGACGGTGGAGAAACTGTTCTACCCAGAAGCCTTAGGGAGCAACATGGCCAGAAAGCTAGATCAGGAGTCTGCACTTGTCTCATCCATATGCTTGGAATGGTACTGAGTACAGAAATTAACTTCAAGCTATATCTTTAAAAAAAAAAAAGATTTATTTATTATTATGTATAGTGTTCTGCCTGCATGTACACCTACAGGCCAGAAGAGGGCACCAGATCACATTATTGATGGTTGTGAGCCACCATGTGGTTGCTGAGAATTGAACTCAGGACCTCTGGAAGAGCAGCCAGTGCTCCCAACCTCTGAGCCATCTCTCCAGCCCTCAAGCTATATCTTGAATAGAAACTGAACTGCTGTTTATTCATTTTCTATAGTTATATGTTTACATTTATATGCTAATACACAGAAAGCCTGTTTTGACCCACCATAAACTACTATTTTGAATATGGAAATGTGTTTTATACTGAGGAAGTTGAGATAGGAATAAAGAGGAAGCAAAGAGAAAATTTTTAGAAAGTATTTTATTCCTGGAAGGGAGTTTATACTTCAGGGAAATAAGATGTATGGAACAGAACCCATCCTGGTTGCAAGCCTTTCTGTGTAGGCTTCAGTGCCTGCATGACTTTTCTATTTATAACAGCGAGAGAGTGAAGGAAAATAACATTGTAGTGTACTTGGTAGTTGACTGGTGCCATTTATTATTTGTGAAAAAAATACGTTTTCTTTTTCCATTCCTATATTTTATCCAGACATGATGTCATATGAATCTGTTATATTTTCTTCTGAGGTAAAATTATTATTAGATTTCTCATACTTTTATTAACCTTGTCTTCTAGTTCCTTCCCAGTGAGCTAACAAAACACCCTGTGAGTAACGCTGAGCCACAGCTTCACTATGAGGTGCTCCCACGCTGAGCCCGCACAGGAAGAGCCCTGTAAGGAGAGGTCCAGCACATCACAGCTTTAATAGCTTTTCTCTGTGATTCAGCCTCTTCCTCACTTATTCCCCACCACGTCCGGGCTCTTACGTAGAGAGAAGATGATGCAAGGCCAATGCGTCTTATTCATTTAACATCGACTAAAAAACAAAACGTGTTGAAAGTACAACTTCCACTTAAAAAAAAAAGATTATTTATTTATTATGTATACGGTGCTCTGCCTGCATGTACACCTGCACGCTGGAAGGGGACATTAGATCACATTGTGAGTCACCATGTGGTTGCTGGGAATTGAACTCAGGACCTCTAGAAGAGCAGACAGTGCTCTTAACCACTGAGCCATCTTTCTAGCCCTACAGCTTCCATTTTAAAGAACTCCAATCAGCTTGCTTGCTCTTTATAGATTTCTTTTTTTTAATTAATTTTATATTTCACATATATATGATTTTATTTTATTTTTTTTTATTGTTTGGTTTTTCGAGACAGGTTTTCTCTGTATAGCCTTGGCTCACTTTGTAGACCAGGCTGGTCTCGGACTCCCAGTGATTCACCTGCCTTTCTGCCTCCCGAGAGCTGGGATTAAAGGTGTGTAGCACCATGCCCAGCCTATCAATATGATGTTTGAGACAGAGTTTCTCTGTGTAGTTCTGGTTGTCCTGGAACTTGCTCTGTAGACCAGGCTGGTCTCAAGATCACAGAGATCTGCCTGTTTCTGCCTCCCAAGTGCTGGAACTAAAAGGTGTGCATGCCATTAGTCCCTACATTTGTATATTTTATGTACAGGGATAGACACAGGCATTACATGCTCATCTCAATGAACTAAACCAGTGTTTATCTTTACATTTATTTGTTTCTTCTGTGTGAGTACCACAGTGCATGTAGAAGTCAGAGGGCAACTTTTGGGATTTGATTGCCTCCTTCTACTACGTGAGTTGTAGGGATCTAGTTCAAGTCATCAGGCTGAATGCTGAACACCTTTCCTGGCTGAGCATCTAAGAGGCCCTCCATTCAGTGAGTTTTGACAAATGAAGACACACTGACTATTTCCACCACCGGAGAGAGCTCCTCACAGTTTTGGACAGCAAATATTTCACTGTCCGTGGAGTGTCTGCCCTGCAAAAGCCACATGGAAATGTGTTGCCATTGCAACAGTAGTGAGTATTAAAAGTATTTACTATTAATAATGTCATGTGTCAATAAAAAAAGTAGATTCTTGGGGCTGAAGGGATGGCTGAGCACTTAAGAGCTCTGCTCTTTCAGAGGACCTACATTCAGTTCCCAGCACCTATGCTAGGTGCTATAGCTGTCTCTAAGTTCAGTTCAGGAGAGCTGATGCCCTCTTCTGGCCTCTGCAGGCACTGCACACATGTGGTGCACAGACAGGCATGCAGCCAAAATACCCATACTAGAATCTCAAAAACAAGTTTTAATAATATGCATATGCTAAAATATATTAAGAATAAACATATACCTAATATATAAATATATGAAATACACCAAAAAGAAAGTGGGGCCTTCAAGAGGTGCTTAATAATGCACGGAAATTGTGAGATGACACACACATAAGTTGACTACATTTTTTGCCTGATTTGTGCTGCAAGAATGTGTAACATTCAGCACACAGTGGGTTTGCAGTGACTGCTAGTACCTGTGTGACTGTCAGGAACATTCTGTGTTTTTTACTGAACATGTGTTACTTAAGAACTTTAAAAATTTTTTTGAGACAAAAAAGTCCTGAGACAGTATCTCACTCTGTAATGTACTCTGGTTCCACACTAGCACCAGTCCTATGACTCAGTCTCCCACAGTTACCAGCTGCCATCTCCAGCTAAAAATCTGTTTGTTGTAAATAACACCCAGTTAGGTCTTCCCTCCTCTTGCCAGGCTCACAGTCTATTGCTTGGTCAGTCCATTCCTGTTAAATGGAATTTCTTTTCTTCTTCTTCTTTTTTTTTTTTTTGGTTTTTCAAGACAGGGTCTCTCTGTGTAGCCTTGGCTGTCCTGGACTCGCTTTGTAGACCAGGCTGGCCTCGAACTCACAGGGATCCGCCTGCCTCTGCCTCCCGAGTGCTGGGATTAAAGGTGTGCGCCACCACGCCCGGCTAAATGGAATTTCTTGATCTGTAAAGTTTTAATCAACAGTGTTATTATTTGTTTTCCACTTGGTCTTTGTTTCTATTTCTTTTTTTTTTTTTGCCTTCTCTTGGGTAATATCAACTAATTTAATATTTTATTTAATATCAACCCTATTCCTTTCTACCTATTGACATTTTTTAACCTATTAATTTTAATGCTAACTTTTGTTGTTGCTGAGATACAAGCGTCATCTCTAATTTGTCACTGACTACAAATATTATTTTCCTCTTTAAAACAATATTATAATATACATTTGGATTTTTTGAGACTGGGTTTCTCTGGGTAGTTTGGGGTATCCTGGAACTCATTCTGTAGACCAGGCTGGCCTTGAACCCACAGAGATCTGCTTGTCTCTGCCTCCCAAGTGATGGTATTAAAGGCATTCTCCATCACTGCCCCACACTATATTATAATCTCATAACTGGGCAACAGCTCTGTTATTACTTTGGTTTTTGGTGCTCTGGTTGGCATGTGTGTTATGCCTACAATACAGTGTTAATTTATTATTTGTTGTTATTGATTACATATAAATAAAATCAAAATAATGCACTGTGAGATGCATACAAATTTTAGCAAATATAAAATAGTGTATGTAATTTAGGATACTAATTTACATTTTATCTACTTAATTATTTTAAGTTTAAGGGGTCCTTTTTTTATATCTTGGAATCTCAGAGTTTCATATGATAGCTTTTTCCTCAGATTTTAACGTGAAGACTTTCTCTTAGTGTTGGAGACAAATTCTTTACCTTTTCTTGAAAAATGCTTTAATTTGGGAGCTGGAGAGATGGCTCAGTAGGAAAGAGACCCCTTAAGGTCAGGATGGCTCTTACAGAGGACCCGAACTCAGTTCCAGTAGCCATATTAGGTTACTAGCACCCACTTTTAACTCCAGCTTAATGGATCCAGAACCCCTGGTTTCATAGACACTTGCAATCACACACACACACACACACACACACACACACACACACACACGTGCATACAATTAAAAATAAATAAATTAAAACAAATTTGTTCTTTACATCCCAGTTATAGGCCCCTCCCTAGGCTCCTTTGGGTCCCACCCTCCCTGCCTCCTTCATCCTCCTTGCCCCCTCCCCTAGTCCTCAGAAAGGGGGAGCCCTCCTCCCCTATCATCTGACCCCAGCCTATCAAGTCTTATCTGACTGCCTGTATCCTCTTCCTCTGTGGCTTGGTAAGGCCGCCCTGCCAGGGGGAGGTGATCAATGGGTGGGCACCAGAGTCCACGTCAGAGGTAGCCCCTATTAGCCACATAATACAGGATACCCACACTACAACCCACAGACCTAAAGAAGCCAAATAACAAGGAGGACCCTAGGGAGGATGCTTAATTCTCATTCAGAAGGGCAAATAGAACAGAGAGTGGACGCAGTTACAGAGAAGGAACAGGACAGGTGCCTACCATAGAGGTCCTCTGAGAGACTCCACCCAACAGAAGATCCAAGCAGATGCTGAGACTCACAGCCAAACTTTGGGGTGGAGCACAGGGAGTCTTATGAAAGAACCGGGGGGATAGAAGGACCTGGAGGGGACAGCAGGAGTGCCACAAGGAGACCAATGGAGCCAGAAAGAAAATATTTTTAAATGTCCTCATTTTGCCTTCAAAGTACATAGTCAATGCAATTTCTGGTTTTAATTCCCCGTTTCTGAAAGTTTCTCTTCATCCTGTTTTAAACAATTTGTTTTTTTTTATTTTTCACAATTTCATACTTTACATAATTTGGACATTTTTTTTACCCTTCCCCCATGACTCTCTCTCACCCCCTCCCCCAACTCCCAATGACCCCTTCTCAAGCCTAACAAGTCCCTCCTCCCATTCTCATGTCTTTATGTGTGTGTATGATCCGTTGAATTGAGGCTGCTTGTATGTGCACAGGTAGCTGATTATTTACTGGGGCATAGAAAAAATAACAGTGGCTACCCCACTGGAGAAAGTACTGGCAATATGTCTGATATCGTATCAGTGTTCCTCGCACTTTAAAGCTACTAACTGTTCTGTTAGCTTCTAGCCTTTAGTAGTAGTGTTGTTTGGGTAAAAAAAAAAAAAAAGATCACTTGTAATTCAAATTTTTGCTTTCTTGTTTATATTCTTTTCTAGTTTACTTTAAGATTTTGTTTTCTTGCTTTTTTTTTTCTTTTTTAGAGAGATTTATTTATTGTTATGTATGTATATGGTGCTCTGCCTGCTTGTACACATGCAGGCCAGAAGAGGGCATCAGATCACATTATGGATGGATGGTTGTGAGCCACCATGTGGTTGCTGGGAATTGAACTCAGGACCTCTGGAAGAGCAGTTAGTGGTCTTAACCTCTGAGACATCTCTCCAGCCCAAGACTTTTTTTTTTTTTTTCTGAGACAGAGTCTCTCTGTGTTAGCCCTGGCTGTCCTGGCTATAGACCAGGCTGGCTTCGAACTCACAACAGCAATCCAATTGCCTCTGCCTCCTGAGAGATGGGATTGTTGGCGTGTACTACCAATCCCGGCACAAGATTTTGTTTTCAAAGTTGAGCAGTGGTGGTGCACACCTTTAATTTCAACATCCCAAAGGGAAAGACGAATGGATCTATGTGAATTTGGGACCAGCCTTGTTTATAAAGTGAATTCCAGGACATTTGGGGCTACACAGAGAAACCCTGTTTTAAACATCCAAAAAGGGGGAAAAAGATTTTGGCTTACACCATGCTCAGGATGTAGGATTTTTGTTTGTTTGTTTTTGAGGTAGAGTCTTTAGCTACCTATGGCTGGCCTGGAAGTAGACCTGGATAGGTAGACCAGCTGGCCTTGGATTTAGGACAATCATTCTGCCTCTCTATCATAGGCCCTGGAATTTTAGTGTGAACCATTATGACAGGCTTGCATCTATCTATCTATCTATCTATCTATCTATCTATCTATTATCTATTGAGAACAGTGTCTGATGTAGCACAGGGTGGCCTCAAATACGCTATGTAGTCTGTCCTTGAACTCCTGATCCTCTTGTGTCTGCCTTTGCCTCCAAAATGCTGAGATTATTGGTGTGTGTCATTATGCCTAGTGATGTGTATTTTCTTTATTATTATTATTATTATTATTATTATTATTATTATTATTATTATTATCATCATCATCATCATCATCATCATCATCATCATCATCATTATTTTCTGTTGAACTTTACTGAACTCCCTGCATATGTAGGGTTTTGAAATACATTTTAGATAATTACTGATCACTAATCATCTCACGTATTTCTTTGTTCCATTCTCTCTGCTCATAGGAAATGGTGACGATCCAACAGCATCCGGATTGGACCATTCGAAACCATTTTTGGCTCTTCTGTTCTGCTTTGTTTATTCAGTTTTTATATTTGCGGTGCTTGGCATAGAACCCAGGGTCTTCCATGTGCTGCGTCATCTTGTTTTTTGAGTTGTATTCAAGTTCACTGATCCGTTTCTGTTTCAGACTGCTACCAAACCCATCAAAGTTATTTACTATATATTTATTAAATTTATTTTTACTTTTTGAGTGTGTGTGTGTGTGTGTGTGTGTGTGTGTGTGTATGTATGTGTGTGTGTATACCTGTGCCATAGTGTGCATGTGGACATCAGAGGAAAGTTTGTGGTAGTTCTACTTTTACCCTATAAGTCTTCTTGGGCCTATAGCACTAGCTGGCCCAAATTGAAATTTAAGTATTTATATATGTAAATATATATTAAAATTAAAATTAAAGATTAACATATAAAATTGTATATTGTAAAATGCAAGGTGTTTTTTCTATTCCTGCCATTGTTTTGAATAATGACATGGAGACCTTTACATTTATTAAAAGCTTCAGGCACTACAGCTGAGCAGATGCTCGGCTATTCTAACTCGATTATCCTCGCCTGGCCTACTTCCTAGCCACGTGGCTGTTACTTGCCGTCTCAGTCTCACCCTGGCTGCTCCTTCTCCATCCATGTCCTCATGGCAACTTCTACCTCTCTCTGCGAGCCCCACCTGAGCCCCCTCCTCACTGGGATCGGAAGTCCTGCTTTACCCTCTCCTGCCTGCCTATTGGCTGTTTAGCTCTTTATCTGACCAATCAGTGCATTATGGAGCACAAAGTTTACAGCATACCGAGACAGGAGATGCTTCATAAAAAAACGACAACGTCAAAGTCTGACCGCAGCCAGATCTCTGGGTACAGACACCAGCATTTGAGTACACAGTGCACGAAAACATCCTCTAACAGTATATGTAGACTAAAAATGTAGATTTGTTTACTTTATGGTTGAATGTCTTGCCTGCGTGTATGCAGGTATATCTATCACATGTGTGCCTGATACCTTGGAGGTCGGAAGCAGAAGTTTGATTCCCTGGAAGCAAAATTCCAGTTGTGAACCTTTATATGAATGCTGGTCACTAAATCCTCTGTAAGAGCAGCCAGGGCTTTTTGTTTGTTTGTTTTTGTTTTTTAGAGACAGGGCTTCTCTGTGTAGCCCCCCGGCTGTTCTGGAACTCCCCCTGTAGACCAGGGCTGGCTTTGAACTCAGAGCTGTGCCTGCTTCTGCCTCCTGAGTGCTGTCATTAAAGGTGTGAGCCACCACTGCCAGGCCTGAACTCTTGTTTTTGATCCTATTAAGGTTTCAGAGTGCCCTCCCCTAAGCCTAGTTCAACTTTCATCTCTACTTGGTGGGACTGTTTGGGGAGAAGGTAGGAACTTTAGGGTTCCTTGGGGGCATCTCATCTCTGATCATTCCTTTTTCTGTTTCCTAGCTGCTCTGAGTTGAAGAGTCTCTGCTTCTACACACACTCCCATAGCCAGCGTAACTGTCAGGGCCCACGAAGGCCAAGCAAGCGTGGGCTGAAACTTTTTGAACCAGGGAGCCAAAAGGTACCCTTTCTCCTTTAAGTTGTTTATGGTCGATAGTTTATGCCATTGATCATATAACTAATCATAAAATCAATACAGTACTCTAGAAGGAAAGAAGGAAATAAAACAAGGTAACAAAGAGTAAAGGCCAAATCTATGTCTGTAAGAGCTCTTGTCAAGACCCCTGCACACCTTTACATGGTGTCTGGTAGAACCAGAGCCAAACAAAATGATTTCTGAGGTGCTCATGTGTATTAAGCCTTGTACTGCAGCCTCATACCATAAACCAAAATCGTCTTCCTGCCTGCCTCTCACAATATGCACGGCTGGTCCTTCCGCCTGTTGCTCAAGGTGAAAACAGACAGAAGGGCACAGGTGAATGTTAACTCTTCTGTGTCGCTCTTCTGTTCTCTCTATAGAACCGAGGCTAACAGTTTATGCAATAAGAAATGTCTCCCTTTTTGAACCACACATAATTGTTGTACAAATTTTGGATAAGGGAGTTCTGTTAGTTATTTATCGCTATCTTATAATCAGTCTCTGAAACACAGTACATCGTAGCGGCACAAACTTATTACGTCATACAGGTTTTGAAGGCCAGAAATCCAGGAGTGGCGTAAGTGGGTGGTTCTGGCTCACAGTCTCTGATGAAGTCATAGGCTGTGGCTGGAGTCATCTCAGAGCAGAAGTTGGCCTGCAGAACGCACTTCCAAGCTTACGCACACACTGAATGACTGGCAGTCCTTCCTCATAGGCCATGGCTTAGGAGTCTCCAGCCTTTGCCAGTGGGGTTTTCCCTTGGATGGTAGAGTATCCTTATAAGACTTCCTTAGAATGAGTGAGAGAGAGAGAGAGAGAGAGAGAGAGAGAGAGAGAGAGAGAGAGAGAGAGAGGGAGAGGGAGAGAAGGAGACAGACAGAGAGAGACAGAGAGACAAAGACAAAGACAGAGACACAGAGACAGAGACACACAGAGAGACACACAGAGAGAGACAGAGACCCACAGAGACAGAGGAGAATGACAAGAGACAAGAGAGAGAAACACACAGAGAGACAGAAAGTACCCAAGTAGGAACTCAGTTGTCTATGATGCTATCTGAGAAGCGACATCTGCTCACTTCTGCTGTGGGCTGCAAATCTCACAGACCAAACTTGTCCTTTTGTGGGAATACAGGAGGAGGGTATAGTTGTGAGGCTTATTTTTTTTATTTGTTTTAATAGTAGCATTCATTTATTTTGTGTTCATTTATTTAAAAATTTTACATTATATTTTATTGTTGGTCCCAGCATTTGGGAGACAGAGATGGGTGGATCTATGTGAGTTGAGGTCAGCCTGGCTTGTATAGCTAGCTCTAGGCCAACCAAGGTCACGTAGTGATATGCTGTCTTTCCTCTGCTTCTACCATATGGGTCCTGTCGATAGAACTCAGCTCAGCAGGCTTGGCAGCAAGCGCTTTATGCAAAGAGCCATCTTGAGGATTCCCTGCTTCTTAATACATTTTAAGGCTGAGTCTCTTGTAGCCCAGGTAGACTTCAAACTCAATGCATAGGGGAGACCGGCCTATGTATTGAAGAACTCACGGTCTTTCTAGTGGTAGAGCTACAGGTCTATGCCACCGCGCCTGGCTGATTTATCCATTTAAATAGGCTTACGGCTGGACTGTTAGTTCTTAGTCTTTCAGCATGCCTACACCCAAAACTCTGTGACCCACGTAAGTGCAGATCTTTTCTTTTGGGTCATGAACGTTATTGAACAAGCTAAATCGGAATGATATTTGGTGCCATTAGAAGTGTCAGAGCTGGGCACCATGGTGTGTACCTCGAATCTGAGCATATTAGGAGGCTAAAGCTAGAACATCACAAGTTTGAGACCTGCTTGGGCTACCTGGTGCTCTCCAGGCCAGCCTGAGCTACACGTGAGACCATGTCTCAAAACACCAAAACCCAAAGCAAACCAAACTGAACCCAAACCCAGGCGTTTGGGACTGCCGCTTGTCCTCTGGTTCTGCAGTCCTCAGCACAGGTGTTGAGTTGTGTTTACTCATGTCTCCATAGCGCTTTCCAAACCTTACCTCAAACTTTCTTCTCAGCATTTCTCTCTCTGCAACTATCCTGCTCCCCTACATAAGAAAAAATATTTAAAAATTTCTACTAAACAATACTAAACTATTCTGAAATGAATTTCAATACTTTTCTGCCCAAGCCTCTCTCTTTCTAAAACCTTATGAAGTTCTGGCTCACACTTCAGCTCTCCTGAGGAATTAATTCTAAGCTCAAGACCTGCACACACGAAGGCACAGAGTTTAGCCTCAAAACTCAGTGCTCCCACTGTGACAGTTCCAAGACCAGCTGCAGCACTCAATCTCAGTCACACAGAGCAGACGCCCCAAAGTCAAACCACCAGCTCTGCCAAGCACCACTGCCTAGCAAAGTGCTGTATTGGCTTAGAGTGGACTAGACTTGAAGATAGGGGTCCAAGAGACAGACAGAACAAGAGGAAGAGGAGAAGGAAGAGGGAGAGGAGGAGGAAGAGAAGAAAAATATGGGTAAGACAGACGTAGTGGTATGCATTTGTCATCTCAGCTATTCAGCAAGATGAGGCAGGAGAAACACTCGAAGCTTATGGTCAGCCTCCGCAGCTGGCCTTAAACATGTTTTTCTATATGGATGACTCTAGGTGATGGATGGATGTACAGTCAAGCTTTCCTTCAGCCCCCTGCCTGTGCGGCGCTCTCAGCTCCCATGCATTACTACCTATCTGCTCGGGACACTGGGGATTTAGAGACTCCTATTTGACATGGATTTCAATTTGCCTTTGCTTTATTTATTCTCTCTCTCTCTCTCTCTCTCTGTTTTTCATCTATTCCTACTCTTCTCCAACTCCAACCCTTCACCTTTGCCCTGGAGAGTTCCCGTCATCCTTGGCTGTCTTAACTCCTTCACAACAGCATCTTTCCTGGAGCCTGACTCTCTTCAGCTGTCGCCTAGCTCCTCACCTTGTAATGGTAGCCAAGTGTCTTCCTTCTTTGCCCATTGCAGCCCCTGTCGCAGGAATCTGAAGTCGGCTGACCGTTTCCTGTATTTTATTTTATTTCAATGGATCACAATAGCCGGTATTCTTCCTGCTTAAAACTTTATCTCTCTTTGCTCTTATAAAAAGCAGTGCTCTTATAAAAATACAAAAAGTTAGACAGATTCCATATTTTTCGTTACTATTTTGCTTATCTTCTGATAGGAAAAAACGAGCCAGTACCCAGGTGTGAAATGCTTACTACCATTTTTTTTCTCCAGGCTTCTCATCTTCACAGAGCTCACATAATACTTCTTATGTGAAAGAAGGACAAACCATGATTCACTATTCCCTAATAGTAAATGACACAGTAACAGAGTACTCACTTGCAGTGGTGGTCTGGAATCCCAGCCATTCAGCCACTGACCTGACGCGTCTTCTCTGAAATGAGATAAAGATAAAAAAAAATCTACTCTATATAGTGGCTTTGAGGCCAAATGCTGATCATGTCTGTCTAGCATGTAGTTACTCATGGTGAATTGTAGCTACAGTCACTGTGGCTGTTGTTGCTGCTTTTGTGCTTGTTGCCATGCGAACTCCGTGTGGTGGCCTCTGACTCTTTCCCTGTCTATTTAATCTCTTATAGCTTTCTGTTAGGCCTTTTCTAGTCACACAATGAACTCAGATTCTCTCAGACTTTTTCCAGACCCATTTTTATTGTTTCTTTGTTCTCAGTAATTTTATTTCCTTCTGTAGAATGTTGAGAAGCACTTGTATGCAATGCTTCATTGTTATAAAAAACAAAACCCCAATCATTTGATTTTAACCAATGAAGACTTAGGAGCCAGATGCTGGAGTGAAAACTTGCTAGTTCAGAGAAGCAGAGAAAGGACCCAGCAGCTGATCTTCCTCCTCAGCACATGTCCTGAAGGAAAAAGCCAAAACCCAAAAGCTCAAAGCTAAGAGGCCAAGCCCGAACGCTTGCTTGCTCAGCTGACAGCCTAGGAGGAAAAGAGTCAAAAGCTCTTTCTTCTCCACACTGTCTTAAATACCCTTCAACTCAAAGTCCCTCCTTTCTGTTTAATCCTTGTCATCTGGTTACTTGCTCCAACTCCCCCCCCCCCTTTTTTTCCGAGATAGGGTTTCTCTGTGTAGCCTTGGCTGTCCTGGAGTCACTTTCTAGACCAGGCTGGCCTCGAACTGACGGCAATCCGCCTGCCTCTGCCTCCCGAGTGCTAGGACTAAAACTTGCTCCAACTCTTGACCTAGGGTTAACTTTATTAAATCCTGTGTATGAAAGTTCTTGGATGAAAGGTGTGTGCTAGGGATGAACCACACCATAGTCACCTGCTTACAATAAACAGATAGTTCTTGAATTAAAGGTGTGTTAGGGCTCAACCACAGCAGACAAGAAACGGGTTTTTAACAGTTCACCATCTGGAGTTTTGCAATGGGATCAAATATCCTGCAACAGCTCTTTCTATAAAGTCTTGGACTCCTGATTCTAGCCTGTTAGACATATCCACTTGTTTATCCAGCAGATGCCCTCATTCCTTCTTCCCAAGCCTATGCCTCTTCTTGAGCCATGTGATGGCAATAATATTCGTGACACCAGGAACTGAGAGTGACCTTAGCTACTTCTCTTTCATTCATTTATCCATTCATTAATCATTAACCCAAGCACTTTATGTCCTGAGATGTAGAGGAATGTTAATTTAGAACATGGCTGTTCTCGTAAGAGAACACATCCAAAGATCTTCTAGGTCTGTGTGATCTGGCTGGAATACAAACATGTCTTTTATCCAGAAGACAGAGGAAAGCAGATCTGAGTTCAAGGCCAGCCTGATATAGAGCAAGTATCAGGCAAAGAAAAGCTTAGGTTCAGGTGTGGTGGTACATGCGTTTAATCCCAAAAGAAGATAAGGTTAGTTTTTAGAAAAAAGCACCCATGTTTAAAAGTGATATCTAATTGAGTGACAGAAAAGGTGACAAATCAGAGAAGATTTGACAGAATAGGATACACCTAAGTCTCGTGAGAAGAGAGAGGAAAGGGAAGCTACTTAAGAGGTAGTTTTAAAGAGAGAGGAGACAGTTTTACCAGGACAGTAATAGAGAGATGGGTTGCAGAGAGAGAAAGAGAGAACTTAGGTGAAGATGGAAAGAGCCAGAAAATGAGAAGAAGCCAGAAGATTCGAGTAGATTGCTGAGTTAGTTTGAGGCCAAACAGAAGAATTCTGGGTCGAGAGAGAAGCGAGATTAAATAAATCAGCTGGGAGAAGAGTTTGACCCAGAACAGCTGAGTTGAACCAGCCAGCCCAGAGCTCAGAAAGAACAAGTAAGGGTGACCTCATTAAGCAGTGAGTCTCAGAGGCTGAAAACATTCTAGGCCTAGATTAGATTATATGGAGGCTAGAAGCTTTCATGACTAGGCCTAGCAGAAAGAGACAGTAAGCCTCCCAGACAACAATTGAGCCAGGAGAAGAAAAGTTCCTTTTATACTGAGAATTTTCCAGCTCTCTCTCCTCCTAGAATTGTCTCTCAAATACAGTCTAGCCACCCCTGGACTCTACCCATCCTTGTCAGATCTCCAAGCCCTGTTGCCATCTTCTGAATAGACTGCTTTCATTTCTTCCTTTCATTTATTACTCTATGATAAGGACAATCTTCTCGTATGTAAGCCAGAGGGTATTGCTCTTTGCTTAAAATCTTTCAACAACATAAGTCTCCTCCTGTTCTGGCTCCTTCCCTTCTCCCCCCTCTCTATAGAGTTCAGGGTGTCCTTGAACTCTGATCCTCTTGCCTTAGATTCTTCAGTGCTTCCTTTCCATGTGCCTGGTTACCTACTTTCCTAAAACTCTTTAGAATGAAGTTTAAACGTCATGAGTTGACGTCAGTCTATATTTTCCACCTTGTCTGAAGGGGCTATCATTTCTCCCCAATACTCTATTCTTGTCTCACTCTTCTAAAACACTTGGTGAGTTCATATTTCAAAATACAGGTGAAGGCGAGGTGTGGTGGCACATACCTTAAATCCAAACAAAGAGGTGGGGGCATCATGAATCCAAGCCAGCTATATAAATATTATTTCAAAAACTCAAACTCAGCCAGGCTTGGTGGCACACATCCATAATTCCAGCACTTGGGAGGCAGGGGCAGGTGGATCTTTGTGAGTTTGAGGCCATCTTGGTCTACAAAGTGAGTCCAGGACAGCCGATGCTACACAGAGAAACCCTGTCTTAATATAACCATCCATCCATCCATCCATCCATCCATCCATCCATCCAACGAACCAGCCAATCAACCACCAACCAACCCCAAAACTCAAACCCCGAACCAAAACCATAGAAAACAAAACTTACAGGTGAAGTATCCCATTCCATCAGTAACTTCCTTTTATATCGTTAACATAACTCTCAGAATTTCCTTTAACAAATGTGTGTGTGTGTGTGTGTGTGTGTGTGTGTGTGTGTGTGTGTGTGTGTGAGAGAGAGAGAGAGAGAGAGAGAGAGAGAGACAGAGACAGAGACAGAGACAGAGACAGAGACAGAGACAGAGACAGAAAGAGAGACAGAGACAGAGACAGAGACAGAGAGACAGAGAGACAGAGAGACTTGGTAACTCTTTAGTACAGTACCTTAAGTCTATTCACTTACATCGATAAACATGTTTTATACTTCATTTCCTTGTTAAGGATCAGGGAAACTTGACTAAAAACTAGAAAACACAAATAAAGGCAGAAAATAAGTCATTCCCAACTTTACTTCCAAATGTACTGGATATATTGATATTGGGATTCTGTGTTTATAGAAATATTAGAAGTGGGGACAAAAGTGGAGTTACTCTAGACCTAATTTATTTCTTCTTTTTACTTTTTTCTCTGAGTGTGTTTGTTTTGTTTTTCAGTGTTATGAATTGAAAGTGGGCCGCAGGCACACAAACCAAGCATTCTACTCTGAGCTACATTCCAAGGGACATGCACATAAAGCCAATAAATACATATTTTTAAAATGCAAAAAATTTTTTGAAGGTGTGTGTGTGTGTGTGTGTGTGTGTGCATGTGTGTGTGTGTGTTCACACATAACATAAAGATCAGAGGAAACTTCTTTGTGGGAATTAGTACTCTCCTTTTACCATGTGGATCCTGGGGATGGAACTCTGGTCATTAGGCTTGGCAGTGGGTAAAAGCTGAGATGGTTTAGCTTTGTGAAAAAATAAAAAAAAATTAAAGGAAAATCATTCTGTAAGTCTAACAGGGGAAATGAATGGAAGTTCACGTAAGCAAGAAGTCAAACCTAAGCTTGGGCATAATGGTCCATGCTGGCAATTCTAGCTCTTGGGAGGCAGAGGCAGTGGGGTTGCTAAAATGTTGAAAAGGACAAGTGGGATACACATTGAGTTTCAGGCTAGCTTGAACTACAAGGAGAGAACTTTTTTTGAAAAAAAAAAAGTTGGATGCAGTGGCGCACGTCTGTAATCCCAGCACTCGAAGAGGTGAATGGATCTCTGTGAGTCAGAGGCCGGCCTGGTCTACAAAAGGAGTACAGAACAGTCAAGACTTCATAGAGAAGCCCTGTCTTGAAAAAAAACAAAACAAAACAAAATAAAACTAAAGTCAAGGCTACCTTAACAAACAACTGTGGAAAGTAGATTCAGGCACTTGATAGACAGTTGGGTAAGATGAGCTCTGACTTCTTCAGTTTGGAGCTTCTGTGAATGAAGACAGCAGACAGGAATGTGTAACGCTAGTTGGACTGAAATGGCTAATAGGCAATTCTCAGAAGGTAGAGTAGAATGTCAGATTTAGGCTGTCAGGATGGCCAGGCAGGCCAAAGTGCTGTATTCAGAAAGTCTGGTTCGTGGCATCTTCTATCAGGAGCTGGGTGTGTTAAGTGTACTCAGAGGAAACTCAGAGGAGGTGATTTCCATAAGTGATGAGTGTGTGCTCAGAAACTTTTCTCTTCCTACTTTTCCATCTCCTCCCCCGTCCCCCTGTCCACACCCCCACCCCGTCCTGCCCTGACTGCTTTTCTTTCACATCTACAAGAAAATGATCAACATGGCACACACAATAAAGTTTATCCTCAACCTTTAGCTGTTGAGTGCTGAGGTTTGAACCTAAGGCTTTCTGCATTCCAGGTAAATGTTTAGCTACACCCCGACCCCACCACTAACCACTTAAATGGTCTAGTGGTATCCAACACCCTCACTGTTATACAGTTCATCTCTGGACTGTTCGTTCTTCCACAATGAAACTCTGAAGTAAGCAACTGATCATTCACCCTTTCTTTTTTGTTTTTGTTTTTGTTTTTGTTTTGTTTTGTTTTTGGATTTTGAGACAGCCCTGGCTGTTCTGGAACTCTCTTTGTTGACAAGGCTGGCCTTGAACTCACAGAGATCTGCCTATTTCTGCCTCCCAAGTGTGGGATTAAAGGCACGAACCACCATGCCTGGCACTACTAATTTTTGTATGTTTTGTTTTGTTTTTGTTTTTGGTTCATTCACCCTTTTGAAGGTCCTTGCAACCATAGCTGCAGTTCCATATCCATGAATTGGCTTCATTAGGCACCAGCTGAAAACAAAGCTGCAGCACATTTAACCTTCTTTTCTGTGAATATCTCGTCCACTCAGTACACTGTCATCCTACAACCTCTGTCCATGGCTACATCTCTGAAATAATATAAACACCCAAGTCTCTAGCACACTGCACCATCCAGTGAGGCAAATTTGTTTGGGTCATAATCTTATAGCCAAAGGTCCTTTCAAGGACCCGGACTTCTGGGATCTGGGTTAGTTGCTGTTGAACTATTTGAAAGTTGTCCAACGTTTTAAAATTTCACCTGGAAACTGAGAGCTCTTAGAGCCTTTTGATTCTCACATATATCTTCCATTCTCCCAAGAAGTAAAGCATCTTAGGCCTAGAGTTGGGGTTAAGCAGAAAAAGAATGAAGTTAAGGCTATAAATAAGTTTCTGTTACCTGATGTAACAGGTATTTGTAGGTCACGTCTGTGAGGAGTAACCCTGAGGTCGCTGTGATAACACTCCATCCATGCTACCCAGGTGGTGCTTGATAGACAGAGAAGATGTAAATGCCTAAGCAGTGGGCTCGGCACCACTTACATTCTGTGCCCAACAACTGAGACTGATGCTTAAAGAATGCTGGCTGCGCTTTTTCATTCCCAATCAACTGCAGCCCCAAACCCCAGAAACAGACAAAGATGGGCAAGAGACTGTATTCCACTGTCCTTTGCATGGCACCTGTTCTACCTTGCCTCTGAGGGTATGCTGTCAGTCATCTGCAGAGGAGACCCAGGGACGATGCTTCCTTTAGCTTTCTTCTTCCCTTGAACCCATGAGCCATCACGGTGTTTGTATAGGACACATCCATGTGTAAGGAAGAGCATTGCAACATGCTAAATGATGTAGAGAGAACTCTCCCTTTCAGACACTTGAGTATATTATCACTGTTGTCCCAGTAGATAAACTGGGGTTGCCTCTGAGTCACCGCCCCCAGTTACACACTCTCTCCCACATGTGTAAGACTGATGCAATCTCTTTGGTAATTTTCTGGAGAACAGTGACTTTTTTGTGTGCTTCCCTGTAATATTACTTTGGTTTATACCCAAAAAAGCATAGATGGGGTGTAATCCTCATAAGCACCCATTGAGCTAATTTTTTTTCTTGTTTTCTTCTGGAGTTCTCCTTAATAATATTTTCATCATAGTAGCAGGCGCCAAGAAGTTTCAAACCACGGAAGCCAGTCCAAAGATTAAAAGCATATAAACTATTTTCTCAAGTGGAGCCCAACAAGATGAAATCTGAGAAAGTGCCATTTTTCTATTCTTTCATGTTTGCACCACGGCAGAGAAATTCCTTGTAAATAAGTTCTCTTCTTTCTTCCAGAACAAAGTCGATTACAAAGAAGCTTTTTGAGTGCCTCTGGGGATGGATGGAAGTCCCATCTCTTTGACTCATCCGAGTAACTCAGTGGGAGTTGATTCTACGAACTTCGGTGGCGATGATCTCATGATTTCATCTATCGTGTCTACGTCTACCACTTTAGTTTACATAGCAAGGCTGCCCTCTCTGATGGAACCTCCTCCTGTCTGAGAACAAACTGTTGTTGCGCTTTAATAAATCCTCCCCATTAGGCATGAATCAGTCTGCTCTTTGGTGTGTGGTACCTAGGAGTGAGGTCAACCCGGCGAAGGTGGTCTGGCTCCAGGTCATTACTGGAATTTCCAATTTGGCATCTGTGAGAAGAGCTGGTAATAGTTACTTAGCTGGAATCTTCATAGCAGCATGGCGTTCTAGAGGCAACAGCGGCCATGGCCAGGGCCTGGATCCGACTGCTTTTTTGTCTCCAAGGTGAGGGGTCAAGAGACAACTCTTAGATGCAGTGCTCCAAAGAGTGAACAAGGACCAGTTCTCCTATGGTGTTCTCTCAGTTGCTACCAAGCACATACCAGAGTCAGCGCCCAGGAAATGTCTAGTGCTGTAAAACACGGCTCGAGCCAGGGTTCTTAGCTTAGGTTCCAAACACGGCGTAGGGATAAGCGAGCCATCTGACATTTCAGGCAGTTTTGTGTCTTGGTGGCTGCTTCTAGGAAGAGAATCCATAGCTCACACCAGAGTGTCAAGAATCCCACGGCCTTGCCTTCTGTGCCTCTTCTGTAATCTTCACTGTCAACTTGACAGGACTAGTGTCACCAATGGTGGCTCGTGGCTGGGTGTGCCAGTGAGGGTGTGTCAGGCTCAAGTCTGCATGGAAAAACTCACCCTGAAAATGAGCAGCACTGCGCCCCCTCCTCTCCCGCTATACACACACCTTGGCTGTGGTCCTGGGTTGAATGAAAAGGAGAAAGTGAGCACAGTGCCCACCCTCATCAGTGCTTCCTGATGTTGTCACAAAGTGGCTGGCCACCGCCGCCTCCTGCTGTCACGCTTTGCCTCCCTGACTGCCCCTTCAGGAAGGATGAACCCTATCCTGGAACTATCATAAGTCCTGACGAGCCCTTTCCTCCTAAAGCTGCCCAGCTCTGGAATTTTCTCTCAGCCATGAGCGATGTGATCAGAGCATCTTCTCTGTGATCCAGGATGACTTCCTTAGCATATCCGCAGTTTCTAATTATTTGCTCCATTTGGTAGGAAATGAAGGGTAAGAGCTGGGAGTATTGGCTCACCCTTCTAATCTAGCACTGAGAGGCTGGAGCAGGGGGATCACCACAAGTTTGAGGTGAGCCTAGGCTATACGGTGGGTTTCAGGTTACACTGGGTTAGGAAATGAGACCTTACTGCCACCACCACCATCACCCTCCAAAACCAAGAAAGAAAAACAAAACACAGGGTGTAGGAGTGAGTGAAGTCCTGCATCAAAGCGTATGACCTGGGTCCCGGACCCTGGAAAGGGTTCTCTGAGGCCATACCCTAGCCCACAGGCTGAGGCCACTGTTTGGGTAGGCCTGGAACTCACTGTGTAGCCTAAGATGGCTTCAAACTCACAGAAATTCTCCTGCCTCTTCCTGCTTACAGAAGAAATTACAGGGACGAGCCACCATGCCTGGCCAGATAGCAGCATTCTGATGGTTTGACAAGATGCTGAGGCACCACCACTATGTGACACATGTGTGTTCAAATCTCACTTGTCTGAGTGTTTGCTGAGGTATAGAAAGGGCAGAGGGAGTGCCTCAAACATGGTGCGGTGAGAGCGAGAAGGGGCCTTTCTTGTTCTGGAGCTTGGGTGTGGAGAAAGGGAGCGATGGATGATACAACTAGCCAGTCATGGCAACAGATGTCCTTGGGACTGGGGAAAAGAGGGAATGAACAGTCTGTGGTTTGGACTTTATATGCTGACTGTCATCTGCAAGCAGTTAACATGTTAAGTGACGTGGTGAAAGCAGCATATTTGGAAGAATAATGTGGCAGGGTCAGCAGGAGGAATGGAAAAAGGGACTCATTGGCAGGGCAGGTGCTGGATGTAAATTAGCTGTTATAGAATGCTCTGCAGAAATGAAAGGATCAGCTGCAAATTCTGATGTAAGAGGCAGTGGGGAGAAAGCATGCTGCCTATGACACCGGGAGTGAAGCAGCACCTATAGGACTTCTCGGCTGTTTTTTTGTTTTGTTTTGTTTTGTTTTTTTTAAAGAACACTGGGCCACCTGGTCACATTGCTTCTGGGAGGAGGAGGGCAGATTGGGTTGGTGGTCCTGCAGAGGCTCCGTACAAAGCAGGAAAATAGCACTGCTGATCCAGGTGATTTCAAGGTGAAAGGAGGTAGCAATATGACTGAAAAAAAAAACAAACCCTGCTCTAATTACCTCAGAGAGGGAGAGAGAGAGAGAGAGAGAGAGAGAGAGAGAGAGAGAGAGAGAGAGAGAGAGAGAGAGAGAGAGAGACAGGGAGAGAGAGAGAGAGAGAGAGAGAGAGAGAGAGAGAGAGAGAGAGAGAGAGAGCGCTTGCGCGAGAGCGCTCAGACTTGTCATTTGACTTACTCAATTCAAGACCAGCAGCTAACCATGTTAGGTCTTGGCAGCCCAGAAGCCTTCCCTAGCCACATTGCATAACCATAGTGCACACCAGGAGGCCTGTGCGACGCACCACGGGGAGCTGACTCAGGTCCCAGACTTCATTAAGTCATCCAGTTATTTTCTTCTGTACAACACTCACCCACTTCAGGTCTTCCCATCACAGCTTAAACCTGGAAAACTACAGTAATGCTGGCGTCCAGTTCTGCACTGTTTAAGGGTTGTCGTTGTTTTTTTGTGCTGTGCTGTGCTGTGCTGAGACTCAGTGCTCTGTGTGCGCGGCAGGGCAAGGCTGCTTCACAGGTGACTTTTTCAGCTCCCTTTAGCCCACTTGATCCTCACAAGGCAGCCAGCAAGATGGCTGTGTGGCTAAAAGGGCTTGCTTTGCAACACTGGGGACCGAATTCAGTGCCCAGAACCCTTAGTTGACAGAAAGAACTCACTCCTTACAGTTCTCCTTTGACTTTCACACAAGTGCCATGGTACACGCCTGCACTGTCTCACACACACACACACACACACACACACACACACACACAATTACACACACACTAAAAGTTTAAAACTCCTGGAACACTCTGTATTTAATTGTTAGACTAACATTATTACCTTTTTTTTGTGATAATTTGGAAGCGTCACTGAAAACCCAGGTTGTCAGCCTGTAGTGTCAAGGGGAGGGAAGGACCCTTTAAGAAATGGAGTCTTGCTGGACGTAGTGGGGCATGCCTTTCATCTCAGCATCCGGGAGGCAGAGGCAGGTGGATTACTGTCAGTTCAAGGCCAGCCTGGTCTGCAAAGTGACTCCAGGACAGCCAAGGCTACACAGAGAAACCTTGTCTCGAAAAACCAAAAAAACCAAACAAACAAAAATGGGGGTCTTGCATTAGGAAGTTGAGTCACTGGGTCTGTACTTTGAAGATGACACTGGGACCCAGGACTCTGCCTTTCTCTGTGAGTATTGGCATGAGTGGTCACCTTTGCTGCATGCTCTCCATCATGACGTGGAAGCCAGAAAACAATGTGCCCAAGCACCCACGGACTGAAGCCCCAGAACTGCGAGGCAACGCCAATCTTCCATCCCTCTTGAAGTTGGTTTTGTCGGAGCAATATAAGATGCAAAGCCAACACATTCCTGTTTGCAGACACTGGAAAGCTGCCTTTCAGAAAGATGCAGGGAAACATGAGCCCTGCAAGCTTTGCTGAGCAGCTATTATGTGCCAAATCCACTATGTATGTCCAAGCTCACGAAGCCATAGAGGACAAAGCAAAGACTCACCTCAGTTCTCTTGGCATTTTAAGGTGGTTCAGTTTCTGTCATAAACTAAATTCCTGGGTGTGTTTGGTCATTCACCTGAGAAAACTCTGAGCTCTTATTCTTCCGAAAGCTGAAAAACAATGCAAGTCAAATGTCCTCAAAGGCAATATTGTTTCCATTTCAATTCATAAAGCCACCAAGAGATAAAATCTGAAAGGCTACTTTCGTGTTTTATTTTCATTGGGGATGAAGCTTGTTTTTATTTATAATTTCCATGAAGGAGGTTAAACCCCAAGGGGGATAAATTAACACTGGTTTTTTATATCAAACATCATCAAACTGCCTCATGCAGCTTTCATGTTATTAAAATGAGCCCTGTGTGTGAGATCACTCTATTTTGTTACACTGCACACTAGGGCAAGCTGCTCAGAATCAATGGAAATGAATAATTAATTAAAGAGAAAAGAATATTCCTTTTAAGTTCCAAGATACGTTAGCCTTGTTCTTTTTCCCTTGGCCTCTCTCTACTTCCTCTTTCCACTCTTCTGTCGTTGTGAACCATTCAACTCCAGAGTTTATTCCTTCCCTTTTGGCTCAGAGTAGCCATAATGTCGGCCAAAATCAGGCAAGGAGCCAGTGCTCTCTGAAGGAGAGGCCACAGGAAATCAGGGCCGTTGCTGTTCTTTCCTCAAGAAAAGGGCATCAATGGGGTCCTAGAAAGAACCCGCACTTCCCACTGATGGATCCAACACCACCCAGGCTGGCCAACAGGAAGAAAGCCCTGGCCTTCCTGGCCAAGGTAAGGCAAGCGGCAAACAGACTCATCCCAATGAAGGGCCATTTCTTCAGATGCTTTGCTTTAGTGATGCTCAACCTGGTGAATCCCTGGGCAGTCCAAACCCCAGCACCATTCACACTATCCAAACCCTAGCACAATTCACACTATCCAAACCCTAGCACCATTCACACTATCCACACCCCAGCACCATTCACACTATCCACACCCCAGCACCATTCACACTATCCACACCCCAGCACCATTCACACTATCCACACCCCAGCACCATTCACACTATCCAAACCCCAGCACCATTCACACTATCCACACCCAGCACCATTCACACTATCCACACCCCAGCACCATTCACACTATCCAAACCCCAGCACCATTCACACTATCCACACCCAAGCACCATTCACACTATCCACACCCCAGTATCATTCACACTATCCACACCCCAGCACCATTCACACTATCCAAACCCCAGCACCATTCACACTATCCACACCCCGGCACCATTCACACTATCCAAACCCTAGCACCATTCACACTATCCACACCCCAGCACCATTCACACTATCCACACCCCAGCACCATTCACACTATCCAAACCCCAGCACCATTCACACTATCCACACCCCAGCACCATTCACACTATCCAAACCCTAGCACCATTCACACTATCCACACCCCAGCACCATTCACACTATCCAAACCCCAGCACCATTCACACTATCCAAACCCTAGCACCATTCACACTATCCACACCCCAGCACCATTCACACTATCCAAACCCCAGCACCATTCACACTATCCAAACCCTAGCGCCATTCACACTATCCACACCCCAGCACCATTCACACTATCCAAACCCCAGCACCATTCACACTATCCACACCCCAGCACCATTCACACTATCCAAACCCCAGCACCATTCACACTATCCACACCCCAGCACCATTCACACTATCCACACCCCAGTATCATTCACACTATCCACACCCCAGCACCATTCACACTATCCAAACCCCAGCACCATTCACACTATCCACACCCCAGCACCATTCACACTATCCAAACCCTAGCACCATTCACACTATCCACACCCCAGCACCATTCACACTATCCACACCCCAGCACCATTCACACTATCCACACCCCAGCACCATTCACACTATCCACACCCCAGCACCATTCACACTATCCAAACCCCAGCACCATTCACACTATCCACACCCAGCACCATTCACACTATCCACACCCCAGCACCATTCACACTATCCAAACCCCAGCACCATTCACACTATCCACACCCAAGCACCATTCACACTATCCACACCCCAGTATCATTCACACTATCCACACCCCAGCACCATTCACACTATCCAAACCCCAGCACCATTCACACTATCCACACCCCGGCACCATTCACACTATCCAAACCCTAGCACCATTCACACTATCCACACCCCAGCACCATTCACACTATCCACACCCCAGCACCATTCACACTATCCAAACCCCAGCACCATTCACACTATCCAAACCCTAGCACCATTCACACTATCCACACCCCAGCACCATTCACACTATCCAAACCCCAGCACCATTCACACTATCCAAACCCTAGCACCATTCACACTATCCACACCCCAGCACCATTCACACTATCCAAACCCCAGCACCATTCACACTATCCAAACCCTAGCGCCATTCACACTATCCACACCCCAGCACCATTCACACTATCCAAACCCCAGCACCATTCACACTATCCACACCCCAGCACCATTCACACTATCCAAACCCCAGCACCATTCACACTATCCACACCCCAGCACCATTCACACTATCCACACCCCAGTATCATTCACACTATCCACACCCCAGCACCATTCACACTATCCAAACCCCAGCACCATTCACACTATCCACACCCCAGCACCATTCACACTATCCAAACCCTAGCACCATTCACACTATCCACACCCCAGCACCATTCACACTATCCAAACCCCAGCACCATTCACACTATCCAAACCCTAGCACCATTCACACTATCCACACCCCAGTACCATTTACACTATCCAAACCCCAGCACCATTCACACTATCCACACCCCAGCACCATTCACACTATCCACACCCCAGCACCATTCACACTATCCAACCCTAGCACCAATCACACTATCCACACCCCAGCACCATTCACACTATCCACACCCCAGCACCATTCACACTATCCACACCCCAGCACCATTCACACTATCCAAACCCCGGCACCATTCACACTATCCACACCCCAGCACCATTCACACTATCCAAACCCCAGCACCATTCACACTATCCACACCCCAGTATCATTCACACTATCCACACCCCAGCACCATTCACACTATCCACACCCCAGCACCATTCACACTATCCACACCCCAGCACCATTCACACTATCCACACCCCAGCACCATTCACACTATCCACACCCCAGTATCATTCACACTATCCACACCCCAGCACCATTCACACTATCCACACCCCAGCACCATTCACACTATCCAAACCCCAGCACCATTCACACTATCCACACCCCAGCACCATTCACACTATCCACACCCCAGTATCATTCACACTATCCACACCCCAGCACCATTCACACTATCCACACCCCAGCACCATTCACACTATCCACACCCCAGCACCATTCACACTATCCACACCCCAGCACCATTCACACTATCCACACCCCAGCACCATTCACACTATCCAAACCCCAGCACCATTCACACTATCCACACCCCAGCACCATTCACACTATACAAACCCCAGCACCATTCACACTATCCACACCCCAGTATCATTCACACTATCCACACCCCAGCACCATTCACACTATCCACACCCCAGCACCATTCAAACTATCCACACCCCAGCACCATTCACACTATCCACACCCCAGCACCATTCACACTATCCACACCCCAGTATCATTCACACTATCCACACCCCAGCACCATTCACACTATCCACACCCCAGCACCATTCACACTATCCACACCCCAGCACCATTCACACTATCCACACCCCAGCACCATTCACACTATCCAAACCCCAGCACCATTCACACTATCCACACCCCAGCACCGTCCACACTATCCACACTCCAGCACCATTCACACTATCCACACCCCAGCACCATTCACACTATCCACACCCAAGCACCATTCACACTATCCACACCCCAGCACCATTCACACTATCCACACCCCAGCACCATTCACACTATCCAAACCCCAGCACCATTCACACTATCCACACCCCAGCACCATTCACACTATCCACACCCCAGCGCCATTCACACTATCCAAACCCAAGCACCATTCACACTATCCACACCCCAGCACCATTCACACTATCCACACCCCAGCACCATTCACACTATCCAAACCCCAGCACCATTCACACTATCCACACCCCAGCACCATTCACACTATCCACACCCCAGCACCATTCACACTATCCAAACCCCAGCACCATTCACACTATCCACACCCCAGCACCATTCACACTATCCAAACCCTAGCACCATTCACACTATCCACACTTCAGCACCATTCACACTATCCACACTTCAGCACCATTCACACTATCCACACCCCAGCACCATTCACACTATCCAAACCCCAGCACCATTCACACTATCCACACCCCAGCACCATTCACACTATCCACACCCCAGCACCATTCACACTATCCACACCCCAGCACCATTCACACTATCCACACCCCAGCACCATTCACACTATCCACACCCCAGCACCATTCACACTATCCACACCCCAGCACCATTCACACTATCCACACCCCAGCACCATTCACACTATCCACACCCCAGCACCATTCACACTATCCACACCCCAGCACCATTCACACTATCCACACCCCAGCACCATTCACACTATCCACACCCCAGCACCATTCACACTATCCACATCCGAGCACCATTCACACTATCCACACCCCAGCACCATTCACACTATCCACACCCCAGCACCATTCACACTATCCACACCCCAGCACCATTCACACTATCCACACCCCAGCACCATTCACACTATCCACACCCCAGTATCATTCACACTATCCACACCCTAGAACCATTCACACTATCCACACCCCAGCACCATTCACACTATCCACACCCCAGCACCATTCACACTATCCAAACCCCAGCACCATTCACACTATCCACACCCCAGCACCATTCACACTATCCAAACCCCAGCACCATTCACACTATCCACACCCCAGCACCATTCACACTATCCACACCCCAGCACCATTCACACTATCCACACCCCAGTATCATTCACACTATCCACACCCCAGCACCATTCACACTATCCACACCCCAGCACCATTCACACTATCCACACCCCAGCACCATTCACACTATCCACACCCCAGCACCATTCACACTATCCAAACCCCAGCACCATTCACACTATCCACACCCCAGCACCATTCACACTATCCACACCCCAGCACCATTCACACTATCCACACCCCAGCACCATTCACACTAACCACACCCAAGCACCATTCACACTATCCACACCCCAGCACCATTCACACTATCCACACCCCAGCACCATTCACACTATCCACACCCCAGTATCATTCACACTATCCACACCTCAGCACCATTCACACTATCCACACCCCAGCACCATTCACACTATCCACACCCCAGCACCATTCACACTATCCAAACCACAGCACCATTCACACTATCCAAACCCTAGCACCATTCACACTATCCACACCCCAGTATCATTCACACTATCCACACCCCAGCACCATTCACACTATCCAAACCCCAGCACCATTCACACTATCCACACCCCAGCACCATTCACACTATCCACACCCCAGTATCATTCACACTATCCACACCCCAGCACCATTCACACTATCCAAACCCCAGCACCATTCACACTATCCACACCCCAGTATCATTCACACTATCCACACCCCAGCACCATTCACACTATCCACACCCCAGCACCATTCACACTATCCACACCCCAGCACCATTCACACTATCCACACCCCAGCACCATTCACACTATCCACACCCCAGTATCATTCACACTATCCACACCCCAGCACCATTCACACTATCCACACCCCAGCACCATTCACATTATCCACACCCCAGCACCATTCACACTATCCACACCCCAGCACCATTCACACTATCCAAACCCCAGCACCGTTCACACTATCCACACCCCAGCACCGTCCACACTATCCACACTCCAGTACCATTCACACTATCCACACCCCAGCACCATTCACACTATCCACACCCAAGCACCATTCACACTATCCACACCCCAGCACCATTCACACTATCCACACCCCAGCACCATTCACACTATCCAAACCCCAGCACCATTCACACTATCCACACCCCAGCACCATTCACACTATCCAAACCCCAGCACCATTCACACTATCCCCACCCCAGCACCATTCACACTATCCACACCCCAGCACCATTCACAGTATCCAAACCCCAGCACCATTCACACTATCCAAACCCCAGCACCATTCACACTATCCACACCCCAGCACCATTCACACTATCCAAACCCCAGCACCATTCACACTATCCACACCCCAGCACCATTCACACTATCCAAACCCTAGCACCATTCACACTATCCACACTTCAGCACCATTCACACTATCCACACTTCAGCACCATTCACACTATCCACACCCCAGCACCATTCACACTATCCAAACCCCAGCACCATTCACACTATCCACAGCCCAGCACCATTCACACTATCCACACCCCAGCACCATTCACACTATCCACACCCCAGCACCATTCACACTATCCACACCCCAGTATCATTCACACTATCCACACCCCAGCACCATTCACACTATCCACACCCCAGCACCATTCACACTATCCACACCCCAGCACCATTCACACTATCCACACCCCAGCACCATTCACACTATCCACACCCCAGCACCATTCACACTATCCACACCCCAGTATCATTCACACTATCCACACCCCAGCACCATTCACACTATCCACACCCCAGCACCATTCACACTATCCACACCCCAGCACCATTCACACTTTCCACACCCCAGCACCATTCACATTATCCAAACCCCAGCACCATTCACACTATCCACACCCCAGCACCGTCCACACTATCCACACTCCAGCACCATTCACACTATCCACACCCCAGCACCATTCACACTATCCAAACCCTAGCACCATTCACACTATCCACACCCCAGCACCATTCACACTATCCACACCCCAGCACCATTCACACTATCCAAACCCCAGCACCATTCACACTATCCACACCCCAGTACCATTCACACTATCCAAACCCAAGCACCATTCACACTATCCACACCCCAGTATCATTCACACTATCCACACCCCAGCACCATTCACACTATCCACACCCCAGCACCATTCACACTATCCACACCCCAGTATCATTCACACTATCCACACCCCAGCACCATTCACACTATCCACACCCCAGCACCATTCACACTATCCACACCCCAGCACCATTCACACTATCCAAACCCCAGCACCATTCACACTATCCACACCCCAGCACCATTCACACTATCCAAACCCCAGCACCATTCACACTATCCACACCCCAGTATCATTCACACTATCCACACCCCAGCACCATTCACACTATCCACACCCCAGCACCATTCACACTATCCACACCCCAGTATCATTCACACTATCCACACCCCAGCACCATTCACACTATCCACACCCCAGCACCATTCACACTATCCACACCCCAGCACCATTCACACTTTCCACACCCCAGCACCATTCACATTATCCAAACCCCAGCACCATTCACACAATCCACACCCCAGCACCGTCCACACTATCCACACTCCAGCACCATTCACACTATCCACACCCCAGCACCATTCACACTATCCAAACCCTAGCACCATTCACACTATCCACACCCCAGCACCATTCACACTATCCACACCCCAGCACCATTCACACTATCCAAACCCCAGCACCATTCACACTATCCACACCCCAGCACCATTCACACTATCCAAACCCCAGCACCATTCACACTATCCACACCCCAGCACCATTCACAGTATCCAAACCCCAGCACCATTCACACTATCCACACCCCAGCACCATTCACACTATCCACACCCCAGCACCATTCACACTATCCAAACCCCAGCACCATTCACACTATCCACACCCCAGCACCATTCACACTATCCAAACCCTAGCACCATTCACACTATCCACACTTCAGCACCATTCACACTATCCACACTTCAGCACCATTCACACTATCCACACCCCAGCACCATTCACACTATCCGAACCCCAGCACCATTCACACTATCCACACCCCAGCACCATTCACACTATCCACACCCCAGCACCATTCACACTATCCACACCCCAGCACCATTCACACTATCCACACCCCAGCACCATTCACACTCTCCACACCCCAGTATCATTCACACTATCCACACCCCAGCACCATTCACACTATCCACACCCCAGCACCATTCACACTATCCACACCCCAGCACCATTCACACTATCCATACCCCAGCACCATTCACACTATCCAAACCCCAGCACCATTCACACTATCCACACCCCAGCACCATTCACACTATCCACACCCCAGCACCATTCACACTATCCACACCCCAGCACCATTCACACTATCCACACCCCAGCACCATTCACACTATCCACACCCCAGCACCATTCACACTATCCAATCCCCAGCACCATTCACACTATCCACACCCCAGCACCATTCACACTATCCACACCCCAGCACCATTCACACTATCCACACCCCAGCACCATTCACACTATCCACACCCCAGCACCATTCACACTATCCACACCCCAGCACCATTCACACTATCTAAACCTAGCACCATTCACACTATCCACACCTCAGCACCATTCACACTATCCACACCCCAGCACCATTCACACTATCCAAACCCCAGCACCATTCACACTATCCAAACCCCAGCACCATTCACACTATCCAAACCCCAGCACCATTCACACTATCCACACCCCAGCACCATTCACACTATCCACACCCCAGCACCATTCACACTATCCAAACCCCAGCACCATTCACACTATCTACACCCCAGCACCATTCACACTATCCACACCCCAGTATCATTCACACGATCCACACCCCAGCACCATTCACACTATCCACACCCCAGCACCATTCACACTATCCACACCCCAGCACCATTCACACTATCCAAACCCTAGCACCATTCACACTATCCACACCCCAGCACCATTCACACTATCCACATCCCAGCACCATTCACACTATCCACACCCCAGCACCATCCACACTATCCACACCCCAGCACCATTCACACTATCCACACCCCAGTATCATTCACACTATCCACACCCCAGCACCATTCACACTATCCAAACCCCAGCACCATTCACACTATCCACACCCCAGCACCATTCACACTGTCCACACCCCAGCACCATTCACACTATCCACACCCCAGCACCATTCACACTATCCACACCCCAGCACTGTCCACACTATCCACACCCCAGCACCATTCACACTATCCACACCCCAGCACCATTCACACTATCCACACCCCAGTATCATTCACACTATCCACACCCCAGCACCATTCACACTATCCACACCCCAGCACCGTCCACACTATCCACACCCCAGCACCATTCACACTATCCACACCCCAGCACCGTCCACACTATCCAAACCCCAGCACCATTCACACTATCCAAACCCCAGCACCATTCACACTATCCACACCCCAGCACCATTCACACTATCCACACCCCAGCACCGTCCACACTATCCACACCCCAGCACCATTCACACTGTCCAAACCCCAGCACCATTCACACTATCCACACCCCAGCACCGTCCACACTATCCACACCCCAGCACCGTCCACACTATCCACACCCCAGCACCATTCACACTATCCAAACCCCAGCACCATTCACACTATCCACACCCCAGCACCGTCCACACTATCCGGGAAGCTTAGACACAAAGATGCTTCAGCCCAAGCATAGGGACCCAGATAGATTTGTAGCAGGGGTCCCCTGGTTTTCTGGATGCTGAACTCTGATAAGAGCTGGTCTACAGATGTCTTCTTGCAAACAAATAACATTCCTTTTCGTATTTGAAATTATGACATTCCAGGCCCGGTGGCACATGCAGGTAATCCCAGTTACTCAGGAGGCAGAGGCAGGTGGATTACTGTGAGTCCCAAGACATCCTGAACTCTAGAATGAGTCCAGGATAGCTCCAAGACTCTGCAGAGAAACTCTGTCTCAAAACCAAACCAAAACAAAACAAAAAACCCCAAAACAACAACAACAACAAAACAAAAAAGAAAGAAAAGAAACCATGATACACACTTTAATGTAAGCTGAGGTAAATATACTAAAATATGAGTTACTAAAAACTATACCTCTGCATACAAATAAAGTTTACCGCGACCAACCAGAAAACAAACTCAACTTAGATTAAAAAAAAAAAAAGTTGAGCTAGTTTTCTGTTTTGTTTTTAACAGTCTGAATTGATTAGTGACTTTCTTTGTTGAAACTATTTGATATCTCTTGCAAGTTCTGCTCAAGACAGGAAAACAATATTCAGGGAAATAATTAGAAACAATTATTCTAACACCAACTCAAATATGGTCTCTTGGCAATTTTTGGAATGCCTCATGCAGCCCCTTAGGCAAAGAGAAGTGACAGAGGCAACTGAAGATTGTCCAACAGAACAAGTCCCTCTAATGTTTCTTTATTTACTTAGGCTTAAAAAAACAAAAACAAAAACAAAAAACTAAGCCCATTGAGAAGCTGCAATGACGGCTTTGAATGCTTTATTTGATGATTTTCCATTTGTGAGTTTTGATAGTAAAAAACCCAGGAATGTAATACTTTGTATTCTTCCACTGTTCCTTGGAAACAGTGTGTTGCTTAGCCCAGGCTGGTCTGGAACTTGCTGTGCAGTGGAGGATGACCTCAGATCTCATATCCTCTTCCTCCGTCTACCGTCTGAGTGCTAGACTGTATATGTGCATCAAATCCAGGGCACTGGGCAAGCAAGCAGAGCAGGACGACCTCAGCAACATTCTTAGATTTTGTTTTATACTTTTTCTTTTTCTTCCAGATTTGGGGATCAGACTTCACATGCAGGAGGAAAGCGCTCCACAGCTGAGCTGAGCTTCGGGCCTAAAGTAATTTCAAAAACATGAGACTTAGTACCTGTTATCACATGGGGCTTAGAGCCTGATATCACATGGGGCTTACTACCTGATATCACGTGAGATTCAGTACCTGATATCACACTGGGCTTAGTACCTGATGTCACACGAAACTCAGTACCTGATATCACATGGGGCTTAGTACCTGATGTCACATGGGGCTTAGTGCCTGATATCACATGGGGCTTAGAGCCTGATATCACATGGGGCTTAGTACCTGATATCATGTGAGATTCAGTACCTGATATCACATGGGGCTTAGTACCTGATGTCACATGGGGCTTAGTGACTGATATCACATGGGGCTTAGTACCTGATACCACATGGGGCTTAGTGTCTGATATCATACGAGACTGGATATTAGGTGCTGTTTATTTTGAGTCTCAAGTTTGAGAGCCTTGGTTTTTCCCTTTTGCAATCAACACTGTCCGTATACTTTAACAGATACTTCACTGTCCATATACTTTAATAACAGAGTTTTCTGACTGATTATGAGTATATATTCGTGACCCAGGAAAAACTTAATAAGATGAAACCTGTCATTCCTTGAGTTAATTATTATTTCACTAGGACGTATTTATTTCTACGTATTGATTTATTTTATGGTGTTGCTATTTTATATTTGCTTGCATGAATTTATTCACAGACGTCAACATGAAACCTTCACAAGGCATTGTAACATGAGGCCCAGAGCAGTCGACTGCTGCTGTGGTATCTAGCTAGTAGACAGAAATGAATCCCTACACAGCAGGTGCTAGTGTAGTAGATGCAGTCACTGTGCCAGGAACTGTAGCTAATGCCAACGGAACAACCCCCACACTTCCATGACGGTATTCCTCTAGGTACGGGAGACCAAACCAAAGAAACATACTGGGAACGTTGAGAGACAGTAGAAGAAGCCAGGTGTGATGAGGGATGCCAGTAATCCCAGCACCTGGGTGGTGGCAGTGGGAAGATCAGGAGTTCAAAGCCAGCCTTGACTATAATGTGAGTCTCAGGCCATTCCGACCTATGTAACAGTTCATCTAAAAAACAAAACAAAACAAAAAACAAAAAACAAACAAACAAAAAAATCCCACCAAACAAAAATCCACAACCACCACCACCAACAAAACCAAAACAAGGGGACTGGAGAGATGGCTTGGTAGTTAAGAGCACGTGCTGCTCTTAGAGAAGACCTTGGTTAGATTCCCATCACCCACATGTCCAGGTCCAGTGGCTCTAATTCCTTCTTCTGGTGCCCCAGGCCCCAGGCATACACTCAATACACATGTTTGCATGCAGGCAAAACACACATACACTTAAAAAAAAAAAAAGTAAGAACAAGGCCAGGTGTGGTGGTGCACAGATTTAGTCCTGGCAATAGCAAGGCAGAGGCAGGTGGCTTTCTGTGAGTCCCAAGCCAGCCCTGCTCTCCTTTTGGCTTCCTTGACCAGCCAAGGCTATAGAGTGAGACCCCATCCGAAAGAGGGTGGGGGAAGAAAAAGAAAGGTAGTATGACGTTAATGGCTTCTAGGGGAGGGAGAGTCGGCTTTCTTTGAGGATGTGGCCCCAGATCGTGTGTGGTCCGATTCCATAAGTAAGTGGGCAGCACAAATTTGGACCAGTGGGCTATTAAAAAAGAGAGAGAGAGAGAGAGAGAGAGAGAGAGAGAGAGAGAGAGAGAGAGAGAGAGAGGGAACACGAAGATGGGAAGGTGGGTGTGGAGGAGTTAGATGAAGGAGACGGAGGGGACTATGATCAGTACATTCTAAGCAACGTAATAAAAACATTTTCTTTAGGAAAGATTGACCTGGCAATGGCTGTCAGTCATCAAGGCTTGCCATGGACAGGGTGCTGTGCTGAGTCCTTTGCCACAAGCCTCATTTTATCCCTGAGCTCCATTTTACAGATGAGAACATTGAGGCAGGGAAACTTTGGCTGTTAAACTTGATATTTAAACCTATGCCTCCTGACAGCAAATCTATGCGTTTATCTCCGTTGTTCTGCCTGTCTGATAGAACAAAGCATTTCCTTACCATTTATACATTGTAATAACCAGCGGCTTGAGAACTAGAGCAATGTTACAACTTCACTTTGTATCCCTTAGGGTCTTGCTCAGGGCTGGGCTTCAGTGCCCACCATCCCCAAGGATGAAGGGCAAACTGGATCACCATGTGACCTTCCGAAAACCCATGCCCTTGGCTGACTATGCTAGATCTTTTCTGAAAGGAAGGGCATTGAATGATGGGCATCAGGTTACCGTCTCATGGTTTGTACTCCCTTGGAATTTTGTGGCTTTCGGAGATGTGCCGTGTTCTTCAGTCCATCTGGTCAAACAGAACACCACTCATTGGTTGCTCTCATAAACTACAGAAATTTATTCTTCATCGTTTTGGAGGATGGGAGTTGAAAATCAAAGCGCCAGGAGATTCAGTGAAGGTGGGTGGGTAAACGCTTTTCCTGGCTCACAGGTATTGCCTTATATGGTGAAGGGGGCCTGTTTTATAAAGGTGCTAATCTTATTTATATGGGCTTTCTTGACTTAATCCTGTACCACAGCCTACAACTCTAATACTACCATCTTGAGGGGAGGGGGGGTGGTAAAATTTCAACACAGGAATCTTGGGTTCTATAAACATTCACTCCATTGTACATGCTTTTGGGATTTTTGTCAGTCTTCCAACTCTGCTTTAAGAACCAATATGGTCTTTACCTCTTCCATGAGGAAAACTCCTGGACCTGCTCTCTGCTTTGTCTTCTACTCTTCCTTGCTTCTCTCCTCCGCGTAGCACACATTACACTATCTGGAAACCCCCTGCCCCCTGGTTATGGACTGTATGGGGAGCATTCATTCCATTTGCTGAGGGAGACAAAGGTGCCACAGAATATACAGCTATGCCTGTGAGATTCTTCTGTGACCCCCAAGCTACAGAAGTTGTATTCAGTGAGTGCCTGACAGACACTGACAGATAATTAAACATTAGCTGGTGGAATGTGATAAGATTACTTAATCACTCTATTAGAAATTGTCCCAGGTTTTGGGGCTAGGGATGTAATTCAGTGGCAGAGAATTTGTTTGGTACATATAAGACCCTGGGTTTGACCTCTAGCACTGGAAAAAAAAAACCCAACAAGTATCTAAGATTATAATACCCGTTTCTTGGAAAAAAAAAAAAAAGACTGGCTATAGTATTCTGCCAAATTCCAGGTTGAGTAAAGTAAAATCATTACTACAATTAGTCACTGTATCATATATCAGTCACTGTATCCCTGGCTGGCCTAAAATTTGCTGTATAGACCAGGTTGGCCTTGAACTCACAGAGATCTGCTGGCTTCTGCTTCCTGGGATTAAAGGTGTGCACCACCATGTCCAGCCTAAAGTTAAAAATTGTAACGCTTGCTTAGTTTTTCCCTGCAGTGCCCCTCAGACTCTCAGTGTGCCTGTGAACACTATGACTCTCTAAAAGCAAGTCCAGCATGTAGCATGTCCTAATCATATCTAAGCAGAGGCTTCTTTTTAAACGGAGAACGCAGTTTGGTTCTGTGGTTGAGAGAGGACTATGCTATTAGAGGCTCTGTATGTGGATCACCCCTTTATGCTTTGCTTTCTTCATCTGCACAATGGAGAGAAGACTTCAGTCTCACATAGTTGTTGGCAAAATAAAAAGATCCACGAAGTTCCCAGGAATCCTTATAATATCTTAGCAATTACAGTAACTAATATCATTACCTACAAGGGCCAAGTATCTACCTTTATGGGTCATGCTTTGCAGAGTGCCTGCCTAAAAGTCAAGCTGAATTCACACTGTCGGCATGATTTCTTTCGCTTTAGAATGATAGGGTTGCAGCTAGGCCTGGTGGGGGCATTTGTAATCCCAGCACTAGAGATGCCTATGCTGGAAGGTTGTGAGTTCTAGACTGGCTTAAACAAAACAAAATAGAAAAACAGAATATATGAGTCACAAAAACAGTTGGGAGATTATTTCAGGGGAGGAAAGAGATCAGCAAGAAGGGGAAGGGGGAGGAAAGAAGGAGAGTAAGAACAAAGCATGCATATATATATTTACTTTATATGTAGATATGAGAATGCCACAATGAAAGCCAGTTCTTTGTATGTTACTAAAAATCAATAAAAAGAAAACAAAAACGGTAACAAAGGATGTTCGGAGGCCAGAGAGATCCCTGAGCAGGTGAAAGCGTTTGTCTGGCAAGCTTGATGACTTAGTGCCCACATTCCCAGAGCCCACATTAAAAAGCCAGATGCAGTCGCCCACTCATGTCTCGACTTCCGGCACTCCCACTTTGCGATGGCACCGCCCCCTTCCCCAACAATGGCAATAGCAGAGCACGCTGGTGTGGCAAAGCAGCCTCTCTTCCCCATCCCTCTCAAGTCTGTATTAGAACAGCTATTTGTAGCCACGCTTGTGTCTCCTTCCAAAAACTAAGATAAAAGTTAGACAAGAAGAAATTTCTATCGAACAAATAACTCATGGTTGTCAAAAGACAACCAAGTTGACTTTTTATTTGTGATTCTAGAATCAGATTCTGATGAGTTGTGCAGATATTTGATTTATAGATCAAAAATATGAGATGCCTGAAGAATGTAACTTCCTCCCTAACAGAAATAGGTTGTTAAAAACAAACAAACATGTTTTTTGATTTATTTTTATTTACTATGGAGGAGTGTTTCGACTGCTGTGTTACTACTTGTCTGCCCACTGAGGCCAGAAAAGGGTGTTGTCTTCTGGACCGAGAGTGACAGCAGGATGTGTGGGGCTGGGAACCTAATGGGAGTTTCTTTGCAAGAGAAACAAGTGCTCACTGAGCCATCTCTCCAGCTCCCAAATGGCTGGTTTAAAGTTCTTGTGTTCTAAATGCTAAGGCTATTATTCTGCCTTGTAAGACTGGCTTGCTTAGGGACGTGGCCGTAATCTCTCATCTGATTTCTTGGAACAGTAACTTTCAACATGAGCGATTTCCTTTTTGCTTTGGCTTGCTGGCCGAACACAGTTCAAACCAGTGGCCTCTTATGAGTTTTTTATTAACATAATCATGCTCCTGCTAAAATGCAGAAGAAAACCTAAGTAATACATAGACCATTTGACCTGCTTAAATTCAGAAGAAAACCTAAGTAATACACAGATCGTTTATCTTTTCCACTTAGCTGACAATACAAAAGAAACCCTTTAAAAATTGTTATATGCCATTTATTGAGATAGCGACAAAAGAAACCCATAACTTTCTGTATTTATTTATTTTTGTCTCTCTATGTAGCCCCGGTGTTACCGCTGTAAACTGGATCCCATCACTGTTCTTGACAGAAAGAATTTTGCTTCTGTTAATGTGTCATTTTGGACCGAGCTATTGGTTACTATGCACAGATACAGGGCGTCACAACCTAGAAGGCTCTGCGATCTTTTCGCTGTCTTCCACAGCTCTGTGCCCACATGCCACTCAGCGGTGGAGTAGCTCTTGGTGTGGGATAAGGGAACACTACCGTTCTTGATAGAAGCCAGATATATTTTTTTTTCTGGCTAGGAAAAGCCCACCTTCAGCGAAGAGTTTGTTTACAAAACCTTTACAACAAAGACAAAGATTAGAAGAAAACTTTTCAAGAGTCAAAAAACCAAACCCGGAAGCAGCTTTCCCAGCTTCATGGTCCGTCTTGTGCTGGAGTCAAACTTTATAGCAGTCTAGGAAATTACAGTGAGAGTTAGGGCTTGGATAGAGCGTTCTGCCTTGTCTTTACTTTTTATCCAGGTTTCAACAGTGCGTTTCGCATAATGCACACATAAAAATAAGCTTTCCAAAGCATGTCTTGGATTCAGTGCCAACATAGAACCATCAGCAATGGCGCCCGGGACGAAGTCCGCGGGACATGAAGCAGGAACATCCTGTTTTAAAAATAATCGAAAGCGAAAGTGTCGCCTGTGACAGAGCGCTGCTCCCCTCAGAGGCCAAGTTTGTGTTTTTGAGCTGGGGTTGAGTTTTAGGGCGCGGGCTTCCGGGAGCTGAGCCGCGGAGCAGGTGAGTGCTTGTCCTATCGGTCAGGTCCCCGGGCGTCCCGGGTCCGCCACCCGCCGTCAGGGGTGCTCCAATCTTCCAACCCGCGCGGAGGGCGGAGGCTTCTAGTCCGGGGTCTCTAGTCTCAGGGTCCCCGGCTGGCGCACTCCCTGGGGAGTCGCCTGCCCCGACTTTGCAGTGCTTCGCCTGCCAGGGAAAAGGAAACTGGGACCATCTCCAGAATGTTCTTAGTAAAATGGATTTCTCAGGACTATTCATTTCTCCTTGGCAGGCACTGAGCTCTGCAGTCATGCCTCATTTTTTTTTTTTTCAAAATAAATTTTGTTTTGTTTTGGAAGGAGATGTTGAAAGGAGATTATATATAGTCAATAAAAGTTATAGGAGGACACTGGCTTGGCTAAGAGGACTCTTGTACCAGAGGCACTCATGCTATCTTGTGTGCCCCTGAAGGAAACTTTTCATTGCCCTCTCCACCCAGGAAAGAGGGAAAGCCTTGAGTTCCACTGGCCAAGAGAATGAAATTACCTCTGGTTTAATCCGGACAAAAAGCATGTAGATATTCAACAGTCAGTTACTGTGTTGCGAGTCTCCCTGATTCTGTCCTGCAAAGAGCAGAACTTTGAACCAATCCGTTTCCTTTCTACTTTTTTTTTCCCTTCACCTTTCTTCCCTGTCTTTTCTGCAAAACAATGAAAATATTTGAGACAATCGCCTTCTGTTTACACTGTGCTCTCCTTGACCTCTTGGTCTTCCAGTTACAGAACTGGGCCACCACAGCCAGACAGACCGCTCACTCAGATTCATTCATTTAAATGTTCCCTGATTATAAAGTTGTAAAGAAATACAGTGTGTGTGTGTGTGTGTGTGTGTGTGTGTGTGTGTGTGTGTGTCCCCATGTCTGAACACGCCATCTGTGGAGGCCAGAGGTGAAAGTCTGCTATTCTTTCTTGCTCTACCTTAATTTCTGTGTCAGGGTCTCTCAATGGACTTGGAGCCCACCGATTGGCCAGACTGGCTGAGAGGTGGGTTTCAGGACAGCATCACACCAGTGCTTACCCAGCAAGTGTTTCTACCCCTGAGCTGCCCCGACTTTCCTAGTTTACAGACCAGCAAGCAGCAATCCTGACTTCAGTCTTCTCGGCAGTATAGTCTAACCCTTCCCCATGTTCTTGGTTTTCTGCTTACCATGCAATTACTTGAAAGGGAAGAATTACCATACATTTCACACAGTGTGTGGGAGAAAATATTCAGATGACAAATATGATGAAGACGTCCTGGGGGCAGGAGTGCTATGCAATAGACCACTTACAGCCAGAGCTTTTAAGAATATTGGTGCTTTAACAACAATATTTAAAAACAACCATAATGTAATTTCTCTCTTAAGAGATGTAATGAGGAAAATCCATATATATGTATTTATACACACACACACACACACACACACACACACGTGCTTTCTGAGCAGGAAAAAATACCCAGTATAATATGCACAATTCTAGGTTGCATAGGTTCCTTGGATGGCTGCAAGCAGGAGTGCCTGTGGATCCAGTCTTCAAATATTTATTGGTTAGTATAGAAAATGACACATATAATGAAAGTGCCCATAAGCAATAAAGAAGAATAACTCATGTCCTCTGGGGAGGTCAGAAAAGGCTTTAGGGACGTTTGGAGGTTTGCCAAGACCCCTGAAGGACTGGAGGGTGTCACTGGGTGGAGGCTGAGGCAGTGAAGGACCCTTCAAGAGATCTTTGAACTGACCTAAGGATCTGATTATGTAAGGCGGAGAGGTAAGTTGTGGGTAGACTATTACATCTTAGATGCACATGTATGCCAACATAATTTTAGACAACATATCTCAAACTATCTCAAGCTTATAGAAAAGTTGTACATAATATAAAATGATCTTTCTCTCTGGATTATTTGAGAGTAAAATTTCAATCTAATGACCCTCACTGTGGAATAATCTTTAAAAAAGGGGAGAGGGGTGAGCGAGAGTTCCTGTTTGACCATGACACAATCTGAAAAATTAAGAAATTGTGATAGTTGCTGCTTTTTTAGTGATTTTACCAACTGTCCCAATATGAACATCATAGATTGCATTTAGCTGTGTTTCTATAGTTGTATTCCTTCAATCTGGAAATTTCCCCAAGAAGGGAACACATGTAGTATTTGTCTTTCTGGCTTATTTTATTTCACATACTGTTGTACCCATTTTCTTGTAAATGCCATAATTTTATTTGTATTTATCGCTTAATATAGTTCCATTGTGTCTATACCATATTTTCTTTATCCATTCATTTTTTATGGATATCTAGTTTGGCCCCATACCTTGGCTACTGTAGTCATGTAGCAGTATGTGGGTGCACAGGTATCTCTCTGTGATGTGTGTACCCTGGACAGGCATTTCTGGATCCCATGGCAGCTTTGTTTTTGACTTTTTTCCAGGAATACCCATGTTGATTTGTTGCCAAAATTGCTGCCCAGGAGAGACAAAGGCAGTTTCTATCTCTTCTAAGGTCCCAGCAACAAATCTAGCACCATTCTGCCCATGTTCACCCTGGAGAACCAATGAGTTCATTGGCGGTCCTTACAGAGCACAGGGAGGCTGTGGATGCCTCCCTAAGAGGCCACTGCAGAACAGCCTTTAATAAGCAGGCTTGAGGGCTTCCCCGTGTCTCATAGAACGAACTGTCTCCTCCCTGAGGCCACATGCAGTTAAGGCAGAGTTACCTTGGTAGGGAATGAGTGGACACTCAGGTGACGTTTTTTGGTGGCCCCCACCCTCTGTGAGGAGTCTAAGAAGCCAGTATTTGCAGCTGGGATGAGCTTTTGCTAGTGGGCACAGCAGGATTTCCAAAGGGACCACACAAGTTTCCAGTCTCATCCACAGCTCCTCTTCCCTCACATCGTTGTTGGTATGTATGTGTGTATGTATGTATGTATGTATGTATGTATGTATGTATGTATGTATGTTTTTTGAGATAGGGTTTCTCTGTGTAGCCTCGGCTGTCCTAGACCCACTTTGTAGATGAGGCTGGCCTCAAACTCATAGAGATCCACGTGCCTCGGCCTCCCTGAGTGCTGGGATTACGGGCATGAGCCACACCTGGCTCATTGTCTGCAAGGAAATGCCTACAATAAAGTTGTTAATTTCCTTGGCGGTAGCCATGGTGACTGGGGTGAGAAGCAATCCAAAGTGCTTAAAGTTTGCATTTTTCTGATCTTTAAGGATACTGAACACCTTTTCAGTTAGCTTTTGGCCACCTGTAGGTCTTCCCGTGAAAACAGCGTGTTCTATTCATTAGCCCATTGATTGGCTGGATGATTTGGGGCTTCGGTATTTAATTTTTGCAGCTCTTTTTGTATTCTAGTTGTTAATGTCCTGACTAAGGTGAAGTGGCCAAAGACACTTCTCTGTTAAGTTGTCCCTTCACACTGGCGATTGTTTCCTTTGGTGTCCAGGGGCATTTTAATTTCATGCAAATGCAATCCTATTTGTCAATTCTTGGGAATATTTCTTGTGCTATTGGAATCCTTTATAGGTAGTCCTTACTCCTCTCTCTCTCTCTCTCTCTCTCTCTCTCTCTCTCTCCCTCTCTCTCTCTCTCTCCCCTCTCTCCCCCCTCTCTCTATATATACATATATATATAATTATATAATTATATATAATTTTCTTTGATATTACATTACATTATTACATTAATATTTTCTTTGAGACAAAGTGTCATATAGCCAGACTTGCCTTGAGCTTGGTATGAATGTAGCTGAGGCTGACCTTGAACTCCTTATCTTCCTGCCTCCAGCCTTGTATCATAAAGCACTTTGCACAAGTTTCCCTTGGAAAAACCTTACATTAAGGCATTTGATCTATTTTGGATAGATTATTGTGTGGGGTGAGACATAAGGACCTAATTTCATTCATGAAGACATCTAGTTTTCCAAGCATCATTTCTGGAAGAAGCTTTCTCTTTTCTCTTTTTAAAATTTATGTTTTGGATGCCTTTGTCAAAGATTAGTTGGCTGTGGCTGTGTGGGGTTATTTTAGAGTCCTTTATCTATTGCACTGGTCCACATAACTGTCTTTTGAGTCAACACCATGCTGTTTTTGTTACGTTAGCTTTGTACTGTAGTTTGAGATCAGGTACTGTGATGCTTCCCGTATTGTCCTTTTTTTTTTTTTGCACTGGCTGTTTGGGGCCTTTGATGCTTGCATGACTATTAGGACTTTTGTTTTCATTCTGTGAAGAACGTCAGTGGAATTTTGGTGAAAACTTGCATTGATTCTGGGGGATAGCACAATCATTTTCACAGTATTAACTCTGCTAATCTATGAGCATGAGATGTCTTTCCATATTCAATTTTCTTACTCATCTGTTTATTTGGTGCTTCAAAGTTTTCATTATCCTTATTTAAATTTATGCCTAGGTATTTTTTTAAAACTGCTGTGAATGCTCTTCCTTCCTTCCTTCTTTCCTTCCTTCCTTCCTTCCTTCCTTCCTTCTTTTCCTCCCTCCTCTCTTTTCCTTAGCCAGTTTGTTATTGGTATACAGAAGAGCTAAATTTTAAGATAGATAGAGTATTACTGTGCAGCGCTGGCTTACCGTGATCCCACTACATGGAGCAGGCTGACCTCCACCTCCAGTGATCCCCTTCTTGCCTCTCTTTTCTGAATGCTGGGATTAAAGTTGTGTGCGACCATGCCTGGCAAGCTACTCATGTTTATATCCTGATATTTGCAAAAATTACTTGTCAGAGCAGTGGTTCCCTACCTTTCCACTGCTGTGACCCTTTGATACAGTTTCTCATGTTGTGGTGACCCCCAACCATGAAATTATTTTGTTGCTACCTTGTACCTATAATTTTGTTACTGTTCTGAACTGTAAATATCTTTTATTTTCTCTGTGCCCCCCATCCAATTTTGGTATCAGGGTGATGCTGGCTCTGTGGAATGAGTTGGTAATGTCTTCCTTTTTTTTATTCTGTAGGACAGTTTGGGGGAATCCCTGTTTGTATCCTTCCTGTATCATCCTGGCTTCATCAGTTTCCCGTATGGGTCCTTGAGCACTGGGAGATGCTTTGCTTGGGTGTTTTTTTTTCCCCGTCATATTTCAAAGGTGCCTTTAAATTGTCTTGTGTATTTCCTGTCCTACACTCATTGCGTTTTGGTTCTCTTCCCCCTACCTTTCTTTTCTTTTGGTTTTTTAAGAGACAAGGTTTCTCTGTGTAGCCTTGGCTGTCCTAGAACTCACTCTGTAGACCAGGCTGGCCTCAAACTCAGAGATCTGCCTGCATCTGGTTCCAGAGTACTGGTATTAAAGTCCTGTGCCACCACTGCCTGGCGCTTTTTGGTTCTTCATATTGGAAAACAGAGTTAGAAAGCACTGACTATGCCATGATCCCTTGTTTTTCTGGTGTCCCTGTATTCACATTGGATAAACTAAGGCATGGCTAACTTTTTCTTAGTCTTTTATTTTAGTTTAAAATTTGATTTTTCTGTTTCTTTTCTTTTTCCGAGACAGGTTTCTCCATGTAGCCTTGGCTGTCCTGGACTCACTTTGTAGATCAAGCTGGCCTTGAACTCACAAAGATCTGCCTGACTGTGCTTCCCAGAGTGCTCAAAATCAAAGGCATGCACCACCATGCCCATTGACTTTTTTTTTTTTACACGAAGGCTGAGAATTTAACCACTCAAAATCTTTGAAAAGTATATTGCTTCTAGGTTTGTACTGTGCATCTAATACTATTTGGTCTGGGAATCTTCCTTTTTAATTAATGTGCAGGCAGGGCTTCTTCACCTTTTTTTGGTGCCATTTGACTCCTTTTGCCAGACAGGTTTTCCTTTAACTTCTTTTGTTTTTAAAATTATATATATATATATAGTGCTCTGTCTGCATGTACACCTGCAGGCCAGACGAGGGCATCAGATCACATTATGGATGGTTGTGAGCCACCACATGTCTGGGAGTTGAACTCAGGACCTCTAGAAGAACAGTCAGTGCCTTTAACCTCTGAGCCACTCTCCAGGCCTGCTCTCCCTTTAATGTTCTTTTAAACATTCCTTTAAGCACTCCTTTGTGAGTGAATAAGCAAATGGATATTTAGAACTGCAAGAGAAACCAATTACACTGAAGTGTGGATGCCATAATACTTAAGCAATTTAATTAATTTTTTTATTACATGTTCTTATATGTGTGTGTGTGTGTGTGTGTGTGTGTGTGTGTGTGTGTGTGCGCGTGCGTGCGTGTGTTGCATGTGCAGGGACCGCAGCATGTATACAGAGGTCAGAGAATGACGCATGTGTCAGTGTCAGACAGTTCTTTTTCCCACCTGGGGGGTTCCAGAGATGGACTTCAGGTTGTTGGGCTTGGTCACAAGTGTCTGTCCTCTAAGCCACCTCTCCAGCCTCAAACTGTTGATACACTGGCAAGAGTCACTATATTATAATATAACATGGAATCTGGTAGAGAATTTAATAGATCCTATAGAAACAGGGTTAAAAAAAGACATGTTAGCATATGTGCCATGACACAGTCTACTAAAACACCTGTGCTGTCTACTGATGACTTTGTCACAGGTGCTGTGAGTATTGTGGTAGTTAATCTCTTTTCCTAATGAAGGAGAAGGCCAACTTTCAGCTAGGGGTTTAGTAAAAGGCCTGGACTTTTTTTTTTTTTTTTCTCATCCAGGTTTACTGACCCTGAGGCAGAGTTGGTAGAAAGCCAGGTGAAGCTGCCTATAGATAAAAATGCTTCATAAGGTGATTTAAGTATTTAACCCAAAAGTCTGGAAGATCAAGATGGTAGTCTTTTAACCATGAAACGTTATTATGATTGAAATGTGAACTTCAAAGACTGTGAACACCCACTGTTTTCTGTGTATCCTTGAGTTGAAGGAAAAGGTTATTTATTTATTTATTTTTTAAATATAACATATATTAGTGTCTGGTTCAAAGGAAACTCCAGCTCCCCAAACTCCAAAAGGAAAGCCAGATATCCAGAAATGAGTGCAACCTGGATTATAGTTAGAGTTCTGGCTCTTAGACAAAAGCCAGCATGCTGCAGCCAGTTCTGTCTGCCCAACGGAGTTATTTATTTACCTTACCCCTGGCAAAAGGGAGACGTGGCTCGCCAGTGGGCATGCACCTGTGGCACCTATCAGCATACCAAGGTCCATGCAGGCCTCCAGGCTCCCTCAGGCCCTACTCACAAGCACCTGTTATATGTTTCAGAGCTCCCACTCCAGTCTCCTGGCCCCTCCCTCCCTGAAGCTACTCGCCCTCTTTAGAACCCTTGCTCTTCTCACTAAGTTTTCTCCATGCTCACTCCTGCCCACTCGTGCTATTCTCTCTAATGCTTTTTAAGTTCTCTGTCCCCTGCCGTTCTCACAGACAGCCCTGGCCACGTCCAGTCTGCTGACCCTCTTCCGTCTACTTCTTTCTCTCTCTGCTTTGGACTCTTCGCAGTGGCTCTAGATATTTTCTCTCTCTAATTCACACACACACACACACACACACAAAACCCTCTTAATCATACAATGGAGTGGTCATGCCAGCAGCACTTTTACTGCACTTCCTCCTATATGATTACAGATGTGAAGTTCTCACAGTACAGGTGATGGTAAGTCACATAGGAATCAAGACTTTGATGATAGGGGAAGAAAACCAAAACACAGAGCTAAGAAGACACCTTTTGTTGGACCCTAGAGTTTACTCTACTCGGGTAGGGGGTCGTCGTGAGAGACCACTTGAGGACCACAGTGTTGATGCAAAAGCACAAGGTTTATTGCTGATATGCGTCTTCTACGAAAGAGGAAAAACTGTTGTTTTTTTCTTGACTTTGTGTATTATACCAGTTAAAAAGCCCTCTGCTTTTTATTAGATAATCATGGATGCTGATAAAGACAACGCAAAGCAAGTGGGTGAAGAGTACTCATCAGAGAAAGAAGTCATGACAAGTGAACAAAACATGGTAAAAAGGAAAACCAGTAGATGCTTTTGAGACTGTCCAGTTCTTTTTAACTAAGGTGCACATTACGTTTTCGGCATTGCAAGGCTATTTGGCTTCTCACAAGATCCGTACACTTGTCGTATTGTAAAAGCTTTACACTGAGAGTTGCGTCCCTGTTTCTTTTCTTACACATTTGTTTTCTCACCTCCTTCTTTTCTGGGTTTACACTGGGAAGCGAAGTGTGAGCAATTACCTAATGAGACCCCAGTGCGAACAGAGGCCCAGGCTCTCAGGCCTCTCAGCAGAGCGTGTGTCTGACTTGTCAGAGCAGCTGGTTACTATCTGAATCACTGCTGATAAGACAAACACACAAAACAAACAGACAAACAAAAACAATAAATAAATAAACAGACATAACAAAACAAAGCAAAAAGCAAAAACAACAACAAAAACAAAACAAAACAAAACCCAAACCTGCCTCCATATAATGTGTCTACGATTAGAGTGCAACTAAGTCTTATAATAGTTGCATATAATATTTAGTTAAGTCCAGAAGGTCTGAGTCTCACTCCTTGCCTTAAGAATTTATTGTCTAATATGGAAGATATCAGCTTCTTTGTTATATATTAGAACCAGAAAATCTTGATAGGTGTAGAAGAACCATTTGGCGATGGAATAAGATGGTAAGCAAAGGCACTATTAATGTGGGTGTATTTATTCTGAGATTGTCCTAAGGTTGCCTAGACTTAGGGTATGGGGATTTGCATCTTTAATTAATCTAGAAAAAGGAGCCCAAAGATGTTTAATTTTTTTTCAATTTATTTGATATATTTAGGGATTACTTCATGAAATTATGAGGGAAAACCACGAGCTAGAGGAGGAGATAAAAAAGCTTGAAGCTGAGTTACACACGAACACCAGAGAATTCCAGGTACTGTGCTTATATATATATTTTAATGGACATGTACTTTTTCTGAAAAAGTCATTTAGTTATACAGGATTAACTTTAAAACATCATAGCCACTCAGCACCAGTATTTGTATTTTGTTTTTGTTTTTAAGACCAGCCCTGGCTGGTCTTGAACTCATATTATGTGGACCATGCTGGTCTCAGGCTTACAGATATCTACCTGCCTCTGCTTCCGGTGTAGGCATTAAAGGGGCGCACCATCATCATGTCCAGCTTGAGCCACTGTTATGTAACAACCCCAAACTGAGCCCAGTCCAAGTGTTCTTCCATAGTAGAATAAACTAATAAATGACTGTTTAGCTATACAGTTAAATTCTACACCACAATGAGAGCAATTATATACAACATGGATTAACGTAACAAACATGATATCAATGCATAGAAGGCACATAAGAGGGCATTCTATATGCTTCTATTTAAATATAGTGTCTTCAGAGTAATGTAGGGGTTCACTCTGGAGGCAGGGGAGATCCTTGGGAGACCAGGAGGACTTCAGTGGTTCAATCTATTGCCTGGGTTCTAGCTTCATATGATTTCTTCATGTATTATACTTGTGATGCATATTTTTCTTAATATCTAAAACTTAAAAAGTGAGCAAAATTAGTAGAAGTTAAAAAACAGAGCCCTGCTAACTGCAGATTATTGTTGGATTAAACATTTTTTCTTCTCATTGATTCCGCTTATTTCTTTATCTAAAGTGCTGGAGTAATTTAAATGATTTTCACAGTTTAAAGAGTTTGGTATAATCTGGACATAGGGGAATATACCTTTAATCCTAGCACCCAGGAGACTGAGTCAGGGGGATTCCTGTGGGAGGCTAGCCTGGTCTCCATAGCAAGCTCCAGACCAGCTAGGGCTATACAATGAGATCTTGTCTCAGAACAAACAAGTCAGGCAGTTATTAATCTGTATCATTTAAAGTCTCCTAAACTGTCCTGTGTTTGAATTGTCTAATAAGCTTTTATCCCTGTTTCTTCTTGACAAAGCAGGTTGTTGCAGTTTTGAAACTGTCACGATTTTTGTTTCTGGGAGATAGGATGTTCTGTGGTTATGTAATGGGTGACCAGGCACGAGACTGTTAGGTTTGGTTATTTGTCCAGCTCTGGCCAGATCAAAAGGCCTACCAGCCGTGGACCCACTTAACAGAAGACCCAAAGTTGGGTACAGCTTTGTCTTTTGTCTAACTCTGCAAAATGCTTGATGTCAGAAGGTGTGAATGCTGTGTATGCCCACATGACTGAAAACACTCTGCCTCTCCACAGGCTTGGAGGGTTGTTTTGACGTTAGCCTACTGTAGCTAGAACCCTACTGATTCCTTGTAAAGGCACAATAAGTGTCAGGAAACATCCAAAGACTCACTGAATACTTGCGGTATTTTTCTGATAGCATATAGTATATAAAATAACCATGGGATACCAATGTGTGCACATATAACTTACTGGTACATTTATGCACAATTACACATTTGTTGATATTGATTTTAGACAGGTAATTGTAACAACCTCATTTTACCCTGTAGGTAACAGTTCTTATTGACAATATTTGCTTCAGTGTTATATAAATTTAAATTATGAATATTCTTGATAGATTAGATATGGTGACTTGCCCATATCAGCAGTCTTAGCACTAGGGATGCTGAAGTAAGAGAATCCTGACTTCAGGGCAGCCTGGGATACAGAAATCCTACCCCTCTCAAAAACCAGACCAAACCAAACCAACCAAACAAAAAACCAAACCCAAACCCAACAAACCCTTGGGAGATTTGGGGGAAGTTGGAATTTAACTTTGTCAATTTTCTTATCATATAGCTCAGGGAGTCTTTTGACCAAATGGAATTATCTGAGTTGGCCATAAAAGTTTTACCAGTAGTATAGAGCTCTTGGTCCTAAATGGAACATCTATATTACTCATTGCTGAAGAGAGAGTGGAAAAAAATGTAAGAGCCAGAAGTTGGGGTATAAGCAATAAAAAGATGTTTTCTGGACATGACATGGCTGTGATGACCTTGATGGAGATGTGGCTATCTTCATGAGACTGGGCAGTCAACATTTCACCACCCATGGGGGAAAGGGCCCACGGGGCTCCACCCATCCTGAACGCATATTGCCTGTTAATGATTGGTTGGGCAGTGGTGTAGCCACTGATAATTTGCCTTGCTCCAATAAATGACTTCCCACCCATACTCACCCAAGAAACTAGTCAAACTTGGGGGACACCAGAAGAACTGAAAGGAAGGAGACTTGCTGGGTTGAAGAAAAGATTTCATCAGTGGAGGGAAGTGAGATGAGAGAGGGGGGGATGGGGTGAAAATTACTAAAATCCACTGCATGCAGGCATGGAACGGAACGAATGGAAGAAGTCCCACAGCGCACACAGCACGACATGCATCTCACGCATCATGTTTCCGTGTCATGAAACTAAACCATAATCTTTAGCATTTTCCTTCTGGGACTGTGCAATACCGGCACAGTTATTTAAAAGGTACTTATTCACACACACAGTGGGGACTTTGGAATTGGACTCTGCACAGTATTGACCATAAATGCTGGTTAGGAGAAGTGAGAAGAGTATATATACTTAAGATTTCATCTGTAAAATGACATTAAAGGGTTTGATTACCTTATGAGATGTTACACCGGAAGAAACAATTACTGTAGATGTTAAGTAAGAAAGTCAGTTGACAACAAATTATTGGATGATTATATTGTACTGTCATTGGGAGGACTGAAGTTATTTCTTGTCTTGGTTTTAACCAAATGCATCTGTTTTAACTAGATTAAAGAGAATATACCAGAAAGAAAGCTTAAATTCACCTCAGTGGAGAGTCCTGAGAATGGTGGCCAGTTCTCAGATAGCTCCTGTTCATTTCAAGTGAGCTCACAAATTATTTATGTGCTGCAGAAGGGACAAGCACTTGTCACCTTTGAGAAGGAAGAAGGTATGGCTGATCTTATAAACATGACCGTGTCACTTTTTAAAAAAAATTAGTTTATTCAGATTACAACTCAACTGTTATCCCATCCCTTGTATCCTCCCATTCCTCCCTCCCTCCCAATTTCACCCTATTCCCCTCCCCTATGTCTATGACCGAGGGGGATCTCCTCCCCCACTTTATTGACTGTGTCACTTTTGCAAGCTCTTGGGCCTTCAAAGATCTTCTCAATAGATGTTTGGCTATCACTTTACAATTTGTGTGTTTGCTGTTTCTTCTTGTCCTCATGTTGGTGTTCTGAGGCAGATGTGATAGTCTCAATTTACAGAGAAGGAAACCAAGCATTAACTATATTAGATGTGTTGGGTCTATTACCTGTAATATGTAATGATGGAATGTATATAATACATAGATTCTGAGCATGTTCAAGTGACTTAGCAAATCAGTTAGCCAGTGATTAGACCAAGTGCAGGGATGAGAGATTTAGATGGGACCTGATGTTGCCAAATTAAAAAAAGTATGGGCCCCTTCAAGGCTTGGCTCCCTTCACATGAAGGATTTGGCTTTTAGAGCCAGCTTTGTCTCCTCATGAAGGCATGGTTTTAGTTCTTGGTAAGCCTTGGATTTTGATAACAAACTTTGTGATATTCCAACTTCATGAGCCGCTTGTGTATGAAATGAAAGTGTATTGAATGCACACCACCAACACACCCATGTTGGCTGTCACTGTTGCTGTGGGTTTCCAGACAGGGACACAGAAGCCTGGAGAAGAGCTTCTATTGCAGACCTCGAGAGCTGAAAGGATACCCTAAGTGCCTGCGCGCTTCCTACCACACCGACAATCCTGAGGGCAGGCCACTGATACTCTGGTACTGCAAAGCTCCAGGATGGGCCCATTTGGTATTCAGGGTCCTTTCAGGACTAAGACTCAGGAGTCTTAGTATCTGTGATTTTAACCTGTGTCTTCTGGCATCTGGCCCATCACGCTGGCCTGGAAATAAATGTTAAAAGGAAGCACACAGAAGGTCAAGACTAGCAGAGGAGGCCTCTATCCACAGGGTGGTTTTTGTTTCCCTTGGATCCATGCCCACAGTTGAAGGGCGCCTTTGCTGGGAATGGGCAGTCCCGGGGATGTTATGGGCAGATGTAAGGGAGGATATGGGAGCAGGTTTCTGTGTAGCAGTCACTGCATGGGGGTCACTCGGGCTTGCTGGGAATAGGAGCCCCTTCGGAAGCAGCCATGATGCTGCTTGCTCCCTGGATGTGGTTCTGAGGTCCCCATGCCAGGGGCAGCTCCACGGGAACAGAAGTAAACAAGAGTTGTTCTGACAGTCATGATCTCTAAAGTTGGGATACAAGGGGTCCCTCTCTGCTGGGTCAGGTCACCAGATGTTAGGACTCTAGGGATAATGATAGGATCATCTGAGGATTACTTCAGTGATGTTTGCTGTTATTGTCATCTGTTGCCATTAGCAAAACAAAACAAAACATCTCAATTCTAGAGTCATATTGTGGTACAGTGAGCCTGAATTCCCACCCAGCAACGCCCTTCCCTCCAGCCTTGTTTCTTCCTCAGGCTGTGGTGTGCTCCTTGGTTGTCATAAACACACATGGCCTTTATACAAGAGGAAGTAAACATCTCTTATCTTCATGATAAATTACAGTAAGAGACTCCACATGTCAACAGCTGGAGTGTTGTATTAAGCTACAGTACACAATTAAGAATAAACACCTACCCACGTACATCTTATTTTATTTTTTAAAATTTATTTATTTATCATATACGCACAGTGTTTTGCCTGCATGCACACCAGAAGAGGGCACCAGATCTCGTTATAGATGGTTGTGAGCCACCATGTGATTGGCTGGGAATTGAACTCGGGACCTTTGGACGAGCAGCCAGTGCTCTTAACCACTGAGCCATCTCTCCAGCCCCACCATGTACATTTTAAATGAGTATGATGTTATTCTTAGATCTTCCACTGGCTTTGGGGTAGTTATATTAGAATCTCTCCCATCTCTGTGGAGAAATGAGAGTGCTCTGTGATGGGTACCATGGGGCGCTCCGTTTTTTAAAGAGTGTTTGTGAAAAAAAGCAAATTAGTATATAGAGACTAAAAGGATAATTTTTCTTTGTTGCTAGTAATGTATGAGCATGACAAAAGATAAAGTAAGATAAAGTTGGTTATAAAAACGACCCTGGCCCACAGTGTTCCTAGCATACAGATCAGGGAAGACATTCTGACTGAGCCTTGCTGGATTAGAGGAATTCCCTGGTTGTGCTGTGGAACGGAAGTGTGTGCGGCTCGACCAAAAGGATAAAAGAGTCTGAAAAATTATTAGGCTTATGTTGTAAGAGAGAATAGCATAAAATCATCCTTTAAGACAAATTTAGAAATTGAAAATTTCTATGCTGCCGTTTTTTGCTTACACACTGTGATGTTGAAGTCTCCTATTTTGGTGTGCTAAGACTATTATTATAACTTGGAAATCCCGAGAAAAGGGTTAACATTTGATCCTTTAAAACTAAAGAAAATGGTGCTAGCAAGATGGCTCAGCAGCTAAAGGCATTTGCTGCCAAACCTGATGACCTGAGTTCTTTCCCTAGGACACACATGCTGGACGAAGAGAACCAACTCCCACAAGTTCTCTGATCTCTACACAGATGCCCCTTACAAGAACACACACACACACACACACACACACACACACACACACACACACACACACACACACGCACCCACACCCACACACCTAAGTATAATAAAAGCAAAATTGACGAGAATGGAAAAGACAATAACCTGTCCTTGAATAAAAAGCATAAAGTTTTCTCAGGATATCATGAATATCTACTTCTTCTAAAATTACCCTTCAGTTGCACAGAATGTGATAACGATGGGGAGGCATGTTGTGAAGATGGAAGATGCCTTTGTGGAGGTCACCGCACATCCGGTTCCACTGACCACAGGAGTCCGATTCCAGGTGAGACAGTCGTTAAAGCTTTGGCCACTCTGTTGGACTCAGGTACTTTTTCCCCCGACCTGTGCTTGTGACTGTGAAATATGCTTTCCCAGGTTCATGTGGACATTTCTAAAATGAAGATCAATGTTACGGGGATTCCCGATGACCTGCCTGAGGAGCAGACCAGAGACAAGCTGGAGCTGAGCTTTTCTAAGTCCAGGAATGGAGGCGGAGAAGTGGAAAGTGTGGACTATGACAAGAGGTCAAGAAGCGCTGTCATCACATTTGTGGAGGCTGGAAGTATGCAAACACCTCACCGCCATCTTACTGTTTCTGCCTGTTTGTCTATTTGAAATGCATTAGCATGATAACTGGGGGGAGTGTTTTTCTCAACACTCTTTAACATTTTTTTATTTCCTTAGAATTACTTATCTATTTAACATGCACATGTACGTGTCTCGGTCCTGTGTGCATGCCATGACACTAGTGTGGAGGTCAGAGGACAGTGTGCACCAATTGGTTCTTTTCTGTCACCATCAGAATCCTGGGGATTGCACGCAGGTTGTTGGTTTGGGCAGCAAGGACCTTTACCTGTTAAGCCATCTTGCTGGCCCAGTTGGGGTTTTCTTACACACACACACACACACACACACACACAGAGAGAGAGAGAGAGAGAGAGAGAGAGAGAGAGAGAGAGAGAGAGAGAGGAAAGAAATCTTTCCTTTCTCATCTCTCCTCTGCTCCTGTAATCTTTAGGGTCTGCAAGATGGCTCAGTTGGTGAGTGTCTGCTGTCAGGCTTGTCAACCTATGACCAATGTCTGGAACCTACACGGTAGACAAAGAGAACCAATTCCCACTTGTTATTCTCCAAGTTCATGTACATGTTGACATGCATATATATACACACACACATAGGCGCAAAGTCAACTGAGGAAATGTGTACAGTGTAAATGTAAACGTGCTCACAATATTGTGCCACCAGCACCACTGTCAGCCCTCAGAGCGTTTTATCATCTTAAGTAGAAACTCCACCCATTAAAGGATAGTTCAGTCTGAGCTCTTCTTCTAGTCCTTGGTCTCCCCCAGTCTCTTGTCTCTACAAATGTTCCTGTTCTAAGTGTTCTACTTCATGAAGTGGATTCATGCAACATTTATCCCTTTCATGTTTGGTGGCTCAAGACAGAAGGTTCAGCTTCCTCACTGTGTAGTCTTGTGCTTTTCAGAATTATTACTGTGACGCCTCCTATATGGACTGCAGAGTTTCTTAGAGATCAACTGCTCACGTCGGTGTTTCTTTTGATACTATTGCATTGGAGGGAAGTTTTAACTATGATCAAAAATGTTTATGATGTTAAGGAAAAACACGTTTGTTTACTTTCAGTTGCTGACAGGATTTTGAAAAAGAAAGACTACCCTATTTTCATGAATCAAAGCTGCTATAGAGTTACTGTTTCTCCATTTATTGAGCGACGCTTGGAAAAATACCAGGTAGAGTCCTCTCCCTGCCTTCCGCTTGTAGTGCAGTGCTCTGCCCCGCCCCATGCAGACCCCCATGTGTCTGTCAATCGCTGCGCTTCAGACACTATTCTCCTTATGCCACACACTCCCTTTTATTCTCAACCTGCTCCCATATCCTATTCCTCCTCAGATATTGAATGGCAGTACTACCTACTTAGTCTGCTCACAATCTGAACACTTACACACACACCAGCACCACACACACACACACACACACACACACACACACACACACACTCATACACACATGCAGACAGACAGACAGACACACACACTCACACACACACACATGCAGACACACAGACACACACACATGCACACGCACATGCACACATTCACACACACACACACACACACACACACACACACACACACACACACACGCACACACACACTTGGGGGAGTCCTGAGCACTGAACCCAGGCCTTCATGTAAGCACTTCATGTAATCACTCTACCACTGAGCTTCCTCTTTACATTTTTTTTTGAGTCAGTGTTGCCATGTAACTTAACCTCAAAATCAACCATCCTACCGCCTCAGTTTCCAGAGTTCTGAGGTGGCTGGCCCGTGTCACCCCACCTGCTGACAACCCACACCTTACTCTGTGTCTTTCACATCCTCCAGCATTTGTCTGGCTCTTGGTATGGCCAGTCACACCTCTGACTACCCATGCACAGCTCTTCCTGTTCTTTGAGCTGCCCCTCTGACACCTTTATTTTCATGGTGTGGCACAGTCCTCTTTCTCAGGCTGAAGTCTCTCTCTGACACTGTCTTTTGGCTCCCATCAGAAATGCAGCTCGTTCAGAAGCTGGTTTTTCTTCTGTAGGTGTTTTCAGCTGTATCCAAGAAGACAGTGCTCCTGACTGGATTAGAAGGTGTTCAGATAGACGAAGAGACGGGGGAGGATTTACTCAACATTCACTTCCAGCGAAAGAATAACGGAGGTGGAGAAGTAGACGCCGTCAAGTGCTCTCTAGATCAGACCTGCATGGCGTATTTTGAGTAACAGGCCAGAGAAAGCATATGAAGCTAATAGCTTTGAGCCCAAATCACTGTAAACATTTACAAAATACTGTTTTCCTTAAAAAAAAAAAAAGAACTTTAATTTGTCATTGTCTTCTTGTTCTTCAATGCAAAAATCTATTCTTGAGCTTAAAAGTCTTCATCCTTTTCAGCTCTACTGTGTGTTTACCAATGCATGCGTGGCCTGTCTGAGAGGAGTTTTGTTCCTAATCTCTGTGGATGAACTTTTTGACTGTCAGTCAACACTCAGCCCCACAGATCTCCTCTGCCCTCGCTGGCTGGCTCTGTCATGATCATATGGGCCAATCCCGTTTTTGACCCTTGCCCAGCAATACGTAGATTTGATGCATAATGTCATCCAAAGGAAATACAGTTCAATCCAGCAGTCTGTGAGTCCTGTAGGACTTAAGATGCAAGAGGCTGTTCCACTTTCCATAGACTTTCAAAACGCCAGGACCGGGGCTGGAGGTTAACAGTCCTGGCTGCTTTTCCAGAGGTCCTGAGTTCAATTCCCAGCAACCACATGGTGGCTCACAAACCATATATAATGTGATCTGATGCTCTCTTCTGGAGTTCAGGTATACATGCAGGCAGAATACTGAATATATAATAAATAAATAAATAAATCTTAAAAAAAAACACTCCAGGACCCCCCAGGTCCTCAGAGCCTCGTGGCTGTGTTTACGCAGAAAGCCAAGCACCTACTGATTCCTTTCAGGCGTCCCTCCCCTAAACACACCTGGTAAAGGCCAGCATTTTCTTCCCCGTATATCTTTCTTGTTTGTTCATCTTCTTTCTGTCTTTTGAAGCAGGGTCTCATTGTGTAGCCCAGGCTGCCCTTGAACTCCTGGTCTCCTGCCTCAACCCCATGGACTTGGAGGAATACAGATATCCGCCACTATGCCTGGCTTCTTTGACATGCTCACTAGAAAGACTCAGCGTAAGAGATTGACGGTTTCGGAATGGATCCCCTCAGGAATGCCTGGCGTCGAAGCTGAACACCGCACTCTCTCAGCTTATTTAGTTGGAGAACGTCCAGATACCTTAATGATGAACTGAAAGCTCCCCACTCAGGGAAAGCAAGGTTCTCGTTGCTAAGGGATCTTTGGACAGAGTTTATTCTGACATGTTTCATGACCTGGAAACAAGATGAAATTCAAGCCAGTCACGGTGTCTGTCGACTACCTTGAATCCCAGCACACAGATTGTAGGTGGGATTTCTGTGAGTTCAAGGTCAGCCTGGCCTACATAGGTAGTTTCGGGCCAGCCAAGGTAATATAGTGAGAACCTTGTCTCAAAAAAATGACAATCAACACGATTAAGTTCGTATTTCAATACTGGCAGAAATCACTCACTCTAGAAAATGTTCTTTTGCCAGAAGGGGAGATTTTGGGTTTTGCTTCTGATATTTTACCTGTAGGTTTTAAGGTTAATTGCCAGAAATGTTCACTAGTTTTCTGTCAGGAAACATACAATTTACAGTAAATGTTTGTATTTGCCATAAAAAAACTCATTTCTATATATTAAGATTATTTACAACTTTAAAAAATATGAAGAATGTTTCAGTCAGTTTTCTATTACTGTAATAAAGTACTTGAGGTTAGGTATTGTATAAAATAACAGAGGGGCAGGGACTATAGTGATGGCTCAGAAGACCTGAGTTTGGTTCCCAGCACCCACAGCACCCAGGCAGCTCGAAACTACCTGGACTTCTAGTTCCAAAGGATCTGACACTTCTGGCCTCCTGAGACACTTGTGCTCACATGAACATACCCTCCCGCATACACATATAGACACACGTTTACACATCGAACTGAAAGTATACTCTTTTTAAAATACAGGGCTCTTTAGTTCACGATTAGAAGGCTGGGCTAACCCAAAGTAGGCTGCCAGCATCTTCTTCGTGTTTAACGAGGATCCCATTCTGTATCAAAACGTGACAGACAGCATCACACTGTGAAACAGAGCAAGGAAGCCACAGAAAACTACCTTTCATAACAAAGTTACTTCCACGCTAACCTGGTAATCCATGGCTCTATGAACACAAGAATGTATTAACTGTTGGTGGAATCCCAGTTCTCAGAAGTCAAGCATCTCCCAAGGCCCCACCTCCAAACACCACTAAAATCTAGGTTTGAGAACTAAGGTTCTAATTCAAAAGTTTAAACAATACGTTCAAGCTATCACAAGTACCCTGCAGCTAAGCTGACCTAGTACTCTTTGTAGCCCAGGCAGGTGTCTCCTTGGTCCAATCCCTAACTGCTGGGATTACAGGTTATAATCAGCTACCACATGTGGCTACTACCTTCCACAGGTGGGTAACGTCCACAGCTGCAGACTAGGTGGGCAGATAGTTTCTAGTGTGTGTTGGACTATATGGGGATGATTTAAGACAGAGTTTGAAACAGTGACTTCTGTTTCTTTGAGGGTCTTCAGTTCCGTTAATTTCACCTAATGGTGGCATCAAACTCAACATAACTAAGCTCTATGCAGAATGGGGAAAGTTTCTAGGTCTGATTGTCACTCTCGTCTGTTGAGAGACTCGATGTTTGTGTACCATGTCCCCACTGCTCCTGTGTTGAAGGTGAGTTCCCCAGCCACCAGTACTGTTGGCTACTGGATCTTTATCATCAAACACAATTCTACCCAGGCTTTGTTGCTCAAAGGGCCTCTATGTTTTACTTTTTTATAGTCTGGGAAGGAGGAGAAATGTTGTTTCTTCCAATTTTTCAAGTTAGAAATGCCAGAAGTCTATATTTCTATAATTTTCTTTCTTTCTTTCTTTCTTTCTTTCTTCCAAGATATGCTGATTCTTAAAAAAAAACCCACTTCATTAAGACTGCTCAATAATAACAGACACATGATACTAATTTTCTGTTTCCCAAGCGCTATTTTTAAGTCTAGAAACTAATTAAATTCATTATCTGCCCTTCCAAGTGGTCTCATATGACAGTATACCAGTTGTTTTTCAACCACATAATATGGGCCCCAGCCTTCTAATTTCTGATAACTAAGATTACTAACTGCCACTTGATTGCTAAGGGCGCTCCTCTTTCAGGAGCTTGAGTTGGAAGCTTGATTTCTAGAACAGCAGTGTTGAGGTGGTAGAGAAGACTTTAGGAGCTGGCTAGTGGAAGGTGATTAGGTCATGGCCGTTCTACCCTTAGAATGGACGGATTAGGGCAGGTCTTATGCAGCCAAACCAATATTGGAGCACTTGTCCAGCACACATTCGGTCCTTAGCAACACACACACACACACACATACACACACACACACACACACACACACACACCTACCTCATTGTCCACGTGAGCTGCCCTTACCACTTGGCTATGATGAAAATGTTATGAAACATGGGTGCAAAAAGAGGTCTTCAAGGGCCTGTCTTCCATTTTAAGTTTACACTGAAAGATGGAATTGCTGTGTCCTAGAATTGCAATACTTTGAATACAGCTATGCTGTTTCCGTGAAGCTGTACTGTTTACATCTCTGCCAGCAATAAGCAAGGGTTTTAGGTTTTCCACATCCTTACCATTACCACTATTTTCTGTTTTTAAACAACTGCTGTCCTAAAGGTTATAGTGTAATTATAACTTTGATTCGTGTTTTCCTAACAACTAATGATGTCATCCTTTTAGGAACTTATTTACCTACCATTTGCATATCTTATTTGCAGATGTGCTATTCAAATGCTTTATCTAATTTTCTTTTATAAAAATTTTACATTTATTTACTTTTATGTGTATGAAGGTTTGCATATTTGTAAGTACATACACCATGTACGTGCCTAGTGCTCGAAGAGGCCAGAGGAGGCCAGAAGATTCCCTGAAACTGGAGGTACAAATAGTTGTGAGCCACAATGGGAGTGCAAAAATCTGAACCCAGGGTCTTCTGTTAAATGTTCCGAATAGCTGATCCATCTCTCCCATTCCATTTGTCCAATTTTAAATCAACTTGTTCTTTTACTTTAAATTTTTTAATACCATGAATTTTAATCCCTTATCAGATATTCAATTTGAAAATATTTTCTTCTACTGTATGGGTTGATTTTGCTGTCTGTTGATAGCATCTTTTATTCTATAAAATTGTTAAAATTTTGTTGAAGTTCAATCTATTTTTTCCCTAGCACTTAAGGTGTCATATCTTCCCAAACCATGGCCAAATCCAATGCCATGACATCTTTTCTGCGTGCTTCCATCTTAGCTCTTGCATGTAGGTCTTTCCATCAGCTTGGATTAACTCTGTGTTGATTTTCACATGTGCTTTAGGGAAGGGTCCACTTTCACTGGGGGAGCTCACTGGCTAAGCAAGTACCTATACTAAGCCACACCCTCAAAACCGTTTATTGAGAAGGCTGTCCTCTTCCCCATTGAATGGTCTTGGCACTCTTCTTGATAATTATTTGATCACATAGTTGATCAGAGAAACCGACGCCTGGGATGCACATAGATGGGGTTTTGTTGTGAGGGACTGGTTCGTAAAGAGAAACCCCAGGATCTGCCGTTTGCAATCCAGAGGCACAAGGAAGCTGATGTTATGGCTCCAGTCTTAAGTCTGTAATAGCAGGACATAGGTGACTTTTTTTTTAAGAAAAGAAAGAAAAGAAAATTAATAAAATAAGTTGAATTTGGCCATGTGTGGTGCTATATGCTGTAATTCCGGCCTGTAGGAACCTGAGGCAGAAACAGGAACATTCTGAGCTCAAAGCCAAAGTGGGCAGTGTGCTAAGATCTCTACTTTTAAAAGGGGGGCATCTGTGGTAGTGTTGCCTTCCTTCTGTTTCGCTCTGTTAGAGTCACAGTAGATTAGATGATGCTACACATTGGTGAGGAGAGAGCCTCTTTTATTTTTATTCACTCTACCCACGGAATGCTTATATCTCCTAGAAACACTTTCACAAACATATCTAGAAAGGGTGACTTGCCAGTTAACTGCTCATCCTGTGCCCAGGGTAGCATATTATGGTTACCTCACTGTATTAGTCAGATATCTGTCCAGGAAAAAAATACGATGAACTTTAGAGGGGGGAACAGACTGATTTTAGCTCACTGTTTCAGATGTCTCAGTCCGTATTCCCTTTGCTCTATTGTTTTGGGCCTGGGGAACAGTAGTAGCAGGGCATCGGGATTACAGCAGACACTGCTTTTGTTGTTGAGAAAGGGGCATTCTTGCGTAGAGCAAAGAGGCGAGTTTGTTCAGGGATGCATGGTGGATGACGTTCTCAACATGGCTTTTGTAAACAAAAGAGAGGAGGGTACTCCTCTGCTGACAGACATTACTGTGCCTTGGCAGCTGGGCCCCCAAAGAGCTCGCAGAATCTGAAAACCGTTTCAACCTCTCTAAAGAAGATGATGTCCACCAGTATGTTGTCACGATGTCCTAGAACAAAGAAAGTAGGAAGCCCAAGACCAAAGCCCCAGAGAGTCGGCATCTTGTTATCCCACGTGACCTGCCACACAAAAGCTCATGAAGCGCTGAAGAAGCAACGCAGCAAGAAAAATAAAAGAAGCCTGCAAAACGTGCTAAACGTTTGGCTGAGAGAATGAAGGAAGCTGAAAGCTACTACTCAAATGTCTGGGCCCAATAAAAAACCAACATAAAACGAAACAACCAAAAAAACTCTTTAAAGGTTAAAAAAGAAATGATCAGACTTGGGGAAAAAAAAAAGACCTTTTTTCTTTGGCTATTCCCAAGTATGTTGAAAAGACAGAAAAACCTTCTTACAGTATAATCTTTGATTCCTTTTTTTGGCAACATAAATGCAGTTTATATAATTTTATTAACTACTATAATATTTTAAAACTTTAGAAAGGGCCTTTATGATCATGTATTAACTTTCTTTTTGTCAGTTTGACAATATCTAGCTAGAGACACTTAGAAAAGAAGCTTCAGTGAGGACTGTCTAGGCTAAGTGGGTCCCTGTGTTCATATCATGGGCAGTACCAATCTCTGAGCTCAGACTGTACATCACGCTAAGCACTCGTACATATTCATTAACTCATTGCTTTCTGCTCTTGAACACGGATGTGATGTCATCGGTTGTCTCAAGTTTCTGCCACCTTGACGTCCTGCAGATGGACTGCAACCTAGAATTGAGAGCCAAGTGATGATTCCTTTCTTCAGTGGATCGCTTTTGTCCAGGTATTTGATCACAGCAAAGGGAGGGGAAATGAACAAACCATGCTACATCGAGAACATAAATACAGAGTATAAACTCGGTGAGAGAGTTCGAAGCCTGGAGTCACGTGGATAGCACTGGCTTCAGCCCAAAGTACGTGAAGAAACAAGTTCTTTCTATTTGATCTCACTAACATTTTAGATGTTTATCGGACATTCAAACTGGCACAGTGGGGTGTGCCAGCACAGCGGCATAAGCTTGAGATCCTAGCGCTTTGGAGGCTGAAGATCTGGAAATAATGCCTAGATTCAGCTACCGCATAATTGCATGTAGATCGACCTCATGCTGTCCTAAAATCTTTGTAGCCTTGAATGACCATCAAGTACATAGCAGGCCCTTTCATGGACAAGCTGAGTGGATTCCTCACTACAAGCAGCGCATATTCATTTCTGTAACAGCCTCTTAGGATCACTCATGCAGTGCCGTTGGAGAGGACCGTCTAAGAGTGGAAGTGCCAAGTTCAAGGATGATTATAACCCGCACATTTACGTTTTCACTCATTATGTTTCGATGACACTAGAGCAAGAAGGTGTTACCATTGCCTTAGCCATGGTAAAGGTCACAGCTACCAGGCCTACTGAAAAAAAAAAAAAGCAACAGAACAGCATAACGAATTTCTTAACAGCTTATCAGCATTGAATGTGACACAGAAGCCACCAGAAAGAAGCACCCAGAGCCCCAAAGAAAACAGTTTTTATGGTCAGGTTAGATAAAGAACGGACAGCTTTGGGAAATGTGACTGTACAGAGGTTCCGCTCTCTTGACAACAGACCGATGGGGTGCCCAGCAAGGCTCACCTTCTGCTTTGCTCTCTGTTGCTGGCATCAATGCCATGACCAAGAACAACTTGGGAGAGAAAAGATCTATTTTAGTTTACAGGTTACAGTACAGCAAGGCTGGAAGCCAAGGCAGGAACTTGAAGCAGAAACCTAGCAGGACTGCTGCTGACCACTTCCTGTCAGGCTCACTTAGGCTACCTTCCTTATACAGCCCAGGCTCACCCGCCTAAGGATAGTGCTGCCCACAGTAGGCTCAGCTCTCCGGCATAAATCTTGCATAAACTGACAATCAAGAAAATGCCACAGCCCCGTAGTGGTAGCACACCCCTGATATTCTAGCAGAAGTAGGGAAATCTCCGTGGGTTCGAGGCCAGCCTGATCTACAGAGCAAGTTTCATGACAGCCTAGGCTTCACGGAGAACCCTGCTTCGAAAAACCAAACTGGGGGGTGGGGGGGAGGGAAGGTCACAGACAGGCCTACAGTATAAATAGAGGGCCCTCTTCCAAGATGTAGCAAGTTGACAGTCGAGATTAGCCACCCCAGCCTGTCTGCACTCTTTGATTTGTGCAACATTCCTTCCGGCTGAAATGGTCTTTCCCTTGGAGAGAGGCAAGTACAATGGTACTTCTAGGTTTCATAGCTTTTTTGGCAGGAGAGGTGTCTATTTTACAAGACCCACTTTGGGGACAAGGAATCCTGACTTCTATGACTGGCTTAAGGACAGCGAAGGTGCAGGAGAGAAGCGCGAGCTCAGGAAGGGTTAGCTTCAAGTCTAAGTGCTGCACATGGGGAGTTGTGTTCTGAGTCTCCTACAGAGGCCCAAATTCTTAGAAACGCTTGCTCCTTCACCGGCTTCAGATAACATTGGGTTATCGCCTACTAGTTGAAAATTTGTATCTCACAGTTTCAGTTTCTATTTCTTTACATAGGAGCTCATCCATTTGCCTTTCTTCATATTTCTTTGCTTTCACTTCGTAGCCTGGGCTAGGTTTCCCATGCCTCAGGTGCCAGCGCCACCTGGACAGCTGGCGAGTTCTTGGGCGGGTTCTTGCCTTCCCCCCTCCTGCGCTCTACGCTCTGCAGGTGACGAGCTTGGGGTGGACCCCGGTGGCAGGAAGGTTGTTGCAGGCGACCCGGATTGAGAAAGCGCTGGAAGGAGCAAAGTGCACGGAGCAGGAATCATCCAGAGCCTCGTCTGGAGAAGCGGGGATTCCCGCGGGGCACCCTGCGCAGGAGCGGCACCGTAGCCCTAACCCAGCGGGACACCCTCCCCAGCGGGGCGCCGCCCTTCCTCCCTGAGTCTCCAAGGCAGCGGGAACTGGAAAGCGAAAGCAGAACCTGCCCGCCGCCCTCTTGAGGCCCTTGCGCTGCCCGAACGTCTCTTCCGTGCCATGGCAAGTCGCTTTCCCCGGGGTCAAGGTGCAGGGAGGCGCGCCGAGGGTCCCCGAGCACGTGTCCTCGATCACGCGCCCTGAAGTGGCCGTCGCGGGTGCGGCAGGCCTGGCTCCCACGCAAGGGGACGCGGGCGCCTTTCGCACCCCTTGCTGAGCAGGCAGTCAGGGACACCCGGGTTTTCTCCAGGAGGTGGTTAGGGAGGGACTGTGACGCTCCCACGGTCCAGGACTGAGGGCGAGGTCAGTGACCCAGAAATGGAGGCCATAGCTAATTACTGGAAGGAGCTGATAAAGGACACTGGAGCCTCCCTTTCTCTGTCGGGGCAAGTCCCTTGCTCAGGGCCCTGGGTTTTTGTCTAGACACCTAGATGACTGTTTTGGAGCAGTTACTGTACATTCGGGGGTGTCTGTATATGTTTCACGTGGTCTCTCTCTCTCTCTTTCTCTCTCTCTCTCCCTCCCTCCCTTCCTCCCTCCCTCCATCTCTCCCCCCTCTCTCTGTGCGCGCGCATGTGTGCATTTTACCTGGTCAATGTATACTCCGTGAAAATAAACAGGTGATTGACAAAGCAAATAAAAACTAAAACAGAAAACGAAATATTTCTTCATAGTACCACAATTTAAAATGTTTTACTTTACATCATCTTCCTTGCTTCTGTTTCTTTCTTTCTTTCTTTCTTTCTTTCTTTCTTTCTTTTCTTTTCTTTCTTTCTTTCTTTCTTTTTTCCGTTCTCTCTTTCTTTCTTTCTGACATAAAGGCCCAGGGTCTCTTAAAGCCGAGACAGCACGGAAAGGGTAAAATGCCGTCAGACCTCTGTTGAAATTCCCTTGTTCCAAAGGCTTTGAACGGATTATCTTTCTTCAGGACACTTGTTTTTCTTCTTGACTGTGCACAGAGGAGACTGATAATTCTCTGTTCAGAACTGGTCTCAGGAGAAGACATGCAGCCATATGTCCTCAGACATAAGTGAATTAAAGAACGCCGCGCAGGGCCTTGAAGTATCTCATGAGATTATTGAATGCACTGAGGCCTTGCAAAACAAGGTCAACAGGGAATTTCTTTGATTCTAAAGATAAAGTTTGTGAAGACACTTGAATCAGAGGAACGCAGTAGTGCTGATGGGGTGTAGAGGTTTCCTGAGCTTAAGTGGGTGTTTTTCTTTTATATTGATGAGCAGTGGGAAGGATGGTGGTTCAGCAGCCACTTACCACAGAGGCTGGTGTGGGCTGTCAGAACAGAATGCCAGGAAGTCGCCTTTCTTGGAAAGGTCATTTTGGTTTTTTGTTTGTTTTCTCCCCTCTTGTAAGGGAGAATTATCTCAGGAAAATTATAGCAAGTGTCTGGGGATTAGGCTGGTGTATTTTCATGTTTTTACTAATCCATCTAGTAATCATTTACTTCTATTAAAGCATCTTTCCTGCCATACAGCCAGTGAGTTTTTTACTTTACATACATATTGCACATAATATATTTGTGAGGACTTTTTATTCAGGAGGTCTCCTTTTGTCTGGTACTCCATTAACATGAGCCATGCTCTACTCCCCACCCCACTTTGTGTGCTGAAAACTTTTTCAGTTTGGCTTTTCTGGACAGGGTTTCTCTGTGTAAAAGAACCCTGGCCTTCCTGGAACTTGCTTCATAGACCAGGCTGGTCTCAAACTCCTAGAGATCCACCTGCCTCTGCGTCCCAGTGCTGGGATTAAAGGTGTGCGCCACCACTACCCAGCTTGAAAACTTCTTTTCATTTGATACTTTGTCCTGTCAATTCCAATCTGTCTCAGCCTTCAGGGCCTCTCACTTATGACACGTCTTTTGGACTTTAGCCAGAATTAATCTTACTTCTTAATCCTGGATGGCATTTACTATAGCTTTAGGATTTTATTGTGGGTGAGCTGTGTTATCAAATGAGGTGTGTTGTTTGCTTCTGTACAGCAATAAAGAGCCATCGTCCATGTAATCAAACTCCTTTGACATGACCTAAGTGTCTACCTGCTCATCCATGATCTAGAGGTACCGTCCTCACAATCTGAGTTGTAGAGTCCATTGGGAGCTCCATGGCAGAAACACTGCGCAGTATATTTTAATTTTAAAATTCATATTAGTATGTGTGTGTGTGTGTTTTGCCTGCATGTGTGTATGTACACTGCATGCATGCCTGGTGTCCTCAAAGGCAAGAAGAGGGTGTCAGAACCCCTTGAACTGGAGTTACAGGCAGTTCCCAGTTCAATCCTGGGAATTGAATCTAGGTCCTCTGGAAAGCAGCCAGTACTCTTAACCACTAAGCCGCCTACAGCATATGTTTTGGAGAGAAGAGAATTTCAGGGCAACAGTTTTTTTTTTCTTCTTTCTGCTTGACACTTGTAGTACCCAACATATTGTCAGATGTGGAATGTAAGTTTAATTCATACAGTTTTTATTAATGGCTTAAGTGATTATATATGTGTATATATATACATATGCTGAGAACTTTGTACATACATTGTAAACTTTAAAAAAAAATCAATTAGATGGGGGCCTGCATGCCATTATATTTTGAATCAGCAGTGGGCTGAAACCGCAGAGATTCCTGCGCCATCACCATTGCCTGAGTCGTTTTCTGAACTCTGCTATAGGAAGTGAGGAGGGTTGATTGATATCCTTACTTTTTGACTTTGAAAGCTGTACTGTTACAATTTTTCTGTGGGCTGTTTCTGTAACGTCTATAACACACTTAAACTGTGTATTAAATATTACACTGTTCTCTATGATGTCATCTTGTCATATCCCCCCACCCCCTTAATTTCTGCTAGCACTGCCTTTATTCTTACATTGACAGTGTTGGATATTTTCATTTTTTATGTTTTCGGTCTTGTGAAGACTTAGCACATGTATTCTAAAAGCTAAAGCTCAACAGTAGTGCATTATAAAGAGCATTATAAAGACCAGCGTGGTCTAATTGTATGCTAAAATTGCTTTCCCTGCTTTTGGCCTCATGTCATGTGTAATTTTTATTTTCCACAAAAGGGGGTATATTTCTAATGACGGTCGACATTTCTTTTCCTTTTGTTTAAGATTTAGTTTGCTCATGATCTCTGAGGTCTCTTCAAATGCCAGAGAAGAGGGGGCAGTATTCATGTGTGCCCACGCTAACTGTACTCTCTAGAGAGAGTTAATTTGGTATTTCTCTTAAGGAAAATGGTCCTCAGTATCTGCCACTATGTGTGCTCAAGCTTGTGTGTGTGTGTGTGTGTGTGTGTGTGTGTGTGTGTGTGTGTGTGTGTGTGTGTGTACACGCTTCAGGAAGGCAGTGTGAGGAAGAAGCTGGAGCAGTCATTTTATCAGCAGCCATCCATGACCTGCTGTGTTTATGCCCTTTTCATGCCTGAGGGTCTGTCATGCAGAATGTCACCTTTAATCCCCCTCTCCTCCCTTTTGTTTCTTCTGTCTCATTCTTTCATACACCTTGGTGTATTTTTGTTTCCTGAAACAGGTTGAAAATCTCCTGTACCAATGGACAAATTGTACTCTTTTTCCTTTCATTTTAAAGGTTCTTGGGACGGGTGGTGGTGGTGAACAGAGCACTGTGTTTACATAGACCATTCATTCATCTGCTGTCCTTCTGGGAGGCTGGACGTAGGCTCCTCCCCCAGGGGACTCCTGTGTGAAACACAGTCCTTGCATTGAGAGCCTAAAGGCCCTTTGTGGTTTGGTAATCATCAATCTAGCTCAGGAGACGTTGTCCTTTCTCAGCCAGTTAAGGCGGATTATGTCTGAACTTTGCTACAGTTAGTTTGGACTCACTGTAGAGATCTTCAGTGAGATTCATGGATTCACTTTCCTAACTCGGGGCGGGAAACAAGGGAAGATTTTAAGTAGAAGTAGATTAAGAAGCTTAGGGAGTAAATGAAAGATTTTTAAAATTTCATTTTATTTTGTTTTTTTGCTGTGTACTTCACATGGAGCAGCATCTGTAAGCATCCACTTGTTTTTCTGCAGGCATCATCAGCGTCGAAGGGCAAAGACCCCACAGTTCCTGGGAGAACGGTTGTAGTCTCTGGTCTTCCACCTGGTCTTTCAAAGGACCAGTTAGTGAAGCGCTACTTCCAAGATGAGGCTGGGCACGTGGAAAAGGTGATATATCAGTCAAGATCCAAAGGAGTTGCATATATCATATTCAAGGAAAAGAAAGGTATTTCTCAATCAAAATTTTATCATCTGAGAAGCGCTTTCCCAGTGAAATGAAAATTTCGTGTTGTTAAAACGAGTCGTGGGATTGGCAAGGTCTGAAGTAGCATTAAAAATTACTCTATTCTGAAAAGTAGGCCGCCTTATATTTGCAAAAATATATGAAAGTAGCTCGTGATAATGTGTGAGTGACTGGAAATTTTTGAAGACTTTAAAAAGTATTTTGCTTCTGTATATATATCTTGGGAGAAAGATATAGAACATGTGTAGAATAAACTTAAATTACATGCAACCTCTTAGATAAGAAAAGTGCTTTGGGACGTTTCAGGCGGCAGCAACAATAATTGTCCTCTCTGCTTCCCATCTCTCAAGTGGAGAGTCCAATAAGGAATCTACTTTGTTACTGTTTTTTTTGAAATATTTTATTTGAAAAATTCATTTCTATTATTTTATTTTATGATGTGTGTGTGTGTGTGTGTGTGTGTGTGTGTGTGTGTGTGTGAATTTCATGTGTGTAAGAGGCCAGAAGAGGGAGTTGAATCTCTTGGAGATGGAGTTACACACAGGAGATTGTGAATCACCAGATGTGGGTGCTGAGAATGAAACCCAAGTCCCCTAGAAGAGCAGGAAGTGCTCTTTCCTGGTGTACCACCTCTCCAGCCCCTCCCATTCTTATTTCCTTTTTGAGACGGAATTTCATCATGCTGCCCAAGCTGCCCAGGCTGGCCTTGAACTGAGGTCTTCCTGCTTCCTTTCCCTGACAGTTGGGATTATGAGCTTGTACCACCAGATCTGGTTGGGAAACATTGTATGGATGTGTGTGTGTGTGTGTGTGTGTGTGTGTGTGTGTGTGTGTGTGTGTGTGTGTTTGTGGAGTGTTTGGGATCACATCTAAGGTTTTATGTTGGGGGTAATACCCAAGGTTTCATCCACGCAAGCCATGTGCTGTACCAACGAGCTATGTTCCTAGATCTGAAGTACTCTGTTTACATAACCACTGAGCAGATACCAGAATGAGGCAAGAGCTGGGGGGGGGGGTGGGGGGGGGCAGGAGAGGGATTCATGTGGGTAAAGGGGAAGAACATTGTAGCACATAAAAATGAAGGACTCGCACAAATTGTGGCTGGGGTGGGGTGGGGAATGTGGCGATGAGGGAAGGGGACCATGTCAAGAGGAGCAATAGCAAGGAAGCCATTGTGGCAGGAATGGAGTGAGTGTGGGCAGAGTTAATAGGTGTGGGTAGCACGGGAAGCTGGGCCCATGTGTTGCTGGCAGCCTGTGGTCCAGGCAAGGGTTCTGGGTTGTATTCTGGTGATGCGGGAGCCACTGCAGTCTGAGTAAAGGGCCGAGAATTGGAATTTCTGTTTTGAAACAATGGCCCAGCGTGGAGCATACATAGGATCTGAGTCCCTGCTGCCTAGAGTGGCTGTAATAAATAGAAGGTGAGTCCTCAGTTCTCGTTGTTGGAGATGTGCACAACAGTGTCCAAGGGAACGCTGACCAAGAAGCCAGCTCTCCTGCATGTGACAGGGGTTAGGATGATGACATAGGGGCAGAAGTTTGAAAGTGATATACGCGTAGAGATACCTAAGGCCATAGAGACTGAGAACAGCCATGGGTGATTATAGTCAGTGAAGAAAGAGGCTGAGGTCTGTGTGCCCCAATGTTGAGAGAAGGGTAGGCGATGGAGGGGTTAGCAGGGAGTGAGGAGAAAAAGCTCAGCAGTGTGCAATAGCTCAAAGGCAGTCTTTCTCTGCCAGAAGGGATAGCGTGGAGGATTGACTCTTAGGTTATTGTTTTTAACTCATGTATGTACTTACGTGTGTTTAAAAATAGAATTAGGGCCCCATTGACATGTTTATACTGGCTGTTAGTGTGGTAAGCACAACAGAAAAGTTATTTGAATGTCAGGTTTGGAAGAGAAATGTAGCAAAAACTTTACTTTCTAAACAATAGAATTGAACATCTTCATTTTTTTTTTTTGTAAATTAAGTTCACTGTTGGTGTGCCATGCCACAAACACTTTTGATGCTAATGTTTTATAGTTGCACAGAGTGTCATCAGACAAAAGCAGTGCCCTCTTGCCTCCAAGCCTCAGCTAACAGTCTCTCACTTCAGTGAAAAGGTGAGTGTGTGCCCTAGGGTGGGGTGTGAGGCCTGGACTCCATTTCTTTAGGGAAACGCCCAAAGTACTCTTGCCCCATGACTTTTTTAGGAAAGAAAGTAGAAAGTTCTCAGTTCTTAAAGGCAAAATCTTCCTTAGAAATGCTGTTTTTATATTTCTCTCTCTCTCTCTCTCTCTCTCTCTCTCTCTCTCTCTCTCTCTCTCTCTCTCTCTGTGTGTGTGTGTGTGTGTCTGTGTGTGTGTGTGTGTGTGTGTGCCTTTAAAGTGACTGTGTGATTTTGTGCTACCATGGATGATTGGAAGGTTAACGGTTTTATATTGGGAAACAATTAGGATGAATATTAAAGAGAAACTGTGAAGGAGCAGGGAAAGTGGGAATAAGAACAAAAGTTAAAATCTACAGTGTTATTTTCCATGTATATTCTTTAGGGATCCCAGCCTTCTGGTGTAGCTAACTATTGCAGTTTAAGCTGGGAGAGGTGGGGCAGGCCTGACTCCAGAGGGATGTCTGTCTGTGGAGCATATGCCAACAGTTAAACTCTGAAAAGCTGTTTCAAGACAGCATTTTGTGTCAAATATTTTTTATCCTCCATTTCTGGGGTGTGTGCTGAGCACCCACATTGAGCAGCGTGGGCTCCCTGAAGGGGAGATCTGGAGCAAGAAGCTGGGAAGTTTAGGCCCAGCCATCCAGGCCTGACCTAGACCAAGTGCCGCACATATGGGAGAGTGGCAGGAAACTATGCGTGCTACTGCTTTCTCCTCTGGGCAATGCTGTTTACACTTTTCTCTTTCTCATTTTAGGTCTTCAACTACGTGATGGCTATTCTTGATCTGTCTGTTTTTCGGAATCAAATTGGGCTAGAAACCCTAGTAATGGATCTGAAAAAGAAAATGCCAACTTTAAACTTCAGCGCACTGGGACCCAGTGGGAAGATCTCTGTGCGAGGTTCCTTTCTGGCCATCATGAAACTCAAACAGGCTTTGATATCAAAAGCCATCTCCCCTTTAGAAAACGATAGGAATTATGCTGGCGAAAGGAGAAGCTGGAATAGACAGGCGCCTAGGAGGGTCCTCCAGAGAGGTGAGAGGCCTGCAGCGGCCCTAGGGAGCTCTGAATCCAAGCCTGCCAGCAGCCGAAGCACACTGGTGCTCGATACAGATATTTTCCTTTACCTGAAATACAAGTGTGAGTTTTATGAACAGACATTGCACAAATACCACATCATGTGCCAGGAGAGGGTGGATGGTGAGGTCACCACCATTTGTCTACAAGATGTTTGTGACAGGCCATGCCCTAGCAATGTCAGACACGTGAAAGAGCTCATTGAGGAGTGGGCCCAGGGCCTCCACCTTGAACTCAGGAAAGAGGTTCTGGTTTTGGAAGGAAGAGGAGCTAGAGAGAGAAGAAATATTAAGCAGGTTTCTGAACAGCTGTGTTGCAGATATCCTAGAGTTTTGATTAATGCTCACAGCACACGTATTGACATTACAGGGCCTTCTTCTGACACGTACCTATTTAAGGCACAGCTCATGAGATGTGCAGGGCACAAGGTCACTTGAGGTCTCAGCCACAGCGATGGTGGTTGGTTTCTCCGCTGAGTGAAAAGTGACTGTGCTTGCTTCTCATATCACCCACCTTTCCGTGTGTGCGTTGTTGTCTTCTCTCACAGGAGAAGAAGATAGGACTTAGGGAAATTAAATCCCTTATCCAAAGTCACTCAGCTGACAAGGAATGGGACTGGTGTTGAATAAAAAAATAATACCTAAAACAAGCTTTGAAAAAAGAGCTCACTTAACATTGAAGAAATCTCTTTCTCTGCAACTCCAAATTTAAAAAAAAAATTTAAATTTATTTTTATTTAATTTTTAAATTAATTCATTCATATTACATCTCAATTGTTATCCCATCCCTTGTATCCTCCCATTCCTCCCTCCTTCCCGCTTTTATCCTATTCCCCTCCCTTATGACTGTGACTGAGAGGAACCTCCTCCCCCTGTATATGATCCTAGGGTATCAAGTCTCTTCTTGGTAGCCTGCTATCCTTCTTCTGAGTGCCACCAGGCCTCCCCATCAAGGGGACATGGTCAAATATGGGGCACCAGTGTTCGTGTGAAAGTCAGTCCCTACTCTCCACTCAACTGTAGAGAATGTTCTGTCCATTGGCTAGATCCGGGTAAGGGTTCGATGTTTACTGCATGTATTGTCCTTGCAACTCCAAATTCTTAAGAAAAGAAGTCTCCCCCCTGCATAGGTCTGTGTGATGTTATGCTGGTGTTAAGCCCTCAGGGTTTGTATTCACTCCACCTAGCATTAGAAGGTCAGCCAAGATCACTTGGAAAAGTAGTGGTTCTGTTAGATTTGTGAGGAATCCGGAGAGGAATGTGTGTGATTACTAGTGTGTAGATGATTCCTGTTTTACGATGGTGTGGCATCCAGATTAGCATTGTGAGCTGAAAACACTGTGAGTCAGAAATGCCTTTAGTTAATGTAATTTGCAGAACATCCTAGCTTTGCTATACCATCTATGGCAGAGAAACGACTGCTTACCCTGGTTGCGGCGTGCACTGACAGCTCAGGCTCATTGTTGCTGCGCAGCACTGTTAGAGGGCATAGCGCTGTGGATCACTCCTAGCTTGGAAAAGATTCAATGTTTGAAGCACAATTCTACTTACTGTATATTCCTTTTGCACCAGAATAAAGTGAAACTTACAGAAAAATTAAGTTGTGAGTTGATGTCATTTGGTGCCTCGTGGGTGGGTGGCCTGGGTCCCACAGCCTGTGGGCTGGTCCAGGCACTGCTTGTCTCCAGACAGGTAGAGCGCTTTAGGGTGAGGGTCATGGCCTGGGTACTAAGTCAGATTCTCAGCCTCTCCCAGGGAGGTGGAAAATGAGTTTTCCATTGGGTGTCATGGGTTAGCTTTCTTAAATGAGACTGCAGGTCTCAAAAGACAGTGGAGACTCTGGAGCTCCACAAGCCTGTGCTGATACAAAAAAAAAAAAAAAAAAAAAAAAAAAAAAAAAAAAAAGAAAGAAAAGTGTTACAGCTCCTTGTTTGAGCTGCTGTGCTAACTAAGCATGGCAAAGGAAGCAGGCAGATGTTTGATGCCCGCTGGCAGGCAGTGTAATGCCCAAGTCATGAAACCCCCAAAGACCACCAGGAATCAGTCGGATGCAAATCACTCAGGGGCTCATTTATTAATCAAGCTCAGAGCCTGGACAGTCTTGTGAAGAGGGAAGATGGTGGCCCCTAGTGCGAGGGAAACAGGGTTTTTAAAGGGAAAAAGCTGCAGGTAGGGGTGGGGTGGGTGGTGGCGGTGGTGGTGGTGGTGGTAGTGGTGGTTTCAAGCCATTTCATTTCTAAGATTAGATTAGAAGAGTACAGGAAAGTTACCCATCAGGGGGGAATTTTTAAGTTATTCTGGTCACTGTGGTGTGTGGCTCTGATTCCTTGGCCCTGGGTCAAAGTTCCTAGGAACAGTTGCTACCTGTATGTTTGTGGCTCTGGCTCTCCGTGGAAACTCCAGGGTGTGTATGTTTGTGGCTCTCCGTGGAAACTCCGGGGGGGGGGGGTTGTCAAATTCTCAGGCCCTGAACACAAAATGGCATTGGTTTGGTCTCTACTGCAGGTCTGGTGAGAAAGGTCAACACCGAGCTATCAGCAATAGTGGGTCAGGTTTCAGTGGCTGCAAAGACAGTCCTGCCATTGCTGCCTGGCCACTATGCATCCAGTACATCCCCTCCCCCCTGGTGCCCCCCCCCCCCCCCCCGCACCCTGCCAGCCCCGAGTAAATGGAGCCTTAGATGATCATAGTGGAGGAATATCGAGCAAGATTGCAAGCAAGCCAGAGCATCCCCAGCAAGCCAGCCAGCCTTTATTTATAAACCTTAGGCAGAGGGGAGAGGTTTTGAGGGTGAATGTGTCTGATTCACTAGGGCCAGGATACTTAATCTAAATGCCTCATTTACAGTCAGTAAATGTACAGTACCTCTTTTAGAGTCAGTAACATGGGGGCCCCAGCATAAGAAGGGGAAAAACAGTACGAATAAATGTCATGTGCTGGAGGCTAGGATCGCAGCATAGGGTGGCACACTTCCAGGAATTTCCTGTGATTGCTGGAAGTTTCTTATCAGCAAAGGGTTGGGCTTGTAGTCTTCGTTTAGAGTTCTGTGACACTCTTTACAAAATCAGGGGTTACCATATCAGGTGGAGTGAGAACTCTGCTGAGAAAAGGGGGTCTGTCTTCACAAACTGAGCCCAGAATGACTATCCCCAGAAATGTCAGACTTCACCATTATCCAACAGAGTCCTGCAAGTTGAAACATTATTTTGAACCAAGCATCATCTGCATTCTGAACATCCATGATCGTATTCCTCAAATGCTATTACTTTAACAGCACGATAATAAAGACAAAGAAAAGCCATCGTTACTTGTTTCCAGGTCTATGACTCCCTCACATTTAGCCTCAGAGTAAGGCGATTTTAGTGGAGCTTAGCAGACCATCCGGTTATAATAAATACTAGAACTATATCTATTCCTCTTAAAGTAAACAGACATGATCATGATTATTTTAATTTAATTATTTAAATCAGCAGAGAAGCATGAGAACAACCTGTTCTGTCTTTAGTTTTCTTTGCCATTCACTTCCCAAATGTTTAAATTAATTGTCTCCTTAGTATACTTCTGACACCAAAGCACAGACAGCAAATCCGAACCTTGACAAATGGGGCTATGGTCTGAACAACATTTGTGCCTCAGAGGACGCCATCAATCTGGTGAAAAGAAGGCTCTCGCTTGTTCGGGCTGCCGTAACAAGTTTTGAGAGATGGCTTACACAATAGGCATTTCTCACAGTTCTGAAGGCTGAGGAGGCAGATCAGGGTTGGACCATGATAAGGGCCCTATTCCTTTGAGAAAGTGAGAAGGTCCCCTGTCGCTTGGAAGAGCACTAATCCCATCATGATGACTCTCCTTCATCTCAGTCACACCCCCCCGCAAGGCCCCTCGTCTAAATATGTTAGGTTTCTCTAGCTGTGACCAAAAGAACCTGGGCAAATTGGCAAGAAGGAAAGATGAATCTCAGCTCATAATTTCAGTCCATGGCTGTTTGACCCATAACGGGCTGTGCTAAGGCATTGTCCTGGTGAGGAGGGGATGGCAGTACTAAGATGCCCAGTTCATGGCAGCTGGGATGCAAAAGGAGTCAGGAGGAAGGTCTGGGGATAAGCATTACTCATCACTCTTCAAAGTTACACCACTGCTGACTCCACCGAGGCCCTACCTTCCAATGGTCCATCTAGTTATGAGCTCACCAAAGGATTGGTCTGTGATGACAACAGCACACTTATGATCTGCCCCTAGCACTCTCAGCTGGGGACCATGCCTTCCACATATGAATTTCTGGGGATATTTTACAACCAAATCATAGCCTCACATTGAGATTAGAGTTTTTAACATATGAATTGTTAAGAGTAAAAACATCCAGCCTTTTAACATTCCATTCCTGGACCTCAGAAATTCATGTCAAGAGCCAAACATTTGTTCTAGGGCAGAGATGCTTCATGGCTAAAAATGGTTCATATGTGCTGATCCTGGGGACCCACATGGTACATGCATATGGGTTTGCGTATCTACACACAGACACACACACACATGCATACACACATCAATAGATAATTTAAAAACCATGGTGATATAAATTAGAAATGTCCTCAGTTGGTAGAACTGTTAGGAAAGGTGGCGGAATCTTGCTGGAGGAAGTATTCACTGGGGGCGGGTGTTGAGAGCTCATAGCCTCCTCTACTTCCGGTTTGCTCTCTCTGCTTCCTGTTTTGGGGTAAAGATAAATTTCAACCTGCAGCTCATGACCCACGCTTGCCCCACTGTTGCCATGCCCGCTCCGCAGCAGGGGTTCCCTGTCTGGAACATTAAGCCAAAATAAATAATAGACTTTTTCTCTTTCAGTGATGCAGATATTGGCCAGATCAGACCAGATTAAAAGCAGATAGAAATGCAGGCTTATTAGGTTCTGCTCCAGGGTAAGTTCACCAGTTCCAAGGAACAGGGGGTCCAGAGAATCTGTGTGCCTAGGCTAAGGCAGGAAGGTTTTATAGACCCTAGGCAAGGGGTGATGATGTGTCAGCCAGGAGCTGGGACTGTGCCCAAGTAGGGTCCAGAGCTGAGCACTTAGGCGGGGCTTTGGGTGGCTGGCAGCATCACCGGTGGAGGTTGTGACCGCTGCCAAGAATGCGGAACTGGTTTCCTGGTGCCTTGCCTCCCCAGGGCAGGCAAGGCGGGCTTGGGGTTAGGAGGGCAGATGAGGTTTCACAGCTTTGCAGGGGCAAACAATAAACATGGTATTCCATGAGTTGATTTTGGTCATGTGCTAAAATTAGCACAGCAACAGAAAAGTAGCTGTCCACCCACAAACCCACGTTTATTCCATCTCGACAGCTCCAGAGATCCTAACTCCAACATCCACGGGAGTCCAACCTCATTTAACCAGGACAGCAGTGAGACCGTGTAACACCGTTGTACCAGAAGTCCTTTCTAACTACAAATTTGGGAAACCGAAGATGTTTTGTGCTTTCAAAATTGGACGGTGGGCAAGGAATAAGAAAGGGAAACACAGGAGCTGAGGAAGAGGGTATAGGTTCGTAAGTGATGGTACCGGAAGCTGCTTGGAAGCTATTTTCAGTTCAGTGCACTACCTTCCTGGCCCATGGGGACCAGCAGCTAGCTACAAATCCCACCAGACAGTGACTCTGTCAGTGACTTGCCTTTGGATCTCCAGCCTCCAGAAGTGTGCGCCACAAATGTCTTTTGTTAGGAAGCGACCCTAACTTGAGAGAGACAGAGAGAGGAGTGATTTGTCTCGAGGAACAGCTAAGGTTTCGAGGAGCCCCTAGGACTTGTGAAGGGGCAAGGAGCGTGCCTCTGGCCCTGTAAACATACTGATTCTAGACTACAAGGGAAAGACTTTTGGTTTTAAGTCCTCATTTGTGGTAGTTTGACACAGCCAACCCAGGATATGACTAGACCTGGCTTAAAAAAAAAAAGTTTGGTGAGAGCTTCCATCTTTGCAGATGGTTTTGGGTGTGGACTCACTCTTGCTTTTTTTTTTTTTTTTTTTTTACTCCCACATCGTCTTTCTAGAGGGGAGGAACTTTTCTTACTCTGTTCACCACAGTTTATGTCAGAGCACCCGATACACAGTCAGTATTCTGCAAATGCCTAGGAAGTTTATGAACAAGTTTTATAGTTCAAGTAGCAGCATTTGACACACGACCGTGATGACCAATCTTGATTGTCAACTCGACTACACCTAGAGCCAAAACCCAAACATCTGGGCACACTCATGCTAAATCTGGACCACACCTGGTGGCAGCCCATAGAAAAGGACTTGGAGGAAGGAAGATTCGCTTTTTAAGCCTGCTTGTCCTCACTGGCAATTTTATCTCTCTCCTTCCTGATGCATTCCTGTACTAGTGTTTGAACCTACTTCTTGGGGATTCCAGGGCAGACTGAAGACTGACGACTCTCAGCCTAGCAGCCGTGCCTAGTGATGTGAACTCTCTACTGCTCCAGCGCCAGGCCTGTCTGCCTTCTGCCATGCTCCCTGCCGTGTTGCCTGCGGCTCACACACTCTAACTTCTGCAACTGTGAGCCCTAAATTAAACTTTTTTTTAAAAAAATGGCTTGCGTTGGTCCTGGTGTTTTGTCATGGTGACAGAAAAGTAACAGAGACAAGGACTTTGCTCTTAGTATGTGATTAAACCTGTGTCCAACAGACCAGGATGTTTTCTGTCTTTTTTGTTATGTAGTGTGTTCTGTCTTGTCAATACAATATTAATATTGATTTTTTTTTTTTTTACTTTCTTATTAGAACAGGTCTGCATTTCCTATTTGTATTATTTTCTCCAGTGCAGAAAATTCTCCCTGGCAAGACACATGACAGTTAAAAGGATATCTGTCCATTCTATTCTTGTCAAGCAGGCTGGTCAGTGCCCGGTGCTGCGGTCAGGCAGCGGGCATGCTCTCTGGACTTATCTCTAAACTCGGTTTCACAGAAGACAAAAGCTGTGAAGATTTGCTGAGTCTGCCTCGTCTGACACCTGGCTGTAGCCACCTGTAAGAGCTGGTCAGGAACCCATAAAGTCTATGAAGAGTCCACAGGTTAATGCTGGAAAGGTTAAAACATTTACATCACTAGAAAAACCTCTATCGCATGTATAGTGTGGCAAGATTGTCCCATGGTTAACATATTCCCAGTTAGTCTGGCAAAGGCAAAGGGTAGGATACGCTTGCCCTTGAGGTTTTAAGTGAAACAGAAGGCAGGAGGAAAGGAGTCTAGGCAGTATTGCACAGACTCAGCGAGCGAACGCGGAGACAGTAACTTAGAGCATAGCTATCTGTGGCAGATGGGAAGCTGCGAGATTTATCACAAGCGTCTTCCAAAGGGTTCCTACACACCTGTTTCAAATGACGAATAAGAACTTTCAGGGCTTTGTGTGAGAGTGGGGAAGGACAGCTCGGATGGGTAACTATTGAAAATACTCATCTTTCTCCCTTTCCCCCGAGAGCCGGCTTTGAGAGTGGAATTCCCACTATGTACTCCTTCCTGGGTTCTGTAAGTCGGCAAGCATTTGGGTTCTGTCCTTACATCACCCCCTTTCCCATCTTCTATGCATGACGCTTTGCTTCCGGATAAAGTTTCCTTGCTACTCTGAGGTCTGTGTGCACCTCTGCGCATCCTTTCCTTGCGTAAGACATTTTAGTGTTAACTTGCCACACATTAAAATCACCTGAATAGGGAGCCTAACCTGAAGGATTGCCTTACCTGGTGTGGGAGGAGCTACCTCGCAAAATGTGGCAGCATCTTCTGCTCTCAGCCAAGATTTTTAAAAAGGAAAAGCACCGTGGGATTTCTCACTTCTTACTCACTTGGCCTTCTCTCTTACTGCTAAGGCTAAGGGGCGCTTTAGGAGAAGTGATGGAGTCAGAGGTGGGGAACATTGAGGCAAAGTAGTGTGTTCCAGATGTGACAGGCAGGAATGCTACACTTAAGAACTCACGGCAGCTGCGCTTGCCTGCACCGATGGGCAGGGGACACATGGGCTCCCACTCCGGACTGCTAGGAGAAGGAGAATCAGTCTCTTCCAGGGTGTGGTCCCTGGCAGGCAGGCCATGCTTCAGTGTGTGGCCCCACGCGCTTGGGTGGCACTAATGGGATTCAGTGTGCTAGATTTTTTTTTTTATAAAGGACATGAAGTTCGGAGGGGGACATGGGTGAGATTTGGGAGGAGTGGGAGAAGGAAAGTAGGAAAGTTGAATACGCTTGAAGTACATGAGGGATAGCATCTTCGACCTCAAATAAGAAGAGAGTGAACTGGAAGTGGGCGGGGCTGTGAACTCTCAGAGTCCTCCCACAGTGGTGTACTTCCTGCCTACAGCAAGGCTCCACCTCCTAAAGGTTCCAAAGAGCATCTCACCAGTTCTGAGCAACTGTACTTCCATGGTGTGTGTTTCACCTTGTTACGAGCCCTAACCGAATCAGGGGTCATTGTATTACAACGTAGTTTTGATGGTGGGAATCAGAATTCTGACCCAAAGATTTCCAGGAGGCGGCGGGGGCGGGGGATGGGGTGGGGCAGGTGACGGTCCTCTCGCCAGTCTGAAGATAACAGATGAGTCCCTGGAAGGAGCTGAGCTATGTCTTTGTCCTGAAAAGAAAACTGCTGGTTACGTTAACAGAGCTGCTGTTGGAGGTTGTATGTACTTACTGTTCTTCCCCCAGAATGCTTTGCGCCAACGGGAACAGATCTTTCGTTTTCATGGGTGCCTTGCACTCCTTGTGTTTTTAGCAGGGGCTGTGGAAATATAGTAGTCACAGGAAGTTGCTTTAAGCCTTCTTACGTTCTGTTAGTTAGGATTTTATTGCTGTGAAGAGACCCCACGACCACGACAACTCTGATAAAGAAAAACATTTCATGAGGGCTGGCTTACAGTTTCCATCGTGGTGGGAAGTATGGCAGCATGCAGACAGACCTTGTGCTGGAGGAGCCGAGAGCTCTAAATCTTGATCTGAAGGCAGCCAGGAGACTGATTCATTGGGCATAGCTTGAGCTTAGAACTCAAAACCCGCCCCCACAGGGACACCCTTCCTCCAGCCAGGCCACACCCATCCCAATAAGGCCACACCTCCTCATAGTGCCTCTTCCTGTGGCCAACAATTTAAACACATGAATCCATGTGGGCCAAGTCTATTCAAACTACCAGATGCTTTCAACTGACCTATCCTGTTCTGGCACACCAGAACACAAGGTAAGCTCACATTTTTTTCAATTATTTAAATAAGAGAGTCCAATCTTGATTAACCTTACTGTGGTGGTTTGAGCAAATGGTCCCCATATGCTCAAATATACTCAAAGCTGTGGGGTGGGCCTTGAGGTTTCAGAAGCCCATGCCAGGCTCAGTCTTACTTTTGTTTGGCCCGTGGATCAGGATGTACTTGTAGTGAGACTTTTGGTTTCTTAAAAAACCCAGTTATGTTCTGTGGATATGTTTTTGTTTTCATTTCAGGGGTGGATTTGTGCTGCTTCCGATCGTCCACAGCATCTAACTATAGTTTGACTTGTGCTCTAGCAGAGGTGTGATTGCCAGCTGAAGATAGTTTATGTATGGAATTCTGGGGACTCTTGAGATAAATGCAAGAGCCCCAGAGGGGCCTGTGGTGGCTGCTGCTGCGCCTGCTGCTGCCCCTGTCCCTGCTGCTGCTGCTGGTTCCTCCTGCTGCTGTTGCTGGACTGCTGCCACTGGGTTGTTGGTTGCTGGTATTCTGATGATGGAAGATTGGACTTGCCCCAAGGAACTAGATACCCCTAATAAGCAGGAAGTAGTCTAAAGAGGTCTATGCCCCCTTTCCCCTCTAACCTTCCTTCTCTCCTAGCTAATGTTGGGGAGGCGGATTGGGGTGAAGAAGAGTGGTAGATAGAGGAACCCAAATTAAGTAGCCCAAATGCCTGCCTATAGCTATTCTCAGCTATTGCTTCAGGGCCATAATGCGCTGAACCTCTGAAACTGTAAGCCAGTCCCCAATTTAATGCTTCCTTGTATAAGAGCTGCTCTTCATCACAATAGAGCCGTAAATAAGACACCATTATAAGAAAGCCTTTCCTGCTGGGCATGGTGATGCATGCATTTAATCTCAGCACTTGGGAGGTAGAGGCAGGCAGATATTTATGATTTTTGATGCCAGCCTCATCTACATAGTGAGTTCTAGGCCATCTAGGGATACATAGTGAGACCCTGTCTCAAACAAAACAAAAAAGAAAAACAACTCTTCTCCCAAACAAACAAACAAACAAACAAAATTAAAACAAACAATAAACCAAAGAACAGCAAAAATCCTCCATGCTGAAAGCAGACATGTGAGAGGGCATGTGACATTTAGAAAGAATGTAAATAGAACCTCACAAACAGTGCGATGATGCTTTTTGAAGGTTTACATGGCTTCACTTGGTTTTCACTTTGCAGAGAGAAACATTCCAGAGAACTGCTCAAGGTACTCCCGCTGAGTGGCTGCTTCCACTGACTCGTGCAGATTCGGCAGAGCCTTGCTGTTTCTGCTGGATCATGCTGCTGCTATAGATTTGTGTTGCTGTTTGGTGTTTTCTATTGGACTGGACTGCTGGTATCCTGACAAGGAACAGTGGAATCACCTGAAGCAACTACTTCTAAACAGATCTACAACCCCTTTTTCTTTTTTCTTTTCTTTAAAGATTTATTTGCTTATTGTGTGCAGTGTTTTTACCTGCCTGTTCCCCTGCACGACAGAAGAGGGCACCAGATCTCATCCTAGATGTTTGTGAGCCATCATGTGGTTGCTGGGAATTGAACTCAGGACCTTTGAAAGAGCAGACAGTGTTCTTAACCTCTGAGCCATCTCTCTAGCCCCCAGCAACCACCTTTGCTATTAATCTTTCTGCCTTACTTCTGGTCAGTTAGTTAGAAGGAAGGTAGAAGCGTTTAAGAACCCTAAATAAAGTAGGTTTTGAAAAATCTAAGCCTACAAAGGTATGGAAAGAAGTCTCTTAATTTTTATTTATTATTCTCTCATTCTATCTGTCCCCCACCTCTCTCTCTTTACTTTCTCCCTTCATCTCTCCCTCTCTCTCTCTCTCTCTCTCTCTCTCTCTCTCTCTCTCTCTCACACACACACACACACACGTGCTGACAATCTCACTATAGTGTACATATGGAAGTCAGAGGACAACTTCCAGGAGTCAGTTCTCTCTTTCCACTGGATTCTGGGGAGCAAATTCTGCTATTCAGGTCTCTGTATAGCTGAGCCTTTATGTTAGTGCTGCATGGAACAACATTGTTGACAGAGGAAAACTAGGCATAGTCAACTGGACTGACTGAAACAAAAAAGCAGAAGTAAATAGCCATGATGTCATGGATTCCAGATATTTATTAAGTATCCTGGGAATCTTGCGAAGCACTTCTGTTCTCACTAGGATTTAGTCTTGAGTGATTTTTTCTTTTTTTCTTTTCTTTTCTTTCTTTCTTTCTTTTTTTTTTTTTTAGCTCAGCCTCCCAGAAACTGGACCAGATCATTGTACCTGGAAGAAAGGGGGTTAACATATGCAGTAAGATGTTCTGAAAAATAAATCCCCAGAAAACAAGGTTCTGTATTGATTCGTTTCTGAAACTGTGACCCGAGGCTCAAAGGAACCTAGCCCTTGTCTTTTCTAGAGGTGATGGTTGAGTACTTGTAATTCAGGGTTCTTGGAGACTTCACAGGGCCTACGTATCAACAATGGGGTTTGGAATGTGAGGGAGCCTGAGTCAGCAACCATCCTTGTGTAACGACTTGGTGAGGACTCCATTATCTCTCAAAGGGGCCTCCCAGACCCTCTTGCTGTTGTTCTCCCATGGCTGTGCACACCCTTGTCAGGGGAACCCTGTGCTCCATCTCCGCTGTTATCTGAGTAGTGGTGACAAAAGGCGATGGGATAAGCTTCCGCTCAGTCTAATCCACTCCCGCTCATTTCGGCAGACTTCTGCCAGCCCGAATCCTCTGGTTTTTCTTTTGGGCCAGATACAGAGAACATTTCTCATTCTGGTCTTGGAACAATCTCTAGTGAGAATATTTACTTCTCTCTCTCTCTCTCTCTCTCTCTCTCTCTCTCTCTCTCTCTCTTTCATTTCCTTAACACATGGTTGAAAAAATAAATCAACCACACCCCAGAATGTTTCTGAAGACCTGAGCTGATATGGAGAGTAACGTGAAGATGGAAAACAGTCCCCAGGGCTCACCAGAAGTGATGAGTGAATGGGCCCTGGGGGCAGGCGAGTCAGATTCATGCTGGGCTGGGGATTGAATTCACATTGAACTGAAACTGCAGCGGATGTGTTGAACCTTAACTTTTGATGAAGAACTTAAAGGTGACAATGTTCTAAGCTTGACTTTCTCTTGTGTATTCAATAAGTCGTGAAAAGTTGTTACTGCTGAGCTCCTGTGTAAGAGTGTGCTCATCTGGTGCCCAGAGATGGAGCTGTGTTTATACTTTGCTGTTCTTCTTACTGCATCACCTCCTCCTCCTCCTCCTCTTCTCCTCCTTCCTTTCCTTTCCTATATTCCTGTTGCCTCTTCTTCTTACAGGGTTTTGCTGTGTAGCTCAAGATGGCCCGAAACTCAGGATTTTCTTACTTTAGCATGTCAAGTGTTGGGATTATAGGTGTTCACTACAATGCCTATCTCAATTTTACATACTCATCCTCCCCTTCAAAATGTGTTTTAAAAAATAGTTCATGGCATTATGCTGTTTGGTGAATATTAACGTGACACAAACTAAAGTCACCTGGAAAGAGAACATCTCAACTGAGGGACTGCCTTCATCAGACTGGCTCATGGGCTGTAAGTAGGACATTTTCCAGATTAATGACTGATGTGGGAGGGCTCAGCTCACTGTGTGGGGGGTGTCATTCTTGGGCATGTTATCCTGGGTTGTATAAAAAAATCCAGCTGAACAGCCATAGGGAGCAAGCTAGTAAGCAGTGTTCCTCCTTGGCCTCTGCTTCAGTTCCTGCCTCCCAGTTCCTGTTTAAGTTCCTGAAGTGACTTTCTTAATGATGGACTGTGACTTGGAAGTGCAAGCCAAATAAACATTTCCTCCTAGAATTGGTTTTGGTCCATGTTTACTGCAGCCACAAGAAGCAGACTAAAACAGTGGTGATTATTTTTAAACATAAGGATAGAAAAGTATGCTTTCACATAGCTGTAGCAGAAAATGCAAAGTTTCCATATATTCAGAAATATGGAATTATCCAAGGTAAACAAATGTATCTTGGTTTGATTCTCCTTTTATTTTCATATTAGTTTTACATCATACAGCATCAATTATTGCTGTATGATATGTTAATTTCAACCTCTCACTATTTAAAATACAATATTTCTAAGACAATTTATGCTTCTTTCTTCCTTTATTCTGGTTGTGTGGCCTGGCCTTAAGAACTCTTATAACATATTTATATGATTGTCTTTCATATTGCCTCCCTCATCTCTGTTCTTGTCATGACAAAAGCCAAGCATCGCTCATTACCTTAGAATAGGCCTTGTTTTCCTTCCCTAGTCCATCCTGAATGTAGTTATGAGGGCCACCAAGAGGCAGCAGTTTGAAATATGAGATATTAACACACAATGGAAGTGTGCAGGAGACTGACACTCCAGCATAAACAATGGAGGTGTCACTCTGAGTGATGGACTGTGACATCCTCCTGAATAATCTGAGGACTCAAGAGAGAATAAACAATTTGCTCCTGACACAGCTTGGATTTCAGTGTTACCTCTCAATGTTAAAGAGACTCACTGAGTACTGTGCTGTAAGGAAGACACAGCCAAAATGTCATCAAGGAGCAACTAGTTACACCAGGGTTGCTTTTTGTTTCAAAATTGGGTTGAAACTCAGAAGCAGGTACAATCAGAAAAAGCACTAGAGGGCGCCAGACTCCTTTGTGAGGAAGTCTTCTTTGTCCTGCAGAACACAGCACCTTCACGTCAGCCTGTCAACTTGTGACTTTCAGGGATCAGCCTGAGTCCGTAGGCACGATTACACACGCATTAGAATTTTAACAGTCACAGACTTTAGAGGGTAAAGTTACGAGTGCACATTAAAACGGACTTAAGAGACCTATTACCTAAGACAATCTATGGTCCTTACTTGAATAATAATGCAAACATCATTCTTAAAATGATGTTTTCAAGACACCCAGGGAATTTGATCACTAATAAAAGTTATATTACAGAATTATTATTTGTTTTATTAGGTGTAGTAATGGTATCTTGGTAATGCTAAAAATTCCTTGGCTATTAAATGTTTGCATGATATTACTTGATGCCAAAATTCATTATAAAATATTCTACAGTAAGGGCAGAGTGCAGCTTGGTTGTAGAGAGTTGCTTAGCATCTACAACAAAGGGATAAAGTGCATGCATGTCTCTGTCTCTCTCTGTCTCTGTCTCTGTCTCTCTGTCTCTCTGTCTGTCTCTGTCTCTCTGTCTCTGTCTGTCTGTCTGTCTGTCTGTCTGTCTCTTTCTCTCTCTCTGTCTCTCTCTCTGTCTCTCTGTCTCTCTCTCTCTCTCTCTCTCTCTCTCTCTCTCTCTCTCTCTCTCTCTCTCTCTCTCTGTGTGTGTGTGTAGTGGATAATAGAAGACAGAAGATGGATAGTCTGGATTCACTTTTTAGATGAGTCTGGCCTTGAACTCACAGAGACCTGGCTACCTCTGCCTCCTCAAGTGCTAGATTACGAGCATGCACCTCTATGCTTGGCTCCAAGCCTCCTTTGAGTTGGGATAATACCCAGAAGTTTCCCTTCTGACTTTCTTAGCCCTATTGCTTGGCCGTTTCTGATGGCCACTCCTGTGACAGCTGTGGCATGGATGACCTTGAGAATGCTAGGACACAGGTTGAACAGGAGAATAGTCAATTCTGGCTTTCAAACCCTATGACTCACCTGGGCTTTTGGGTTCAGTTCCCAAGAGAGAGGGGTACACACAGGCCACCCTCTTAAGAGAATATTGAGAAATCTACTGTCTCTCCAGGAAGCGGGTGGTTTCTTAGCCGGTGGGTAGACAGAGCACGTGGCCTTCTACAGACGTAGGGCATAAACATGCCTCAGGCCTTCAGAGCCCTGGCTGCACTGATCATGAGCTCAAAGGGATTATGAAGAACATGTCTTCAGTTAATGCGATAACAGTGAATGATCACATTGAATAATTGTAATTAAAGACTTAACATCTCCTCCACACAGAAAGGAAGCAGGGAAGCTAAAGGAAAAGGTGCTAACAGGGCACAAGGCTAGGGTATGGGCTAGTGGTACAGTGCATGCCTAGCACACAGGCTTGGATGTGATGCCCAGCACCACACTCACAGAAAGAAGTTAGGAACGTGGGGTCTGGACTTTAACAGACCCGTGTTCTGATTCAGATCCTGTGACATATTTTGGGTATATGTGTTTATATATATATATATATATATATATATATATATATATATATATATATATATATAAACATGTTATTATTTATAGAGATGAGTCGATCCAAGTTTTGCTTAAACAAGAGAATGTATAATAGACATACAAAGAAAATTGGCCCTTTGTATAAAACCTACACACGACAAGCATTTAAAAACACAACAAACAGGAAAAGCCTCTTATCTAATTTTTCCACCTGGTTACTGGATCTTCCTCCTAAGACTTATTAAGCTATTAGCTCAGGCCTTAAAGGGCCGTGTGGGAGTCCAGGTGGAGCCCCAGGTGCTGAAGCTGCCACGACTTAGGAGAAAACATTCTCTCTGGCATCCAGGCCGAGGTCTGTGGAGCTGAAATTCCCCTGGTATTTTGAGAAATAACTGTGAAGCTTTCATTGCCAGTGTGGCCCATCGTTTATGAGCTGTCAGTGGGAAGGCAGCAGAGGAAAGGAGGGATTCCTACAGTATCATGTCGCTGCGGCCTCAGGAAACAGAAGAAAAGAAACCCAAACAGTTTACAGTGGACAATCTTCCAGATGCTTATTGTCAAGATCTCTGCTCAGGATAGAAAGAAAACCCACACCGTGCCACATGCTTCTTCTGCACTGTGAGTAAAAGCCATGTGTCCGTCCTCAGGTCTTCCTGCCTTGATGGCCTGGGCAGTATCATCTGGAGAGAGAAAATGGGGATGACTGTTCTGTTTTCTCTGGGATACCTTGAGAGTGACCCCGGGCTAAACTGCTGCTGGCTCCTTTCTGTTTCATGGCCATTAGGCTCCATTCCCCCCCCCCCCCCCCCCCCGCCTCCCCGCCCCAGGAAGAGCTGTCCAGCTTTGTAATTAGCTTTCTTCTTCAGGCGGATGGCTGAGAGGGTACCAAGAACTGGCCCGGCCTGAAAAACCCCAGCGTCTCGCACACACATGCTCTATATCCAGATGCAATCTTTTAATTAATCATAGGTGCTCAGAGGGCTTGTTCGCATTTTAATGCTTTTTAAAGTAAGTTCAGTGAAAAGAAATTTCGTATTCAGGAACCAGTGGCTATCGCACTTCTTAGCAGAAACCTCTCAAGCCAGGATGTCTTAAAGAGTGCATTTGGTGTGGGTGTGTGGGTCTTGTGAAAGTTTCCTTTCACTATAAATCCTGTGACTTCATTGAATGCCCTCAGATAATCCAGATAACTCCTCCATCCCAAGATCTATAACGTGTTCACGTCTGCAAAGTCATTTTGCCTCATAAGGTAGAATATTTATAGGCTCCGAAGACTAAGGGGTGGATTCGTCCTGAACCATTATTCAACCTACCACAGCCCACATCTGAGCACCAACAATTTATTTCTCTTCCTCATGAAGGATACATTCATCTCATCCTATTTATCTCTGAAAGTCTCAACACAAAATAGTCTGCCTTAGGTTGGCGAGTAGGCACTTATCTTTACCCATCATTGGCATATGAATTCCATCATTCATAGCCTGTCTTAGGTCCAACAAGGCTCAGACTCACTCTTCCCTGTCTCTGGCTTGCCTCCATATCAACACATAAAGGGCAGTGTCTTTGAGCTCTATGCCATGTGCATGTGCTTGTTCAAAGTTTCCGATCTCAACAAATGTACTGGCTGTGGGTGAGGCTGATAAAATGGAAAAAGAAAATTGAATTTTACTTTGACCTTTACTATTGTTTGAAGGTTTAACTCTGGGGCTGGTTTTGATGCTTTTGGGTCTGTGGGAAGGCAGCAAAAGTGGTGGAGAGTCCATGGTTGGAGCAAGCTGCTCCTACTCACAGAGGCCAGGAAGCAAACACAGAGAGGAGACTAGTGCCCCACAGTCCTCTCCAAGGGGAAGGCTTAGTGACCCAAGACTTCCCACCAGTTCACACCTCCATTTCTCCAAGCTCCCTCACCTTCCAACAGTGCCACAGGAGATCAGCCTATAATAGATAGGCCCTGGAGGACATTTTAGATCCAACGGTAGCTGTCCCCTGATTCCAAGCTGGCTGTTTCTGCAAGCTTCACTTTGAACCTTGTGAGCCTTTCATGTTTACCAGGAAGACTTACTCCATTATTACAAAAAGGCTTCTTCTCTGCAGCCTTTCCCGACTTCCATGGAGATGTGGAGGGATCTCATGAGTCACAAAGTAATCTTTTCAAAGGCCACCCCTGCTCATTCCTTCTGACCTACTCATCTTCCTGAAGCACTAGCAAAGGGTCTTTATCCATGTCCTTAGCTCTCTTCTCAGAACGCAGTGGCATGTGCCTACTAATTTTTGTGTCTTTTAAAAAGATCAGAATATGCCAGGTGTGGTGGTGCACGCCTTTAATCCCAGCACTCGGGAGGCAGAGGCAGGTGGATAACTGTGAGTTCGAGGCCAGCCTGGTCTACAAAGTGAGTCCAGGATAGCCAAGGCTAACACAGACAGACCCTGTCTCGAAAAACAAAACAAAACAAACAAACGAAAACAAACACACAAACAGATCAGAAGAGGTTGAGGCGCAAACCATCAATGGCTGGCTTCTCTTCCATTCAACAGTTCTGGTTATCCACCATTTCCTCTTACATTTTACTAGAAGAGGTAAGATAAAGGTTGCACCTTCAACACTTTGGAATCTCAAGTTCATATCCAAGTTGACTTCTTTAGTTTTCTCTCTATACAACTGTAGGACACAGGTCAGTGAAGATTCCTGAGGCATATAAAAGGGTATTTTCACTATAATTCTCAATAACATGCTTCCAAATTTTGTGTGAGCCCCCAGGGCAGTGTGTGTAATGCCCATCTTTTCCCCAATGTTCTCCTCCTGACAATTTAGATATTATTTGAGAACATGTATTATTTTTCTGCTGTATTTCCTACCTCCTTCTGAATCCTCATTAGCAGAATTAATTTAAATATTTTGGTTTTTTAAAAATGCAACACAGCAATATATGACTTTAATAATAGGGGAAACCTGAGGATAGGAGGATATGGGAGTGCTGCCCTCTCTGCTTGTTTTTTTTCTGAAGCCTGAAATCACTTTAAAAGTCTACTAAATGCTGTAATCGCAGCACTCAGGGAGGCAGAGGCAGGCGGGTCTTTGTGAGTTCGAAGCCAGCCTGGTCTACAAAGTGAGTCCAGGACAACCAAAGCTATACAGAGAAACCCTGTCTTTTTTTTTTTTTTAAAAAAAGTCTATTAAATGGGGCTAGAGAGATGGCTCAGTGCTGAAGAATACTTGATGTTCTTGCAGGGGACTAAGAATTTTGCACAGCACCCATTCAGTAGCCTTACAACTATCTGGAGCTGTGCCTCCGGGTGATTTAATGCCTTCTTTTAGCCTCTTCTGGCACTGTACACACATGACACACATACATACGTGCAGGGTAATACTCATACACTTGCAATAAAATAAATATCAAAAGCTCTAATAAAACCATAAATCCTTAAAAATCAGCAACTGCAATTCAGCTAAATAGTAATCCAAACTGGAGGCATCAGAAAATACTGAAACAATGGGACATATGGCAGTGACAATTATGATGCAAGTTGATCCAGTTGTGGGCTCTCCAGTGTTTTTGTTGGTAGAGCTGGGAGGAGAGAACTCCCTAGATGTGTGTCCTCTTTGTTTGTTTTTTACCCCTAGAGGAAAGACAGAGAGGTTTCTTTTTTTTTTTTTTTTTTTTTTAATTTGCCATTATCTCAATCACATCAGATCAAAATCATACTCAGATATAATTTAAAGCAGCACATTTTGGAATGTATTCAAATGTGTCATACAATGTGTGTTTTAAGATCTTTTCTATTATAATCAATCTTTCACTGTCTTCGATTCCCTCTAAGACATTCAAGAAATAGTATATCATCGTCTAGTGTGAGAAAGTACAGGCTGGTAGCCAGAAGACAGAACAATTCTCTAGGGAGTGCAAGGCTGCACACACATTGCAGCAAATTTCTTCACAGAAGTGTGTGTGTGTGTGTGTGTGTGTGTGTGTGTGTGTGTGTAGGTTGGAACAAAGCCTCACAGCATTGGGTTGGGCAGCTCTTGCAGGAGATCTTACCTAAGACACCTATGTATACTTCTGAATTATAAGTTCAATCATTTTATTTGCCTTTTTCTTAGCAATATTCCCTTACATTCCCTGGCATTTGGACATAACCAGGCCCCCTCGTGACATGTTAGGGTTGTCAGAATTTTGTGTGGGCGTATACATACCCCTAAAGTCTCAACACATTTCTATTTTCTTCTCACTGACACCGTGGCTGGAGTCTGACATTTTCAGAGAAGACAAAGCCAGCAGCACTTGAGGGTATCTGTGGTTCCTTTCCACCAGCAGAATGCTTGACAACCTGTGTGTAGTAATAGTCTATAACCACTCTAGGCTTTTCTTACCATGTTCCTCAGCTTTTTTCCATCCTGTGCCCATTGCTCAGTTCCAACGCTAGCTTTTCAGGTATGTCTTACCGTAGCACTGTCACTCAGGTTCCCAAATCTATGTGCATTTCTTAAATTGCATCTGATTTATAAAAACTCAGTGACTTAAAGCAGTACAGATTCATCGCCTGGAGATCAGAAGTGTGATCTCAATGTGCTTCTCAGGGTTGTGCTTCTCCTGGAGTCCCCAGGGGAGGAACTTTCTAGCTTGCAGGAGCTGCTGGCCTTCATTGGTTTGTGTTCAACAGTCACATTGCTTCGACCTCTGCTCTATCTGCCACAGCCCCCCCCCCCTTTGGAGTCTTGACTTTTGTATTTCTCTATTTTATAAGGGTCTTTATGGGCTGTAGGTGGAGCTAGTGGATGAGTATTGCCTAGCCTGGCAAGCCTCCGAACTGATCTCAGTCGTCCCAATCAAGAGAAAAACCAGCCTTAGGATTATATTGTTCCCACCTGTGTGATAGAACAGACTTTCTGTATTTAGAATCCTTTTGTTAATTACACCCAAAATGCTTGTTTTGCAAATAAGGTTACAAGTTCTAGGGCTGAGGATACTATAGCTTGCCTTCCTTCCTTCCTTCCTTCCTTCCTTCCTTCCTTCCTTCCTTCCTCTCTTCTTTCCTTCTTTCATTCCTCCCCCCTTCCTTTCTTTTTTTCTTATCACCACATCTCAACAGTCTCAGGTTGGGTTTTCTGGAGTCAGACAACGAAAGTCTGTCTGGGCTTTAACAATATACATCAGGAATTAAGTACTGAGGAAGGAAGCAAAAATGAACAGTGAAAACTGTTGAGGCGTGATGCAGGCCTGATTAAACTTCGGCCCCTGCAAGGCCAGCTGTGGTCAGAATTGTGCTGCACTGAGCCAAATGTTGAAGCTTCTGCTCCCATGCTGTGCTCAGGCACTGGAGAGGTGCTGTGCAGCCAGGCAGCCACCGAAGGGGTCTGTGGCTGGAGGTGGGCTGCTGGCTGCAGTCACGAGGAAGCCTCTTTCTTCCTTCCTTCCTTCCTTCCTTCCTTCCTTCCTTCCTTCCTTTCTTCCTTTCTCTTCCTTCCTTCCTTCCTTCCTTCCTTCCTTCCTTCCAAAAAGTTAAAAATTGTTTAAATATATTTATTTAAAATTTTTTTAATTTATTATAATTCATTCAGCTTACATTTTGAATGTTATCCCTTCACTTGTATTTTCCTGTTCCCATCCTTCCTCTCTCTTCTGCCCTATTCCCCTCCCCTAGACCTCTGACAGAAGGGTACCCTCTCCCCCACCGTATGGCCACAGAATATCTGTCCACTGGCTAGATCTGAACAGGGGGTTTACTGCATGCATTGTCCTTGGTTGGTGCAACAGTTTGGGCAGGTCCCCCCTGGGTTCAGATCCACCAGCCTTGATGGTCTTCTTGTGGGGCTCCTGAAGCCTCTGGCCATGTGGACGTTCAGGGGCTGGAGGTGTGGACGGTCAGGGGCTGGAGGTGTGTACTTATACTCGGGTGACTTGTCGAGTGGAAAGCTTTTGGATCAGCTCAAGTCCTATAGCTATCGTGGTAGACTCTCATGGCCTGTACACTCTTTCCATCAGCTCAGGAAAGGGCTCAGCTAGATTCTTGGTATCCACAACCATCTTGGAAGTTTCCTTGCAAGGTTTAGGTTGTTAGAAGGAGTCTAATTGATTCAAGGCCTAGCCATGACACCCCTCTCTCACAAGTACTTATTAAGCGATAGAGAACTTGCCTGGCATATATACATGAAACCCTGGTGGCGAGGGGGAAGTTGCCAACTTTTATGCCAATATTCATCATTATAGTCATCATCAAATTAAACACTGATATTATGTATCAAATATTGAATATTTGATACCTAATATTTTGCATGCAATATGTCTCATGCAATCATTTCAATATGTTGAAACGGTTCAAGGAGTTGGTCTGAGGACAGAGGGAGGGAGTGTCTGTGTTCTGCTATATCCCAGTGCTTCTTCCTGGGATGTGACATCACAGCTTGATGATGACATAGGGAACAGCACTCATTTCGGCCTAAAGCCTGGCTTGTAACGTATGATGTGATATGCTACCTTGCAGTGTGGAGTTCGGTTGTTTGAGGTCTAGAACATCATTTGAACAACTGACTCCAACCCCAGCCTGTTCTAGTGTTCTTGTGAGGGCGTGCACATTCTTATCCTTTACGAATGTGGACTGGAGGGCGGGAGATGGCTCAGTGGGTAACGTGCTTGTCACATATGCAAAAGGCCTGGTTTTCATGTGCAGAATCCATGTAAGAAATTCAAGTGTGCTCTGGTGCCCCATATTTGACCACTTCCCCTTGATGGGGAGGCCACGTAGCACTCAGAGAAAGAATAGGCAGGCTACCATGATGAGACTTGATAGCCTATGACCATAGAGTTGGGGAGGAGGTCCCCCTCGGTCATAGACCTAGGGGAGGGGAATAAGGTGAACGCTGGAGGATACAAGTGATGGTATAACAATTGAGTTGTAATCTGAATAAATTAATTAAATTATTAAAAAAAAAAAGAAATTCAAGTGTGGTGGTGTCCACCTATAATTCCATCATGTTAGGATTCGGGATGTTGGAATGGTTCAGGAAGTTGGATCTGCGGGGCTCACTGACTAGCCTCTAATTGGTGAGCTCCAGGCCAACGAGATATGCTGTCTCCACAAAACAAGGTGGACAGAATATGAACAATGACACTCAAGGTTGTCTGACTTCCACAGGTGTGTACATACTTATGTGTATGAGAGCACATGAAAGAACACACACGCAAAATAGAATTGGAAGTTGAGAATGGTATACCTTATACTTATACTTCGAAGAGGCTGAGGCAGACTGTCTTCCATGAGTTTAAGGTTAGCTTGACTATATGTAAGACCCGTAAAACACACACACACACACACACACACACACACACACACACACACACACACACACACACAGAGGATTGTGATTTGTGCCTTTTTCTTAGAAAGGCTAGAGCCCAATGGAAGGACAGATCTGGCACACTGCCTATATCATTAAAGTCTAATTGCAAATTAACAGTGCTAAGTGAGCCTGTCAGTCTGGAAGCTGTAAGGAATATGACCCTCCTAGGTTTCTGATGCTGTGATTTTGCACGTGTGAGTGTATTTTTGCCTTTGCTTGGTATATACAGTGATCAGATAGCCAGGCTATCTGACATAGAAATGAAAAGCTATTTGCAGACATGCTTGAGTTTTATATATATTGTGTGATGTCTTTTTTGAAGTCTTGGGCTTAGCTAGGAGAATCTGTTCCACTTTTGTGAAATTAAGCATTTTGCCTCCTCGCAAACTCTGGTGGCATAACTCTGGGAGACAAATCAAACCCTCTCATTTTGTAATTTTGGACTCAAGTTTTTAAGCCACATGTTTGAAGTCTCCTGCATGATTACAGACTACAGGCATAATTTCTCCCCAGCCCCACTCTCTTCTGAATTCTGTAATCAGATACGCATCTGTGCACACATGCTTTCAGACTCTGGGCGTGTGTGTGTAGACTGTCCTCTCCTTCTAGTCAGGATTTTGAATTTTCTCTTAGCAGTAAAACTTGAAGAAGGAAACTTTCTTACTGAAATCAGATGATTTAGTCCAGCCATTAAGGTGATCCTCAAGAGAGAAAGGAGCACAAGTAACTATTGTTCTATTCTGTAGGGCCAGTCTATAGCAGTGATGGGTACCCTGGTAGGACCCCTTGTTCCTGCCCTTCCTGAGTTTAGGCTGTTGCCACCTGTGTCCTGTATCAGATGCTGGTTCTGCTGTAACCAATTTCTACCAATCAGTGGTTTCTAATGACACAGAAGGCCAATATGTGCATTGTGGGCGATCAAGGTTGGCTGTAGATGATGCAGGGCATCCTTGTCTTGCTCAGCTTCCACTTGTATCCTTACATATACGGCTGCTGATCACTATGACACCAGTTCTCTTTGTCTTGTTTCTAATTTTCCTCTCTCTCTGACTCTGGCCCTCTTTGCTTTGTTTCTACAAGGAAGTCATTGGCTATACTGGGTGCACCTGGATAAGCCAAAATCATCTCCCTGGTTCAAGATCCTTAATAGAATCACAAATGCAAAGTCTTTTTTTTTTTTTTTTTTGGCCATGCAGGTCAACATACTAATAGATTCCAGACACCAGAATCAGGTTGTAGTATTTGCTGTGTCCTTGTATAACAGGAACCTCATAGGCTACACAATTTAAAGAGAACAGGCATTTATTTCTCAGGGTTCTAGAGCCAAGGTCAGGCCATCAGGTTAGAGTCTGTCTATCTGCTTGCAAGGTGGTGCCTTGAATCCTGTACCCTCTAGTAGGGGGGATATCATGTCCTCACACAGCAGAGGAGCAGAAGGGAGGCACCTACCCCTCTACCTTTTATGATGGTGTTGCTCCACTGACCCAAATGCCTCCAAAAGGCCCCTGCCTCCCAAACCTTTCCATTTGTGATTGGTGATTAAGCTGCTAACGTATGAATTTTGTAGGGTCTAAAAATACAGCATAGCAAATGCAGACTTCTTTGGCAGGTGGCTTACTTAACACAACGCACTGTCTGTTTGTATTGTACCTCCCAACTAAGCTGACTTCTTCAGAGGACTGTCTAGTCCTCACTTCTTCCTGCACCAGGTTCATACTTACCTGAATGCTTTGTAAAGCCTTCTCCTTTTAGAACCACCTAGGATAAAAGAAACAGTCTTGTAGGCTCCAACTTTCCACCTACTTTTTTGTTGTTGTTTTTTTTAAGTGCTTATACCTCTCTTCCAACCTGCCTATCTTAGATAGGAGAGAAAAGAGGTTAATGGGAACAGGGAAAGTAGACCTTGTTGGATTCAGTTCCTGGGAACAATTCTCCTGGCATCATTGGCAGGATTTCAGCAGACCAGCAACTCCACCAAAGTTGCTCCTGAAATCTGGAGCAACTGGAACTTGGAGCAACTGGAACCTGGAGCCTCAGCTGGAGCCCAAAGCCTCGAAGCCTTCTCTGGAGTGGTTCTCTCTAGGAGCATCTCGAAGTGGAGTGATGAACAGCCAAACAATACCAAGATCTCAATCCCCTCTCCTGTTTTGGGCTTATATATGTATCTCTTCTCAGAGTCTGTACTAGGATGTTTTTCAGCTGGCAAAAACCAAGCACGTACATGAGGTGGTTCAACCTCCAAGTGGATAAACATCACCTGTTCTCTCAAAAGTCTGTTCCTCATGCCACACTTGGGATCAAAACAAAAACATGTTTATATCTACTACACAGTCTAGTCTGTCATCTACTGAAGAAACAAAGGGAGAATCCCTTTCCCCCTTTATATTCTAATATCTCCATATTATGTGACTTTTCCTGGAGAGATATGAAGACAGTATATTTACCTTAGATAAGAAACTAATGGCAGACTAAAGAAATTACTCCCCTGCCTCTAGCTTAGGCAAACCAATGACTTTATTGGGGTTATATATAGGAACATGGGGGAGCAGTTACTTACAGGAGCTGGATTATTCAAAGGCAGCACCCTCTTGCGAAGCTTGCTCCAACATGGGTGGTGGATGGACTTCATGCTGCATCTCTGGAGGCCCCCTGAACAACCTGCAGGCACCTCCCAGGGAACAGCTCCTCCTAGCAATTTCCTGTTGTGTATATAGCCTTGAAGGGGCCCTTGTGAATCCTGTAATTTTCTGAGTTTCTTGAGTCTGGAAAGTTCCATGAGCTCCCTGTCAATGTTGTTAGCTTCCCAAGCACTCCAGGAGGGAGTGTTTCAATTTGGAGGCAATAGCTGTACAAGCTCTCATTTGCATCTTGATTTCTGCAGAGCTCTGTGTTTCTATCCAAAGTCCCCCAGCCCTGGTGTATGAGGTTCGTCCCATCGTCCCATCCAGTCCTTGCTCTATATACATGCTTTCCTTTTGTTGCCTGGTGCTAAGGAAGGTTCTGCCACTTTTCTTGAGTGGGTAGTAGGTATCTAGCCTTCAGAGACTGTTGTGTTGCCCTTAGAGTGAGCCATTTAGTAGTCAGTTGTAATCATCTTAGAAACTTAGAAGAATGGGCCACATGCTTTTTGTGTTTGCTTGCTCTAATTGTTGGTAGTTTCCCTGCCCCCTATGGCTTCTTGTAGATATTTATAGCCATGGATGGAGTTGCAGAGATCTCCCCACTTTTGTCCAATTCTGAATCTATCAAGGAATCTTTCTATATTTGCCCAAAGAACATGACAGCTGCTGAATAGCCATTTTGGCTTGTCAGTTTTTAATAATGAGCCTAGGAGAAAGGTATTAACATATTACCCTCATTGTATACATACATTACAGAGGACTACACTAAAGTATCTAACATTGAGTGACAGGTCAATGAGAATGTAAGGGTTGGAATACAAGCAATGAACTCATAATTGTCAGAGACAACCTTTATACTAAACAATTGAGGCAGGGGTGGTGGTAGTGGTAGCACAAACCTGTAATCCCAGCACCCAGGAGCCTGGGGAGACAACAACAGCAAAGAAATTGAGTCATATTCTGGTAACTTCTCATGCAAATAATAGAACCTGACATATAGAACAGAGCAAGAAAGTACTAAGGGATTTCAAATAGAGAAGTGTCCTTTCTTTGGTTGGAAGATAAGGCATGTCTTTTGACATCTCATAGTTGATTTTGTTTCCTGCTTTCTTTGCTTTGGAAGAGAAGGTAAGTAGGAAGGAAGCTATTGATTTCCTCCCTGGTCAAGTTACTAGTGGAATTTTTCCTGAAAGGGAGTTCTGTTGTTCCTGTCGACCAGGGTGAAGGGTCATTATTGACAGCAAAATCACAATGGTGTGAGAGACAGTGGTTCACAAAGACCATTAGTCACATAGAAATTGATTCCTGAGTACATGCACACATGTAGTTGTGTATGCACACACACATATGTTACATAAAGCTATTTTGATTAATGTCAACAAATTCAATATATTTTTACTCCAAAGTTTCAAATCACGAAACAATGTCATGTTTTTCTTTTGCTCAGAAATATCTATGCCTTTACAGAATTAAACATTGACTACACGACAGTGCCAGGGTGTTGTTTTTGCTTTTGCATAATTAGAATAGATATTAAGTGATAATTAATTTTAACCAGAGTCATTTACATTAGGGTATCATTTTCAGTAAAATGTATGAAACACTTAACACAGTGAAATAAAGAATTTGGCTCTTCAGGGTAACAACTGATGTCTGATTTATGCTTTGCTCACAAGTTATGATACAGCCATCTGCATCACTGTAGATTCTGGAAGACTAGAGTGATAACCACTCTTCATAAAAAGTGCAGCAGTCTGAGATGCTTGCCTTTTATATTTCCTTACTGGCTGGTAAACTCATCTAAGCTAAGGAACATCCTTAATCATCTTCACACACATCCCTGCTGTTGCCTCAAACACAATATGTGCGGTTGCCCACTCGATATGCAGCCCACTGCAAACCAGTGCGGCTCTGCTTAGACCATTTAGCCAGGACTTTTTTTATTTGAAACTATGATTTATGTTTTATGTTCAAAGAATCCTAATGTATATGATGCTTTTTTTTTCAGACTGTTGATCAACAGTATCTTATGCTTCAGTTTTAACTGTTCTGGGATGCTAGCCTGCCCATGTCATAGCGTCACTGTATTGCTTATGTTCTAGAACAGTATCATGCAGCTGAGAGTTTTCACATCCAGGTGGTTCCACATGTAGCTCCACATTTGACAGAGTCTGATCAGGTCATTCACACCTTACCTAGAAGTAGAAAATAGATGAAACTTTAATTTCTTTAGTATAAAGTAGAACATGAAAAATGGGGACTGACATAAAAACACAAAAGAAATAATATCAACCCTTGAGACTGCTGAAGGGTTGGATGAAGGTAATGTGATAAACTTTAGCAGAAATTAACATAGAGTCTCATTCTGGGCACTCAGAACATTCCATTTAAATAAAGGCTAAGGAAAAATGTAGTTTAAATAAAGTAGATATTGTGTAGATGTACCACAGTTTCATTATACATTCTTCAGTTGAGGGACATCTGGGTTGTTTTCCAGTTTCTGGCTATTATGAATAATGCCACTATGAGCATAGTTGAGCAAATGTCCTTGTTGTATGGTGGAGCACTTTTTGTGTATATACCCAGGAGTGGTATGGCTGGGTCCTGAGGTAGCACTGTTCCCAATTTTCTGAGATAGTGCCAGCTTAATTTCCAAAGTGATTGTACAAGTTTACACTCCTACCAGCTATGGAGAGTGTTCCCCTTTCTCCACATCCTCGCCAGCACGTGCTGTCACTTGAGTTTTTGATCTTAGCCATTCTGATAGGTGTAAGATGGAATCTCAGAGTCATTTTGATTTGCATTTCTCTCATAGCTAAGGATGTACCTACACAATGGAATACTATTTAGCTATCAAAAACAAGGACATCATGAAATTTGCAGGCAAATGGATGGAGCTGAAAAGATCATCCTGAGTGAAGTAACCCAGACCAAGAAGGACATCCACAGTATATACTCACTTATAAGTAGATATCAACTACATAATACAGGAAAACCATATCACAATCCACAGACCTAAAGAAGCTAAGTAACAAGGAGGACCCTAGGGAGGATGCTTAATTCTCATTCAGAAGGGCAAATAGAATAGACACTGGGAGCCGTTGAAGAGAACAAACAGGATGAGGGCCCCAGCAGAGGCTGATACACCAAACAAGGACCATGTATGGAGAAGACCTAGGCTGTTCACTCAGATGGAGCCAATAGGCAGCTCAGTATCCATATGGGTCCCCTAGAAAGGGGAGCAGGGGCTGTCCTTGGCATGGACTCTGATGCCTGCACTTAGATCATCTCCCCCTGGCAGGGATAGGCTGGGGTCAGTTGGTAGGAGAGAAGGGCTCCCCTTCTCTGAGGACTAGGGGAGGGGAATAGGGGGGAGGAGGGAGGGGCCTATGAGGGTCATGAGCAGGAACTAGAATGTGTATAGTTTTCAGCACTGTGGGAAACACCTTGTCTTCTAGGCTAACAGTTTACTGTAGAAGAAATCCAGCACACACTCAGAAAAGCTCAGAGGGATGGGGTGGCTGAACTATGTGTTAAACCCATGTAGCAGAGGGACTTTATGGTCATTGCAAAAATGAACAAACAAACAAAAACAAAAACAAAAAAACCCTCCTTCATTTGAGAGTCAGTTTGACATGTGTAATTTAAAAAAAAAAGTTTTTATTTAACATAATATATAGCTTTTGTCACTAGCCAAGGACAATATAGGTGGTAAACTTTAAACCCCTACCCAGATCTAGCCAATGGACAGAACATTCTCCACAGTTGAGTGGAGAGTGGGATATGACTTTCACACGTACTCTGGTGCCTCATATTTGACCATATCCCCTGGAGGGGGAGCCCTGGTTGCACTCAGAGGAAGGATAGCAGGTTACCAAGAAGAGACTTGATACCCTATGAGCATATACAGGGGGAGGTAATCCCCCTCAGTCACAGTCATAGGGGAGGGGAGTAAGGGGAAAATGGGAGGGAGGGAAGAATGGGAGGATACAAGGGATGGGATAACCATTGAGATGTAACAAGAATAAATTAATAAAAAATTAAAAAAATATATAGCTTTTGTTTAAAAAAAAAAACTCTTGAAATAATACATCATATTGAGGAAAAGCCAAGATTTCTGAGCATAGAAAATAGATGATGAGCTAAAATGGTTGGGTAGCCATCTTTTATAAAAACTTTAATAGAAAAGTAATATCTTTAAATTAATCTACACATTTATTTTACCATATTAATTCAAAAATGAAGTATAACATACCAGTATACAAATTTATTTTGAATTTTAAGGAGTTCTGGCAAATTTTTATTAAAGGAAAACTGTCTTGATTTACTCTTCACCAGTCTATTCTGGCATCTTCTAATAATACCAGAATCACCTGGGTCAATAACAGCCAGTGTGCATACTCTAGTATTTTCTGCACACTGTGCCCAATTCAATATTATTGCCACTGTAGTGGTGGACACCAGTTTTAGCCAACATGGCATAGTATTCTATTTCATATTTTCTCAAAGCTGGGCAGTTGTTGGTAAGGATAACCAATTTTGCTTTGCCTTGTCTGATCATCTTCAGGGTCTAGTTGTATCCCAGCACATACTTTCCACTTTTCATAACAAGCTAGAGGCTAGAGTTAACCAACTCCAGAGACATTATCCTCTTCTTTGCAGCCACCATCTTATGGAGAGCCGCAGACAGCGCTCAAAGAAGAGGTCGCCTGGAAGCTTGCCAAGTACAATGACTTGACAAAATCCACTTCCTGCTTCTTCCCCAGAGCAATGCGCCCTTGAGTGAGCCCTTTATGCGCATGCCTGAGGGCATAGCGTGAGGTGGCGTGATCCACAAGGACCAACCAAGAGTGACAATGTGGCAGTCTCTGATAGGACCAGGCACACTATAAAGGTTCTGTGGGCGTTTTCCCCGAGGTCACTTTGGTAATCAGGGTTCCTGAATAAACTGCTGCAAGAAGAGTTCCTGGTGTCGGTGTCTTTCCTGCTGGTCGGGGGCGGCATCGACACCCTCTTCCTCCCTTAGGTTTGGGATAATCCCCAACCAAGATCAGCCACCAAGACGGCCAGGGAGCGAGAAAGGCCAGTGCACAAATCTTAAGTGTGGCCAATTAAAAGAGAACACTTCTTAAAAATCCATTAAATGACAATATAAAACATTACTATGATCACAGCATCGCCATGTTCATTCCTTCAATAGTTGCCCTGAAGGTGGTCATCCAGGTTTCAGTTTCTATAGCTCCATCTTATAAGGTTTTGATCTAAAAAAATGCAATTACATTTAGTATTATCCTTTGTGTTTGTCTTTTTTTTTTTTAGTGTTTTGTAAGTGAATTATGCTTATTGAAGTTTGCTATGTTCAGTATAGAATCTCATTGTATGAATAGGTCATAATTTGTTTATTCCATGGTTGATGGATATGTGGGGTGTGCCTTTGTGTTGGTTTGCATAGGTGTGGCCCCCACAGACTCAAGTGTTTGAATATTTGGCTAATAGAGAGTGACACTCTTAGGATGTGCGGCCTTATTAGAGTGGGTGTGGCCTTGTTGGAGGAAGCATGTCACTGAGAAGGCGGGCTTTGAGGTTTTGTGTATGTTCTAGCTATGCACGGTGTGGAACACAGTCTGCTGCCGCCTACTGATCCAGATGTAGAACTCTCAGCTTCTTCTCTAGCATCATGTCTGCCTGCATCCTGCCATGTTTCCCACCATGATGATAATAGACTAACCCTCTGAAAAGGTTAAGCCAGCCCATATTGAGTGTTTTCCTTTATAAGGGTTGCCGTGGCCATGGTGTCTCTTCACAGCAATAAAGCCAAACTAAGAGAGTTCTGTTTTAGTTGTTGTGAATAAAACTCTGTGAGCATCCTTTTAAGTGTCTGTTGGTACACATGCATGCTTGTCTCTTGTGGATCCTTCCTAGGAGTTTCACTACCGTGTAATAGAAAAAGGATGCAAATGGCTCCAGTAGACAATTAACAACTGTTTTAAGTGGCTCTGCCAGTCTTAACTCCTGAATGCCATAGGAGAGTTCTGTTTAACCATGCTCTACCTAGTACTTGACTTTGTCAGATTTAAAATATGACATGTGGTGATATTTTTACTAAACTTCTCTGATCTGCTTACCAATCTATTTGCATGTTTTCTTTTGTGAAGTACCCATTCTAGTCTTTCTCAATTTTTATTTTTAAAAATTTTATTGACATCATTACTATTGGTGTGTGTGTGTGTGTGTGTGTGTGTGTGTGTGTGTGTGTGTGTGTGTGTGTGTATGCCACAGTATGTGTGTGGAGTTTAGATGACAACTTTCCTTCTACTTTGGTCTCCAAGGATTGAACTTGGGTTGCTACACTTGAGCAGCAAAATGAATGATTTCGCATGTCCTAACCTAGTTTTCACTTTTAAATTTATTCGTCTTTCATATATTACATCTTGACTGCAGTTTCCCCTTCTTCCTCTCTTCTAAGTCCCCTCACCTCTCCCTTTTCCCAAGATCCATTTCTCCATTTCTCTTCAGAAGAGCAGGCCACCCAGGGATATCAATCAAATTCGCAAATCAAGTTGTAGTAAGACTAGCCACCTCCCCTCATATCAAGGCAGGATAAGGCAACCCAGTAGGAGGAAAAGAATCTCAAAGCAGGCAGCAGAGTCAGAGAGAGCTCCTGCTCCCACTATTAGGAGTCCCACAAGAAGACCAAGCTACACAACCATAATATATATGCAGAAAACTTAGGTCAAACTCACACAGGCTCCCTGATTGTCAATTCAGTATCTGTGAGCCCTGATGAGCCCCAGTTAAATGATTCTGTAGCCCGTAATCCATGCTCTTGTGATGCTCTTGACTCCTTTAACTCCTATAATCCTCCCCCTCCTCTCTGCAGGGCTCCCCCTGGGTCTGACTGATGTTTGCTGTGTGTCTCTGCAACTGCTCCTGTCAGTTCCTGGATGAAGCCTCTCTGATGATGATTATGCTTGGCTCCAGTCCACAAGTACAACAGAATATCATTAGGAATAATTTCATTAACATCATCATCATCATCATTACCACCACCACCATCAAAGTCATCATCATCATCACCACCACCATCATTATCACATCATCATCATCATCATCTGCCAGTCATGTTTGGTTCTATCCTAGGTCTCTGGGCTATGCAGCCTATGGTTCCTGGCCCTCCAGGCAGTTTCAAGCATGGGTTCCCTCTTGTGACATGAGTCTCAAGTAGGACCAGTAATTCGTTGGCTACTCCAACAGGTTCTGCGCCACTTTGACCCTAGCACATATTTCAGGCATGGCAAATTATAGGTGAACTGTTTTGTGGCTAGGTTGGTGTCCTAGTCCTTCTGTTGGAAGCCTTGCCTGGTTATAGAAGATGGCCAGTTCATGCTCCATAGTCCCCATTACTTGGAGTCTTTGCTATGGTCACCCTTGTAGATTCCAGGGAGTTTCCATGCACTAGGTTTCTACCTTGCCCCCAATTCCGGTTGTCTCTCCCAGCATTCTCCCTTCACTCCTTGCCTACTTGATCCTCCCTGTTCCCATCCCCACCCACTCCCTGTCCACCCACAAAATCTATTCTTTTCCCCCTTCTTAGGGAGCTTCATGCATCCTTTCCCCCAACCCCTTGAGCGCTCCTTGTTACTTAGCCTCCCAGGTCTGTGTGTTGTAGCATGTTTCTCCTTTACTTTGCAGCTAATATCCACTTCTAAATGAGTATATACCATCTTTGTCTTTCTTTGTCTGCTTGCTCAGGATGATTCTTTCTAGCTGAATCCTGCAAATTTCATGATGTCATCTTTTCCTTTTTAATTAATTTATTCATATTACATAACAATTGTTATCCCATCCCTTGTATCCTCCCATTCCTCCCTCCCTCCTGCCTTCACCCTATTCCCCTCCCCTATGTCTGTGACTGAGGGGGACCTCCTCCCCCTCTATATGATCATAGGGTATCAAGTCTCTTTTTGGTATCATGCTATCCTTCCTCTGAGTGCCACTGGGCCTCCCGTCATGATGTCATCTTTTTAAACAACCAAGTAATACTCCATTTTCTCTGCAAAGAAGGGGAAGTCCTCCGTGGATACCAACAGGACTTGACATATCAAGTTGCAGTAGGGCAGCATTTTCTCCTATTGAGGCTAGGCAAGACAGTCCATTAGGGGAAAGGGATCTAAAGGCAGGCAACAGAGTCAGGAACAGCCTCTGCTCCAGTTATTAGGGGTTCCACAGGGAGACCAAGTTGCACATCTGTTACATGTGTAGGTAGCCTAGGTCCAGCCCATGCATGCTCTTTGGTTGGTGGTTCAGTCTCTTTGAGCCACTGTGGGCCCAGCTTAGCTGATTCTCTAGGTTTTCTTGTGGTGCCTTTGACCTCTCTGAGCCTAACCCACTTTTAAACAGCCTTTTTTTTTTCTTTTCATTTTTCTTTTCTACTCTAAATACAAGACATTTGTACAATGTAGATATTGCACATTTTGTCTTCTATTTTGTGACTGGACTTCTTCCCCCAACCCCCTCTGACTTTTTAAAAAATTTAAACTTTATTTTAGAAAGATGTGCCAAAACCAAAAAAAAAAAATTACACACATCAAAATTAATCAGACCCAAATCAACAAAGACTATGCAACTCAATGAGCTTCTTTAAAGCTAGAGGAGCCATTAAGGACAGAAGCTGTGGAGCTATACACTGGATTTTATTGTTTTTAAATTACCTGTATTATTAGTATTACCAGTATGCCCAGCTAGCAATCCATTAAGACCTAGACACTTATTATATTTTAAAATAGCCTTAGTTAACCTGGGGCAGGGCAGGCATTAATCCTCTAAACTACATCCCATACCTGCCCCAATCCCATGCCATCTGTTTCTAATAACTTCTATCAAGCTACCTCCCCTCCATAATCCCAAATGCTTGTTAATGTTTTTCATCTGGGCCGGATTCTCCATCTAGCCAGCCACGTGCTTCTCCTTCATCTAACCCATGGCGGCCTTCCTCTCTTCCTTGGGTCTTTTTCCTTCCTCCTCATGGCAGCCTCTCTTCCTTTCCCCAGAATTCCTCTCTCTCCTTGGGACCCTTAGCCACACCTCTATCTCCTCTGCCCTGGCCAGGTGGGATGGCTTTTTATTAATTAAAAGGTGAGTCACAGAGACAGCAAGCAGTAATTAGCATCAAAATATATTAGATCATCCCCCAACAGGATTTTATACATTCACTGTGGAATATGTTTTTATGCATTAACAAATATTAAAAAATGGTGACAGGCTGAGAAGTAGAGAGACACTAGCTTTTTATCCTCTCTCATAACTCACGGTTATTGCCTGCATTCAGCTCTCCCTCATATTCTAATATTTAGCCTTTCTTCTTCTATTTTCATAGAACACTGAACACATTAAAATCTATTAAGAACAATAAATAAATACACTCCACCTACACACACATTTGTTCATTCTCCTAATGGTGCCTTTAATGAACAGAGTTGTAAAACTAAATGTAATCCAGTTATCGATCTCTTCTTTTATACTTAGTGCTTTGAATCTCATTTGAATTTGTTTACCTGGCTTATTACCAGGGACACATTTTCCTATGTAAGTTTCTAAGGGAAATGCATGCTTTTGCTTTTCACACTTAGGCCTATGGTTGGCATGGGATGAATGCTTACATTTGGTATGAACTAGAAGTGTACACTTACCTACCGCCCTAGCTGAGCTGAACCACCTATGACAGTGCTTCTGTATCACAGTGTCCAGACTCAGTGTGTCCCAGTGGTCTGGGGTCTAGGCTTGTGTCAACCACCCATTGCATTTCACTGTTTATGTGAGAAGGCTTCAGCCACGGAGGTCCCTCCCCCTCCCCATGTCTGTCCGTTCTTTTAATTTCTGTAGCTTTGAAATACAACTTGATATTTGCCAGCGAATCCTTTCAACTTGGTTCCTTCTCTCAAAGATCACCTTGATTCTCTTGTGATCCATTTCTTGTTGGTCTCCTTAATGCCTCCTAATGCTGGTGTATTCACTGGGGTTACCTTGAATATGAACATCAAGTTAGAGAGAACTGACGTTTTTCTTTTTTTCTGAGACAGGGTTTCTCTATGTAGGCCTGGCTGTCTTGGAACTCACTCTGTACACCTGGCTTGCCTTGAACTCACAGAGATCCATATATCTCTGCCTCCCAAATGCTGAGATTAAAGGGGTGCACCACTATGGCCCAGCAGAATTGACATTTTAAAATATCAAACCACAAACATGGTACTGTTTCTTTTGTCATGGTCTTGTTCACTTTTGTTATATCTGTATATCTATCTATCTATCTATCTATCTATCTATCTATCTATCGGCATTTAATGTATTTTTCTTTGTTGTACTAGAAATGATATTTCTAAAAAGTTAACATTCATTGGGAAACACATTTAATTTTCATGTACCAAGCTTGTGTTTTATGACCTTACTAATTACCTTATTTCTGCTTACTTTTGTATGTATATGTATTATGAGCAGTAGGCTAATTAAATTACTTTGTTTGAGGCATTGTTTTACTTTTTCATTTTAGGTAATATTTGTTGTGAACATTTTTCTGCTAGTCTCTTAGTTCAATGTCATTTCAACAGGTTTCACATCAGCACAAACAGAAACTCAGAGACACTAAAGCAAAGCGTCTAATGTAAAGTTCTGTATCAAGGGGGCTTTTATTCATCAGAGCGAGTGGGATAAAGACATTGTCAGAAGAAGAGTCAGAGAGTTAAGTATGCCTGTAACTTTACTAAGAATAGCTATGTGGGATATGCCACTGAAAGAGAATGAAGAATATATTAGGGAAGAATATATGTGGAAATTGATTCTGGGATGTTTTAGCAATTATTCAAAAATATTGTGAATATAGCAGTTGGTAGGCAGAGTCATGTGAATCTCTTTTAGCCTGATCTACATAAAGAGTTCTAGGCTAGCCAGGGCTAGTGGATTTGCGTATGTATGTATGTATGTATGTATGTATGTATGTATGTATGTATGTGTATGCATGTCTCATCTATCTATCTATCTATCTATCTATCTATCTATCTATCTATCTATCTATCTATCATCACCATCTATCTACCTACCTATCTACCTATCATCTATCTATCTATAAAATGAATGGAGAATACCGTGAACAATTCTTTAGAAATACTTTTGAAAGTTTACATTAAAAGAACATTTTTCTGAACAAAATTTTCAAATTGGATTAAAGAAGTCATGGAACATTGAGTAAACCAAAACCTGTTAACAGCAACAAATAAACCAAAAGCTCTTATAAAAAAGTGCAAAATATACCTTTGTGGATTTGCTAGGATGGTACGTAGGTAAGTTTTACCAGTTCCCCCAAGGCAGGTGGCCTGCAGACAAAGCATTGTGATGAACAGAAAAAAAAGTTTGTGAATCCAAACTCATTTCATAGCAATTGTATAGTTTTGATGTCACACAAAAATGTACAATGATAATACAAGAAAATAAACATGAACAGAAACACCAAGTAAAATATCAAAATTGGTAACTGCTTGCCATGATCAAATACACATGTCCAAGCTGATTTTACTTCAGAAATAACAGATGTTAGTGAAAGAGCACGTAAATGTAATTTGCAGGCCAGGAACTCTTCCCACAGCCCGTGTGGAACCTATGGTGAGCATCATCCTTAGGGGTGACAGTCGCGAAAGGAAAACACACTGTGCCCTGCTCAGCAGACATGCTCTGCATTTTGGGGCTCACTTAGGAAGGCTAAGACGGTTCTCTTTTGCATCGCAGAGAACTCTGTATTTGAAAACTTTCATACTGAGTGAAAAAGTGCAGTTCACGTCTGTGAATCGCTGATCTCTAAATAGTTTATTCTTGGGTGTGAAGGACTTCATTCAAGAACTTCCAGATACCAAGGGGACACGCTTAGTTTTGACATCCAGACAAAGACAGACTGCTTATGTTTTAGAACATTCCAACTTAAACTCCTGCCAAATCTGGTTATATATACACTTCGTATAAGAGCTTACCCATACATAAATAAGCCATGAGTCATTGGAAAGTCCGTGACTGAGGCACCGTCACTAAATTATGCAGTAAGGTAGAAATGACTGCTACATAAACATTAGGCGGAAAAGCCTGCTGTTGTATTGCTGCAAGGAAGAAATACAACAGGTCCCGAAGATCTGAAGATGAAACACAGAGAGTTTTATGTTTACAATGATGTGATGTCTGCATAGGTAATGCAAAGAATTAGAACAAGTAGGAAGTGCAGTGGGTTGCTGCGTGACGAGATGTTTGTGCAGGCACTACAGAAGAATTAGAGGCAACAGGAGACACAGTGATCTGCTGTATGCAGCATATTCTAACACAGTTAATGACATTTTATGGAGAGACAAAAAGGAATTGGGAAGCATAGCTAGAACTGAGCTGCTGATTCAGTGGCAACACAAATAAGCAACTTATTTGAAAGAGACTGGTTTCTTTAAAATATTTGAATCTTTAATTCTAAAATTATGCAAAGTAAGCCATATGTGGCAGGGAGGTTGCCGTAAGAGGATCACAGCATGTCTGAGGTCAGCCTGGACTACAGAATGACTGTCTAGACCAGCCTGGGCTACAGAATGAGGCTCTATCTCAAATTCTCAAATAAATAAATAAATAAATAAATAAATAAATAGTTTTTTAAAATACAAAAGGTGAAAAACATGACAGAAGATGCAAATAAAGGATGCCTGTTCATAGGTTCTGTCACTCAATGTGCCAACTATCCCTAAATTAATTTATGAAAAATGAGCTTCAGTATGAAGGAGCAAGAGGTTCTCTTTTCATTAAATTTATGATACTAAGAAAAATAGGTTCAAGATCAAGTCCAGCAGATTTGTTCATAGTATAAATACTTATTTCAACTGTACTATTAGGTGTAGTAATTAACCATTTATATATAATTTAAGGATAGGATTGTTCTACGTTGTCCAGGCAGGCCTTAAAGTGCAGATTTTTCTTGTCCCAGTCTCCAGGAATGCTAGGAGCACAGCATATACTACCATGCACGTGTTGTAGTATGTGCTGTAAGTGCAGGAATAGATGGACCTTTGAAACAAAACTGAGAAGCTAGACGCATATAGTTATCTGGAGCCTTGATGTATTTTCAGGTGCTATTGAGCACTCTCCTGTTTGCTAGGGTGTAGGAACCAGGCCCGACTGGGCTGCCTGCCTGTCTTGCTGTTTCATGTCCTGTTTCTAGCAGCTTCCGTGTCTGTGTTTATCTTGGTTAGCTAGTCATGTTTACTGCTCTGAGAACGCGCCCCTCCCTTCCTCGAGACTTGTCCTCCTGTGTGCGATCACCTCTTGAGGGATTTCACCTGGGAGGAGGATTCCTGTTTTTCTGCCTATAAGAAGGCTCTTTGGACTCTGAAGGGAACAAGAATAATAAACCGCTGCTGCGGCTGCTGCTGTGGCTGCTGCTCTCTTAGCACGAAGGACCCGCTGTGTGTGTGTGTGTGTGTGTGTGTGTGTGTGTGTGTGTGTGTGTGTGTGCATGAGTTAAATCCGTAGTCCCTCGGCGGGCGGGCACCACACTAGGGCACACTTCTTCATTGTCTGCAAGATTTTTTTTTGGACATAATCCTAGCAGCTATAGATAGTTCATTTACTGTCTGCTATGACCAAACTTCCTGATTCACCTGCTACATTTCTTATTCTTAATGCAGAATTAACCATTTCCTTAAGATGTTTTGGCTTACTTTATGGAAAAATAATTTCAGCATTACATTCTGTATAGCACACAGAACTTGCCATGCAGACCAGGCTGGCCCCGAACTTGCCGTGGAGAATAGACTGGCCCTGAACTTGCCATGTAGAACAGGCTTGCACTGAACTTGCCATGTAGAACAAGCTGGCCCTGAACTTGTAGCCATTCTTCTGCCTCGGCCTCCCAAGGGATTACAGGTGGGTGGCACAGACGTTTATACTCTCATATATTAACTTTAATATCTTCTTCAACATTAGAAGTCATGGACCTTAATGGCTTAAAGCATAAAACATTTCACGGATTCTATCACCACTAAGTATCTTCTCTCTCTCTCTCTCTCACATAGAATCATCTGAGAAGAATAGTACAACCAGCAAGATGGCAGGAAAAGCTGGTCAAGGTAAATATTGTCTGTGGTTTTGGTTTTGCTGTGTGGTTGTTTTGTCTGCTTTCATGGGAGTTGGGGATCATTCACATCTCTGCTGCTGCTCCAGCAGAGGCATGTGCTGGCTCAGGAGCCTCCTCAAAAAGTCCTGATATTGTCCCCAGATAAAGGAAAATGCTAAAGGGCTGGTCCAGCTGGCTGCTCATTTGTTTAGTCTAGCAGAGGGCTAGCATGTGACTTATTACTAAAGGCCACTGCAGTGGGGCCAGTCCTGCCCCATCTCTCCAGCCTAGCACTACTGGGGATTCTAAAACAAGTTTGCCAACTTGAGCCGTGCTAGCAAGGCTGCCTTTGCATTGTGGTCAGGAATGTCAAAGTGTGATTTTGGAGAGGTCTAGCTGGCTGGCTAAAATCTTCAGTAATCCTTTGCAACTACAAATAAAAGGATGATTTAAATAAAAACAGTATGATTATTATCTGAAATGAAACACTGATAAAAACGACTGATTGCTCTCTTCAGCCACCTCACTGCTTCTTAGCCTGGCCTATGGAGACACAGAGGCAGCGTTTCTGCTAGAGGAATGTATCATGTTTGGTTGCCCACTACCCATGTCCTGTGCTTATGCACAAAGGCATTACTTTCCTTTTAACGAATTGTCTTTCCTTGGAAATGTCCAGTTTCCAGAGGTTGTCTACACCATAAGTTCAGATCCTAACTAGCTGGACTCTTCTGGAACTTGGTGTCTTGGCTAGAGTCATTCAGAGAGGGTACAAGGCAGAGGCCACTTACAGCAGTGACGGCAGAATGGCTGAGCACTGCCCTGATGCTTAGCCTTATAGCTTGTCTCCCTAATATGCTTCTCTAGGTGCCTAATGCTGGTCGGAAACATTCGTCTTCTGTTTAAAGCTGGTTTCCGTTATCTGTAAGCAAAGAGCCATCAGGGCTCAGTGGCACCCTGGAGAACATACTGCCATTTGCAGCCCAGTGTCGTCACTTTGCCTACAGGCATTCTTAATTTAAAATCATTTCCTTGAGTCATGTTTACCAAGCACACAGGGTAATTCCTGGAACAAAGTAGGCACTCCAGAAGTATTTGTGTATTTATTTAATAAAGATTGTGTGTGTGTGTGTGTGTGTGTGTGTGTGTGTGTGTGTGTGTAAGTGTGTATGTACACTCGTGTATGTCCATGGAGGTCAGAGGATAATCTTGGGTGTTAATCTCCTCCCTCTGCCTTGTTTGAAGCAGCGCCTTCGTTGTTTACTTGTGTGTGTCAGGCTAGCTGACCCACAAGCTTCTGGGGGATCTCCTGTCTCTGTTTTTCATCTTGCTGTAGCAGCCCTGGGGTTACAGACACATGCAAACAAGCCTGGGTTTATGTGGGTTCTGGAGATTTGCACTAAGTCTGTGTGCTTGTGAAGCAAGGATGTTTCCCATTGAGGTGTCCCCTTCACCCTTAATAAAGATGCTTGAGACATCAGCCTCCTCAGATCTCTTGATTATATGCATGATGCTTAGTACTTGGTTCACTGTGAGACCATGGCTTGTTCTTGCTGCAGTTAGATTGGGTATATAATCACATTATGGGTTCGCCAAAAATATGATTCAGCAGAGGATGGTAACTGATGACTTTCTACTTCTAAGAAAATGAAGAAATCTGACCCTCATGGAGAGCTTATGCAGGGTTTCAGCTCTTGACGCCTAGCTGAAGTTCATTTCACATTGTAAGAGAAAATATAAAATTATCCATGATGTTGGTACGGTAAAAGAAGATTTAATTATGGGGCTGGAAATCATCGCAGTTATTTTAATAAAAGCTAAGTTTTCACTCATTCCAAATGAATGACATTGAGTCCAGTCAGTGTAATGCCATGGTCAGGAGTGAGTGGGATCTCAGGTGGCAAGGCGTTCCAGGAGAGGATGGCTGAGGTGTGATTGGTGCCATCACCACAGGGACTGAATTCAGAGTGAGATTAGTACCAGAACATGATCCTGGACAGGGGAGAAGAATTAACACGTATTAAGAAAGTATTATGTTTCTGATGATTTTTACACATATCGTTTTATATTGTAACTTTCATGTGTATCTTTCATATTATAGTCAAAATAAGCTCACGATAACACGATAATTTTATGATGAAAGGGATGAGAATATCAAAGTAGTTGATTTATAAACAACAGGAGATGGGGGCAGACCCAGAGTCTGGTTTAGGCCAATTGGGTTTCTGGTCTGTCACTCTTTCTCTGCATCACCTCCACCATAGGAGGTGTGTGAAGTGTGAGAGCTCAGGACACATGCTGCCTTCTCTCGGTGAAGACAGTGGAGTGCCCCTTGTCAAGATATAAACCTTTTAATAGCTACTACAACAATATATTTTTTTAAAAAGGCATTAATGCTTGGGGACAAGAAAATGGGAGAGAAAATGATTGATAAATAGATGGAAAAGTGTTGATTGATGAGCTGTCTCGGGCTGTAAACATCCGGAAGGAGAAACCTGCGGTTGCTAGTCTTTACATACACTGATCAATCATCCATAAACGTGCAGACAGGAAATCCTGAGGAAAGCTTCACCATCCTCTTGAGCCCCACTCAAATGGGTAATGCCTTGTTAAGTTACCATGAGCACACACTCGGCCGGGAGTCCCTGACAGGCTGTGTCTTTGTCCAAATATATCCACCCAGGGCTTCCCTCACTCAGGGCTTCCTCTACTACCTGCATCATGGCTTTTCAAAATGAAAGACCTAATGATATTAACACCATGACAATTTAAGAACAACCCTGTGGCAAATAAAAGCACACAAAATACCCCCTCCTCTCTTCTTTTTTAGATATAGGGTCGCTACATAATCCTGGCTGTCCTGGAACTCACTATGTAGACCAGGCTGGCCTTGAACTCACAGAGATCCACCTACTTCTGCCTCCAGAGCACTGGGCTTAAATTTTCATACCTACCTTATTTGGGGGTTCTTTAGTGCTTATTCCTCTCTTCCAACCTACCAACTCTAGACAGGTGAGAAAAGAGGCTAATGGGAGCAGAAGTCAACTTTTGTAGACTTAGTTCCTTGAGGTGATTCCACTGGTGTAGTCAGCAGGATTCCAGCCCACGAGTTAAACAGCAAACCAGCAATTCAGCAAAAGTGACGGCAACCGCAGCCTTGGGAGCCTGAAGCAGCAGCCAGAACCTGGAACCTTCCAGCATTCTATGGAGCGGGTCTCTCTAGGAGCGTCTGGAAATGGATTGATGAACAAAAGGAACAACGGGAAATGATGTCAAGACGTAAAGGCCAAAAAAAGCCCAGCCTCTGGTTTTGGGGTTCAAATATATATACATCTCCTCTCAGAGTCCGTACTAGGATGTTTATCAGTTGGCAAAGGCCATGCCTCCACAACAGACAGTTCCTCTCCTAGTGGACAAACATCACCTGTTCTCTCACAAGTCTGCTTCCAGTAGAAAAAAAAAAACTCTGCATACCCTCACACAAGTCTGTTTCACACCCCACACTTGGGACCAAAACAAAAACATATTTACATCCACACATTAAAAAAATAAATTAAGTCGAAACAAGAAAGAAAGCATGCATCCTTGTTCTATTCTGCCTCTGGGGTCCTTTTATGGCCAACCTTGTGAAGAAAGTAATGGAGAAAATTAGCATTTTAAATAAATTTTACCATCACTTTCTGATTTGCTTTTTTATTCTTATTCAAATGTATTTTTTTTTTAATGTTAAAGCCACTACTGACTAGAGCAGGAATTCTGTGGCTACACAATTCATTCCAAGTCAATGTGCTTGTTGGGAAGTTGGAAATTTATTGTTCTGAGCCAAACTAACACCTAATTGTCCCCACCTCGGGAGAAGCCTGAAGACCTTCATGACAATGGGGCGCAGAGTTTAGTCCTCCCATTTAGTTAACACCTCATAACACTCTGAAGGTTTTTCCCTCCAGGCTTGTAGAACTTATGATGAAGTTTTAATCCTTCCTTCTGCTTTCCTTAGACTTTAAAAGCAAATGTAAAACAAAGCAAACAGCCTATAAAACCACGTCCTCTCTAGCCGCACTCCTCAAGTCACATGCCATGCAGGCTGCCCGGCCCCTTTAAACACTTGCTCCAGACATCCTCCAGCCCTGGCCTGTTTCTGTAAAAGTGATACCAACAGGAAGTCAACATTTGCACAAGTTGTGTTATTCATTTTGCTTTTGTTTTTTGAGTATGATGATTTGAAATATTAAGTTCATGAATTCCTACAAATAAAAACCAAGCATTATTAGTGTTACAAATAAGACAGTATATTTATGTAGAAAATAAAATAGTACAGAAAGTAATAAAACTCTCCAGGGCAAGCTCTGCCCTGATGCCTTTTTGCCACATTTTGTCAAATGTGGCATTATGTAACTGTGAGAAATATGAACATTGTGTAAAATGCTGTTTATGTCAAAATTTAAGGCTTTACAAAACCAAAGTATTCAACAGCAATCAGGCTAACAAGACAACTACCAACAACACAAAACCAAAATGAGAATAAAACCTGGAGGCAGGAAGATTCCCAGAATGGCCAATTACTAGTCTCATTTCCAAGGGCAGAAGATGACTGGCAAAAAACTGATGTCCTAACAAAAAACCTTTGTTCTAGAAAAAAAAAACAAAACAAAGCAAAACAAAACAACAACAACAAACTGAAGATGACAACACAAGCAAAGCCCCAGGTCATTACCTGGGAGGAGCAAGAATCTTACTCTTGAATGAAAGATACTACATCCTATCACTTATCATCCAAATGATATATATTTTGTGGATTAATGGAGACTTTCTTAGCTCCTGTTGGATTTAACTCAGAAAGCTATGGGGTATGGGACATTCCGCAGTCACCAAAGCCACTAGGGCTAGCTGCTTAGAGTTTGTTATCTCATTTTTGATAAGAATAAGGACATGTAGATGAGGAAGGAGGAAGAGAAAGTAGGGTTAGTCATAAAAATGAGAAAGGACTCCAGAGAGAGGGAGAGCGAGACAGAGAGACAGAGAGACAGACTGACAGAGACAGAGACAGAGAGAGACAGACAGACAGACAGAGACAGAGACAGAGACAGAGACAGAGACAGAGACACAGAGACACAAAGAGACACACAGAGACACAAGGAGAGACAAAGAGACAGAAAGACAGAGATAGAGAAAGACACACACACACACACACACACACACACACACACACACACACACACACACACACATATATATATATATAGAGAGAGAGAGAGAGAGAGAGAGCGCAAGAAAGGAATAAGGGTTGTGGTCCTGCTCAATGGTTTCATATGGTTGGAGGCTGAAGTAGTCTTCATTGAGAGTGCTCATTCTGAACAGTTAAGTGGCACACATACCACTTACATACCTTCTCTGCCCAGCTAGAGACACAATCATGTGTTATTCTCCCACCAGGGTAGGGCCACACATTGCGATCCCCTTCATCCACTGTCTTTCCCAAGCAGGTTACTGATTGAGTCACATGGACTACCATGAGACCTGCCCTTACTTACTTAGGGAGCTAACTCTTGTCTTACAAACAGGGACAGAAGACATTAAACCGGAGCAGTGCTCAGTGACTGTCGCATGGCTCTCCTGCACAGGGCACTCCCTCAGTTTAGGGCAGCACTGATTAAGAACTGCAGGCTCTTGTTATTTTGTAGTTTCTTGTCTCACACTTTAACTCCCCGTTACATGTTGCTTACTAGTTAGTAACCTGCCTTGTCCCTCATTGCAGAAGCATCCATCTGTAAATGGTGGACACTGGAGCAAGCTCTGCCCTTATGCCTTTTTGCCACATTTTGTCAAAGCTCTAAGATGAACACTCAAAGCCTCCTCATCTGGATTAGGAGTCTGGATTAGGATTTCCAGATGCCTGTCTGTTTGAGACAAATGATGGTTGGTGTCAGGATATTTTCCAAGAGTCTGATTACATCCTCAAATGTTAGGTCTGTTTCTCTTGGCCTGTAGCTATAGCATCCATTGCACAGGAGACATCCAATGCTCAAGAAACATTCAACTTCAAGAAAGCTAACAACAGGTTAGAAGGAGGCAGGCCCAGAGGAGCAATGACCCTTAGAGGAAAGACCAATAAAAGATTGCTTTCGGATGGAAAGGATCTTTTCTCTGGGGCTCCCTTGCTTTAATAGAGGATGATGATGATGAAGATGACAGTGACGATGACGACGATGATCATGGTGATAATGATGATGGTGGTGGTGATGATGATGATGATGAGTGCCAACTGTCATGGTGGAGGTCAAGGGACAGCACTCAGTTTCCGCTATGAACTCAGGTGGTCAAGCTTGTGTGGCAAGTGCTTCCCACTGAGCATCTTGCTGGCTTTTTTGGGGGGGAATTTCTCCTAGGTTTGGAAAATGTTTCTACATTTTCTGTTCTGGATCCTTTCAGAGATGTACAAAGGTTTTTGGGAGAGCTCTGGGGGAAAATGTCTGAGGTAGTCCACTACCCAAACAGTACTGCAAACAACCCTAGACAGACTTACTTCATCCTTAGACAAAGTGGCAAGCTATTGAGGGCAGGAGTGGTCTACGGGAAAGTAAAATTGGGCTGGGCATTGACAGACAAGCGCCATTATAAAGGAGGGCCTGAGGGGATAACGGGGACTTGTTATGAGTTTAAGAATCTTACAATTGAGGTGGTTACTTCGCCTGCAGAGAACCCAAGTTCAATTCCCAGCACCCACATAGCAGCACCCAACTGTCTGTAGCCTCAGTTCCAGGGGTATTCATCACTCTCTCTGGCCTCTGAGGTTGCCAGGTATACAGGTTGTGTACATACATACATACATGCAGGCAAAATATTCACATACATAAACCAGAAATATGTTAATCTTTTTTAAAAAATCCTAGAATTGAAATGCTGTGTTATGAGAGCTACTGGTAAGGTGATTTGTGAGGCTGGCGCAGGCCTTTCTAGGGAGCCCTTCTTACAAAAACTGATATTAATAATATAAGTAATATTTGACCGTATTTGCCTTAATGACCATAATGTAATGCAATAAAACATGTAGATTTCACTTCATGTATATAATTCACATGAAACTCATTTCTTCTCAGGCTAGTGTTGCTTTTTTTCTTCTACTGAGGCTGTTAACTGAATGAAGCCTAGACATATCACAGAGGATAATCTGCTCTGCTCAAATCCAACTATTTCAATGTCAGTCTTGATTCCAAAGTACAGAAATACTCAGACTACTATTTGCCTAGCTATCCGGGCAGCCTGTCGTCTAGTTAAGTTTGACAGGAAAGTAACCATCCCACATGGTGTCCTGAGCGGTCTGCCTTGTTTCCTGTCTTCTTCAGATTTGCCGTCCATCGCAAAGGCAAGTTGGGCCACAGGGCTCTTGTACTCACGGCCTTCCATGGCTCCGACGCATCTCCAGGGTGGAGTCCACATTCCTGAACATGGCTGGTTCTCCGGAGATGGAATCAGTAGTGTCTGTTGTGCTATCGTGACCTAGGGTAAAGAGGGCCTGAGGACGCAGCCCTCACTTTTCCTCTTCTTCAGGTTTACTTCCCAATCCCTCTGGTGACACAGGTGTTAAGTGCTGTGCACACACTAAGTTGAGACCTCTGTGCTCCCTGTAGCTGAAATTGTTTTCTCCTTCCCTTCCTGAAAGTGGCTCTGCTTCTCCTTGCTCTACCACTGACTGACACCCATGTCAAGGCTACACTCCAGGAAGATTCCTGGCTTCCCATGATTTTCCAGACTATGCTTTTATACATAATATTCTGTTTGTGTTCATACCACTCCTTAGCACATGGTGTTAGGAATAACTTCATTGTTCTAAACAAAGACCAAACGCACTGATCTCCTTCCTGAGAGGATTCTTAATTATTTTTATAATTTGATGGTCAGAGTACCTGGTGGCTTAATGCTGCCAAATTGAAGTCCACTACCAACTGACTGATTGAGTTTTAAGTGCAAGCCAGAAGATAAAAATGAACACAAAATAGGGACTTCCTTTGGTGATGTTAAACAAAAAGAAAATCAACTGAAGTGCACCCATGGACTTTAGATTCTTTTGGGAAAGGGATTCCGAGACTTCTCACTGGGCTTTAGGAATGTGTGGAGGGTTGGAGTCCAGTATGAATTTCTTCTCCCATGTGTTAAGACACATCTAGATAGTGCCAGGACAGGCCTGAAGATTCAGAGCAGGGACGAGTGATTTCTGTTACCCATCAGATACAATCGGCGGATTCTTACAAAAGTAAGATCATTATTATTGCTCTTTTTTAAAAGGTTTCAGATGATGACTATGATCATTTTTTTTTTGGTCTTATATTTAGTACACAGCCGTTTTCCCCCTGCAAGCCAGTCCATGCTTTATACACTGTAGTACTTGAAACCATGGAAACCACAATTTATAATCATTTGGAAGAAATTTAATTTGGTGGAAACTTCTAGAGGCACTACTCTGGCAATTATCTCTGGAAATGGCTTAAAAGGGTTTTGATAGTGAAGTATTTTTATTGTCATTCCATCTCCGCCCACCTCCAATTCTTGTGTTTTTTCCTCTGATTCAGTAGCTTCCCCTTCTTCAGACTTGAGAGGTAAAAATAATGTTCATCCCCAGGGCTATCCGTGGGCAATTTCTTCTGAGACCAGGCTCACAGAATTTTGGGTGTAGAAGTGGGTACTTTCTTATAAAGGAAGTCATAATGCCCCCGCCTCATCTTCCTGTGAGTTAATACCATGGGGGCGTCTTAAGTAATTTAAATCCTAAAAGGCAAACTCAGATAGTTAAAATGTTTACCATACTTTTTACACAGGTGTCAGGGCAGAGAGTAAAACAAGGTCACTACTTTAGAAAGTGGCTAACAAGGAAGAAGGCAGACCCAACTCCAGCAGCATTTTTTTTTTTGAGGCAGGGTCTCTCTGTGTAGCCCTGGCTGTCTTGGATTTGCTTTGTAGACCAGGCTGGCCTCGAATTCACAGAGATTCGCCTGCCTCTGCCTCCCCAAGTGCACCACCTCCCGCAGCTCCTTATATCTCCCTGCATCTCCCAAATGCAGAAGCTGAATCATCTATCGATCACTAAGACTGGTGTCACAAAACAACAGGCTGGGTTTCAATTCTTAATGCTTCGTACAGTTTGAATTTAGAAGCTCCCGCTAAGAATGACTCAAGATGAATTCTCACATTTGTCAAAACTTGTGGATATACCCAGAAAATTTCCTTCTATTCAACTGGAGGAAGACAATTTTGTCTTCCCTCAAAGTCAGCTAAAAGTTGCTGTTGGTACAATATTTACAAAGCTGCACTTTCTAAGTTACAATCATGATGGCAAACACATCTACAAAGAATTAAATGTGGCCAAGTGGGAGTTCGGGCAAATGCATTCTTAGCAATGTTGACAAGCTAAATGGGGAGACTCTAGGACATTGTAAATTAGGATTCAATGACTTATTCCTTAACCCTTTGTAACTGTGTTGGGGTATGTGTGTCACAGAAATAATATAAGTATTAAGATTTTTTTCTTGCAAATATTTGTCTCATTTGCAAATATCTGTATGCCTTAGTTTTCTTTGGATCCTATGCTTGGCTCAGTATATACTGAGTCCATTAGCAGCTGAAACATTTTTAGAAGGAAATTAAAAATTGTTCATTTCTCTATGTAAACCCTCCTTCCTCGGGGGATAGTCCTATTTTTTCGCAGCAGTACTTTGGTCTTGTGCTAGTTTTGTAGTGCAGCCAGGAACACCAGGAAATTATGCAGCCAGTGTAGAACTCTATAAGGGATCCCTGCTACAATCCTGGGGTGGGGGTGGGGGTCTCAAGCTCTTCATAGCAAATTCTACTTAGATTTAAGACCCCTCTTCTCCCCTCTGTTGATATTGGGATCACCCCGTACAATTGTTACAGAGGCCTTATACAAGCTTTAGAGGTCAGGTTGGCTGGTGCAAGTTGACTGGCAAATCCACTTTGGGTTTTTGAAGTCACATAGCTTGATGGCTTTTAATTTTGCACTTTACAGGGCATTCCTGTTTTCCCTCGGCCCCCACCCCTCTTTCTCAGGCAACTTTTCTGTCTTTGTCCATCGTCTGTGATCGGTGGAACCTCATCCTCTTTGTTATTTAACTTCTCAGCCCTCTTCATAACAGCTCATCTCTTGATCTCCTGATCGCTATGTATGCATGACGTCAGAAATAGGCTGAGTGATTACAAATTAGAGCTCTCTTCCTGACGGAGTTTAACCTGGCAGTGGGATACAATCACGCCACGTGCTGTCTTGTAGTCCACTACGTTCCAAGTGTTTCTCTGGAAATATGCTGTCAGGCTCACACACGACTCTTTGCCACACCATTGTTCACAACTCCACAATGGCTTCTCCTTCTCCTCGCGCAGCCTTGCTTTTATTTCACTGAGCTTCATAGTCTACCACCAGACATAGAAGGCAGGTGGGAGTTTAATTATGTGGCCGAGTACAAGGTGGGTTCCCTGCCCTCACCCCAAAGCTAACACACTCCACTATTGATATCTATGGCTGTATCTATGTGTGGATAGCATCCAGTGTCATAAGGTCCTACAATCTTCAGTGCGCAGCAAGAGCCATTTTAGGATACTACTAGGGAGTTCTATGGGAACCCACTGTTTTCCTTTCTCTTCTTTCATAGTTTTTGAGATCATACACTCCACCATACTCGGCTGTTTAAAAATCAGAGACGATGCTTGTCTAACCCCACCTAAGTCCACTTACTTTCCTTTCCCAGCTCTTTTTCATACCCCACGGGCATCACACTGGGTCTCCTGCTCATCAGAGAAGTGGCCAGCAATCCTTTCATCCAAATTCACACCCACAGCTCGGCAGAATGCCTCACATACCAGTTTCTTTGGATGACAGTAAGATGTGCTGTGGATAGTGTCTTCAGTGTGGTTTCCACTCTTTTCTAATGCGTTTCTCACCTTGTGTTAAATTGCTGTATATCTTGCTATCTGGAAGGGGAAGAAGAAAGGAAAGAACACATGCTTATATCCTGTCTCCAGTTAGCCGTTCATTGAACAGTTTTTAATTTTGAGGGGTGTGTGTGTGTGTGTGTGTGTGTGTGTGTGTGTGTGTGTGTGTGTATGTGTGTGTTGGGATCCGTGAAATATGCAACAGTTCTTCCTGAGACTTATGTCATAAGTTGTATGCCTCTGTGCTTTGTTTTCAAGAATGGAAATCACATTTCTCATCTTTATAAGGCTAAGTATCCATGTCAGAATAGCAGTAAAGAGACACTATGGTCAAGAGGATTGATGACTAATTTATTCAACCAGCACAATCCCTAACAATCCTTTATAAACACTTGTCCTCCCACCCATTGATAAGCGCAGTCTTCACCCCTCAGCAAGGAAAGGTCTCTTCATAACACATGGAGACCAGTACAGAAAACCACAGCCAATCAAAATGTGGAGCCCAGTCCCATTGGATGCATCTACAAAACACCCCCGCACCTTAGGCTCAGGGAACATTGTAGAAGAGGAGGGGGCTAGGCGGTATGAGCCAGAGGATCAGGGAGTTTGCTGTGAGATTGTCTTTCCTAGTAACAGCAGAAGCTAATTTCATAGAGTCTCACCAACACGCGCTGAATAAGGATGACACCAATGAACATGCCAGACTGGGAAAAGTCCACAAGGCTTCAGTGCTACATAAAGGACTATAGGCAACCAAGTAAAGCTGAGAGTGGGAGAGGTGGTCCTCTTAGGGGGGGGCGTGCACCAATTGGTTGCCTAGTGCCAAAGAGACAGCTCTAAAAGTATAGGTACAAGTTACATTATATGTACCCAACATATAATATTCAGGAATATATATGTATAAACAAATACATATATGCCTGCAACAACAATTAATTTTAAAAAAGAGGCTATGAATTTTTGAAGGAGAGTGTCAAGGGGTATATGGAGGGGTTGGAGGGAGGAAAGGGAAGGGGAAAATGTTGTAATTAAATTATAATCTCAAAAATAAACAAAAAGCAGGAAACCTTAGACCTTAGCTGTTGAATGATGGAAACCTTAATGAACTGCCTGTCTGTAGCTGGAGGTTCCTGTCAGTGGAGGGATGTGAGAGGCCAGAGAGTTAAGATAGAATTGCCACAGAGACCTATCAGGGAGCCCGAGACAAAGCCATCCAGGTAGGACAAACGCAGGAAGCTACAGTGGAACAGGAGATAGAGGCAGAAGCGGAGGGTGGGGTGGGAGAGGGGTTGATATCCAAAGGGCCTAGAGAGGTGGTACATGCCCGTGAGCCCAGCACATGGGAGACCGAGGCATGAATACCACAAGTTCGAGGCCAGCCCAAGTTATGTACTGAGGTCTTGTCTCAAAATGCCGAAACCTGAAGCAAATCTGTACTGGTCCATTTTTGTCACCTGGTCCAGAATCACCTGGAAGGAGGAAATTTCAACCAAGGAGTCACCTCCGTCAGACTGGCTTGTGGACGTGTCTGTGAGGGAATGTTATTTCTTTCTAAAAATTAAACATTTTTTTTTTTTTTTTAGATTTTCTTGTTTTATCCCGTTGTATGAATGTTTTGCCTGCATGTATGTATGTGTATGTCAGGGGTGGCCACAAGAGGGCATCAGGTTCCTGGAACTGAAGTTATTGGGTGGTTATGAGCCACCATATGAGTAATAGGAATGGAACACTTGCCTTCCTTTGCAAGAGCAATGGATATCAGTAAAGGCACTCTCCAGCACCTCCGCTTGTTTTGTTTTGACCAAGGATTGATGTCAGAGGGCCTGGGCCATTGTGAATGGTGCCACTCCTGAGCAGATCACCCTGGGCTCTATAATAAATCAAGCTGAACAAGCTACGAGATGCAAGCTAGTAAGCAGTGTTCCTCTGGGAACTTGGCTTCCGTTTCCGCCTCCAGGTTCTACTCTTGACTTCCTGCCCTGGCTCCCCCCTGGTGATAGACTGTAAACAGAAAGCCAAAGAAACCCTTCCACTCTCACAGAAATAGATGATGTAGGATAAAACCCAAACCAAGCTGCTACCACCAATAACACCCCAGCTGCAACATCTCAAAAACAAAATGAGGTTACGGGTCTAAGGGATATGACAAACCGACATAGGTGGAAGTAAGACAAGATGGTGACTGAGAGTGTGGGGGTGAGGAGAGGGGATTGAAGCTGCCAGGGTTAGGGTTGGAGTCCCGATCCAGGCAAGAAGTTTGTTAGGTGCTACGGAGTATAAGAAAAACAAACAAACAAACAAACAAACAAACCCGAAAGGTTCTGAGTTCATCTCATTCTGAGAGGCAGCCCACTATCTCTCTGCATGGTGAAGATAAAATGATTTATGACTAATGCAAAGGCCTTTTCAACTCAAGTCTTTAGAGAACTTCGCACACAAGCAGATGTTGAACACGAAAATTCATGCATGTATGCACAGAGAGCAGCATCACAGATCAAATACTGAGAAACCATCTCTGAGGAGCAGGAGGGACTCTGCATGGTCTCGTTTCCTTTTTCTGTTTTGCTAGCATACTTTTAAAATTGGCTGCCACGAATATGTGTTATTATTTTAAGAACAATATTAATGATGTTCCTGGATGAACTCTATTCAAACGAACTGCTGGGAATTCGCAGACAATTTGAAAATTTGGTTTTTTATTTAATGACCGGGTGACTATTCCTGCCTAGATGGGACACAGATGTAAAACCAAATTACTGCTGGACACAACACATTCTCCTGGAACTCGTAAATTTCCACATTCAATGCGCTGCCTTTCATGTTATTATGGAATTTTTTTTTGTTTGGGAGAAAAGACATTTTCTTCCAAAAATAATTATGTAGGGTGGGTCTCTTTAGGACAAAATAAAAGATTTGAAAATGATTGAGCTGAGGTGACTAATTGCAAGGATTTCAACAGAATAAATTATGCTGGACCCCATTCCATGCACCCAGCTGGATACTTTTTATTGGTTGGTTGAGCCCTTAATGGGATTACAGAACAAGAACCTTGAGTTTTGTTTGCAGTTCATTTTGCAAATGAGAAAAGCCTTGGGCAAAATTCCTTTTATTCTTAATGCCAAAATATTTCATCATCACTCCAACACAGAATGTATCAGGTAATAATATTTAAACAAACTCACCAACCCTACCAATAAACGACACAGCATTTAAAAATGTTTCCCATCCCAAATGTTTTCATTAATTCTTATGCTACAAATGGGGTAAGATATATTAGTAATGGAAAGATAAAGAGAGTCTATTATCAGTGAAATTTTTGCTCATATTTGAGAATTGGGTTATATATCATATGAAGAGAACTGGCTATTCAAGTTATATTACATGCATGTGTCTGTCATAGTTTTCTGGTCAAACAGGAGAGTTGGTTTGAATGGCAAGTGTGACAGTATTGTCATCCTTGTTTGCATGCCCTGTCTGACTTTTGGGAGGCCATCAGTTGCATTATGACAAGCATGTGATGGCTTCCTCATGCATTGGATGTTGACTAATGTAAATGCTGGGCTTTTAACTGAAGGCCAATCATGTTTATCATGGATGACAAGTGGAGTTTTGTCAAGCTCATGGGTTCATGCCACATCACCTTTATCCATAGGTTGGGCAGGTAGAGCTCACAGATAAACCAGCAAGGACTATAACAGCCCCTAACAGTGATATTACTCACTTAGCAGCAATTCTCACCTGAGTAGCAGCTGAGACCCTAGAGTGATGTTTGTCAGAGCTCTGCTAATTAGAAGTTCGCTTCACTCTTTGCTGGAGTGAAATAATGTACTTCAGTTAATATCATTAACGCCCCATGAGCTCTGATTATCTCTATACACAGTCATAGAGACCAGTGGGCTCTAGGTGTGTGTGTGCTCCTCAGTTCAGCTATGAGTCCCTTTAAGCCTTTGGTTTAGGGTGATAGAATTTGGTTATTAGGAGGACATGTCTGGGCCCATCACCGTACTGTATTAGCTTTCCTTCTGTGTTTTCTCCATCCCATATACTCTATTTACCAGAGGTATACCTGGGGATGCCAGGCCCTGGGTATAAAAATGCCATTCTCTCCTGCTTGGCCCTACTAATTGCCCTTCTGTACATATCACCAAAGTCTTTCCAGCTTCTAGGTGGTAACTGTCCCAGCCACTCCTCTTGTGTAGATAAGTATTTGTGGACATAGTGTCTTACCACTGCTACTTGTCTGTGTTCTGGCTTACTTGGGGCAATCCATCCATCCATCGCAAAAAAAGAAAGACTGTGCAGGATGAGTTTAGGCTTCTCAGCAACAGGGTGATCAGCCTTTCAAGGAATGAACCCTGAAAGCTTCCCAGAAGCTCTTTTCTTCTTCTTCTTCTTCTTCTTCTTCTTCTTCTTCTTCTTCTTCTTCTTCTTCTTCTTCTTCTTCTTCTTCTTCGTTACACAAAAGACACCTTTAGCAAATCATTTTCTGCATACCAAAATGTCTTATCTGACCCAGGGGTTGTCTTGAAAGACCCATCACCTAAGCAATTCTCAGCCATAGGAGACTTCCTGGTTTGCCAGGCCTGTCTCTGGACTAAGCTCTGCAAATGCTCTGACAATCCCTTAAAAGAACAAACCCATAAAATCTCACATAACAAACACCCACAAAAGGCTACTTCAAAGCTTAGGTGCCATCACTCTGGAATTCATGCCAGACACAATAGTTTTGCTAAAGTTCTGCTACACCTACTCAAGTAGTCTTGGTGGGTTTTTGTGTTGTGTCACTGCTTTGCTGATGCTGGACCACACTTTATGTACCTGGGTGGAACATGAGTCCTTGGGATGTCTTGCTTAAACTTCCATTTCAAAGCAGGATACCCTCTGCTTTCTCTCTCCTCTTTTCACCTCTCTCCTGTCCCCTCTTCTCTCTTCTCCTGTCCTTTTCTCTCCTCTCCTCTCCCCTCCCCACCTACTTTCCTCTCCCCCTCCCCTCTCTCCCTCCTCCTTCTTTTTCTCTCTCTTCTCTCCTTTCCTTCTTTCCTTTTATTTGTTATTTTTGTTATTTTTATATTGAAATTTTAATAATTTATTTTAATTTATTCAGATTACATCCTGATTGTTATTCCTTCACTTGTATCTCCCTGTTCCCACTCTCACTCCCTCTTCTGCCCTATTCCCTTCCTCTAAACCTCTGAGAGAAGGGGACGTCCTCCCCCACCATATGACCACAGGTCTCATCCAGATAGCCGGCTCCCCTTTCCTCTGTGTGCCCACAGGGCCTCTCCACCAAAGGGAAGTGATCAAATCGGGGGCATCAGAGTTCATATCAGTGGCAGTCTTTGGTCCCTTCACAACTGTGGAGAATGAGTTGCCCATTGGCTATATCTGAATAGGGGGTCTAGGTTCATTGCATGCATTGTCTTTGGTTGGTACAACAATTTGTGTAGGCCCCTCTGGGTCCAGGTCCACTGATCTTGATGGTTTCCTTGTGGGGCTCCTGAACCCTCTGGGTCCTTCCATCCCCCTATTTTTCCATACCACGCTCAGCGCTCCATCCAGAGTCCAGCAGTCCAGCATCTGTCCTGATCCCCAGCTGGGTGGAGTTTCTCAGTGGACATCTATGTTGGGCTAATACCCATTTATAGGTGAATATATAATATGTGTCTTTACGGGTCTGGGTTACATCACTCAGGATGATATTTTCTAGTTCTAGCCATTTGCCTGCAAATTTCAAGATTTCCTTGTTTTTACTAGCTGAATAGTATTTCATTGTATAAATGTGCCAGTTTCTTTATCCTTGTTTGGTTGAGGGACATCTAGGTTGTTTCTAGATTCTATTAAGAATAAGGCTGCTATAAACATAGTTGGGCAAATGTCCTTGTTGTATGGTTGAGCATCATCTGGGTATATGCCCAGGAGTTGTATAGCTGGGTCTTGTGGTAGCACTATTCCCAATTTTCTGAGAAAGTACCCGATTGATTTTCAAAGTGGTTGTACAAATTTACACTCCCACCAGCAATGGAGGAGTGTTCCCCTTTCTCCACATCCTCGCCAGCACATGCTGTCACTTAAGTTTTTCATCTTAGCCATTCTGATGGGTGTAAGGTGGAATCTTGGAGTCATTTTGATCTGCATGTCCCCGGTGATTAAGGATGCTGAGCATTTCTTTAGGCATTTCTCTCCTTCTTCTTATTGGCTCCTTTCCTGCCCTCCCCCTCCTTCCTTTCTTCCCTTTTCTCTTTGTCTCCATTCTGAAACAGGGTCTTGCTATGTAGCTAGGTTAGCTTGGGAGTTTGTGATCCTCCTCCCTCAGTCTTTCTACTACTGGGATTATAGGCATGTACTAGCATGCCCTGCTTTTTTCTCATTCTTTTAGAAATGAAGTTAAACTTCTCAGGTCTAGGTTTCAGGCTCTGTGGATTTCAACCACAGCCCTGGACAATTTCTGTGTGAAACTTTTATTTTTACTTCTTTGCTGTGAATAAAAGTAGTTGGTGGACTCTAACAAGCTCAGTTTTTCAGGCCCGCTCTCCAGGTAGCCTAGGGCTTACACAGACAGTCTCCTCTCTCTTATAACTTGCAGGTCTTGAGGATAACTGTAGAATGTGTCAAGAATGCAGTTCAGAGTTGGCAGGAAACGGCATGAAATAGCCTTGGCCTCTTCTTGTCCCTTTTGGGGGAAAGCAAAATCCTGAGAAACAGCCTGGGGTTTTGGTTTTGTTTTTTCTAGAAGAGCAATGTTTTTCAGAGACTTAGCCTAGTGTGTCATGCCACCCAGGAGGGGCTGGCTGCCTCTCAGTGTCCTCCAGTGATGGGGCAAGTGGGGCATTCCCTGTTTGACTCTGCTGGTCTTTGGCTGCTTTTCTGAGACCTGGGGGACAGCTTCACAATGGACCTTAGGTTCCTGTCACTCACTGCCAACCTGTGACTCACCTGTTGCTGCTCATTCTCTGGCAGAGATGAGAGGGTTCTGCATCCCTGCATCCAGGCAAACTGCTAAATAGTCTCTGTGCCTTCTCCATGCTCCATGCATGTGGTGGTTTGCTCCTAATCATAATAAGCAAATAACTTAAAGTTCAGCGGAATCAGCAGAGCAGGGGCACCCTTTGCAGAATGTACCAGAAACAGACCTAAAAGTTGCTCATCTTAAGGGAGCTTGTTATTTCAGAGAAGCCCTTGGGGAGGTTTAGTAAGGCAAGGAGCTCTGTTCTCTTCCTCTACATAAACCACGGGCTTTACATTTATTTGATTTATAATTTTTCATTTTTTGTTTGCATATGCTTTAATGTAAGTATGTCTATAAAGCCAGAAAAAAAAGTTTTATGGTAGCTAGAACCAGAGCAAGGCCACATAGGGTCCTTTTGTGTGTGGTTTTTTTTTTTTTTTTTTTTTTGTTGCCTTCCTACCTTTTGGAGGAGGAACTGGTTTCTCCAGCAGGCTTCCCAGGCCCCCAGGAGTCACCTGCGAGGCTGTATCTTCAGCTCTTCAATTTTTCATGAACCTTTTGGGCTCTGTTGAGTGGATACATAATGAGGCAGGAACACTGAGTCTGGTTCACGCTTCTACCCTTAGATGTTTAGATGCATGCATGACTTGAATGGTCAGTGGGGCTCCCAGACCCTGGGTTTTCTCATCACTGGAACAAGAAGAGAAGGTTTATAAGGATCAGAAACTTTGCACCAAGCAGTACAGTTTTAAAAAACAAAAAAAACTTGAGGGTCCAGTTTTGAAAAACTACCAAATCATGAATTTCTCTATTCGTATTCTAATCCGTACTGCTAAGGACCACATGTGTTCTTTTGTGAACTAAAAATAAATGGGAAAGAACTTTGGGGAAACACATATTTAATGCAGCTAAGTGATTCATGGCCAGTCATGACAAACTGCATTCTTGTGTAATGGTGGAATATATTTTCTCAGGTGGGGAGCTCAGACTCAGTTCTACTGAGGCCTCATTAAGGTCCACTGTCTGTAGGCATGAGCAGTCCTGTAGAATAAAAACATGTAAGAAAGAGAAGCTCCCAGAAGACAATGCCAGTCTTTGGCATTGGAGATACAACCTGATTTTCTGGTTTGGATTCTTAGGTCTGAAGGAAATTTGGGACTCTGGTGGATGGCGCTGTGCAATTCTCATAACCCCACTCTCCCCCCTTACCCCCACCCCCACCCCCACTCCTGGCCTAAGTGGTCATGGAATTTAGCCTAGAGCTCCAGAAGGTGATTTTGTGTTTGGAATGCTGAGCAAGTTGCTGAAGTGAATTATCTGCTGGAGATGGTATGCATCCTTTTGGAAACAGCTGCCTGAACCAGAGAGCTGTCACATTATTTCAATGTGGAATCCGTTTATTTGGCAGTGAGGTAATCTGAGGTTTATTTATTTATTTTCCCTGAGACAGGGTTTCTCTGTGTAGCCTTGGCTGTTCTGGAACTCCCTGTGCAAACCAGGTTGGCCTCAGACTCAGAGATCCACCCGCCTCTGCCTCCTGAGTGCTGGGACTAAAGGCCCAGCATAATTATAATTATGCCCAGCATAATCTGAGTTCTCATTCATCCGGTCTCTGTAAAGAAACCGTAAAGCCTGTAGGAATGCACTGGGGTTTAGATGCGGTTAAGGCCAAGGCAGAACATTGGTGACTGTGATTTCCCATGACCCTTCCTCTCATATGCCAGACTTTGATACCGGAGAGAGAGAAGTAAGATAAACCCTGATTGGTCATTCCCAAAGCTTAGCATGCGTGGAGTAGGGCAGGTGTGGAGGAGCAGCCGCTGCTTATCTTATTGATGGAGGAGGTCAGCGAGCAAGCTCAGAACTCAATCTGTGCATGTTGGTTGCTGGTGTTTCATTAGCACCTACTGCAGGCTCTTCCACTAGCTAAGCTATGTCAGCCTCCTCTGTGTTGGACGTGCAACAGACGGAAATGAAATCGGGTGTGCCATACAGGAGGCGCTCGGATTCAAGTTGTTCTTGGGTCTGTAAAGCCAGACCATACAATTTCCTTAGTTTTCACCTTATTTTTGTCATGTAATTCTGAAGATCTTACATGCCAGTAGAGTGATAGTTAGATATGTTTTCCTGATACCATTCTTTGCTTTCTTATTGCTTATGCAAGGAAAAAAAAAACACAAAGGGAATTTCTAGGGCGCCTTGATGTGGGTGTAGGGTACTGCCTTGTGTGAAATACAACCTTCACAGAATCGGGGTGCCTCACTTCCTCTCCAGGAAATTCCTATTCATTTGGTTTATGTGCCAACAGAGACCAGACTGCCGCTCTCTCTCCCTTCCCTCTTCCTTGCCTGACCCCTATTCTCCTAACCCTTTATTAACCCTTTAGAAGTCAACGGAGCATGTAATTATTACACCATATAGAAACAGTGGCGGGGGGGGGGGGAAATAAATGGCATTGTGCAAAAGGTCAAATTTATAGAGGTAAATCATTCAGAAAAACATGAAAGGAAATGTTTAATTTATTTTAAATCTCTTAATACTGTTGGCTTTCCCCTCTTCAGTTGTGTACATTAAATTCTTCGGGTGACATGAAACATTATTCAATGCGTGCTTCTATAAAAACCCCACCGAAGTTGCTGTAAAAATTAAAATGTTCCAATTTAAATGATAATGGGGAGCCAGCAGAGTCTCAAGCATTTACTTCCTTAGTTCAACTGTGTGAGCATAGCTAGAGTGCTGGCATTTTCATCTGTCAGTAGCTGAAATTACTTCTGTTGCGTCCCAGGAAGATGCAAAGGTGAGGCCTTAGCTTGACAGAGTGTTGGCGTGGCGCAGAAGTGGATGTATGCTGGCGTGCGCATGTTCCTGAGGGGTAGAACGGAAGTAAAAGTAAAATGTTAATGCCAGCTTTGTCTGAAAACTCAACTAAAAGGACACAGAACTCTAGTGGTATAATAGGTGTGTGTTTATGCAATCATGATTATCACATGCCTGGACATATGTGTGTGTGTGCGTATACTAACCCGTCTTCCTTCTTTTCTTTTTTTGGGGGGGTGGGGGGGGGTGCTGAAGATTGAATCTACGGCCTTGTACGTGTTAGGCATCTGCTTTCCTACAGAGTTTTGCTTTTAAAAATTGATGTTTGTAAATACTGTACATTTAAGACTAGCATTTTGCAAGTTTAATTTTGAAATAGCACAGAGTGAGCAAGGCGTAGTGACACTTGAGTCTGTCATCCCAGCAGTTTGGGAGACTGACCTGAGAGGGTCACCTGAGCTCTGGAGTCTGAGACCACCTGGCAATATAGTGGGATTCTGTTCCAAACAGAACAGAAACAAATAGCTATAGAGCATGGTACCGTGGAAAGCATTGCTTTGGAGAGTTTCCTAGAAGGCTTGGTTATATGTCTTCCATTAACTCTTCATGCTGAACTATGGGTTTCCTGTTGGGGGATGATCTGATGTATTTTGATGTTAATTAAAAGAAGATGATGAGCATTAAAGAACCTCCTTATGGAGATGGCTTTAAATGTGACAAAACAGCAACTGGACAAAAATGTCCTCGTTTCTCCCAAAGACAGAATTCTGCCTAAAAATGGGCAAGCTTGGATACAGGCAGAGTTGATGGCCAGACTTTGCCAAGACAGGGGAAACAAGTCCTCAATGGTTCCTGCCTCACAAATATGTCTGTCAGATATACTGGGCCAAAAGGCTGAAGATGATGCTCCAAATTATAGAGTTTTGGGTGACTGGTCAGGGAGTTAACTGTCTCTGTCATTTTTTCATTTTGGAAGCTGCTAACCTGCACTTCCCTTTTACTCAGGTAGTTAAATTTATTCTTTCTCAAGTCTCTGATGGGGTCTAAGACCAGATAGTTAATTTTAAAATTACGTTTAGTTGTTGAAGAGTTAAAAATACTTTTAAGTCCAGATAGATACTTTTAGGTTGATAGAGTTGAGCTTTAATAGATGTTGATTTAGGTTCCAAACCTTAGATTTATCAAGATAAAATAGATAATATTTTCTACAAGGTTGCCAAATACATTTTGATTAAAAATTATGTGTGTAAGTCTTACCTATTGGTTTTTATAAATTTTCACATTTGTACTTACTATATATAAAAATGGCCTTTTTTATTTAGACAGAAAAGGGGAGATGTTGGGGGATGATCTGATGCATTTTGATGTTAATTACTGCTTGCTGTCTGACCCACCTTTTGCTTAATAAAAAGCCATCCCACCTGGGCAGGGCAGAGGAGATAGGTGGGGCTAGGAGAGAGAAATTCTGGGAAAAAGAAATGACCATCACGAAGAGAAAGGAGAAAGACCTGAAGCGAAAGGAGGAAGGTTGCCGTGGGTTAGATGGAGGAGATGCACATGGCTGGCGTGGATGGAGAATCCAGCCCAGATAAAAACCATGAGCAAGTATTTGGGATTATGGATGGGAGGTAGCTCAATAGAAGTTATTAGAAGCAGATGGCATGGGATTGAGACAGGGATCCCATGCCTGCCCCACTATGGGAGGTAGTTTAGAGGATTGATATCTGCCCTGCCCCAGGTTAACTAAGCCTATTTTAAAATATAACAAGTGTCTGTGTCTTGATTGGTTACTAGCCAGGCCTACTGATAATACATGTAATTTAAAAAAAAAAAACAATAGTTTCCACATCTTCAGTTCAGAGCTCTCAACAGTAGACTCCACAGAATCAATGAGTGAGTTCTCAAGACACTTGTCTTGCCCAGACTCCATCCTCAGAGAGATTGATTAAGTGGGCCTGGGAGTGCCACCAGGCCCAGGTAATCTTTCAGAGATCCCTTGGTGTAGCTAATGTGAGCTCAGGGCCGACAGCCACCTAGCCAGCTTGTGTGGAGACACAATCATGGGCCACAATGACAGCCATACCATGGTCTTGAATTTGTGGATACCTTTCTTGTCTTTTCCCGACCATTGCTGGAACCCAGGGATGCCCCAGCCCATGAAAGACAAAGCCGTGGAGATGACTCCAGAAGGCCCTAAAGTCAGGTGACTTGATCAAGACTAGAAATCTAGCTGAATCACGTTGAGAGCCTGTGGACTAGTGATGAGGGCTCTGGAGTGAGACTCCCAGCTTGACCATGCTGGTTCTTTCATTAACTGGCTGGTTGACTGATGACAGATATTAATCCTATGTGAACCTGGTAACGACATAGACTCCTACTTTTTTTTTTCAGGATAAATATTTATTTTTTTTAAAAATATGTAAAAAGTAAGTGAATGTTTAATATATGTATATACCAAAATGGATAATTCCCATATACACAGCACAGCCATTCTGGTCAAATCTGGTGCCAACTTATTAACAAATATTTTGTTAGACATAAGAATTGGACCTATTAAAATCCACAAGAACAACATTTGCAAGTACATTTCCCCCCCCCCACATCATTACTTAACACCAGTATCTACGGAGCTTTCTTCTCCTGCCAGCATCAACACCACTGCCACTAGCATGAAAAAGAAAAAAGCCCCTATTTCTTGAGCCAATTATGTTGAAGGAAGATTCAGTCTTATGCGACAGGTCTTGGTTACTTAGCCTCTCTTGGCCACAATTTTCATACATATATAACAGGGATAGAATTATTATACCTTATTTATAGGTTAGGCTGTTGAGCAGATTAATTGAAGTAATACATGCAAAGCCACTTGTGTTAATCCCTACCACAGAACATCTCCCAGATATTTTAATATCTGTTCAAAGTCTAATTTCTTCAATTTATTCAAACTGTGTGTGACCCTGAGTGTGATGCTCTAGTCTTGGGATGTGGGACCTTTTGCTCACTGGACTCGAAGAGTAAGTTAGATTCTTCACAGTGCCACTTCTCTGAAAAAATGGCGCTCACATCCATTGTTTTGTTACAGTCCCTTGGGTAGCTCCAGTGCCTTCACAGATTCTTTCTTTCTTCCTTTTTTCCTTCCTTTTTTCTTTCTTTCTTTCTTGTTTTTGTTTTGTTTTGTGTTGAGGCAGGGTTTCCCTGTGTAGCTCTGGCTGTTTTGGAACTCGCTCTATAGGCAAGGCTGGCCTCACACACTGCCTGCTTCTGCCTCCTGAATCCTGGAATTAACCATGCCACCTGACTCAATGCCCTTTCTTATAAGCCAACGATAGATGCAGAAAACAAATCTTCCATTGCTTATTCTTCTCATAAATAAAACAGAAAGATGTAAATAGCATTAAAATAGATTCACAAATATACTTTAGAAGTGGAACACAAAGGAGATTAGTAGGAGAGGAAGGGGCACAAGACAGGGTATCAGGAAGTGAAGACATTCAAAATACATTATATACATGTGTGAAAATGCTGTCACAAAACCCATCATGTATAATTAAATATACTGTGTTTGTCAGGGCTTTCTAAAGTGACAATTTATAGAATGACTATTTCTCCTCTCTCTCTCTCTCTCTCTCTCTCTCTCTCTCTCTCTCTCTCTCTATATATATATATATATATATATATATATATGTGTGTGTGTGTGTGTGTGTGTGTGTGTGTGTGTGTGTGTGTGTGTGTGTGTGTATTATTGGAATGACTTACAGGCTGCAGTCCAGCTAATCCAACAATGGCTAGCTGTGAATGGAAAGTCTAAAAATCCAGTAGTTGCTCAGTCTCAGCTGATCTGTGTCTGCTGGAATTCTGAAGAAGTAGGTTCCAATGCCAGTGAATGAATGGATGTGCTAGTAAGGCCAGGGCAAGTAGGCAAAAAGCAAAACCTTCCTTCTTCCGTGTGCTTATATAGACTTTCAGCAGAAGGTGTGGCCCAGCTTAAAGTTGGTTCTTACCTTCTCAAGGTCCAGATCAAAGGCATGTGTCTTCCTACCACAAAGGTTTGCTCTCCAAGTGGATTCACCTATTTCAAAACAAGCAAAATGTCTCTCACAGGTGTATCATCCATTTCTGAGTTGTAGTTCATTACAGACATAGTCAAATTGACAACCAATAATAGCTATCACATATGCTCATAAAAACTTAAAAAGAATGGAACTTGCTGTAATAATAGCAATAATATCAGGTAGGACACTAACCACGTTCCATGTATAATACACAAAACATTGAAATGTTTTCTTGAATATTCTAGAAGCAATAAGTGATTCTATGCATATAATATAGAAATCTCTATGTACTTACACTCACTCATGAGCAATTTTGTGTGTACCCCTGCACCCTCACTATCTTGACATCCTAAACATTTTTTGTCTATGTAGTTCAATGTGCATCTCAAAAAGATAAAAACCTTTAAAAAAAAGTTCTAACTGTACCATTGTGACACACAGACGCAATTCATAGTAAAGCCTTAATTGTTAAACAGTAGTACTGTCCCCTTTTCATAGATGAAACTGAGGCACGGGACAGTCAGCTAACGTTCTCAAATTCATATGACCAGTGTCTTCGCTGGGGTTTTAATTGCTGAGATAAAACACCATGACCAAGTTTAGCTTGAGGAAGAAAGGGCTTATTTTGCTTGTACTTCCATGTCACAGTTCAGCATCAAAGGTAGTCAGGGCAGGAACTCAAACAGGGCAGAAGCCTGGAGTCAGGAACTGACACAGAGGCCATGGAGGAGTGCTGCTTATGGGCTTGCTCCTTCCAGGCTTCCTCAGCTTGGTTTCTGTTAGCACCCAGGGCCACTTGCCATGAGCTGAGCCATCCCACATCAATTAATAATTTAAAAGTGCACTATAGAGTTGCCTATAGGCAAACCTTATGGAGGCATTGCTTTGTTTTGTTTTGATTTTTTTCGATTGAGAGTCTCTTTCTAAATAACTATCTCATGTCAAGTTGACACAAAACTGTTAAAGCTATTTTTATAAAACAGTGCTTGTTTCTCTTAGCTTATTTCTTAACCTGGCTATCACCCAAATAATTGAGACCCCTTTATATCTGTTTAAAATTAAGCGTCACAACACAATCTTGGGCAGTTTATGCATATTCTTAACCCTTTATACTGTCTTACTGCCAGCGAACATGCCAGTGATACTTGCCCCGTGTTGCTTTCCTGGGCTCCAGCTCCATCCTCCTGATCTTCCTTGGACCTCTCCCCGTGGCTCAATCCCTTGCCTCCTTTCCTGACACCCCCTCCCCTGGCTGACAGGAAGTCCAGCCCTATTCTCTCCCTTGCTCATTGATTGCTTGTAAATTACTTTATTGGACATATCAGGGGACAATTGGGGAGCAGAGTTTACACAACCTTTAGACAGGAAATCAGAATTTAAGCTACACAATAACATTATGCCTACATAAAACTAGACAGGACGGTCAGCTAGCAGAGTTCAAACCAGGTGGACTATTGATCTGTCTAATTTATAACTGATTTGGCTCATAAGCTTCTCCCAGTGAAGAAACAATGCTGATACAAAGCAATGTCTTCTCTGTGTATAGAAAGGTCCAGGTTTTAGTGTTGTTAATGTCTTTACCACATGAGTATCCTGCTGGGGACCCAGATCTAATTTGCCATTTTCAGTTGTATGGTCTTGAGCTTCTAAGAGAGCAGAGTTTGAGTTCATTAGTGATGTGACTTTGTGAGCATCACTTATGATCTATGAACTATAATTACTTTGTTGTATGATGGTATACCTACCCTAGGGAATTATACTTAGGGCTGCCTGAGCTGATGTACACAGAAAGCTTTGTCCCATATTGATAATGGAATGTGTTAAGAACACAGGTACTTAAAGTAGGCAGTTATAGGAAGAGAGCTGCATATGTATTTCCCAGGGTCTGTGTATCTAAACATCGCTAACATAAGGAAATTCTTTTAAACCTTTGAAAGGACACAGTCTGCTTGGTTAGGACTCTTGGCTTGACTAGCCAGGCAGTAGTCTTCTGAATGACCAGGAAGTGACAAGATAAGGACTCAGTGTAATAGGTTTAATGCCTTCTAATTCTCAGGTGAGCAACAGTCAGTTTTTAAATACAAATAAACACTATCTATGCTAGCTAGGCTCAGCAAGGAGTATCCTCTTCAGGGAAAGGCGTTTCTCTATTTGAGCTTCTTTAAAATAATTTCCAACACCATTTGAAAGTGCAGTGAAAATTCTCATGGAGTACACACACACATGCTTTGCAGCTTGGCTTCTTTAAGCCCGCCCTTCATCTGGAATCCACATTGTGAGCAATAGGCTGGGTGTGAAAAATGTTAAGACCAAGGGAATCCAAAAGATGGTGTGTGTGTGTGTGTGTGTGTGTGTGTGTGTGTGTGTGTGTGTGTGCATGTGTGTGTGTAGCTGCCCTATAAAATTAATTTTAAAAATTTGTTTCTATGCCAAAAGAGGCCCAGCATGCTCAGTTAGTCCACCCCGACATCTGCTCCATTTACAAACTGCTGAAAAGCATGGAGGAGCTGGTTTGCCAGAACCAGATGTTATTACTGAATAGGGCTGGTCGTAGGCCCACTGGCTAGCCCCGAGTGTGGAGCCTCTCCACCTGCAGCCTGTGCTGCTTACCCTGCTATGAGATGGAGAGCACCAGGCTGTGGTGCTGCCTGTATTGAAGGCGAGAAAGTGTGGTGCATGGAGCCTGCCCTCCTGATGCCCTGCCTAGCCACAAGATCACCCTGACCCTGGGCAACAGGGATATAAATGAGCCTCAGTGATGCCTCAGTGTTTATGGTGTGTCAAAACCCAGAAACCTTGAACTAGACCAATGACTCTTTGCAATGAGTATTTGCATGTAAAGCTGTTTGGGATATAGGTATATATATATATATATATATAATGTGACACACTGAAGTTTCCAAACGAATGAGTATGAGACAGAGAGGTGAGAAAGATGGAGGAATGGAACTGTGCATGCATGGTAGAGAGAGGCAAAACTAGAGACTACGATGGATACATATGTGAGAGAAAGCTGCCATAGACGGGGAATAAGTCACGGCCAAGTAGGGCTGGCAAGGTGATGTGTAGCAGGCTGGAGCCTGCACAGGCTCAGTCCCGGAACGTGCCGCCAAGTGGCAGGATTGCCCTGACTGTGAGCAATAGCAGCATGTGCCAAATAACGAGTGGTTTATTTTCTGCACTAGACCCACTTAAAAGACCTCTATTGTCCATGCTGCTCCTGGAGGCCCTGTTGGTATCTGTAGTCTGCTGCTCCAAGCTGTGTTGAAACTTGAGGTTCATGTGGCTGTGGATGGCCTGGGCTGCTAGTGTGTTGGCTATGTAGAAGTCCAATGTCTGTCCTGTGGGCATCTGCTATAGGCTGTGCTACAGCAGGAGGCCGTATTAGTGTCTGTGGTCTGGGTTGTTGCTGGGGCCGCGTTGATGTGAGTAGCCTGTATTTTGCCTGAGGCCAGGTTGATGTCCATGGTCTGTACTGTCACTGAGGGCCATGTTGGGGTCCTTGATGGTGATGGTGCTCCATCCGGGGGCTGTGTTGATGTCCATGGCCCAAGTTACCACCAAAAGCCATGAGGATGTCTGTGGTCTGTGCTGTCACCTGAAGTCATGTTGATGTCTATGGGGTGGTGGGCTGTCACCAGGGATCATATTGGTGTCCTTGGCCCATGTTGCCCCAGAGACTATGTTGATGTCCTTGGCCTGTGCTGCTATGGGGAGGTATGGTGATACTCATGATCTGTGCTTCGGTAGAGGGTCGTGTTGATGTACCCAGAGAATGTGCTGAGGTTGGTGGTACATGCTAAAGCTGGAGACCATGTGGATGTCTTTGGTCCATATTGCTGCTGACTATAAAGGGCAAGGAAGCCACTCTTGCAGTGATATCAATGACTGCAGACTCACAGCTGAGAAAGAGGAACATAAAAGGCTTCTGTGGCATACCCCCTCCCCCAAAGTAACAGCTGAGACAGAAAGACATTGAAGAGAACTCTTAAAAATTGTGACAAGGATGCTGAAGCATAGCTCTTCACAATTGGTGGCTTCTGGTGGGCAAGTGGGTGGGGAAGGGGCTGGCCACTGGGAGTTTGACCCTGCTCCACTGAGTGTATGGGCAACACAAACTGGATATTTTTTATTTTCTTCTTTTCTTGGTTGGGGGGTGGGGGTGGGGGTGGAGGTGGAGGTAGCCTGGGAAGACTTGGAAATGAGTGTGATTGATGTGCAAGATGTGAAATTCCCAAATGATCAATGAACATATTATGCTGGAAAAAAATGTTTCTAGATGATCTATTTTGGAATTCATATGCCATTCCTAAATGCCACTAATTTGGATAACTGAGGCTTGACCACATATAGAATGTTTCGTAGCGTGAATTCTTTGCTTCATAGCGTCTAATATTCAGCATGTGTACTTTATTCCAGACTAGACTTTATTTTCTCATTCATATCAGTTCTTCCCAGTGTGTTTATTTTGAACAATTCGCCCTTGTCAAGGAAAATGCAAGCGTTTCCAATATTCTACTTAATTGGTATCTTGCTACTTCTAAGGTATGTGGCGGACATACTGTGCACATTTTGACAATAATTGTGTTCCTCTTAGCATTCTCAGCAGATAGAGACAACACCCTGTAACCTTGCTTTCTCCTCCTTCTCTCCTTTGTTAGGTGATTTTGATTTACAGGCAGCAGCTAAGCTCTCACCTTGAAGACATCCTTTCTCAATCATGAAAACAAACGTTTAAGAAAAGCCCTATACATACAGAATTTGAGACTCTGTTTTCACATCTTTTATAACTTCTTTTTGGCCTGGGGCTTCTTATTGCTCCTGAATTTGGGATAGCTCAAAACCCAGCCAAACTAGCATCATTTTCCATGACAAGCAAAGAAGCCTCTTGCTTCTAGCTGTGTGAGGACTGGAGTCAGGCGGCTCGCTTTTCCTGTGGCCGCGTCAAAGTAATAACTTGTGCTGTCTGATTAAACTCTTGGCAGGACTGAGATGACTTGCCAACCTTTCAGAATTTCCGCATCCACTATCTCTGAATGAAACAAAAACTCCAAATTATGCTCAGTTAATTTGATCTTAGGTGTAAAAGTGGGAAAGTAGGGGTGTTTGTGGGCCATGTGGATTAGTTAGGCTTTGTGGAGAACAGCTGCTTCACTTGTGTCCGTGTCTCTGTTACCTGTACCTATCTTTTTATAATCACTGTTTTGAAATATACCTTTAGTTCAACAAAATCTATTCATTATAAGTGTGGACTTTGTTGAGTCTTGACATTTGCGAATGTTTAGGTTATCAGCACCCCAAACAAGAAACAGAAATATTACCCCCAACCTTTGCTGTTGGCTCTTCCAAGGTGATAAGGGGAAAGAACACTTATTAGAATCTGTCATTCTTAGAAGAAAACACATCTTCCAATCCATTTATAAATGCCTGGCTTTTCTTTAACAAAAGCAACATTTGCTGTAATGACTTGATTATAAGCAGAAACATGCAGGCAGTAAAAGTGTTCCTTCAATGACTGACAGCTCCAAGTGGGGGAGGAGGTGGGGTACGTGGATGGCGGACAAGGGTTTATTACAACTGCAATCAGCTCAGGATGCTCTAACTGGCTTCAGAAGGGCCTAGTTTCCTGTGGCTTTGGCAAAAGGGATAAATTATAGTTGACATCCTCAATGAAAGACAGCAAGATGACCTGGGGGAGAGGGGGAGGCACAAAACATCAGATGTGGTAGAGGTTACTGATGCTTGTTGAATTGCTATTCAATAAATGCAGGCCTGGCAATTGTTATGCAGCAAATGCAGGTTTGTTTACAAAGACCAAAGAGGCAAATGGGGCAAGGATCTTGTTCGATAGGAAGCAGCCGAGAGGGTACACCAAACACTGCCAAGGTATTGATCTACCCTTCCGTGAATGAAGCAATTCCAGGGGGTGATGCAGAGTGGTGAGTTCAGGGTGGCTGGCATAGTGGCATAGTGGCTGAGACACAGGCAAGGAAGTTGCTGATGCTAAGAAAGCAGGCATTCTTATTGATGAGGTAGGTCTGAGTTCTATTTCCACTTCTCTGTGGGTGGCTGACATTGTCCAGACAGCTCACTTAGAGTACTATGATGATTTTAGTGGCTCAATCCATCATTTGTAGGAGGGCTTGGATGTTTACGTGCTCTATATGCTCAAGACCGAAAGCAGTGGCTCCTTCATTATAAGAAAAGCGGGGCTGCAGGTAGGGTAACACTCACGCCATTTCAGATTGAAATTGTCTGCATGCAAATAGATCTGAAAAGAACAGTGTGGGAGATAGAATAAGATAAACATCTCCGTTTTTCTCACGTGCCAGGCCATGTTTAAATTTAATTTTATTTTACTACTTCTGCAACATCGTTTTAAACCAAAGCACAGGTAAGTTGGTCCATGAGACACTGAATGAACGAGAGCTTGTATGCAGAGCGTGTTGAGCTTGGTTACCACAGAGTCATGAAAGAAGGCTGAGACGAAGGGGATGCGGTTGCCATGGTTGAGCTTCCCAGTCAGATACAGATTAAATTTCCAAGCCAGAGCATCTTCCTGATGTCACGACACTGGGCAGATGACAGTGGTACAACTAGCACTAGCACTCTATTGGTATTTTCTGCCATCTTGGCGCTGTCTGGAATGATCTTAGCAGGCTCGCCTTCTGATGTCTAAATCCCTCATGGAGATAGTTCTATTGTCTTGCGCGCTGTGATTTAGTTCACTGAATTTTATGATGAAATTACTTCCATCTCAGGAGGAGAGAAGAATGTACCTTTTCCAGGGTGTGTGAAGGCATTTTTTTCCCCATATGGTACATATAATCCTTATACATACAGGTTTTTTTTTTTTCAGACACGGACTTGAATTACCAATGGTTTGCTGTGGATTCTGTCAGTATGCAGCAAGCCAGCCAGCCTGTTTGATGGCTATATTTCTTCTATGACAAAACTCTGTCATAGCGCTTCTAGAAGTACACGTTAATTCTTTTTAGTGCCTTCCACCCCTTTCTTTGAATAGAATAAGAAACTGGGATTTATCAGGATCAGAATATAGCACTGTCTAGGACATTTTAATTATGAAATTAAACCAACCACATTATATCCTGATCAAGCAAAAATCACATAAACCTTTTTTTTTCCTAATACCCCAAATCACCTTTTAAATATAATCTCTCTAACCTCTGGTTATTATTCTCTCTCTGTTTTCTGTTTGCATTCTTTCAATGTGCCTGGCTAACAGTGATTTTTAACTTTCCATCTTATAGCTATTAAAGACCTTGACCTGCTGGTCCTAATAAAAGAGTTATGAACCATGCAAGCCCTGCTAAGATGACTTCACTCCCCTAGCCCCCTGCTCCTTTCACCCTACTAAATTCCCTTGGTGGGTGATAAAACTTTGCATCGAAATGGACGCATTTGGTCTCTGTTAAAGCTATTTATGGTGATTTCTCTGCCACAAGCATTATAGTTGGAGTAGACAGATGCTCCTCGTTCAGGGCTCCTCTCATAACGTATTCGTTCAGGGCTCCTCTCATAACGTATTCTTTCAGGACTCCACGAAGGCCTTTGGGGCCAGCAAATTATCCCTTCCAGCAAGTGTGGTCGCATAGTGTATCTTCATCTAGGGAGTCAGTGCATATAGGGAAGAAAAAGAATACACGATGGGAATTCTACTTTTAATTTTTTTTAAAAAAGGAACTAAAAACAGATTCTGATTTCTCTTTGTCCTCCTCCTCCTCCTTTCCCCCCTCCTACTTTCTAAAGATAGAGTTTCATATAACCCAGTATGGGCCGGGGAAAATCCTATGCCCCTGGTCCCGTTTCCCAAGCTCTGGGAATACAAATATGTGCTATCACACCTGGCTTCGTGTTTTTAGCTTTCTATAAGTGACTAGCTGGCCGTTATGTAGAGAGAGGAGCATTTCTGTTCTCTGCTGTTCTGTTTCCGAAAGATCACAAAGCATGTGAGCGCTATACAGGCTCAGGCAAACACACTTATGCTTTTTGTGTGGCCAAGCATTTTCAGTCGCTCAGATAAACACGTCACTCCCGTAAGGGTCCAGGAATCGCTGAAAGAAGACCCCAGACTCAAATAATATGTAAAAGCAAAGAGTGTTTATTTCTCGGAAACAGCCAGCATACAGGGGTAGACCTGGGCCACAGACATGCAGGTCTTTTTATAAGGAACTAGGGGACTTCTAGGAGGGTGTGCTAGCTCCTAATATGATTGGGTGGGCTAAGGAGCTATAAGCTGATAGGCTGGGGCCCAAACGGCAGGTCACCTGAGTTACAGTCCAGAGACAATAGGCTTATATGGTTATATTAGTGGCTGATTGCTTCAGATCTTTCATGCGCAATCTCTTTCGAGATGAAGAGAACCTGACTCCAACTGGGATTGGCTGGTGCTTGTGGATATTGTGTGACTTTCACCACTATGCCACGAGCCCAGGGCTATATAACTTCTGTCATAGGCCCCCTAGGAATGTCCCATCCTCTCAATACCTTTCCCATTTATCATCTTGATTGTCACACCAATTTAAGAAATTGAAAATGAATACCTGGGCTTCAGCTGAGGGAACAGCTAGGGGGTGAGGTGCTTACTGTGCAAGTATGAAGATCTGACTTTGGATCCTCCAACACCTAGGTGCAGCGGCACATGCCTGTAGTTGTAGTCAGTTTTGTGGAGGCAGGAGGATGCCTGGGGCTTGCCGAGCAACAAACCTCCCTAAATCAGTGAGCGCCAGGCTCTTGGAAAGATCCTGTCTCGAAAAATGGAGTGGAGGGCAGAAGTTGGCATTGCGATTTCAGCCTCTGACCTCTATATCCATGAGCACATATGCACAGACACACAGACACAGACACACATGCACAGACACACAGACACATGCACAGACACACAGACACACATGCACAGACACACAGACACACACGCACAGACACACAGACACACATGCACAGACACATAGACACACATGCACAGACATACAGACACACATGCACAGACACACAGACACACATACACAGACACGCAGACACAGACACACATGCACAGACACACAGACACACATGCACAGACACACAGACTCACATACACAGACACACAGACACACATGCACAGACACACAGACACACATGCACAGACATGCAGACACAGACACACATGCACAGACACACAGACACACATGCACAGACACACAGACACACATGCACATACACACAGGCACATAGACAGACACACAGACACAGACACACAGACACACATGCACAGACACATAGACACACATGCACAGACACACAGAGATACATACACAGACACACAGGCACACGGACACACATGTGCACAGCCCTCCACCCCATATACACACACCCACCAAAAATAAGGATAAGAGCAAGAGGAGGAGGGAAAGAAGAAAGAAATCAAATCAGGCAAGGAAGGAAGGAAGAAAAAGCAAGCAAGCAAGCAAGGCCCATCTTGGCCGCATCCTGTCTTCTCCAGGAACATTAAGCTTTGGAGCTGCAGTGACTACTTAAATATCTGTTTAAAAAACACATGTGTAGAGAGCATTGTATTTTAAAGGTTTTTATTGCAATTTTAGGCTCATAGCAAAATTTCCTCCAAAGAACAGATTTCTCTCCCGTAGCCCCAGGACACCCCAACCCCTGCCACAGGACACAACCTCCCTCCCTATCCTCTTGTCTGCCAGAGTGGGCCATTTGTTACAACTGATGAGCCTGTGTTAGCACATTATTACCGCCCAAAGTGCATTGTTTAAATCAGGTTCACTCTGCTTTTTTTTTTTTTTTTCCTAAAACAACATTGAGACACATAGCTCCAAGATCACTACTAAACTCCAGCTTTACCTCTCAACGCTGGGAGAGCTTCCCTATCAGGTTTCCAGGTGTGTGCAAAGTCAGCTTGTTTTCTCTACTTGTGAGCCAGATGGGAGGCCAGCAAGGACAAGGCCGGTATGGTGGGTTGTCCTTACCTCCTTTTCCTTTCCGGCCCCCACGCCTGCAGTTCCACAAGCAGACTGCGCGGCCACCAGCTCCACAAGACGGCATGCCCAAACAGATGATCCAATTTCACCGAGGCCAAATTCTTTTCTTCTACTGTTTCCAGAAAATAATTTCCATCTGTGAGCCACAGGCACATGAGTTCTGAGTGTTGCGTGGCAACTCTCTTCTCTAAAGCTGTGAAAAGTCGAGGCTGTGGAAGTTGCCTTGGACAAGAACATCTGTTTCTGTTTGTCAGGGGGAAAAGTCAGTGTGAAGATTGGATGGTGTTCTGCCTCCGAGCCACCTGGGGTCCCTAGCACAGCGTCTGGCACAGTGGAGGCAATCACATATTTCCCAAATTAAAATTTCTGTGCTAAAATAATTTATGAACCCAAAGAATAAAAATAGCATTTTAAATATCAAGTTCCGCTAGGAGCTGTTTTAGGAAGAAGACAAATACTTTGGGTTAACAGGAACAAATGTGTCCAGGGTGTTTACAAATTGTGTGTGTAGCCTTAGCCTGTCTTCCTTTTATGCTGCAATTGGATGAAATTCCCTTTTTTTATAGGGCCTGACCTTTGACCTTTGACTGTCACCACTGCTCGCTTTGGAACTGACTCTTACTTTTTCTGGGTGAAAAAATGTCATGTTTAAAAACTGATTCTGAACTCTGACATCATTCTTTGGAATCACTTTTCTAAAGTTTGATAAAAAAAAACAAACAAACAAACAACAAAACAGAACAAAAAAAGGCAATACTCCCTTGGCCAAATAAAAATTCTCTTGGAAAATAGGATTATCTGTATGCAGCAGAGACACTATTCAAACAGGGTCATTATATTAGTTGACTTAAGTTCAGAGATACAGGTAACAACCTGAACCTCTAGTATTATGGGAAAGAACTACCAAGTTTTGTGAGAACTTTCTTTTTGAAAATAAGAATTTGATTTGAATTGATTTTACTTAATTCCACTTATTAGCCATTTTCTTTGTCCTGGACACTCTGCGGAGTGCCCGAAATGCATGGATGACTCAAATGCCCTTTCTTTTCTCCAGAAGCTCACAGACTGGTGGGAAAAATGAATGCTCCTGTTCGACTGCCACCTCAGCACCACAGGGCTTAGTTTTGTTCACCACTGTGTGCCCAGGATCTAGAGCAATAGTTTCTGTTCTACAACAGATGCTCAATGTTGCATGTAAGGACCAATGAATATTATATCATGTTGAAAAAGAATCTGAATTACCAGGTATTTTTGTGGCAAATAGACACTAGTATGGACAGTGGCAGGCTCTCAGCTAAGCCCTGCTATGATTGCTATTATCTATAGTGCATCATCTAAGTTGCCACTGCTTTCAGTGTGGCAATTAATGCACTAGTTCTGCACTAAAAGTTGGTATGTGGAAGGTAGAAGTTCATGTAGTACTGACTTTCTGCACAGGCAGGATAAAATAAAAATCCAAGATTTTTTTCAGCCAGCTAAGTTTCAAATTTCTCTTATAGTAATTGATTCCCAACAGGAGAAAGAGTTCATGCCATGAAAAATGGTCTAGAAATGTTAAACTGGTAGCATCCTGACATGGACCGCAGGTAATCCAGGCTACCGTGCAACTGTGTCTTTCACAGCAGGTGGCTTCCTCGACCAAAAGAGTGCAAGTGGAATTGCAGTAGCTGGCCTCCTATCTGATGTGGCCAGACCCATAAGGGGGTTAGAAAGTCAACTGAGTCACAAAAAGGGATGCCTAATGCCTTACACATTTTATCCAGTGCCTCATAAGATGTGAGTGAGCAGCCATTCAATGGCGTGATGTAGAGTTAGGGGGTTAGAGCATGTTCTAAGTGGTGTTTTGCTGATTGGAAACCCTTCTTTCTTTCTGGCATAAAACATGCTTATTCTGCAGCTTCCATCACTTCCAATGTGGGTTCCTTCGAATGGAGAATTGAAAGCCTCAGATTGACAATTTAAGCACAACTGAACATGAGGACCAAATCATCCTGTGGATCTGTGACTACTGCAAGGCCATTGTGTAAAACCTCTTGACTTCTCACCAACACACTTTAACTTAGGCTTGCCTCTAGTCAATCTGTTTTGAAATAATAAATTCCCTTTATTCCTTATTAAGTCATCGACTTGCAATGATAGGTACAATGGTCAAAAGAACCTTCTGGAACAAATACAACGGGTTCTTAGTTAGACTTCAACTCTGTGGGAGGAAGGAGAGATGTAGAGGCCCACTGCAGAGTAGCCAATTAGGCAGACGTGGAAAGGTTTTTTTGGTTTTGCTAGGATTTTATCATTGGTGGCCCGTACAGCTGTGGTGTTAGTAATGATCTATATTGTGTGACACTGAGGAACGATATGTAAGGTTATCATTGGGCAAGGAAGTTACAACTTATGCTTTTAATATAATATTGAACTTCAAGAGAATATCACATACAGCATTGGAGCTGGATTTACAACATCAGAGGGATTTGTTTCTTTGTCGTGAGAGTAACAACACAGTGTAAAGGAGTCTGCTCTTCAGCAAGAAGACCTGGATTTATGACTCTGCTCTGCCCCTCCATCCCTGGGTACCCTGGGACTTCAGTAACCTTTATGTGCCCCTTAGAGGCCTGATGGTTATGTCCTGGACATCCATTCAGACTCAAGCTACCAGGAACTAAGTAGCAGTGTTAGGAACTTTGAAGAAAAAAAAATCCCCTCACTGCTTTTCGTTGTGATAGATGTCATCTGTGTGGCTAAGCAGGAAGTTGGCCCAAAAGAATTGGGAGTAGCTTAGTGGGTCTTTAGGGAGGCTCACAGTGTGGAGCGAGAGGGTAAGCTGCCAGAATGGACATCATGCCTCCCCACCCCTGAGAGAAAAATCTGAGCAACATCAAATGTTTGTGAGGTGCTACGCAGCCATGTCAAAACTACCAGGAAGGGTCCTGCTGGAAAGACGTGTGCCTATGCAACTAAAAAGTGTCCAGGAAAGAGTCAAGAAACCTGTCTTTGCTTTTGAAGGAGACAACCCATGGACTCAAAGCCTACCAAGAATTCTCTTATGATAGCAGAGAACTACAGCTTTGTGCTGTAGATAGGGAAGGCAAAAAATTGAGATGAGTGCTTAGGCCTTAATTTAGCACATATAAAGGTGATGAACGAGGACTTCCATGTGCCTGCTTGAATGGACACAGAAATAGCTGTAGTCCTAATGGGATAATGGGGCAGTGCCCCCCGCCCCTCCTCGTGCTTTCATCCTCCAATTTGGGGAAGGTTTGGGCAGCTGTGATTAACTTGACAAATCAAGGAGAGGATGGTCTGAAGGGATCCAAACAGCTGAGCCAAGCTGGCACACCTCTCCCTGCATCCTTGACGGTCTCATCAGACAATGACTTGGCTCCATTCTTGGTACAGAGTTCTCTGTCAGCATTCCAAGCCTAAGTCCCAAGGATGCTGGATGCTGAAGTCAGGGCCAAGATTTTCTTGGCTGAGGTCCTCCATGTGCCCAGGGAGGCTGTCTTTAATCCTAGTCCGGAACAAGGCGTAGTGGGTAAGATTGCATCGACAGATCATCAGCTAGCAGCTATTACACCCAAGGTGGCCTTTGGATGATGAGCCATTTATGTATTTAGCAAATATTTGTTGTATACCTACAGTGCTCAAACCACAGGACCAGGTACCATGATGGATGTAGACATATATACATATGTGAGAGTGAGAGAGAGAGAGTGAGGCTGGGGGCACAGATCTGGATAGACTCAGAAAGATTAAAGGACTGGACTAACATATGTGATACTGGCTGGAAGGGTTTTTTTTTTTTTTTTAACATCTTAGTATAAAAACAAAATGTGTCCACTTTTGTCTTGGGCTATGTTGAGCTTTGAAAAGTCTCTTTGGGCAGTTGTTTGTCTGTCCATGAGTGGATGAGTGATAGATCTGTTTGAGGCTCGGTTCCAAGTCATAACTCAGCAATGTAGAAGGCACCGCTTCCAAATCCCAGGTGTGTATGTGTGTGTGTGTGTGTGTGTGTGTGTGTGTGTTTGTGTGCATGCATGTGTATGTGTGTTTGTGTGTATGTGCCAGGGACACAAGGCAGCCAGATTGGGAGTCTTGCCATTGCCAGTTTAAGGTTGAAAGAATATTCTTCATGTTTCAGCTTTAGCCAGGTGAGCTCCTTTGTGACCTATTGTGCCTTCTGTAGGCACATGTGGGGTGAGCTTGGTGGTCGGGAGGATTGTAACTAAGTCAGGTTCTACTTCAATTCTGTGCATCGGAAACGCAGACTCTCCCCTAATGAGAAGAGCAGTTTTTTTCCCCCGAGTCCTGCTACCTCTTTTATTATAAAAGCAAGAAAAGCTCAGCTTCTCCACAAGCGCAGTGGCTCACTGGGACTGATCTGAAATACGGGGTTCGAATTAGAAACAGCATCTTCCTTCAAAGACAAATCCTCAAGGAAAAATGTTGCAGGCTTGGGTGAAGAAGGGGCCAAGAGCTGCATGAGGCAGGGCAGGAGCAGGAGGTGGCACTGTCTGATGAAACTTACAGCTGGGGAATGACGGTTCAAGTGGTGGCGGATACTGCTTACTGTCAAGCACAGGTAATGTGCACGCATGCGCTCCGAGGCTGGTGACTCTCCTCACAGCTCTCCTGTCTCGCTGAAAAAAGACAGAGCACAGGAAGGAGGCATTGTTTTAGTTTCACTCACAGAAGTAGAAGAGCAGGTGCCGTGCTGTAATGAGCTTTCTCTTGAGGAGAGGAGGGACACGTTGACTGCACGGTAAATCACGGCTGTCACGGTCAGGAACTTTGTCCCATTATGGCCTTGTCACAGCACCGTTGGTTCCCCTACAGATAGCAGCTTCTTTGAATGTGACCGCTTCTGGTCAGTCTTGCACCTTCCCTTTGAGATTAGGGGTACGTCCCACCCAGCTCCAGTAGCTGGCCCACTGCTGTGGCATGTAGGAAGCAGAGGGAATGGAATGCACTTTCTGGAGTCTTCTCTGGGCGAGGCAGGGCTTTAGGAATATTTGACCATAATTCTCTCTCTCACACAATTCTTGAGTTTTGGGGCCCACTAATGGCCTTTATATCATATATTCATGACTTGGTGAAACTGCAGTTTTTGCAGAAGAAACAAAGAGAAGAAACAAAAAAGTACTTGCATGCTTTCTTTGCAACTAGGTCCAGTGGTGGCTGCCTAGGCTGGAGACCCCCCAGGACCATCCTGATGCCTTTTATTGTAGTGGGAGCTGAAGTCTGTTGGGCCATTCAGGCCCGTCAGTGAAGCTTGTGCTGGAATCTTCCTTAATGGAATACCAGTTTTGGGGGAAAGAGGGCTAGTTATACTTATGCCTAAAACCTGTCACCCTTCTGAATGTTAGAAACATTATATATATATATATATAAAATGAGATTTACACCGAGGGTCTCACAGCAAGCTTTTGATTACTGATATAGGTTCTGTTGCCTCCTCCTAATTTTGCGACTCTGGCTGTAATGGTGAGGTGAGTCAGGGGACTGTTGTATCCTCCTTCCTACAGTGAAGAAATGAGTAAGTGGGCTAAATCCATTGGCGTTCATGGGACAGAGCAGGAAGCAAGATCAAGACCGTGGCCTTTGGGCTTGAAAAACTGTAGGAACCCTGGAGTGACTCACGTCAGGTTTCTTGTGAAAACTAAGCACCAGGGAGGGAGCTGCCGGGAGTCACGTGTTTATTTTGCTGTTGCTGATTATAGACCGATGTGGTGTTTACTGTTCTAGGAGGCATTTCCAGATTCAGAAATTAACCAGAGGTTGAAGACGCAAGAAGAAGCTGACAATACTCATTGTTCAGTGGGTGGAAGTAAGAAATGTGTCACTCATACTTTTAGGAAGTCCTTTGGAACCTGCAGTCACAGTGAGACAAAAAATTTTTTTTTCAAATGCAGTCTCCAGGAAAGTGTAATCCACAGTATACATACACAGTGCGTGGTTGAGAATCATGTCAGCAGGTAAAGCTGTCCCCAGTTGACTCGCGAAGAAGTCTGACTTGGAAAGTTAAAAGGTTTGTGAATCCAGTTCTTCAGGAGAATGGATTCAGTTCTAAATATCAACTCTAATTTATGCAGCGGAAAATATCTGCTTCTGGACTAGTGTGATTCATACAGATCCCTGGACGGTGTGGGCCTGAGACCTAAAGCTTACACCTCACTTGGGGATTCGTAAAAATATCAGTTCTTGGATACAATTACAGACCCGCTGATTAGGAAATGCTAGGGGGTGGCTTTAGTGGTCTGTCTTAACAAGTCCCTAGGTGAGTCTGAGGCAGCCTAACAACGGAGAGTCACCGCTGTAGACTAATTTCCGCCTGGTAGGCGAATGGAAAGCACGCCCCTCCCCCAAATCTGAGGCCATTGGCCTCTTCCTGATTTGTGGCTTGTCTCCTGGTGATCATTTCCAGAGAGACTGTCCTGCAGTGGTAAATTAAGAAGTTCACATTCTGCTTTTCAAATCAATCTGTCATCTAAGATGTAGTCCCTCCCTCCCTCCCAGGAGCCCGAGGTGAACCACTAATATTACATTTCTAAATCTGAGTTAATCTGTTTTACGGATAGGAGCCTTGGTCTGAAGCAACCAGCCTTTCTTTATTCATTTTCACTACACAAAGAGCTCGCCAAATCATACACACACACACACACACACACACACACACACACACACACACTCATATAAGCTTAAAAGGGCTTTATGAAGTTAAAAATGAGGATTTGCCACCAGCAATCCAGAATGTAAAGAACCAGCCTAAGATACGTAGGTAAGAGGAAAACCGCAGAAAATAGATCTTTCTGACAGGTTGATTTTCTAGCTTAAACATTTTATAAGAGATGAAGTCCACAACTAAACTCACCCCCATTCAAAAAGATAAATATATATGTGTATATATATATGAGCTTTATTTATCTATTTATACTAAAAGCTATCAAAATTAATGACCTGCTTTTCCCCCTCATAAAAACAGTCTTTAAGATGAAATGTACTCACCTTTAAATTAAGTCCAATTTGATTTTTTTTTTCCTGCCAGGGAATGTTTTAAATGTTCTCTGCTTCGTGGATGTGTTATAACCCTGTCCCAGAGGATGGGAGCAGATACCTGCTAAAGGAGAATTGGATGGTAGTGCAGCTTCCATTACAGGATGATTATCACCTGAGCAGTAACATGTGCAGTAGGACCTGTTTAACCTTTTGTTCAAACTACTTGACTTTTAGAAATGGCATTAGTTTCCTATTTTACCGTATGATTTTTTTTTCTGGGGTATGTTTATAGCTATACCCTGCTGTGATGAAGTGTGGTGATATCGTGGCTTAGTTAAAAAAAAAGAAGAGTGGTAAGCCCTAATTAAATTTATATTGATTTTTTAAAATGATATATTGTAATCTGTTTCTTATTTATTTATTTATTGATTGATTGATTTATAGTTTGTATGTGCACCATGAGACACGTGTGGACAATCCGCAGGAGTTGGTCCTCTTCTTCCACCATATGGATGCCGGGGCTCAAACTTAGGCAGTCAGGCTTGACACACTGAGCCAGCTCACCAGCCCTGGAGTCTGTTTTAACAATGTGTGTGAGTCCACCTGGCTCTTTCCCATGTGGCATAACCATAAGCGTGTCATTAAACTTTAAAAAATAAAAAGGAGGGTTGGAGAGTTGGGGACGGTGGACACGGGCGCTTGTACAGTCATGAGAAAGTGAATTCAGACCCCAGCATCCATGTAAAAAGCCAGCTTTGGCTGCACAGACAGCTGCAACTCCAGTGGAGGAGGTGCGTGCTGTGGTGGCTGTGGCTGTGGCTGTGGCTGTGGCAGTGGCAGTGACAGTGGCGCTGGTGGGGTGGGTGGAGGAAGGAGCATTTCTGCCACTTATTGGCTGCCAGTCTAATTTCTGGTTCAGTGACAGACCAAGTTTTAAAGGACTAAAGTAGAGAGTGGTAGGGCAGGATGCCTAGTGTCCTGTGGCTTTCATGTACATGCACACGTACCTGCAAATACGTGCATCCATACACATATACACTCACACACATAAAAATACAAAAAGAAAGGTAATCGCACAGATAATTTAGCAATAGGACTCATTTTGCTTTTATGCTGGAGAACTGATAATGAAAAATAGTATTTGAGGTAAGAAGGAAAGAAGTGTATTAAGTGGAGAAAATGAATAGAGGTTAACTAAAGCTGCAGCTTTAAATATATTAAGGAAGACCCAGGGAAGCAGGTCTGTTTGGGGGTAATCAATCCCACATGGGCACCTCCATTTTACCCATCTGTTAGGCCAGATGTGCTACTGACATATTTCTTTTCTGAATTGTCTTTCTTCATTGATGTGCTCCCTTTATATAGAGACCTTCTGTTGGCTGGTGATATGAGGTTTTAAATCTAAACATCAAACCATGTAGCTGTAAAAGCATTTATGTCATGGGACCCGGAGTCAGTCAGATTAACTTTGAAGCTAAGACGTAAAGGTGCTACCTTTCATCCACCTTTAAGAAAGTAAATACACAAGGAAGAAAAGCCAAGAACAGCGATGAACCTGAGCTCTGTAGACTTGTACATAGAATGAAAGCCAGACATGAAGGTACGCTAGTTGGTTGACTGACCAAGGGGGTGCCATGTAATATTAGCCCGATGTTGTCATAGACATGGGGAGAAATCACTGAGGCTTTGTTTGACCAAGTTCCAGAGACCTCCGACTTTCCAGCACAATCTCTAGACATCTCAGTACAGTTGTTGAGGCTTTGCTTGACCAAGTTCCAAAGATCTCTGGCTGATCACCACTGCCCTTAAATATTATGTATGGTCCAGGTGTAATTTTGTCTAGAAATCTGTCTTTTTTCTCTTAAAAGTGTGTTTTCTTTCTTCCTGAAGCCTAATGAAAATCATACATGGAAAACTTCTTCCCACAGAGAATGTTGAAAGAGAGCATCTAGCCAAAGGCTTGAGACAACGATAGAGTTTTTCTTTTTCTTTTCTTTTTCTTTCCTTTTCTTCTTCTTTCCTTCTTTTTTTTTCTGACTGTAAGGACAAGCAGAAACAGCATAAAAGAAAGATAAAGACCTTGACATAAAGGTCCCTGGCTAGATACTGTTGATACTGTTTCCTGTAGACATGTTTTTTTTTTTTAATTTGTTTTAAGAGCAAGAGAAGGTGGGCTTGTTGCATTATGCTTTACAGATATTTTACAATAAAGGACCCCTTGGTAGTTAGCCTAGGCTTAGATAGCACACCTGTTGCTTTGGGATTGTAAGTCAAGTTTTTTTTTTCTTTATTAGAAAGCATTTAGCTGAAGCTATATTGTTATAACAATCTTGTAAACACAATGGCTTTAGCCTGGGGAAATTTATGATTAAAATTTCCCAAGTATTGTTTAAGAAATAATAATCAGGTTATACTGACCATTGCTTGGAAATTGATTAATTTTTTTTCTGTATGCTTTATTGTAGGTTATACAGAACTGTTTGTATTTTCTTGTTAGACTGTTTGTTCTTGTTGTTGTTGTTGTTGAATTTTGAATGCCCTATTGATTGTAAATGATGAGAAAAATCATGATGTAATCTGTAATGAAAAGAAAATTGAACTTCACTTTAAATAAAATACTAGGGTTGGCCCAAAGGAGAAATGCAAGCCACAGACATGAAAGAGTAAGCTAGAATGCGACAGAACAACAAGAGAGATAGACAGATGGGCAACAGCAAGCAAGAAGAGAGAAAGGTGGGTGACAACAAGCAAGAAGAGAGAAAGATGGGTGACAACAAGCAGGAAGAGAGATAAAAAGATGGGTGACAACAAATAAGGAGTCAGACAGACAGCAAGACAGAGACAGAGACAAATAGACAGAAAAGAAAGTTCTCCTGGGCTTTAAGACCTTCAGCTTGTTCCACATATGCCTGAGTCTCCAAGTATTTCTTTTTCCTCTGTTCCTCAGCCTCTCCTGAACAACTGGTTCTTTTAGCTCCTTGTTCAACCAACGGTTGGTTTCCCTTAACCAGCTGTTCACCGCCTGCTCAACTCTCCTTGCTGCTGATCCACCTCTCTTCTCTCGGCACTGTTCCTGGAGCTGGTCTGCGGGAGCAGCACTTGTTATTCTTTGAACTGTTATGAATTATACTGATTGTTCTTACTCCATGATCTATTAATTTGAGGATCAAAATAAAGCCTGCTATCTTATCTTCCTAGGGTCCAGTCAGTATAACAGAGGTCTGTGTTTTTCTCCTGTATAGAGCAAGATCAGCCTTCTGAATTAAAGATGAAGATTGATGGTAGATTTAAGGTTATCTAGTGGTTTTCAAACTATAAGCTACAGTGCCATCTCAGGGACTATAGTAGGTAAATCATAACTTAGGACCCAAAGGTTGAGTCCTGGCATTACCTTTTCTAGAATTTTTGTCTGTAATCTGCCTAATTAATTCAGTTTTGTGTGCAGTTTTGTTTGGTCACAGTTTCCTGTTCCTATACTAAAAATTAAAATGTGAAGATTATTTTTTATTAATTTTTTACACATACATTTATATTATTACACATATATGATAAACTACCTACAGCAAGAAGAACCACTAAACACTCAGGACTTATATAAATGTTACATTCATAGTGTTTTGGCTATCAAATGTGAAGATTTTGATGAATGTTTTATGTTTGTCTGTCCATTTGTTTGAAATGTAAACTACAAGAACCTCGACTCTTCCGACTGAATGAATGCTTTCATAGAGTCTGCTTTTGGTGGCCAAGCATTTCATCTCACTTTTCTGCCCAAGTAAGTTTTTCTTTAGTGGCCCTGCTTCAGAGAGATCTACACAGTTGTGCCAACCTGGATCTTTCCTCCAAGGTTGGTCTGTGAAGCTGCATTCTCCATTGTTTCTGATAGGTGGTCCAAGGCTCCATGCACATTCCAGAGAAGAGTGTGGAGGTGCATCTTATTCTGTAAGTTATGCACCCTAAGCCAAAATTCCCACTCTATTTGCACACACACACACACACACACACACACACACACACACACACACACTGTCACATGCATACACAAAGTAAACATGTACTTTTCTATGTCTTTAAAGTATTTCCCTCTAGTCTTTTTGCAGCTCTCAAGCTCTTTGCATGGGCATGGCACTGCTTTACTTTGATCGAGTGCTGCCATGGGCCCAGGGCAGGGACCCTAATATTATGACTCCTCAAGTGCTAACTCAGTTTCTGTAACCTGGGGTTCTCTATTTCTACACCTGAATTTTCTGCATCAGGAAAGACAACCTCTGCTCTCCCAGAGTTTATCTTGATTGTTTTCTATGGCACTGTCTCCCAATCCTGATGTGACACTCAGCTAGCTGCAGGGCTCTAGAAAGACATCAAGGCCTGGTCTCTTACCTCTAGGAACACTAGTTTACCCTGTAATATAGTGTGATTGTTAATCTTCATTGTCAACCTGATCGGGTTTAGGGCTATCTGGAAGGCATACCTCTTGGTTAGTCTGTGAGGGCATTTTTCCGAGATTTAATGAAAGAAGACACACGCTGAATAAGGAAGTCTGAAGGATGCCCACACCCACCTCTGTCTGCTTCTTGCATGTAGATGCGATGCCGCCATCTGCCTCATGTTTCTGCTGCCACGTTTTCCCCACCAGACATGGTTCAAATCATGACCCAAAATAAGCACTTCTCCCTTAAGTTGCTTCTGTCAGGTATTCATTACAGTAATTAAAAAGTGACTAATATGGATGATTGTTCTTTGGCTAATTACACTGGAGTCTAAGTCTCCCCATTTTTGCATATCTTGACAGGGATGTTTTTTGTGAGAGCCTCCCTGTGCCCCCATTTCTGCAGCATGCAAGAACTTTCTAGAAACACAGATACCCCAGCCGATCCTAGACCTACTGAGTAAGAGACTAGGGTGGGGCACAGCGTCAGTTTTATTAAGTGCTTCCCTACATGATTCCAGTTAAGGCTAAGGTTTAAGAAGCCCACCACTCACCTCAGCATTGGCTAGATGACATTCAAGGAGCCTCTTGGACTACCACGCAGTCTTTGGGTCCATTGTTCTCACAGACCCTTCCTCTTCCAGGCTCCAAGTCCTTGCAGCTGACTCTGCCACAGCACCTGAACTTTGGTAGAAATCTCTCTAGGCTTGGGGTCATCCGCTCTCACAAATACCATGATCAGCATGTAGACTTTACTGAAGATGCATGGAGGGGTGAAGGGAGGTATCTATATATCGCATGCACACACGCACACATGCAGGCACACACGCACACACGCACACACGCAGACACACACACACACACACACACACACACACACACACACACACACACACACACGAGAACAAGTCCACAGTAGTTTATTAAACATTCCCTGTGTTTCGGATGCCTTCCATTTCTGAGGCTATTTTACTTGGGTACCACCCACCGCTCAGCTTCTTCTCATTTCCATAACCGGCAGAATTCCGCCTTCCTCTGTCAGTCTCCCATCTCTTCCTACTTGTTAATTTCCGTTCACAAACCCAAGAAGGCGCTGGTTGAACAAAACCCACCCTTTACTTGGTTTATCCTGTCACAAAGTACTTATTGTTCGCCCTCCCAACTACATAACCCAAAGCCAAGTGGGTTTCCACACATTCCCTTCTCCTAGCCATAGAGAAATTAAATGTTACTGTGATGATCTGCTTGTTTCAACCTGAACAAAGAAAAGAAAGAAAGATGGTTCAGATGTTTCCTTTGCCTTCATAAACCTCCAAGTCATCTACTTGGTGGCTTCTCTTTCACAAGTTCCTTCTTTGTAGACAATGGAGTTCCTTGGCATGGATGGGGGAAGGTTCTAGGCAGGCAGAACCTTTTTTTTTTTTTGTCAGCCTCTTAAAAGGATGAGTTTGGTCTTTTCCATTTCCAAGTGGGCGATAAGAGAAACATTGTACCTCAAAATTAATAAAGATGGGAAATTTTCTTCAAGGAAATTCACCCTTCAAATGTCAAAGGACAATTTGAATTTGTATTAGAATCCTCTAGAAATAAGAACTGCTGATGAATAACGCAGCTCGGTAGTGATTTTGAATGTGTCCAAAATAAGGAAGTTTTTACTTTACTTGACAAGGAACTAAAGACAGTGAATAGATTATTCAGTGGACTGTTGATGTGGCCTAACATGCCTCCTGGCAGGTGCACTGTGCTCAAATATACATGATAATACTTTAAATGTAAATAAGGTTAATGAATTTTAATATTCCTCTGGATCTTGTATGCATGCTCCCATTTGCATAGTGACTTATTTCACAAGTCCCTTTGTAAATAGTGCAATGAAATAAACATAAGAGATGAGCACAAAGAAGTGCATACAATTAACTCAGCAGACAGCCTCCACGAAGGCAGACTGGATCATATCACAGGATCACAGGCATCAGGGGTGGGTGGGTCCCACAAGCCGGCCAGCTGATCCTTCTTTAGAGTGGAAATTATTATTATTTTTTTTAGGGGCTTTCAAAAACTATCTTAGTTTGAATGGATGTGCTTCAGGTGACAGGGCTTGCCTTCAAAGGGGCATTTGCTGTGTCTCCGTCTGAAGTGCTGTGGTGTGGAAGATGTGGAGTAACGGATGAAGATAGAGGCCCCTACCAAGCCACCTGGGGCACACATACACCACCAACGGGGTACCTTCCTGCTGCGTATCCTCACCAGGCCTTGAAGTTATTCGGAAAGGCATCATACACACAAATATTGTCTAGAATTTTCAAGTGGTAGTGATTCAGGTCCCCCACGTGGCACGTGTCTATGGCTGGATAAAGAGAAAACATTAAAACCAAGTAGTATGGTTAATATCAGCAGACTGTACACAGTAAGGCTGTTTTTTGTTTTTTTTTTTTAAATTTATTTATGGTTAGTTTTTTTTGTCAGCTTGATGTAAGCTAGAGTCATCTGGAGAGAGGGACTCAGTTGAGAAAGTGCTTCCATAAGATTGGCTTGTAGGCAAGTTTTGGGGAGCACTTTCCTGATTTACGACTGACAAGGGAGGCCTTGGTCCACTGTGGATGGTGCCACCCCTGGGCTGGTGGTCCTGGCTGGTATAGAGAGCAAGATGAGTAAACCATGGAGAGCAGGCCAAGAAGCAGCTTTCCTTCATGGCCTCTGTCCCAGTGTCTGTCCAGTCTTCTCTTCATGTGGGACTATCACCTGTAAGATTCTTTTCCTCGCTTCAGTCCTGATGTTATTGCTTTCGTCATAATGTTTATCACAGCAATGGGAAGTCAACTAGGCCAGTTTATAAGAGGATAGACCACACAGCCTCCGGATAGTGCCTTGACACCGAGTCTGTTCCGTCAGCAGAGGGCGCTCGAACCAGGACTCTAGAATGCAGAAAGGAAATGAAGCCAAAAGGAGGCAGCTTTCCAGCTTAGAAGGTCAGGAGTTCAGGTAGAATTCTCTGAAGGAAAAACGAAATGAAACTGAGAGAAGGGAAAGAGATCAGAATGTCGCTGCAAGAGTAATAATAACAAATTTAAAATAGGAGAGAATTAAAAGGCGTGATTAGCAGCTGTCACTACCTCAGTTGACAAAGCTGGTTAATTGCCCGTGTAATACAAGCGCATAATTTCCCACCCAGCACCCTCCACCGGAGATTCACAAATGAACTGCGTGCTACTTCCCTTAGGTTGCTGAGCACTTAAGGCTAAGCCAGGCCTTTGACTTAGAAGGAACTACAGTGATGAAAACTCGCCTCATAGATGCACACAGAAGTGCGTTTGTTTGTTGTTTAAGGCTTTGGATTGAAGGTAGGCGTTATGCTTTACGTCTTGGTTACGGAGACTTGAGAAGGAGGCCTAGAGAATTGGGAATTCTCACCCTAAGTTGTTGGGAATCACAGTATAAACAGCATGAATTCCTCATTAGATTTATTGCTTTATCCCAGCTAAGTATCCCATAGAGGCCCATGAGTCTATGCAAGCATCTTACTCCCACGTACCTAGTTTCGTCTTCCTCCTTTCTTCAATCCGGCCTTTGCCACTCAGAGATGGGTAGTGGTCCCCACAGAGAATCTGACTAGTATGAGACAGAGTCAAAGTGGAAAAAGATTACAGAGATTTGTTGGTCTCCTTTTCCTTCTGTTCATCATTCCTTTATGCCTGACAGATAGCAAATGCAAACAAAAGCAAGGTCTGTGCAAAAGCTGTTCCTCTGTTCTTTAAGGCTAAGCATACTTGGCTATTCCTTTAATATTCTAGTTCTGAAAACTGGACAGAGGAGAGCTTACCTTCCCTTACAGTCCAAACATACAACAACATTGCTCAGCTTGATCTAGACTAGTGGACACTTCTTCCCCTTATATGGTTTTGGATTCTTTTATTTTTTTAAATTGAGATTATTTCTTTTCATATAATGCATTTTGATCATTTCCCCCTCTTCCAGCTCTTCCCAGATCCTCTCCATCTTCCTACCACTCAGCTTTATGTTCTCTCTATTTTGACAAACAAATAAGGAACTAGAAACAAAAATAAAAACAACACAAAACTCTCTCTTCCCCCCTCCCCCCCCCTCTCTCTCACACATACACACACAAACCACACAATCAAAAATCAAAACAAGCAAAAGACAAATATGATTTTTAAAAAAGGGCCAAAACAAACCAAAATGAAACAAAGTCCACAACAACTACAACTATTCTTGGGCATGGGGCTTCCCTGGAGTGTTGTTAATATACCAAAGATACCCCACTTGAGAAATCTGATTTTACCTTTGCCAGCAAGTATCAATTGTGGATAGCTTTTTGGTTAGGGGTGGGGCCACTATGTTCCCTTCCCAGTCTCAGAGCTGAGAGCTCATCTTGCTTGAACCTGTGCAGGTCTCACACATGCTGCCATAGCCTTCGTGAGTTCATATGTGCATCAGGCCTGTAGTGTCAGGAGGATGTGTTTCCTTCTGGTTCTCCATCTCTTATGGCTCTTATAATCTTTCTCCTCTTTCTTTCTTCTCTCCCACATAGATCCCTGAGCCTTGAGGAGGGGAGTTTGAGGAAGACATCCCATTTAGTACTGAGTACTCTCTGCATAGAGTCCAGTTGTGGGTCTCTGTGTTATAAAGCTTCTCTGATGAGGCTTAAGAAAGGCACCAATCTATGGGTATACCACTATGTCCTTAGGCTTCTTTATATTGCTATGTTCTTTAGGCAGAACGATAATATAGGTTTTCCTTTAAGGCCATGGCCTATGTAGTGTCAGGCTCTTTGCCACTTTAGCAATGTCAGGTATGGGCCTTAAATCCAATAAATAAGTGGTTGGTTACTTCTATAACATTCATCCCACTATTATACCAGTCTCTCTGGCATGCAGGTAGCTGTGGTAGGTCGTAGGGTTTGTAGCGACGTAATATTGATGATTGGTTTCTCTTTTAGTAGTTGCAGAGTACCTTCAAGCACGGCAAATGCTAGTCAGCAGGGATGAGGTGTCTAGTTAGGCGCCAGCTTGACGTCTCTGAGCTTGAAGACATAAGTTAGTGTTTTCTTAAGCAATAGGGCCTTACCACCAGGTGGTGGGGAGTAACTAATAGCCTTAGCCATAGCCTGTGATATTTGGTGGGAGGTTGCATATGGGACTCCTTTGACCAATGACTCAATAAGGTGTAACCCATTCCTGGCACTGGAGCTTTTACTTGGAGGCTCAAGATGTCTAACTGGAATCTGAGGGCATCTGCACATATGTTGTGCACATAGAGACACAAAGATATATACATCTACATAAATAAAAATAAATTTAAAGTCTAACTACCCCAAATCACAAATGTGAGCCACCATGTGGCTACTGGGATTTGAACCTCGGTCCTCTGGAAGAGGAGGGTTAGTCTTGGCCGTCCTCGATTCCCTTTGTAGACCAGGATGGCCTCAAACACACAGAGCTCCATCTGCCTCTGCCTCCCTGAGTGCTGGGATTACTCCACCCAGCCCACACCACAAATGTTATCAAAACTAGTCAGAAGACACACAGAAAAAGTTTGCAGACCTGAGTTTAGATCATGACTTCAATGAGAGACCTGTACAAAAAAACAAAACAAAACAAAACAAAAACAAAAACAAACAAAAAAGGCGAAGAGCAACCGAGGAAAACATTCTATATGGGCCTCTAGGCTAAGTATGCCTACGTACCCTGCAGCCTTTGTCCTCAAAAGTCTTTATGTTGGTCATAGCTCAAGTATTTTCTTAGCTTAAACAGGTCTCAGTCATGGAAACATGAGCTGTTCTATTTGTATGATAATAATTATCATGACACTTCTGTGCTTTTTAGCTTGGATTTCTTATGACCTTTTAAAAAGAATTTAAGTTTTTTTTTCTTGTGTGCTGAAGTAATTGGAAAGTCTTTTTTTTTTTTTTTTCCTTTTGAGACAGGATTTCTCTGGGTAGCCTTGGCTGTCCTAGACTCTCTTTGTAGACTTTGTAGACCAGGCTGGCCTCAAGCTCACATCAATCAGCCTTCCCCTGCTTCCCTAGTGCTGGGATTACAGGTGTGTCCCACCATGCCCGGCTCAAGTCTTGGAAGCATTTAACACCTTTTATATACCAAAAATAGGGACAGAATAAAGGGATGCTTCTTCCCATAGTCAAGATTGTATTCGTAGTGTGTGGACCACCCACCTGCAGCAACACCTCAAGGTTACATAGAGGATCCGATGGTGTCTGATTTCCTTAGTTCTTGTGAATACGGTCTTTTGATAATGACTCAGTGTTATTGTTTTCTGAATGACAAATCATTCCACTTTAAGACATCAAAGATCCTTTGATGCCTTTTAAAAGCCTCCCTAAAAGCATTTTATACAGCACACTGTGGGCATTGCCTCATCAGCTAGGCAATGACAGTTAACCTTTGTCCTTTACAGATTTGGAGTTTAAAGTTCGCAGTGATTTCTCTTGGATCTCCAGATCCACAATATATGTTTGCCTGTGACTTTGAAAGGTGTGAATGAAGCTGGGCCTGGTGGTGCACACCTTTATTCTCAGTGCTCGGGGAGGTAGAGGCAGGTGGGTTGCTGGGAGGTAGAGGCTAGCTTGGCTACAGAGCGAGCTCCAGGACAGCCAAGGCTACACAGAGAAACCCTGTCTCAAACCCCTATCCCAGCCCCAAAAGAAAGGTGTGAGTAGGCGGTAAAGGATGGGAGGCAGAAGCCCAACACTTGTTTTCCAGTGAGCCCAGACACAGCTCCTGAGTGTCAATATGCGGGGAGAGCTTTACTCTTCTCGGCCAGTTCCCACCCACACTCACTGTACACATTTGTGTATTTTGAAAACACCACAGAATGGGACGGTATGGCTTCATTAATATTTCTAGAAAATGTAGCTAACGATGAAATATGATCTGAAAGGGAACTAGGGCCAAAAAATTTGGGAATTTATGAAGGTCTGAGAGCATTTACCAATGACTGTGAAAAGCTGCACATCTTTAATCCCAGCACTTGGGAGGCAGAGGCAGTCGGATTGCTGTGTGTTCGAGGCCAGCTTGATCTACAAAGAGAGTTCCAGGACAGGCAGGGCAATTATACTGAGAAATCCTGTCTTGAAAAACAAAAAACAAAACAGAACAACAACAACAACAAAAACGTCCACAAACAAACAAACAAACCAAAACAAAAGCCCCAAACAAACAAACAAACAAAAATTCTAGAAGTTTCCTAAGAGTAAAAACATGCCATTTCCCTGTTAAAATCTGCACGGTTTGAATGCCCTTCTCTAAGCTTCATGCCAAATTACTCTTCTGTCTTAATAAACTTGTTCGACTACGTACAGTGGCGGTAATAAATACTGCAAATCTTTTCTTTCTTTGAGTATGTTTTGCCATACCAGGCATGATTTACAGAGAAATTTTAGTTTGTGCATGCAGATAGGAATTTATGCTACTTTATTCAGAAGAATTAGCTTCAGGTTTTTTTCCCCTTAATTTCACACTTCATTTTTGAGAAATCTGTCAGTTCATACATCACAGCTATATTACTATACACATGATCTGTGTCACAGATTTACTGGCTGAACAGCTGAGCTGCGCAGAGAGGAGAGCCCTCTGAAGACAGTTGCTTACCAGGCCTGGCAGGAAAGCATTAGAGATGTCCTGAGCTCTCCCCAGTGTCCCTTAGCTTACAGAGTAACTTCTAGAGCGTCATGCTGGCTTGCCTTGATTGGACAACTAGTGTGGACCTAAGACCCAAGAGGAAAGATGGATTAAATATCAGTGCAGAGGAGTGCTGACTCAGTGGGTTTAGCTCACAAATAATTCCTGTCACAAGAGAGATGTGGACAATTCCTACTGTGAAATGCTGGCATCACAGGTAACAGCTTATCAGGAGGAGGGGATTGTGGTCAGCTTAGCAAATACCTTGGTGGCTTGATCTTTTATTAACTTGATATATAGGTCAGCCAAAAGTTTACTGGCACACAAGCATGCAGAGTATTTATGACTGGGAGGAGACCATAAATGGAGGGCAGAGAAATCAATTTTTATAGATCTTTCACGAAAGCAAAGAAGCTTAAGCAACAGTCGTAGAAACCCCATGGGGCTTTTGTTTGCTTGTTTGTTCTGTGATATATATTTGTCTTTGATGCTAAGTTTACGATTCCCTTGGGTCATTTAATTATGAAAAATGGAAAACAATGTCACTATTTGTTCCTAAACCTAGTGTAGAAATGTGCATATGAGTGCAGGTGCTGGAGGGAGGCAAGAAGCAGTGGGTTCTCCCTGGAGCTGGAGTTAGCGGCAGTTGTGCGCTGGGGTGCTGGGAACAGAAGAGGAGTCCTCTGGACACAGAGCATGCTCTCTAACCACTGAACATCCCTCCCAGCCCCCACAACCCTGTTTTTGTCTTCTCAAGTCATACGTTCTTTGGTGTTATAAATGGTCTGACTTCTTCAATTGTTATACCACTACTAAAGATTTTAGAACCAATTTGTCTTTAGCAATCATGTACTTTATGCTAGCATTCTTGCTAGAGTATAAAATTGTATTCATACCATCCTCACAAGGAAATAAAGGGCCAGCATAAATGTATTGGAAAAAAGAACCTAAAATACCAAGATATTGAATTATGTTAAGGTGATAGATGGGATGATAATGATGATGATGATGATGATGATGATGATTACTACTACTACTACTACTACTACTTTCGGTTTTTCGAGACAGGATTTCTCTGTGTAGCCTTGGCTGTCCTGGACTCACTTTGTAGACCAGGCTGGCTTCAAACTCACAGCAATCTGCCTATCTCTGCCTCCCAAGTGCTGGGATTAAAGGTGTGCGCCACCGTGCTCAGCATTATTATTATTATTTTGTGTCTTCATCTTTGAGTTTTCATGACCCCCTTGCTCTTCTGAAGCATCTTGTCCCACTTGCCTTTTCTTCTGTTCTCTGCGTGATGTCATCCATGTTTTACCTTTGCTTTCCTGTGGAACTCACTCACCTTATTTAGGAGAGTCTCCCTGTGTTAAAGAGGATGCTCAGAAGGCCACTCCCTCTCCTGGGGTTGGGCCGGAACTTGGTAGGTGTATGCATAGTGAGTTCTAACTCACAGCTTAACAGCAAGCTTGTTCATTCCCGAGCCAACATGGGACTAGGATTTATTTACATCTGTTTTAGTGTCCAGGAGCAAGCTGAGGTAATTGATCCATGAAGGTTAGGTTTCCCTGAGCCCAGATGCTGCCTTAGAATCTTTCTCAAAATCACCTTCAAGGTCACCATTGCCAGCCAAATGATTGTGGCTCTTATTTTTATTTTTATTTTTATTTTAAAAGTATCTTCTGGCCTGGCTTATCTCTGAAAGCTTTTGGCTCGAGGAACCTTATTTGATAGTTAGTTTCTGGTACATTGGTTGGTAGTAAGCATGAAGGCTTGCGGGCAGTCGAAAGCACAAACTGGTTATAGGTCATGATGCATTCAATTCATTTAAAAATTTGGCTGTACCTTCCGACATCTCTGCTACAAATTGGGCATCTGAGAGGAAGGCTCAGCTGTGATGTGTGTCTGTTGCCAGGTTCTTCTGAATCCAAGCTCTCTATGCCTCCAGCTGCTCCAGCTGTGGCTTTCCCTCTGCTGTTGCAGTCTTCTCTGTAAGGCCAGTGGACTTATAAGTTAGTCGAGGAGTTGCCTCATCTGAGCTCCGTACCAGCACATGACCCACCAGATAATAGAATCTGCACCACCCTCAAAAGACTCAAGAGAACGGCAGAGGCAGGCTTAGTTTGACTTAAGCTGTTGGTAAAGGAGACAGAGCACAATGTTGAGTCTCCTAGCCTTTTGCTCTGTCAACTCGATTCAAACTAGAATCACCTGGAAAGAAATACCCTCCTCAGCTGAGAAATTGCCTGCATCGGGCTGGCCATGTCAGCATGTCTGCCGGGGCATTTCCTTAATTGCCAATCGATGTAGGAGGGCCCAGCCCACCGTGTGTGGCACCATCCCTGGGCGAGTGGGCCTGGGCTGTATAGGAAAGATAGCTGAGCAAGCCAGGGGAAGCAAGGCACTGAGCGGCATCACCTCCATGGTCCCAGTTCAGTTTTTGCCTTGAGTTTCCTTCCTGATTTTTCAGAAAAAAGCCTTTCCTCCCCAAGTTGCCTTTTTGGCTATGGTGTTCATTATGGAAACAGAGAAGTGAAGCAGAGTGCCATGTTCAAGCTGACAATCTCTGCGTTTGTTGGTGATGTTCACTCTGCTGTAAATCAATCTGTGAACTCCTTTCATCTTGCGACATTAATGCTCCGTATATTACAAAGTAACTTTTTATTTTTTCCTCTCCCTTGCCCTTGGACAGCTTTATCACCGAATCTGATTGCTCCTTGTTTAAGTTGAACCACATAGTACTTGTATTTCGGTACCTGGCTTCCTTCGTTTTGCATAATGTCCACACGTATCACATGTCAGAATCTCCTTGTTTGGGGCTGTATAATCTTCTATCTCATGCATACACAGCACCGTGACGTTTCATTTATCTGTTCATCTGTCCGTGGATATTTGTGTTGCTTTCACCGTTTGCTATTATGAACAATGCTGGCCTTGCTCACTTCTTCCTGGATGGGGTTGCACAGATCTGTGATCCCAATTGTAGGAGGTGGAGGCAGGAGCATAGTGAGGCGAAGAGCAGCTTGGTCTACACTGGGAGTCTCTGGACTCGAAACGCAAAGACAGAACAACGCTCCCTTAATTCTGTTTGATGTATACACAGAAGTAGACTTTTTGGAACAGACAGCGGTTCTGTTTCTGATACTTTGAAAAACACCATATGACTTTCTCTCTCTCTTTTTTTAATAATAACACATTTTTATTGAAAATTAAAAATAATTCCTATTACATCTCATTTTCTATCCTATCCCATGCATCCTCCCATTCCTCCCTCCCTCCCACTTTCACCCCAATCCCCCTTCCCTATGACTGTGGCTGTGGGGGACCTCCTCCCCCTGAATATGATGCTAGGGTACCATATGACTTTCATAATAGGCTTCATTTGACATCTCACCAACAGGCCCAGAATATCAATTTCTGTGTGGCCTTGCCAACACACGGTTTTCTACTCTTTTGGTAGTTAATCAAGACTATTTGCTGGTGTGTAATGCCTTATTACTTTATCATTCAGAAATTACTTTTATACAATAGTCTATAAACGACAAGTGAGGGGGGTGTCAGGTCCAATTGGATCCATTCTGTTGCCAGCACTGGACAGTAGTCCTGTAGAACTCAGTTGCGATAGTTGATTTCTAAAGCTTCATCAGTTATGTGGGAACTGGTAGAGCTGGGGCCTTAAATGAGACTGAGATGGTTATTTGTGCTTTCACTCCACGAGCTGGTGAGTGCTGGCTGCTCATGGATTGGAGGGCAGAGAAAACACAGTGAGCACTATGAATCCAATGGGTCGTTTTTTTTTAACGAGGGGACAGTGCTGTAGTATACATGTTCAGCCTGTTTCACAAGACAGCAAATCTTCCTGTTGCTATAAGGCTAGAACTTCTTCCAGTTCCTGAACACAACCCACATTCTGAATAGATTATATAGCGTAGCCCCATGGTTGGGTCATTATCAGCTGGCGGATGAGCTGCCTTGTGGAAAATGGAGTGTCTTGAGTTTTGAGAAGTTTATCTAAAGGGGGAATCCAAAACCTCAGCACTGACTTTCATTTGTTTTGAGGCTATTTTAGGAACCAAAACTTTTTTTTTTAACGCAAAAATCTATCATTCTCTGAAAAAGGCCTTGAGCTATTCCTGGAGTTGTAGATTGGTTGTATTTTAGAGAGATGAGTTAGGAGAGAGCCTGGCGTTGTCACAGCTGGGTTTGTAATCAGGCCCATTGTCCCTGGCAAGGTGTCAGGGGGAGGCTGTGCCAGCCCACACAGTCACAGTGTATGCCTTCCCCGCACTGGGGAGTGGCCACTTCTCCTGTCCTCAGGAGTCAATGATGCACAGCTGCTCCTCCAAAGCTGGGGTTCTTTAGGGTTCAACCTCATACTGTCATGGCTTCCTCACCTTGGCCCTTCTAGGGAGGAATGGAGTTTAGTGTCAGAGTTTTAATTTCTAGTGTCTGCACTTTCGAGCAAACCTTTCCAAGGAACTCTCGGAAGTCTAAAGTGGGAATGCTGAGGAACACACTGGATATCAAGCCCTCTGAAGGCTGCCAGGAAAAGGCTTCTTTCTCCTTATTTCTCAGTTCAACTCAGAAAGCAACTTCTCAATATGGTAGAACATTCCAAACTCATACAACAGATGCAGGAGAATATGTGAACATCTGTGTATCAAAGTGCCAAATTTTCTGTCTCAGCAGCTGTCATTCCTGGCTCAACTAGATCCCTCCCACTCCCTGCCCCCACTCAGTGCTAAGCAGAGAAAACGGACACAGGTTGGGGGGGAAAACCTTGGTTCAATAAAGCATTGATGGCTGGTGTTCTGGTGAGGAAGATAACGTTTGATCTATATTTTATCTGGATGCTTATCTAAAACCGGGTGGAAACAAACTGTGAATGCATCTTATCAGCTGAGGTTTAAAATAAAATCAATTAACCTCAGAGTAGCGTCCAATCCTCCCTTCGTTCAGTCTGTGAGCATCTGCGGAAGGCCCATCTATTCCATGCCATCCTCTGGGCACTAGAAAAGCAACAGTGAGCAAACCCGGGAGAAATTCTTGCCTTGATGGAGTTTGTCTCCTCTGGGATGGGGAAGCTGTGCGGTTGGGAGGGAGGGGTTGGAGGGAGGAGTTGAATCTGCTGTCCTCAGACGTGCCCGAGCAAGAGCCGAGGGAGCTAAGTGGGAACATGAAGATTGTTGACGTCCTGGTTAGAGGCCACAGTAAACTAGAAGGGCCAGAGGTGCGAGGGGCTTTGCTTACCCTAAGGACCTCAGGGAAGACGGGCAGGTGGGAGAGAAGTGGCGAAGAGGCTGGAGCCGCTGAAGAGAGAGTGCGGATGGACTGTTGATGGGCATTTGCGAACTTACATTTCCACCGAGAAGCTGAGACTTACCAGAGACATGTAGTCGGCCAGGGGAGAAAGACAGAGGGACCAAGCCAGGCAAATGGGACTGAAAAATGAAGCTGAGGAGGGCATTGTCCCACGAATTGAGTTTTCTGAAGTGAATGGAAAATCTAACATCTTTGTTACCCAAACCTCAGGAATACAGATGTACCGCACACAGGTACCACACACACTTATCTCTTCATACTGATTCATCCAAATCTTTTTGTGTAACTGTGTGTTTCTTAATTTTTTTTTCCTTTTATTTTAGGTGGATAAGTGTTTTGCCCACGTGTCTGTCTACACATTATGTTTGTGCAGCGCCTGTGAAGGCCAGAAGAGGGCATCAGATCCCTAGGGACTGAAGTCACAAATGCTTGTGGTCGCCCCGTCGGTCCTGGGAATTCAACCTGGGTCCTTTGTAAGAGCAGCCAATGCTATTAATTAATCATCTCTCTAGCCCCACAACTCTGTTGTTTTTAATATCCTCTTCAAAGTCTGCTAGACTGAATTTCCCGTGACCCTCCAGGTTTCCTGATGTGGTCCTAATTCCCAATCTTGCTTCTTGTTTATGGGTCATATTTGCATTGACAGCCAGTTGCTTAGCACGCCAGTTCCCTCACCGAGCACTGAGAGGTTATCTGCTTCTGCAGATGAGTGCTTGATTGACTCCCGAGACTGAATGACATTGTATGTTTCTATGGTGCCATGTTCTTTGCATGGCTTTGGCCTACTTCAAGCATCTGTATAAGCTCCTTTATTTTATCAGTTTGTTTCTGAAAAAAAAAAAAAAACAAACTATTTGAAAAACTAGTTATCTTGCTTCTGGTCAAATTCCAGTGGAAAAAAAAATATTGATTGCTGTGGCTGCGTGTGGCAGTTCAATATTGTCTTGGGGCTAACGCCTGCCATTCAGGGTGGCACTGTAGGAGACCTCACAAAGAAGGATGTGGAGCACCTGACAGGAGAGGCAATCTGTAGACAGCTTGTGAAAGACATGCTTTCAGGCGTCATAGGCTTGTCTTAAAGAATGCTTATTTGCATAAAAATCTCGGTTTGGCCTGTGTTATGAAGCCATGGCTGTGCTGTGTACTGGAAGAGACTAATTTACATATAAGATATGGTCCTTGCCTCTGTAGTTTAGAGCGATGAAAGATGCCCCTCCTGTGCTTCCTTGATAATTTTGAGCATCTGTGTAGTCAGGAATTATTTGACAAGGGATAAAACATTCCTTCATAAGAAAAACCTGCTTTTTCTTTATTATAAATTATCTCCTTGTTCAAAGAGTCTTAAGAAAATGTACTATGATCATTTTTCTTTTTAGTAATAACCTTTTGGGGAGTAATTTGTAAAAGAAAAAAAAAAAGGAAAAGGAATCCAATCCTCTGTCCTGGTTTTATAATTAATATTTTTTGGGCCAGTAAGATGGCTCAGTTGAGTAAATATGCTTGCTGAGGAAGACTCATGCCTCAAGTTCATTTTGTGGAACCAACAACAAGCCCCCCACACCTCCAAAAAAAAAACCCCAAACAAACCAAAACCAAGCTAGATGCAGTGGCTTTGCATTGGAAATCTTAGCACCGAGAGAAGCAGAGGCAGGAAAATTGCCCAGCTAGCATGCCTTATAAAGAGAAGACAGCAAGAAAGACCTCAACAAGATGGAAGGAAAGAAAAACCCCTGAAAGTTGTTCTCTGTGCTGCTCTTTAGAGAACTGTCCCCCATAAATCTCAGACATTTGAATACTCAGTCTCCAGTTGGTGGCTGTTTGGAGGAGGATTACAGGTGTTGTCTTGCAGAGGGAAGAATGTCGTCACTGGAGCATTGAAGTTTCAAAAGACGCTAGCTCTCTCTGCTTCCTGTTTGTGGTTCATGACATGAGTGAGCTCTCAGCTGCTGCTCCCCTGCCATACCTGTCTGCATACTGCCACGCTCCCCACCATGATGGTGACGGGCTCTTATCCCCCTGCAACTGCAAGCTGCAAATAAACTTCCTTCTAGAAGTTGCCTTATTCATGATGTTTAATCGTAGCAATAGAACAGTCACCAATACATACTCCGACCACCGTACATAGACTGTCGCACTCACTGACACACGGTGCATGTGCTTGCATGTGCATATATGTATGTGTGTAGGTGTATCCATACATGCTCTGCTGTTTAAAATCACTAATTTTAATTTTTAAAATTTTATTCGTCACAAGAAAACTAAAACCCCAGCCACGCAAATAGACAAAAAGATATAAAAGTAGCGTTGGTGTATTTTTAAAATGTATTTTTATTTTGGGTTCCTTAAATCTCTTTTCTCCCTTCTTCACCCCAATTCCTTACAACACTCCAACAGCAGGTGGGAGAGAAAGGTTAGTGGAGGGGGGGGGAGTGTAGTTTTCCTTAGGTACTTCCTGCTTTTCAGGGTCCTTGGGTTCCTTGTGGGCAAGTCCAATACTTGTTTAAGGATATCTCCAACTTCTTTTTGTCCGGCTGCACCAACAGCAACCAGGAGCATCAGCAGGGGAGAAGCACCAGCACCCTTCTTTCTCAGAGCCCCAGTCTCTCTCTCTCTCTCCCTCTCCCTCTCCCTCTCCCTCTCCCTCTCCCTCTCCCTCTCCCTCTCCCTCTCCCTCTCCCTCTCCCTCTCTCTCTCTCTCTCTCTCTCTCTCTGTCTCCCCCCCCCCCCCAGGTCTTTTATCCCTCCTGGCAAAGACCACACCCCTGCACGAGGCACTTCCCAGCTGACAAACATCCCATGCCCTCTCAGGAGGTAGTTAATCAGCTGTGGACAAAAGAGAGCTTCCCCCCATATCTCACACCTGGGACTAAAACAACAACATGTTTCCATATAACCCAAAACTTCCACCACAAAGTAGGAGGCGTGTGTAGGGAAGAAAAGGGGGCTCAGGAGAAGTGTGGGTGGTGTGAGGGAAGGTAATGGGGTGGAGATTACCAAAACACAGCACATACATATATGAGATTGTCAAAGAATAATACATAATTCTAAAAGGATACTTGAAGATAAAAATAAGATCGTCAAGGTAAACAGGGCATCGAAGGAAAGCTGTGTTCTTCTTCTCAAATGGCTATAAGTTAATGGCAATATCTGAAACCTAATTATCACAGTTAGGGTTACTACTGCTGTGATGAAACAGCATGGCCAAAAGCAAACTGTGGAGGAAAAGGGTTTATTTGGCCTAGACTTCCACATTGCTGTACATCGTTAGAAGAAGTCAGGACAGGAACTCGTGCAGGGCAGAAACCTGGAGGCAGAGATGATGCCGAGGCCATGGAGGAGTGCTGCTTACTGGTTTGCTCCACAAGGCTTGCTCAACATGCTTTCTCATAGAACGCAGAATCACCAGCTCAGGGGTGGCCCCATCCACAATGGGCTGACCTATCTGACATCAATCAATAATTAAGGAAATGCCCTATAGGCTTGTGTACAGCCTGATCTTATAGGCAGCATTTTCTCAATTGAGGCTCCTTCCTCTCTGATAACTATAGTTTGTGTCAAGTTGGCATAAAATTAGCCTTCAGAACATTCATGAGTTAACAAATCTTTCTGGTTCAGATATATATATATATATATAAATCTCTATGGGGTCCTTTTTAATTGTGGAAGGGAAGCAAGCCCATTATAAACAATACTAAAATATGTAAACTAGGAATTAAAAAAATGTTTCCCTGGGGGGGAAAAGAACAGAAAAAGTAGAGGGGCATGGCTCTTATCTATCTGCTGGTGTTCCCAGCCTTTAGAAATAGTGTTGCCAGCAGGCAGAGGCAAATGGATCTCTGAATTCAAGGCAGCCTGGTCTACATAGTGAGTTCCAGGATAGCGAGGAATACATAGAGAGACTTTCTCAAGAAACAAATACACAAACAGACAAAGTCAGTGACTTCGATGTTTATATGTGGCTAAGGTGGTCTCCTTGATAACAGTTAGTTTTTAAAGAGAGATTTAGATTTTAAAAGCCCATGGGTCCCAGAAGAGGATGTTGGATTTCCTGGAACCGGATTTACAGGTGTTGTAATCAGTTATATGGGTCCTAAGGACTGAGACTGGGTCCTGTGGAAGAGCAGCCAGTGCGGCTAACTGTTGAGCCACTTACTAAGGCTCTTCAGCCACCAACATTTAGTTTTTCTTTGCTCTTTTCAGTATCCACACAACCTTATTTATTTATTATTAAAAAAACTGCAAAAACGGTTTGTGTATCCAGTGACTCTTGGCTGATGCAACAGCGCCTCCGTGCCCTTTGAACTGCTGTGAAAATCCTCTGTCTTCCACCATTAGACCGGGAGCAAGGATGGTTGTAGCCGGTAGCATGGATGTAATGGGGAGGTTTGCAGAGCTGCTGGTTTTAGTATTGGGGTGTGTGTGTGTGTGTGTGTGTGTGTGTGTGTGTGTGTGTGTGTGTGTGTTGGGGGGAGGATGCATGTTGCTGCAGATTTACTGGTAGACTGAAGAGTGTGTTCAGCCTCCTTGTTTAACCCACTCTGCCAACACAGTCTTTGAATGCCAGCCTGCACAGAATAATAAAGATGCTACAGAGACAGTTGCAGGCCCCTCATTAGATGTGGAAAACCCAGAGCTGGGTCAACATTTCAGTGCTATATTTAGCTGATGGGAGAGAGAAAGCAATTACTTTCCCACTTCTTCCTTCTTTAGGCTTGTCCCCACTTAACTTTTGTTGTGATTCTAAGCCGAATAACTGCCATCCTAGGGAGTTCAGCTGTGGCCTCTTGCAAAAGGATTATCCCCGCTGGTCTTCCTAGCTATGTATATCACTCATGGGGGTTGCCAGGAGACTTTCACCTGTATCCAACAGTTCCCTGCTACCTATTGTATGCAATTTTGCCTTAATTGGATGAAGCCTTAGGGAAAGGCTAGCATACATAGACCAGGGGTGAATAGAAATGCCAGGGACTGCAGCTATGCAGCTATGGGGAATCCCCGCCCCTGCTTGGAAAAGGATTTGCAGCTGTGGCTTGTTATGGGAAGAAGCACTGCACCCCTCAGGTATGCTCTATAAAGAAGCCAAATGAACTCATTGGTTCTCCAGAGCGACCTCTGGATATTTTTGCCATCATTCTCCAGGTGGAACAATACCTCGGTTTGTCGTTGGGACCTGAGGGGAAGGGTAGACATGCCTTATATCCTCCCCTTGCATGGAATTTTACCAGCATCTTTTAAAATTAATTAACTTATTTACTCACTTTACATCTCTATTGTACCTCCCTCCCTCCTCTCCTCCTGGTCCCACCCTCCCTCCCTCTTCCTCCTCTCCCCCTTCCCCTACTCCTCAGTAAAGAGAAGCTCCCCCACCCCACCTACCAACCCACCCCAACACATCAAGGTACATCAGGACTGAATGCATCCTTTCCCCCCGTGGCCTGGCAAGACAGCCCTGCCAGGGAGTGTTATCAAAAAGCAGGCAACAGAGTCTATGTCAGAGACAGTCCCCACTCCCCTTACTAGGGGGCCCACATGAAGCCTGAACTGCCTATTAGCTACATCTAGGTCCAGTCCATGCATGGTCCTTGGTTGGCACTTGAGTCTCAGCAAGTCCCCCTGGGCCCTGCTTAGTTGGCTCTGTTGCTCTTCTTGTGGAGCTCCTGTACCCTCCAGGTTCTTCTGTCCTTCCCCCAACTTTTCCACAAGACTCCCTATGCTTTGCCCAGTGTTTGGCTGTGAGTCTCAGGATCTGTTTCTTATCAGCAACATTTTACAGAGGGCTTTCTGGTTGATTTATTTAAAGATAAAAATTATATGTTTTTTTTTATGATGAAACTAATACCTATTCTTTTTTTTTTAAATAAGATTTTTTTTCTAAAAATATTTATTTTATTTTATTTTATTTTACTTCTCTTGTGTGGATCTTTTGTCTGCAAGTATGTCTCTGTGCTATGTGCATGCCTGGTGCTCAAGGAGACTGAGAGAGGGCATTGGATTCCATGGAATTAAAGTTAGAGATGGTTATGAACTATCACGTGTACAGTGGGAATTGAACCTGGTCCTTAGAAGAGCAGCCAGTGCCCTTAACCACTGAGCCACCTCTGTGGCCCCGTATTCTTTATGGACGAACACAGAGAGGTAGAAATTCTGTTGCACCTGTGAAAGAAAAGCCACTACCCATGCTTCTCACTTACAAGTAGAGCTTGCACTTAGCATATTTGACCTCAGTTTGTGTGCACTCCTGCGACAGCCTTACTTTAAGCAGCTCTACCCCTTTGGAAAGACTACCTTATTTTACTCAGTCTATTATTGGGTTGCCTTTTCCATTTGTTCACTGTGAACAGTCCCTAAAACAGCATCTTTGTACACAATACTATTTCTCCCCTGTTTTAGAACTCTTGAGGATAGTCAATTTCGAAATATTGTCTTGATTTGTGTTCTTACCTGAAGTGTGAGAGTGGCTATCTCAGTTACTTCTGTTTGTTGTGAGGTGGCACCACGGCCAAGGCAACGTATAGAATAAAGAGTTCATTGGGGCTTACGGTTCAGAGATGACTCTATGACAGGAGGCAGTCTCACACAGTGCTGGAGCAATATCTGAGAGCTTATATCCTGACCCACAAGCACAAGGCAGAAAGAGACCTATCTGGGAATGGAGTGAGTTTTTGAAAACTCACCCTTATTCGCATACCTCCTCTAACAAGCCCACACCTCCCAATTCTTCCCAAACAGTTCCATCAACTTCAGAGCAAGCATTCAAATATATGAGCGTATAGGGGACATTCTTATTCAAACCACCACAGTGCCCATTGGAAGGCTATTGGCTTATGACTCCGGTTAAGAAGTCCTTATGAGGCAGGATTAAATGGGAATTGAAAGGGTCTCTCACGCCAGAGTCTATGTGAATACTTTCTGAGGCTGAGAAGCAAGAATTCTCTCTATAGGATCCTGTCAGGCAAGATATGCTCACTAGTGCAATACTGGTACACTCACTAGTACAGTAGAGATATGTGCACTAGTGCAATAGGGGTAGGGCTGTTATGGGAGGAACCAGTTGCTTTCTGGATTCGAGATCTTCTGCATAGAGGGGGATTCATTCCTGCACTCTAAATCTGGTCAAAAGCCCATTGCTCAGGAAGGGGGCCCATTATTATTGTTTTGCTAAATGGTCATATTGTCAAACTGCCATCTAAGTATTTGTCTTTATAGATGTAGATCTGTGCTGTTATCAGCCTTGGTCAGAAAAGGTTTTTTTTTTTTTTTTTTCCAGTGGCATCAATTAATGCGACTCATAGTTGGTTAAAGTGCTGGACATAATACATTGTGGGGTCATAATGACCCGAGGCTATGGAAGGAAGGAATTCAACCCTGATGCCTCAAATAGGAGACCAGGAATTGGCCACTTCCTCCCTCCCAACCTGGTGCCATAAAACCGACTCCCCCACTATCAACCCTAGTAAGAATTTATTACTCTGACAATGATCAGTTTTCACTTCTTGTATGACCTTATAGGGTCCCTCCCTTCTACCCCTCTCCCCTACAGCCACTGAGTAGGCAGATGAAACATCTTCCAACACCTTTGCCCTGGCCAATGGTACATAGTCATAGAAGCCTTACTCCTGAAACCCTCATCACCTCTCCAAAGGTACAAGTACCCTCTTTCCCCCTTAATAAACCGAACCAGCTCTCTGAAGCTGTTCCCGGGATATTTTCATTGCCCGTGCACTACAGTCCTCACCATGGCCAACAGAGATCCTGCACATCACTCACCCGCGTTCAGCTGAGCTTCTCTCCCTCCATCCCAGTTCTGTGTACAACAGACCCTGGGCAGGGGTCGGGAAGGGGGCACAAGACATAAATACAGGATTGTGAATGCTCAGCCATTGATGGGTAAGCCTCCTCCCACCCAAACATTTGCAGAAGCGGTGTCTTGAAGAACATAAAAGCCAGAGGATGAGGAGGAGTTCTGTGAAATGTCGTCCTCTGTCAGTCACTTGTACTCATGAACCAATAGCAATTGTGCTTATCTGCAAAAGATCAGTCCAGTCAAAATCCAGTATGGATGGGGGAGGGGCCTATGATTCCAAACCCCTAGCTGAGGAGCTATTGGCAGTTGATAGATACATGAAGTAGGATAATTCTTTTTTGGAGAGTGTTTGCCTCTAGAAGGTTGCTTATGGCCCAGCAAATGGCTTGACAGCCATGCTTATCTGGGCAGCACTCCCTGCATTCAGTGGGATATAAAAAAAGAAGAAGAGGTCAATGAAGCTGAGGAAAGGGGTGTGTTGGAGGCCTCTGGGGGAGTATAAGGGAGAAACGGGGAGTAGAGATGATTAAAATGCATTTATACATGCAATGTATAATGTTTCAAAGAATAGGTAAAAATAATAACAACAATAAGGTGAGTTGCCAGAATATTGGATAAAGAGAATACAGGATATTTAGGCAGAGAAATTCTCCTATGTGATTTTTTAAGTGCCGGACACAGGCTATTACATACACACTTACTAAAATATATAGAATGCTCGACACTAAGAATGAGCCTCAATGCAAATTGCAGACTAAAGTCAAGTAAATGGCTCACTTTTGACTCACCGATGATACAGGTTGTACACTAGTGAGAATTGGAATTTTCTGCTCATTTTCTCTGTAAACTTAGGGTCCATTTCTAAAAAAAAAACGTGTCTATTGATTTTTAAAAACCATGTGATACAGGTGCTCCTACCTCCTGTTTTATAGATAAAGAGACTGAGGTGGAGAGAAAACGTCACTTGCTCAAGATCAGCTTAGTGGTAACTTAAGATTTGAACCCAGGGACTGGAGACATGGCTCATCAGTTAAGAACGTTTAACTGCTTTTCCCAGGGGCCTGGGCTCCACTCTCAGCATCCACGTGGCAGTTCACAACCATCTGTAACTCAGGTTCTAAGGGTTCCAATACCCTTTTTTGGCCTATGCACCGACCAGGTACATACATACATACATGCATACATAAAAGCACTCAAGGTACATACATACATACATGCATGAAAAGCACTCATACAAATGAAATACAATAAATAAATCTTAAATTAAAAAAGAGATTTGAATTTAAGCCCATGATTGCATTTGTTTTTCAATGCGTATGCTCATTGAAAAATGATACAAAATCTCCAACCAACCTAAACGGTAAACTAAACCCACCAAGCAAGCAAACAAAAATCCCTACCACAGAAACGTTTGTAAAAAGGCAACCATTTCTCCTGGGGCCAGAGTGGCCTCAGGCTAACAAAAGAAATAATGGAACATTAACTCTGCTACTGCTTCAGGGACCCTATGTCCTGAAATAGTAAGACAGGTCATTAATCTAGCAATATCTTTAACAGTCTTAGACATTTTCACCAAGAATTGCTTCTCTGGTGACAGTGTCACACAAACCAAAAAGAAAATACAAAACCAAAAATCAAATAGTGCACTTGAAAGGCTCAGTACATTCCTTTACTTTTTCTTCTAAACACCAGAAAGTCAACTAGACACTGGAGGAAATTAGCATCATTAATAATTACTATGTTTATCCACTCGTACTGCCTGAGGATAGAGATCAGAGGACTTCTGGCTGCAGATTCTGTCTCCCAGTCAGGGTGGCCAGTACCTGGAATAAGGGCACAGTCCTAAAAATCAACTGCCTCCAGAGGAGAAGTGGAGTCAGAAAGTGTTCTGAGCAGTGGCCACCACTCTTGAGTTTCCCAGGGTAAGGAATCTGAAGGTCAAAACTCTTTAGGATGCACTGATGTAATTAGTTAAAAAGTAAGCCTTGATATTTCCCGGTTCATCTTGCAATGGTACTGAGGCTGGCAAACACAGGGGAGAGTTTAGTAACCTGGGACTCCACTTGGCTTGGGTTTTGGACACTCCTCTCTTTCAATAATGTGCTTGGCCGCCTAGCACCTTCCCCTGCATGCACACATACCCCTGTCCAAACAATGCGCATAGCAACCTCAGAGCCCCTATGGAGTCTCACCTTCATCAGGCTATACACATGCCCTCTTCTGAACAATAGTGCATATTTTCCCATCCCTAATAACAATCAAATTTACACAGTTTCTATTCAAATACATTCCCAATGTATCCAGCCTGGTTTTGGGAGCACGTTCAGTAAGACAAAACTGTAGCTGGTAAGAGAATTTTTAGGGAGATTTCCCTACTGATCACTTATGCCTGTGCAGAATTGGGCTGCATATGATTAAAAGCAGACACATTTTGCGAAGGGACATGTAAAAAAATGGTTATGTGACCAGATCTATCAATCAAAATACAAAACTACCCAAAAAATGCTTATTAGAAAAAAAAAAAAAGCCCCTCCTTCCATTAAACAAAGAGATCCAGGCTGTAGCCTGGAGTACTCTCCTTCATGTGGCCCACTATCTTGATAGTGTATCCATCTCTAATCCGTGCTAACAGTTTGCTCTGAGTAAAGATATATTGATAAGTTTGCAAATGTGTGCGAGCTCACATTCTCAGTTATTTGGGTAGGAGGACCTGGAATTGCCTGACCCCACCCCTAACCATGGGCAACATTATGCGTCTATACAGATGGAAACATAAATGAGAAAATCATACCTCTCCATAGGGATCAGAGGAAACCCCCACGTGAGTGTGTATTGTTGACATGTACACAGCCACAGCAATGACCAAGGCCTCCAACCCATGGGGAACTGGCGAAGTTGTCCCATTAGAGGCCAGGCTGGACATGAGCAAAACCCTCTTCCTTTGGCTCAAGTCTATGTGTTTATGGAGCTGATCAGTGTGTACAAAAACTAATGGGGCTTCCTTCTAGAAACCCCATAAAGAGACTGGCTAACTGCCCCCACCCAACCTCTTGTGCTATTCATAATAAATAGGCTGTGGTTCTAGGTTGCTTGCCCCAGCTGAGGCCAATCATTCAGAGTAGGTACAACCCACCTGACCCCAGCCTTTCTGTTTGCATTTCTTTATTCCCTCATCAATCCTACTCTGGATTCTAGGACCTATGCTGCACAGGTTATGGTACCTCTTTCTCAAGAATAGCTTCAAAATGTTGGATGTTCACTGAGGACTTATCACAAAGCCTAAGAGCCCCAAGGGATTGTCTATTCCTTCTCTTGGCTTATTGAGCACCTGCTGAGGGCCAAGGACCGTCTTCAGCTTTGGGGTTGGAGTAGCAAGGGAATGGACACTTTTACTAGTGCTGTGAAAACATTGCCGTCACAACACTAGAAGCCAAGGGATCTCCGGTACACACGGGGTTTCTAAATCATCTTTGGTTAAAAATGGGTGTTTATTATCTAAAATTTTGACATAGATATACAAGTAGAAATTGGCTAAGAGGAAAAGGTTGCCAAGTTACAAGAAGTATACATGTGAGAAATATTTGGATGGTGAGGTTGAAAGGGACACATAACCAGAGGCCCAGCTAAATGTTATGGGAGTGGCCCAGTGGATCAGCCCTTGCTTAGTATGTATGGGGTCTTGAATTTAATTTCCAACAGTACTCACATATACAAAGCGATAGAAGAGGAGGGGAGAGGAGTGGAGGGAAGGAGACAGAAGGAGAAGGAAAGATTCTAAGCCTAGACTTCGATGATTAAACAGATAACAAGCCTTTGGTTATACGGCTAATTGTTTCCCTCATTTTGAGAATAAAATGAACGTCCTGTTACTTGAGATAGAAAGACTATAGGGCTTTCTTGGACTTCTTCTTCTTCTTCTTCTTCTTCTTCTTCTTCTTCTTCTTCTTCTTCTTCTTCTTCTTCTTCTTCTTCTTCTTCTTTAAAGAAGTTTGCATTTAAACCACTAAAAGGTGGTTTTTAAACTATGAGACATCTTTAAAATAAAATACTTTTCCTGTGTGGAAGAGTAACTTTTATTTGCCTGATGCAATTGTGTCTCCTGGGTTTACTGCCTAACCTAGACCTAGTACTGGAAGCTTCTAGCCTCCATACAATCTAATCTAGGCCTAGAATATTTTTAGCCTCTGAGACTTATTGCTAAATAATTTCACCCTTTTTAGTTCTTTCTGAACTCTGGCTGGCTGGTTCAACTCAGTTCTGGCTCTAACTCCTCTCCAACACGACTGATTCAGTTTGATTTTTCTCAGCTTCTGACTGAATTCCTCGGTTTGGCCTCAAACTAACTCTAGAAATCTCTTCTAATCTTCTGGCTCCTTCTCATTCTCTTCCTTGTTCTGTCTTCAACCTGTCGTTCTGGCTTCAAGAATAGCCACATGTTGACCACTGGAACACTAGACACAGCTTGATGGAAGTTTATTTGAACACTGAATAAAAACTGACCAGTCAGGGACATAATCTGGGCTTGAGAACCAGACTATGATGCCAGTCTTGTTCTTTTGTTTTGTTTGGTTTATTCACTTTACATCCTGGTCATAGCCCCATCCCTCCTCTCCTTCCTGTCTTACCCTCTCTCCATCTCCTCTATTCCCCTTCCCCTAGTCCTCAGAAAAGGGGAGCCCCCTTTCCTATCTACCGCAGCTCATCAAGTTGCACCAGGACTGAGTATGTACTCTTCCCCTATGGCCTGACAAGGTAGTTCTGCAAGGAGGAAGTGATCAAAATGTTGTCAACAGAGTCCATATCAGATATAGCCACTGCTCTTGTTATTAGAGGACCAACATGATGTCTGACATGCCCATTGGCTACATCTGTGTTGGGGTCCTAGGTCCAGTTTGTGAATGGCCCTTGATGGGTGCTTCAGTCTCAGCATGTCCTTCTGGGCTCTGGTAGTTTGCTTTGCTGGTCTTCTTGTGAAACTCTTGTCACCATCAGGTTCTTTTCTCTGTCTCCCCACTTTCCTACATTGAGTTTCAGCATTTTTTTTTTTTGAAGTGCTGCTGGGTGGAGCCTCTCAGAAGACAACTATGCTAAGTTTCTGTCTACAAGCATAGCAAAGTAATGTTAATAGTGTCAGGGGTTAACTCCCTCCCATGGGGTGGGTCTTGGGTTGGGCCAGGCATTGGTTGGACTTTCCCTCAATATCTGTTCTATCTTTATCCCTGTCCATCTTATAGGCAGAGCAAACTTTCAGTCAAACTTCTGCAGGTGGATTAATGTTCCCTTCCCCCTACTAGGAGTCTTGTCTAGTTAGGACACCAGTCTGTTTTTAAGGCAGTTTGTTTTGTTTTGTTTTTTGCATAAGAAAAAACACAACTAGGTAACAACCAAGTGACCTGGTAGGAAGCAAGGGAGAGGGCAGCATTACACCTTTTTGATTATCTAAACACAAGAAGAATCAATTTTGTTCTGAGTACAGTTTATCCTGGTGGCTAGACAAAGTATTTCAAGCTGATTGGCTGGGATTTAGGGCACAGGAGCTCTTGAGGGCTTTCTGACTCTCTGGGAGTAAGGAACATAGCATGATTATGTGGTCTTAACTCTAACAGAACAAACATTTATCTTTAGCTCAAGCAGAACACGCATTTATCATCTATTGTTTTATTCTAAGCAGCAAGCATTAAACCATCCTGGTTTCAGGCACATAGGGTCTGAGAACTTGAACTTAATTTCACCTTATAATCAAGATGGAGACTTGGGAATAAAGTCACTTCTGATATGCTAAGAGTGATAGCTGGTGTTGTCAGAGGAGCCACAATTACACTAGAAACTAAAGCAGGTCTCAGCAGAAGCATTTAATCAGGTTAAACAGGTTACAATGCTGCGTCTGTAAAACTCTTCTGGTTAAACACTGCCTCCGAATTCCACAAACTGAGCTACCAGGGACTCAGCTCCACTGCACTGTCTCTCAACTTACGCTCCACCAAACTTCCTGAACAGCATTGACAGAACTCAGAGATCTGTATGCCTTTGTCTCCTGAGTGCTCAGATTAAAGATATGTACCACCATGCCTGGACCTAAGTTTTTCTTTACCTGAAACTTGTTCTATACCAGGCTGGCTTTGAATTCAGAGATCTGCCTGCCTCTATCTCCTGGGATTAAAGGTATATCTGTATTCCGTCCAGAGTAGCCATATTGCTGGATTATAATTTATCATTAAAATCTGTGATTTTAACTGAATACCCTGACAAAAGCAAAGGGAGAAAGTTTTTGTTTTATCACAAGGTTCAAGGCCATGGAGGGCAAGTCAAGCAGGCAAGAACTTGCTGGTCCCACCACATCTGTAACAAGCTGCCAGACCTTAGTGGGACTGAGGCCATGTGAGAGGCACCATTCTGACCTTAAAACTCAGGAAAATTAGAACAAAGACCTAGTCCATAGTTCCAGAAAAGTCCCTAAATATTCTAACCTTGCCTTGTGGTTTCTGGGGTTCCACTTCTTGTTAACTGGAGTATGACAAAGAGGATGCATGTGGTTTTTTGTGCATAAAAGACAAAGAGCTGTCAGGCTTGGGGCTGCATGATTTGGTCAAGTTTCCCATGTAGCCATAGGCTACTGATAAAGATTGATAAAGATTTTCTTTTCTGCTTTAAGAGTGTCCATGTGTGGACATGTGTTCATCCTCAGTCAAGAATCAGAGAGGGAAGGATGCATGCTGTTGCTCAGTTCCTATTTCTCTATGTATGCAGTCCAGGATCCCAGCCAGGGAAATGTGCCACCCAGGAGGGGTGGGTTTTTCCACCTCAGTTAAGGCATGCTCAGATGCTCATCTCCCGGATGATTCTACATTCTGTCCAGTTGGCAGTTAGCTAAAATGATCTCACACATGGGCAAGATCCATAAGGCCAGAGCTCTGAGGCTGGGTAAACACTGCTGCTGAATTTGGCTTCCTGTTAGACAGTGCACAGCTTAGAAAGTTGCAGTTCTCTTGTGTGATGACGCCAACCTTCTGATGACCAAATAGTCAGGAACGTGCTGAAGGCTATATTAAGGACATGCTCCCATTCAGTCAAATAATTCACTAGTTATGATCAAATGCATAAAGAAACAAAATGCATAAACAAAACAAAAGAACACTTATTAGGTCCAGTTTGATGGTTCAGTGGGTAAAGACACTTACTGTTAAGCCTGACAGCCTGGTTTTGGTTCCTGGCACCCAAATGATGAAAGGCAAGAGTGGATGACTTTACAAAATCTGTCCTCCATGTGTTCACCATGGTACATATGTATTTCCTCCCCACAATAAAATAAATCAGTGTGAGAAAAGAAAACAACACAATTAAGAATGCCTTTCCCTTGCTTCTTAACAGGTAGATATTTCTAATAATAAACTAGAAATAAATAGATTAACTTGAGGGACACTTTTTTTTCTGCCATAATCACCTCACTTAACATTTTGTTTTGTATGATTAAAAATGTTAAATAAAATGTCAAGTGTATTTTGGAAATCGGAATGTAAAATAGGCAGCTGGTGACATTATATTCTTAATTTGGCAGAGTGGACGTGTGCGCGCGCGCGCGCGCGCGTGTGTGTGTGTGTGTGTGTGTGTGTGTGTGTGCGCGCACGCGCGCGCGTGTGAGCACTCACGTGTGCACGCCTCTCCCATCTTGTCCTTTCTCCACATTCTTGCTGGAGTAAGACTAGAGGTGACGTATGTCAACAAGAAAGTACATGAGAGGTCATTAGAATGAATGTGGCCACCAGGTTAGACAGATGGAGCCGTGGTGGTAAATGCCCTGGAGAGCTAATGGTTCACTGCTCCACAGGTCTCTTCTCTGCAGACAGTGCGCCCGCCGCCACCCAGATGAGGCTCCAAGTTTTCTTCCCCTCCTGTTGCCTAGAGTGAAGGAGCATTCAGTCAGTAACTGGATGAAACTGGAGCAAGCCAAAGAGGAAAGCAATGGATAGACTAATCAGCTCTTAAAGGCTCACCTGTGACAGTTTAATAATTTCAATCATGTTTGGTTGGATGAAGCAAGTCACATGGCCAACCAATGTTATAGAAGAATTTAATTCCTCCTTATGAGAAGTGGATATCCATATGAGTTTATGTTTAATTCCAGTCCACACTAATACATTGACGTTTCCTTTGCAGCTTGTTACCCAAGCTTTACTGCCTTTTGTGCACTGTAATGAGCCACAGGGACCTGCAGCAATGTCCTGGTTAGGTATTTTGTTTGTTTGTTTGTTTTGTAATCGTGACATAATCTAGAGTCATCTGGGAAGAGGGAACCTTAGCTGAGACACCAACCCCAGGTTGGCCTGTGAGCAGGACTTACTTTTCTGGTTAATAATTGATGTGGGAGGGCTCAGCCCCCTGTGGGCTGCACTGCCTCTGGGGCGGTGGTTCTGGATGCTGTAAGAAAGCAGGCTGAGCTAGGCTTGAGGATGAGCAGTACGCTTTATTCTCTCACCATTTCTCTTTCTGTTCCTGTCTCCAGGTTCCCGCCTTTAGCTCCAGCCGTGGCTTTCCTCAGTGACGGACTGTGACCTGGGAGCTATAATGTGAAATAAACCTTTACCCTTGGAGTAGCTTTTGGTTATCGTGCTTTTGTTAACAACATTTTTAGAGAACTTCATACATGCATGCAGTACATTTTGACCATTTTCACCCCTCAATCCTCCACCAATTCTTCCCAAATTGACCCTCCAATTCCCTACCCCCTCCCAAGTTTTTGTTCTCCTTTCCTTTCATTTTAGTAATCCACCAAATCCAGTCTGTGCTGTCCATACACTCTTGGATGGGGGGGGCGGCATTCCCTCAAGCATGGTCGCTCTACCAGGGCATACACCCTTAAAAAAAACTGACTCCCCCTCCTCAATGTATGTATACGCCCCTCCTTGATAATTTTTTAATTTATTCCACTCTCGTGTATTACGCCTTGACAACAGTTTCCTCCAACTCTTCTTCTCCTAGTCTCTCCCCAGAGAGAAGATTCACTTTTCCTCTTTTCCTATTCAGAAAAGGGCGGGCATCTTAGGGGTATAAACCAAACATGGCATAGAAAATTGCAATGAGACTAGGCACATACCTTCACGTTAAGGCTGAACAAGGCAATCCAGCAGGAGGAAAAAAGTCCCAAAAGCAAGCAAAAGACTCAGGGACAGTCCCCACTCCCACTGTTAGGAGTCCCACAAGAAAGACCACCACGCTACACAGCCAGAAGATCTATGCAGAGGGCCTAGGTCAGGCTCATGCAGGCTCCCTGATTGTTGATTCAGTCTCTGAGCCCCTATGAGCCCTGGTTAGTCGATTCTGTGGGTTTTCTTGTGGATTCCTTGACCCCTCTGGCTCCTACAATTCCTCCCTCCCCCCGCCCCTGGCAGGGTTCTCTGAGCTCTGCCTAGTGTTTGGCTGTGGATCTCTGCATCTGTTCCTGTGAGTTTCTGGGTGAGCCCTCTTTGGTGATGATTTTGCTAGGCTCCTGTCTTACAAGTATAGCAGAGTATCAATTATTTTATTGCCTTCCCCCCAACCCCCTGCCAGTCATGGTTGGTTCTATCTGTGTTTCTGGCCTTCCAGAACCAGGTCAGGGGTGGGCTACCTCTCGTGGCATGGGTCTCAAGCTGGACCAGTCATGAGTTGGCCACTCCCCTGGTTTCTGTGCCTCTTTTACCACAGCACATTTTGTAGGTAGGACAAATTTTAGGTTGAAGGTTTTGTGGCTGGGTTGGTGCCCAAATCCCTCCTTTGGAAGCCGTGCCTGACTACAGAAGATGGCCAGTTCAGACTCCATATCCCCCATTATTAGGAACCTTCACTAGACTCACCCTTGCAAATTCCTGAAAATTTCTACTGCACTAAGTTTCTACCTTATCCCTGAAATGCCCCCCAATTCTAGCTGTCTCTTTCAGTACTCTCTTCCTCCATCTTCCCCCTACTTGATCCCTCCTGTTTTAGTTCCCTCTGGCATCCAGATGACCCATGATGTCTCTTCTATTTCCCCTTCTCAGGGAGATTGACTCCTGTGTTTCCCCCACCCCCTTGTTACTTAGCTTTTCTGGGTCTGTGGATTGTAACATTATCATCCTTTACAGCTAATATCCACTTATAAGTGAATACATTCGAGTTTGTCTTTCAGGGTCTTGGTTACTTAACTCAAGATTTTTTCTAGTTCCATCAATTTGCAAATTTCATGCTGTCATTGTATTTTTAACAGCCGAGTAATACTTCATTGTGTAAATGTGCCATGTTTTCTTTAATCGCTTGACTATGTTCATAGCAGCTTTATTCATAATAGCCAGAAACTTGAAACAACCTAGATAGTCCTCAACCGTGGGCATTTTCCTGACTAATGAATCATGTGGGAGAACTCAGTCCTTTGGAGGCCATGCTGTCTCTGGGTGGTCCTGTATTGTTTAAGAAATCAGGCTGAGCAAGTCAAGAGAAGCAAGCCAGGAAGCACCATTCCTCCATGGTTTCTGCTTGTCTCTGGGTTCTTGGTCTCGATTGTCTTCCCCGACTTCCTTCAGTGATGGACTGTGACCTGTAAATCAAATAAACCCTTTTCTCTATATGTTGCTTTTGTTCATGGTGTTTTATCATAGCAATAGAAATTCGAGTTAGGGCAGGCAATGAGTACATGGAGGAGGAACTGGATTCTCCTATGTATTGCTGTATCCTGTAGGAAAGTAGAGTTAGCAAGTATGCCAGAAGACACTAGAAAGAGAAAAGACAGGCATCTGGAAAGAAAGCATCCTTAGATACCTTCAAAGCATGAATCCTGGAAAATATTCAAACTCTCTCCTTCTACCACAGCTAATCCTTCAGCAGAGCGTGTGGCCTTTCCCACAGTGACATTCCAAGCATACCATCCATATGGTATGGCCATATGACTAAATTCTGGCCAGGAAATACGGAAATAAACTCTGAAAACTTCAGGACTTTTCCTTTAAGAGAAAGAGGACTGGGGTCCTTTTGTCCATCCTTTGTCCTTCTATCTTTTATCACTATTTCCATGTTGGTGAGGTAGTGGGGGTAGGGTCAGAAAAAGATATCAGGAATAACATTCCTGCTGTGTGTTATGGAATGCATGCATATGTTACATGAACATACATGAGGCAAAACTGATACACATAAAAAATTAAAACTAAAAAGCTATTTTCTGTAAAGAAGGTAAAAAATAAAGATATTCAGAAAGAAAAGTACCTCTTCTTCCTTCCTCTTCCTCCTCTTCCTCTCTGTGTCTCTTTCTCTTGTTGAGATAATATCTTATAAATTGTATGGATGCAACACCGGTCAGTAAAAAACCTTATGGCCTAAGGCTGAGGCAAGAAATAGGAGGTAGGAAATCCAGCAGACAGAAAGGATTCTGGGAGAGAGCCAGGTGGGAGATACAGCCAGTAAGATATGAGGAGGACAGATGCATCGTTCCTGAGCATAGGTAGCCAGATAGTCAGAGAAGAGTCTACTATATGGCCTAGCTATTTGTAAATAATTATCTTGAGTCACATGCATTATTATTCTGGAAGCTTGGGGCCAGGAGGAAAAACCCACCACAAACTCCCTCCCCTGACCCCTCTCTCCATCTCCTTTTCCTCTTCCCACTCCTCCTTTCCTTCTTTCTCTCTTCTTGAAAGTGATTGGCCAGAATCAATTTCATTTATATAAACACTTAAAATATCCTACAAACTGCTAAATCCTCTTTGAATTAAAACCAAATTTATTATTGGTTTTAAAATGGTTTTATAGGGCTGGAGAGATGGCTCAGCGATTAAGAGCACTGACTGCTCTTCCAGAGGTCATGAGTTCAACTCCCAGCATCCACATAGCCACCTATAATGTGATTGGATGCCCTCTTCTGGCGTGCAGGTGTACATGCAGGCATAGCATTGTATACATAATGATAAATAAATAAATCTTAAAAAAAATAGTTTTATTCAGTTTTAAAATTGCAATGGGTCTAGAATATGTATCAGTGCTTAAGAGCACTTGTTAATCTTGCAGGAGACCGGATTCAATGCCCAGCACATGTATAGTAGTTCACAATCATCTGGACCTCTAGTGCTGGGAGATCTGATGCCCTCTTCTGGCATTCTTGGGCACAAGACAGCACATGATGCACAGACATGCATTCTGTCAAACACATACATAAAACAATCTGAAAAAAAAAAAAAGAGAACACATTATTAGGATTTATTTGCAACTAAAACAAAAGCAAAAGTAAACAGCACTTTCTAAAATTAAGCAAAAATATTTTAGATGAGGTGCATTTAAATATTTGTGTTACCGTTATTTTTTTCATCTATGTAGAAAATTGAGGCCTGTCATTGGCATGAGGTAATAGTACACAGTGTTTACATTCTGAACACATATTTTCTATCATCCCCATTTAGCCACCTAAATTATCTTCTTTCCCATTGGAAAACACCTGTATTTGCAATATACTTTGCAAATAGCCCATTATTCCTGCACACATTCATTCAGTTAGCAGCATGATATAAATATTAAAACATTTAGGAAACAATCTGGTTTGGGCTAATGTGATGCTTGCTGTGGTTACTAACTTGGCATTTTGAAAAAAAAATTCATCAGTGGTAAAATGATGGCTGAATTTTTCAGTGCTCAGACTTTCATTTGAATAAGAAAGAATAATTTCTTGTAATATCTCAAATACAATATACATTAACTGTTCCTTTAGGGAACTGTAGTTACAGAATCTCTGCCTATAATAAATTACTGCACAATTGCCCAGCACTGAGATGCTTCAGAAAATAGAACAGCTGATTGAAATGAGAATATATTTGTGTTTTCCTTTTACAGCTACATGTGTCCCCATAGGGTTAGCATTTCTCCTGATACACGAAACTGTAAGGAACATTGTTTTGGGTCTGGATCTGAACTCAGCATCTGCAGCAATTTTTAAATCTAGAAGGTGTCATCAAAAATAATCCATAGTTGACAAAGGTTATGGCCTAAAGCTGTCTAACGCCAAATCCTAGGACAGAGAAACCAATACAGATTGCAAAACATCTCTGTTTTAAAATATAGCCCATAGAAAGGTTTCATACAGTCTTTCCATTTGGTTCTTATCTCAATCACAGTTTTCATAAATGTAAATAGCATCTCTATCTAAGCCCAACTGTGTTTCTACTTGGAGTTTGTAATTTTCTCTTTGTGAGTCTTTGGAAGTTCAAAGTCTCCCAAACCACCTTGAGTAAAACCTTGTCAGATGATGAGGAAAATATAACAACATAACATCATCCTAGTTCTGTTCTTTTCTCTTCTCTTTCTTTCTTTCTTTCTTCCTTTCTTTCTTTCTTTCTTTCTTTCTTTTGACATGGTCTTTCTACTTAGACCTGGCTATCCTGGAAGTCACTATGCACAGGCTGGTCTTGAACCCACAGAGATTTGATTGCCTCTGCCTTCCAAGTGCTGTGATTACAGGCACTCACTGCCATGCCCAGAATAAGTTCTTGACTTGAAAACAGCAAAAATACTGTTTGAAGCAATCTATAAATATTTTTCAATCTCTACCCAAGACTCCAATGCCAATTTTGACACAATGTTTTTCTTTTTTAATTACTTTTATTTATTTGTTCTACAGCCTGATGCTAGCCTGTACCCTACTCTGCTCCCAGTCCTGCACTCATGGCTCCCACCCCTTTCCTTTCTACTCTCTCCTTCTCAGAGAAGAGGAGGCCCTTAAGGGGTACCAACCCACTCTGGCTCCTCTAGTCTCAGCAGGACTAAGTGTATTTTCTTCCACTAAAGCCACACAAGGCATCCTGGCTAGGAGAAAGAGATCTAAAGGCAGGCAACAGTCAGGGATAGATCCTACTCCTGTTGTTAGGGAACCCACATGATGACCAAGCTGCACATCTGTTACACATGTGTAGGGAGTCTGGATCAGGCCCATGCAAGCTCTTTGGTTGGTGGTTCAGTCTCTATGAGTCCCTATGGGCCCAAGTTAGTGTATTCTTTAGGTTTCTTGTGGTGTCCTTAACCCCTCTGGCTCCCTCAAGCTATCCTTTCACTCTTACACAAAACTCCCTGAGCTTGGCCTATTGTTTGGCTGTGAATCTCTGTATCTGTGTCCATCAGCTTTGTGATTAAGCCTCTCAGACGGGCAGTTATGCTAGGCTCCTGTCTGTAAGAATAGCAGAGCATCATTAATAGTGTCAGGGCTTGGCTCTTTTCAATGCGATGGGTTTTAAGATGGGTCAGTCTTTGGTTTGCCATTTTTTCTCAATCTCTGCCCCATATTTATCCCTACACATCTTGTAGGCAAGACAAATTTTGGGTAGAAGATTTAATGGATGGGTTGGTGTTGCCCTCCCTCCACTGAAAGTCCCACCTGGATACAAAAGGTGGTGGCTTCAGGTTCCATCTCCCCCACTGTTAGGAATCTCAGCTAGGGTCATCCCAATAGACTCTCAGGTACCTTCTCTGTCTCGGAGATGCTTCCCCATGATTTCCCTTCTTTCTCCAGTTCCCCCTTCTACTCTCACCTCCAAACCTCACTCTCCCCCATTACCTTCCCAACTCCCTCTCCCACACAGCTCCCTACCTTTTATTTCTTCTTCTGTGTGAGATTTAAGCATTCTTCTGTGGGCCCTCCTTGGCTTTTTTGGGTCTGTGGGTTGTTGCATGGTTATCCTATACATATAAGTGGTCAGTGTCCACTTATAATTGAATACACACCATGTGTGTCTTTTTGGGTTTGGGTTATCTCATTCAAGAGGTAATTACATCCATTTGCCTGCAAATTGCATGTTGTTTTTGTTTTTAATAGCTAAGTAGTATTCCATTGTGTAGATTTACCACATTTTCTTTATCCATTCTTCAGCTGAGGGACTTCTAGGTTTTTCCAGTTTCTAGCTATTATGAATAAAGCTGCTTGAACATAGTTGAACAAGTGTCCTTGTGGTATGGTGGGCATCTTTTGGGTAAATTCCAAAGAGTGGCATGGATGGGTATTGAGGTAAATCTAGTCCCAATTTTCTAAGAAACATCCAGATTGATTTCCAAAGTTATTTAAGTTTGCACTCTTACCAGCAATGGAGGAGTATTCCCCTTTCTCTACATCCTCACCAGCATGTGCTGTCACTTGAGTTTTTTATGTTAGTCATTCTGATGGAATCTCAGAGTTGTTTTGATTTGTTTTTTCCTGATGACTAAAGACTGAACATTTCTTTAAGTGCTCCTCAGCCGTTCAGGATTCCTCTGTTGATAATTTTCTGTTTAGCTTTGTACCCCATTTTTAATTGGGTTACTTGGTTTGTTGGTGTTTAATTTCTTGTGTTCTTTTTTTGGAACACAATATTTTGGAAATTAGTCCTCTATTGGAGGTAGGGTTGGTGGAGATATTTCCCATTCAATAGGTGTTTGTTTTGTGTCCTTCGCCTTACAGAAGCTTTTCAGGAGTTTCATGAGATGCCATTTATTAATTGTTGATCTTAGAACTTGAACTGTTAGTGTTCTGTTTAGGAAGTTGTCTCCTGTTCAAGGCTTTTTTCCACTTTCTTTTCTAATAGACTCAGTGTATCCAGCTTTATGTTGAGATCTTTGATCCACTCAGACTTGAGTTTTGTTCAAGGTGATAAATATGGATCTATTTGCATTCCTCTACAGGCAGACATTCAGTTAGACCAGAACTATTTGTTGAAGATACTTATGATTTTGGCTTCTTTGTCAAGTGTCCATAGGTGTGTGGGTTTGTTTCTGGGTCTTCAATTCAATCCCATTGATCAACCAGTCTGTTTCTATGCCAGTACCATGAAGTATTTATTATTATTGCTCTGTAATACAGCCTGAAATCAGGGATGGTAATACCTCCAGACGTTCTTAATTTTTCCAAATTAAGTTTAGAATTGTTCTTTGAAGGTCTGTAATGAATTGTGTTGATATTTTTACTGGAATTGCATTGAATCTATAGATTGCTTTTGGTAAGATGGCCATTTTCACTATGTTAATCCTACAGATCCAAGAGCATGGGAGATCTTTCCATTTCCTGATATCTTCTTCTAATTTTTTTCTTCAAAGACTGGAAGTTCTTGTCATACAAGTCTTTGACTTGCTTAGTTAGAGTTACGCCAAGGTATTTTATATTATTGTGAACGGTGTTGTTTTCCTAATTTCTTTCTCAGTGTTTATTGTTTGTATAGAGGAGAGCTCCTGATTTTTTTTTTTAGTTAATTTTGTTTCCATCCACTTGGCTGCATAAGGGGTTCTCTGGCAGAATTTTTGGGGTCACTTATATATACTATCATATAATCTCTGAATAGTGATAATTTGATTTCTTTTCCAATTTGTATCCCCTTGATCTCCTTTAGTTGTCTTATTGCTCCAGCTAGAACTTTGAGTACTATATTGAATTGATATGGAGATTGTGGTCAGCCTTGTCTTGTCCCTGATTTTAGTGGAACTGCTTTGAGTTTCTCTCTATTTAATTTGATGTTGTCTATTGGCTTACTTTATGTAGCCTTTATTATGTTTGGGTATCAGCTTTATATCTCTGATCTCTCCAAGACTTTTATCATGAAGGGGTGTTGGATTTTGTTAAAGGCTTTTTCTGCATCTACAGTGTGGGTGCTCATGTATTTGGGGCATAGACGTTCAGAATTTGGACATCATCTTGGTGGATTTTCCCTTTGATGAGTATGAACTGTCCTTTCCCATCTCTTTTGATTGATTTTGGTTCAAAGTCTATTTTATTAGAATATTAATATAATGTAAATATAATTAAATCTTTACTCTGAGGTAATGTTTATCTTTGTTGCTGAGGTATGCAGTAGAGTGATGGATTCTGTTTTCTCATCCATTCTGCTAGCCTGTGTCTTTTTATTGGAGGAATCAAGTCCATTAATGTTGAGAGATATTAATGACCAATGATTGTTAATTCCTGCTATTCTGATGTTAGTGATGTTAGTGTACATGTATTTGTGTGTGCTTCCCTTCCTTTGTTTTTTGCTGGAGTGGAATTATTTATTTCCTGTGTTTTCTTGGCTGTAGTTATCCTCCTTGGGTTGGAATTTTTCTTCTAGTATTTTCTGTAGGGCTGTATTTGTGGGTAGATTGTGTTTAAATTTGATTTTGTCTTGGAATATCTTGTTTTCTCCATTTATGGTGATTGAGAGTTTTGCTGGGTATAGTAGTCTAGGTTGGTTTCTTAGTGTGTACAAGACATCTGCCTAGGCCCCAGGTGGCTCAGGCAGGTGGGAAATAGAGGGTTCTTTGCTGAATGTTGCTCCCCTCTACCCCATGGAGCCCTCATACAGCTCACCTCTGCTTTCTCTACTGTCTGCCCCAGGTGGATCAGACAAGTATGGAGACATAATGTTTTTCAGTGATAAAATTTGTGTTAAACTACAAAAGATCACAAGTAGTTAAAATAATCCCTCTGATAAGCACAACTATGGAATCAAAGTCATAGTAACAAAAGCACAGGTCTGCAAGATGGCTTATTAGGTCACAGGTCTTGCCATGCAAGCTTGATGATGTGAGTTTGGTCCATCGAGGCCACATAAAGGCATAAAGAGAGAGCTAACTCCACAAAACTGTCCTTGATGATTATACATGCTATAGCCTGTGTGCATGCCCTCACATATATTATATATGTCATTATATGCATAACTATGATAAGCAAATTTAAGAAATCTTGGTGACATATAAACCAATAAGACAATCATTATAGTAGCATATGCCCTTAATCAGGGAGCAGAGGCAGACTAGTTTGAGACTAATCTAGTCTACATAATGAGCTCCAGGCCAGCCAAAGGTACATAATCAGACTCTGTCTCAACAAACCAACAACAACAACAACAACAAAATAAGCCAATCAACAAACAAGTAACAACAAAACCCTCTTTATAGGCAAATGCTTGTTGACAAAGCCATTAAGGACACACACTGGAGAAAGAACTGTGTCCTCAGTAACTGGTGCTAGGGTCAGAGGCAGAACCCAACTATCAATCTAATCAAAGGCTAAGTGTATGATCTAAAATTACAAAATTCCTGGGCAGAAACATGCAAGAAATCCATTAGGACATTAATCTGTGTCCAAAAAGCTTCTCTGTGCCTCCCAAACCCAGGTGACAATAGTTCGAGTTAATCAATGGAACTGCACCAGACTGAAAAGCTTCTGCACAGGCAAAGTAAGAGAGTGAAGGGACAGCGTAGGCACAGGAGGGCACATACGTGCAAGCTATGTGTCTCACAAAGGGACTGACATCATGGTTACAGAAGGAAGTTGGAACTGAATAGCAAAATAAATAAAAATTTAAGATGAAGAAATGATCTGAGCAGACACTTTTCAAAAGACAATATAGAAATGGAAGCAATTATTTGAGAGTATTCCACATCATTCATCAAAATCAGCAACGAGATGCCATCTTACCAGAGGTGGAACGACTGTTATTAAAAGGACCAAAAAGTGAACGCTGATAAAGATGCGGGACACGGAGATGTCTCATATTCGGTCTGTGGATTATGACAGCCACTATGGAAAGCAGTGTGAGTGATCTTCCAAAAAGCAGAATCTGTATGACAAGATGATTCTACTACTTTGTATCTACCTGAGAGAAAAAGAAACGAGCATGCCAGAGATACAGCTGCACCCCAGTGCCCTGTAGTTCACAATGGCCAAAACATGGCATCCATTTAATGTGCACTGATGGATAAGAAATGTGAGAAATACATGTGTGCACACTCACACACTCACACACACACACACACACACACACACACACACACACACACACACACACACAGCCGTAAGAACTAAGTTTGGTAATGGAGCAACATGGATAAGCCTGGGAGATTTTATATGAGTAAAATAAGTGCAGGGGATAGAAAGAAAACACCACAAGTTCTCACTTACATATGGATGCAAAATTATTCATCTTGTAAAAGCAGCTAATGGAATAATGGAAACCAGAAGCTGGGGAGGAAGGAGGCTAGGAAGACAAGACAGCTAATGGGGTAATTTATGTGTCGTTTTATATAGCACAGCAAGACTACTACTGTTTACAGTGTTAAATATATTTTTTAAAACAGCCAATAGAGGCCATTTTGAGAGTTCTCAACACAGAGATGTTCTCAATACTGGATATTCCAGTGACCCTGACCTCACCATTGAACTTTGCTGGCATGTATTGATACATACACTGTAGACACATAAGAGCAATTACACATCAACCTAAAATAGATTATGAGCCACAGTCTCACTCTGTTGCCCTCCCCTGTCCGATACACTTCAAGTATGCTTTAAATTGATGATAAGTCTCCTGCCTCTGCTTTTCACATGTTGAGGTTACAGGCATGCTCCTGCATGCCCAGCTTTAAAGTAAGCTTAAAAGAAAGTGGCAGGGGCTGGTGAGATGGCTCAGTGGTAAAGGTACTTGCTGCCTAGCCCGATGACTGTGAGTTCTGTTCCTAGGAACCACAGCATGGGAGGAGAGAACTGCCACATGAAAGCTGTCCTCTGATCTTCACATGTGTGTTGTAGCACACACACACACACACACACACACACACACACACACACACACACAAATAAATAAATATAATAAAAATCTTAACAAGAAAACCAGCAAAGAGCTCCTTTCAGTATATATATATATGTATATATTACAACGCCAATTAATCTTAAAAAATAAATTTCTTATATCATCTGCCATTTATTACTGTACCCACTGTCCCCAAAGCATCCCACTGAATGAGTTAAAGGGGTAAAACATTCTGCTTTTGCCTTAATGCAAACATGTATACTTCCTTCCATGGATGCATTTATTGTTCTCTCAGTGAAAGCAGAACAAGTGAGAATTTGTGCTTTATTCTGGGGGCTGCTAGACCCAATCTATTAAACCCTCCTGGTTCATGGATTTCCTAAGCCAGTGACAAAAATCTGATAAGTTTTCAGCTTTTCTGCAGTGGGCTGCTCTGCTATTCCAGTGAGGACAGTCCACCGAGCAGACAGGCTGAAGTCTCTTCCCTCTGTGCTCTTGCCTTTCCTAGACACTAACCAGCCTTGTTCAGCAGTCATGAAATGCCAAACTGCCTGTGGAAGCAGCCGAGGAGGTCCCCAGCCCTTAACAGAAGCATCTCTAAGAGCAGGCCAATGGTGGCGCATGTGACTTGCATCCCTCACCTGCTGTGTGAAGACATGACTGTGTTTATGGTGTCCTGTGCTCCAAGCAGGTATTCTAGGTGGGCCTGTGGCATCTCCAAATCTATCATCACCTGTCTGTCACCAGCTAAAGCAGCAGCTCCATTCATTTAGCAGTCAGTTAAAAGGCTCTTTAAGGGTCCAAGCTTGTGACCTCTGCCCAGTTTGTTCCAGTCCACCCTCCTGCTCTCTCTCAATTGTGGAACATCCTATCGGGTTAGCATGTGGCATTTTCAGTGGATTTCTTTTTAAAAAATACTGTGCTGTGTCTGGGAAACATACGATCAAAGCTGCCTCGGATCAAACACTTTTGTAAATGTAACATTTGTTTAGTTCTTAAGTTACAGAGACTTAGACATGCTTGTCATTTCCACTCACAAGCCTTCATTTGGCCAGATGTTTCCATCAGCCTGAGAAGTGTACTCATGTTGCATTCTGAGCAGGTGGAATGGTTATTCACATAGAACATGTTTGCTATGGTTTGCTGCAGAAGCCAGCTCCCTGTGATATCAGACAATTTCTAAATTAGTAGAAAGGTATATGGCAGAGACACATGATGGAAAGTGAGATCAATCCAAGCTATAAAAATGAATGCAACATGTAATGTCTGCAGCAAAGTCAAGGGTTAGAAACGAGCCTAGGTCAAGGTCACTATCTATACAAGTCAAACCAGATCCCAGTGAGAAAGAGAGAGAGAGAGAGAGAGAGAGAGAGAGAGAGAGAGAGAGAGAGAGAGAGAGAGAGTTAAATTCAAGACACAATACAGAGATGCACTGCTATTCTTCCACCTTTTCCTCAGAGTGTTTTCCATGGCAACAGGGATGGAGCGAGCTCCACATTGCCACTCTCAGCCTGCAGAGTTTCCTTTATCTTGCAGGGACTTTGGTTCAACTAAAACCAGATTCTTGGCTTCAGTACACAATTGCATGCCAGGGTAAGCCAATATGAGGATGTGTTGGAACCACTTAAAGACATTTTTTAAATTCAGATTTTAAGCAGGAGGATTAAGACAAGGAAAGCTAGCAGGACACACCTGAGAGCTTGGTCGTGGCTTCCTCTCAGATCAGTGTCTTTACAAGAGACACAGATAGGATTTTGGTGATTAAAAAAAAAAAAAACCTCATCATTTTTAAAAGGTTGCTAAGAAACTTAAAGAAGTCACAGTGTGCTTCATAACAGGCACCCATCAGATTACAGTTGGTAAGGTAAAAAACAGGGATACAGGAGGTAAGGTGTCTTTACTCTAAACTAAGTTAATGTCTTGCAACTGGAAAGATAGTTTAGCTGCTCATGCAAGAGCCACTATGTCAGATGGCTTATTCCTGCCTGCAACTCCTGATCTAGGATGCCTGATGCTCTCTTCTGGCCTGCACAGATACCTGCCTTCTGTGCATATCACTCACACACACACATACACACACACATGTATGCACACACACACACATTCTTTTACACACATTTGCACACTCTCTCTTTCTCTAAAATAAAAATAAAATTAATGGCCTTGTTTGATAGTCCCAGAAAATGTCTGAGACAAGTGATGTGGTCCTACCCAAGGCAGTATACATCCAGGTCTTCAGTTTTGTTCATTAGTATTTTAATAATATATTTAATACGTTTATCACTACGTTGGTAACCTTCATAGTCTTTTTTTAAAAAGCATATATACAATGCATTTTGATCATAACTCCTCTTTATCTGCCATTCAAACAATTCTCAGACCTCCCCTAACATGCCTCCCTTTTAACTTCATATAGACATCCCCCTCCCCTTTTAAACCACAGAGTCCAAATAGTGCAGTCCACATGAGCATTGGTGTGGTGCCATTCACTGGAGGCTCTTACCAGTGGCTATGCACCGAGGAAAAATGATCTCCCTCCCACAGGAATTGTGTAATGCCAGTATCTCCTGAGGGCATCACGAGATCCTTCCCTAGTCATGCTGGAGCTTTGACTGCATTGATTTTGTGCACTCTTGTACAGCTAAACACAGCTGCCGTATATTCAAGAGAACAAGGGCCACGTCATGTTCAGAAGATGGCGCGTCACAGAACTCCTCCTCCCCATCATCTGGATTTATATCCCCTACCTGCTTTTATGAGAGAACATCATCATAGATGTCATACATAGGGTTGAGTGCTCATAGTCACTTATTTTTAGCACATTGACCAGTTATGAGCCTATGCACTAACCACTGACCAGTGCAGAAAGAAGTTTCTCTGACCATCAGGGAAACAAACTAAAACAAGAGGGAGCTATTCCTACGTACTTGCTAGAGTGGGGTCTCAAATCTAAAGTACTGGCAACATTACATGCTAGTCAGGACATGGAGAGACAGGAGCTCTTGTTCCCTGCTGGCACGAGGGCAAAAGGATATCAGCACAGTGGAAAAGATTTCAAAAGCTTTTTTTTTTTTACAAACAAATTATACCCAGACCTTATGACTCAGAAATTATACAAGGTGATATCCATCCAAATGGGCAGGAAACTGTTATAGCCATCATGTTTTACAGGTAAGTTCTGGTAACCGAGTAAACGACAGTAGATGCACAGAATGGACAATTACTCATCAATAAAAGAGAAATGACCTGCCAAGCCATGAGATGACACAGAAGAGCTTTCAATGCACATTGCCAAGTGAAGGAAGCCACTCTGAAATCACTGCGCATTATCATTTTAACTGTTGTACTATCTGGAGAAGATGAAACAACAAGAGTCAAATATAATATGAGTGGTCAACCAAGTGCTAAGGATAAGTGACTCTGGAGTGCTTAGCTCCAAGCGGTGTATTTACACCAAACTCTTCAACTCCCAAAGACTCAGGGAACATTAAAGAGAAAAGGAAAAAAAAAAAAAAAAAAGAAATGCTGTTTTCTGGACACAAATTCCAAGGCCGTTGCACTCATAAACTCACAGGACATGCACAAGCCAGCCAACACTCTATTGAAGAATTTTTCAATTTGCCGATGACTTGGATCAAGAAGACAATATAAGATAGTGTAGAAAGAAAGGAAAAATTATGAGGCCAGGTGAAGGAGTCTTTCACCCTAGGGTCTACTTGAAACCTCTACCAGCCAAGAAGCAAGAATTCTTGCAAGAGGGACCTGGAAGGCATGATGAACCCACTTGTTTAATATGATGGTTATAGAGGTAACCAAGTGCTCTCTGATGGATTTGCTGCCTGTTGCATGGGAGGAAATTCATACCTGGAACTGTAAGCCTCTTCAGGTCCCACGGGCTGGGAGGTCACACACCCTAGGAAGAACTTACTATTGTTTTGTTAAATGACTATGCTGTCAACTGCCTTTTAAATGTTTATATTAATGTCTGTAGATTTGTGCTGCCAACTGAGGCAGTTCCACAGATGAGGTACCTTTGTGTCAAGTTGACAGCTGAAACCAAGCATGACAGAGTCTCACCAAGTAACTGAGGCTATCCTGAACCTTGCTCTGTGGCCCGGGATGGCCTTGGCCTCATGGTTCTTTTGGCTCAGACTTCCAATATACAGGCATGAGCCACAATTTCTGGCTTAAAAATTCTTTAATTGAAGAAAACAATAGCAACATACTATTGCTTCTTAGAGTTCCCATTTTAAATAAGATTTCCCTTTATTAGAGAAGACTGCAGGAGGGTTACTGAGGCAGAATAAAGTGTTCATATCCTGGCATGTAGCCTGCACTATTTGAGAAGCTTCATAAGAGTCGTAAACTAGGTATAGTGAGCATCATAGGGTAAATAACATAGCCCTTTGGACAATTTCTGGGTGCCCTTTAGCCATGAGCTATATTGTTTAACAACTCAACTAGTGATATGTACATGGCTATCTAATTGTCACTCAAGCTAGATTACTTCTAAGGGCACGGGTAAGTATTATTAATGGTACAATCAGGACAGTAAGTGAAAATCAGAACAAATTGTATTCTAGAATTGGGTTCCAAAGTGCCAGGATGGTATGTTAGATCCAATAGAAATGTCTCCCAATTTATATGCCTTGATATACATCGACTTTTTTTTTAAATAGAAAGTTAAAATTATATTATAATCATTAGGTAATACTGATGAAGAAAAATGAAGAAGAGTCCAACAAAGGAAATTCAGATTTGATATCTAGGTCAGTATTGTTGATGCCCAAATGTAGAGAAATTTTAGTTCAGCCACATGGCTGCTCTGGCGAAGGTATTGCATCCGAATTCCTAGGTCTTGTCATCTGGTTGGAATGTAGACACACACTTAGTACACATCTTTATTTTTTAAAAAAGATTTATTCATTTATTTATTAATTATTATGTATACAGTGTTCTTCCTGCACGCACACCTGCAGACCAGAAGAGGGCATCACATCACATTATAGATGGTTGTGAACCACCGTGTGGTTGCTGGGAATTGAACTCAGGACCTTTGGAAGAGCAGGTGGTGCTCTTAACCACTGAGCCATCTCTCCAGCCAAGTACACATCTTTAATACCAAACAATGACATCTAATTGAGGAACAAAGTGATGAATCAGAGAAAGATGTGGCAGAATAGGATATGTCAAACTCTCATGAGAACAGCACAGGAAAGAAAGACTTCAGGGGGACACAGTGGAGTTTGGAGCATTGAATTGAGGTCAGTCAGTTGTCAGTCAGTGGAGAGTCAGCTGAGAGGCAGTTTTACCAGGACAGTTTTATAGAGGTAGGTTGCAGAGAGAACAAGCTAGACATAGGTGAATACAGAATGAACCAGAGAATGAGAAGGAACCAGAAGATTAGAACAAATCACCAGAGTTAGTTTGAGGCCAAGTAGAGCAATTCAGGCAGAAGCTGAGAGAAGCCAGTTTGAATCAGTCAGCTTGGAGAGGAGTTTGAGCCAGAACAGCTGAGTTGAACCAACCAGTCAGAGTTCAGAAAGAGCTAGAAAGAGTGAGCTTATTCTGTAAGCCTCAACAATTACACCTGGTGAATAAAAGCTACTTTTACACTCAAATATGTAATTAAAACTAGCTTCACATTAAATATGAACCCTATCTATACAAAAAGGTCCTTTTTTGTAAGGTGTGTGCTACCATGAATCATAAACTTTAGCCTTGGCTGCAAGTGTGCTTGTTAAGATGAATATTCATGAGCTCAAGATACGTTTGTGGATAAACAATGTTTATTCTGGTAAATTAGGGTAATGGAGATCTTATGTTAGCTTCTGGTGTAACTGGCATGATTGCCTGGGGCAGGAGTGACATAGGCGCAAAGCCACTGTGTCCTTGTGTCAGGCTTCTAACCATTGTTGGAGCATTAGGACGTGGCTTATGGAGAACTGGACCCATAAAGAAACCACGAGGCTGTTTGTTTGTTTGTTTCCTTAAAGAAAAAAAAATGAACGGAGACAGTATTAATAAGACAGACAGAATTGACTGTGAAATCTTTTCAAACAGATTTCCGTAGGTTTGGTTGATTTTTAAACAGTTTTTAATTCCCCGAGGTTGCATTACACCAGTAGTTTTAGAAAGAGTTCTTAGTTCTTAGGCTAAGAACATGTAAGTAAAAGTAGCATTACCAGTCTGTTCAGACAGAACTCAACTTGAGTAGAAGTCAGTTTACAGAGAAATCTAACCAATTCACTCCTTGGTCATCTTAGGACAACTGATTCATAAAGTAATTTTGCTTAATAATCACTCTTCAAATGGCTCCTAATAAACCGCAGAGGTATATGTGACACTTTAAGCTGTGGCGTTCCTTTAGAATGCTTTGCCTGTTCAAAGTAAGAGAACTTTCTGTGCAATGCACCGAGTAGTTTGTGTCTGCTGACTTTCTCCTACACATATGATCTGTCTTAATTATGAGAGGATATATACTTGGAGAAGGACCTATGAGTTGTTTTATAATTACTTAGCAACACTATTTATTGATAACATGTATTAGAAATGTTTTCATAGTGATATCTATACTGGAACATATTCTCTAACTGTGGCTCTCCTGGGAGATGAGGCAGGCCTGGTGTATGCAATAGATTAAAATTGCTTAGACTAAGACAATGCTTCTGATTGGTTGGCAGAAAACACCAGCAACGTAGTGGGAAACGTCTCCAGGTTCCTATAAAAGGGGTAACGTTATACCAGCCTACTCTATGAGACTGTTGGGAGAGATAAATTGTTAAGTGCAAGTATAATGACAACAACATGTGAGAATCCATCCCCAGAGGGATAGGAGTTTAAATGCATCTACAAATCAGGTAAATAACGGGTTGCCCAGCCATGCAACTAAAGAAAGCAAATGTCCACTTAAATTTAAAGATAATGTGAACAGCATGTGTAGCAGACAAACATAGCTATCAGGTAGGTGGAATTTGCTTTCCTGTGTTTGGAAAGGTTAGCAGAAAATGTTAACTACGTAATTGAATATATTGTAGCAGACACAGGAGATGTAATGTCATTATGTTCAGTCAAAAAGTATCTATAGTCAGGAACAGGTGAGGGCTGCCACACATGGCCTTTCCATCTGCCCAGAAAGCCTTAGGATAATTAATTTTTGAGATAGAAAAACTTACAGCCATTATTTACCACAGATGTAACCTAAGATACCTTATGCTTTATGCTTGCTAAAGGAAGTGTGGCCGATGAGACTGTATCTGAGAGAGAGAGAGCGAGCTTGCATGGAGTCTACTGCGCAGGGATAGCTGAGGACCACTCCATCCTGTCCAGCCTAGATGAAGCACTGGGACTGTGAGCCAGTTACAAGGAATGAAAAACCCACGAGTGTGGAATTCCAAACTTGTGTAAACCCCTTCCCGTTAGTTTATTTATATAACCAAAACAGAATTTGAAAATGCCTGTATAGGTATACGTATCTATTTTAGTCCTATACTTTACAAATCAAATATTTCTTAGCATGCCTTGGGACTGTGCCCTAGTTCAACCAATGCTGTAACAGAGTTCCTGTGATGGGAAACTTACCAAAGAAAAAATCTGACCCTGACTCAAGTGTGGGGGACGAGAAACTCGGCATCTGCTGGCCTAAGATGAGACTCTTGTGCTGCTCCAACTCAAGGCACAAGACAAAAGTGTAAGAAGCCTTGCTTACGACCCTTGCAATGATTCCAGTTCTGAGAGAAAGTCACTAGATGCTCTTGACCTACGTGTGTGTGTGTGTGTGTGTGTGTGTGTGTGTGTGTGTGTGTGTGTGTGTATGTGTGTGTGTGTTGGCATATGGGTGCAGGCATGCTATGGCACAAGTGTGGCTGTCAGAGGACAACTTAACCTGTTCTCTTCTTTCACTAGGTGACTCCTTGGAGACTGAACTCAAGTTGTCAGGCTAGGTGGCAAGTGTCCTTACCTGCTGAGCTAACTTGTCATCCCCAGAAGAAAGAATAAAGACCTAACTTTGTTATTGTTTTGTGATTAGGTCTCATGTAGCCGAGGATGGCAGGAACTTTCAAGAGAGGTGGGTGATCCTGAACTCAGGGGCCCTGGGCTTCCGCCTTTGAAGTACTAGGACCACAGACCTGGATGTAACACACCAGTTTATGTAGTGCTAGAAACTGAACACAGGGTCCCCTTTCTCCACCTAAGCTCCCTCCATCCCCAGGTTCCATTTTTGAAAGAAAAAAAAAAGCTAGAAATGGCTATTAGACTATGAAATAACATTTTGTGCCTCTATTAAGAGGAACATATACTATTTCCTTTCAGCTGGTTGATATTATTGCTATTAATATTACTATTTTTTAAGATAGGGTATCACAATGTGGCCCTGGCTGGCCTGGGACTCTTTATGTAGACCAGGCTGGCCTAAAACTGACAGAGACCCTCCCACTTCTGTCTCTCAAGCGCTAGGATTAAAAGGGTGCTCCACCATGCCCAGTTTTATTTACTTATTCATTCATTATTTTCAGAGCCGAGGACTGAGCCAGGGCCCTGTGCTTGTTTGATAAGCACTCAACCATGGAGCTAATTCTCCAACAATGTTATTCATGCAGACTGATTATTGAATAGTAAACCAACTTTATAGTTCTGCAGTAAACCCTACTTGTTAATGTTACTGTTCTTTTTTATATATATATTTCTTTAAATGTGTGTGTGTGTGTGTGTGTGTGTGTGTGTGTGTGTGTGTGTGTGTGTGTGTTTTATTGTCTTATGAGACAGGGTTTCACATGGCCCAAGCTGGTTTTGAACTCATGTTGTAGCAGAGAATAATTTTGAACTTCTGATCCTCCTTTTCCACCTCCTAAGTGCTGGGATTGCACGCATGTGCCACTGTGCCTGCAATGTTTATTTGGTGCTGGGTATTGAACCCAGGGCCTCATGCATACCAGGAAAGCACTCTACCAATGGAGCAATTTGTTACATCCCCAATATCTAATTCATTTTTCTATTTTCTTGAAAAGGATTTAAATTAAGGACCCAGTGTCTCTAGTAGTTTAAAGAACTTATGTTACGTGAATGAGATTTGGTAGACTGATACTTTCATATAATTTCTCTTTTCAATCTCAGTTGTCAATTGACCTACAAAGATGCCTTCTAAACATTTCTGTTTATTCTCATGGATTTGTGCTGTTCTCAACTTTGGCAGAGAAGTTTCTTTCCACAATGTGGGTCAATGTGCTAAGCATAAATAATTCTGAGTGCCCAGCTGTGAACAAGTCATTATCATCCAAGGTTCAAGGAACATTTGAAAGAGGCTGTTGTGTAGCAATTTCCTTCCAGATTTTAAAAATTCCATCTCTAAGGGAAGCTCCTTAAGATAGAAAGTAAGCAACTCAAAATAGCTTTAGGAAGTCACTTTTCTTTTTTAAAAAATTTAATTAATTTATTCAGATTACAACTCAACTGTTATCCCATCACTTGTATCCTCCCATTCCTTCCTCCCTCCCGCTTTTACCCTATTCCCCTCCCCTATGTCTGTGACTGAGGGGGACCTCCTCCCCCACTGTATGATCATAGGCTATCTGGTGCCCCATATTTGAACATCTCCCCTTGGTGGGGAGGCCTGATGGTACTCAAAGAAAGAAGAAACAGGCTACCAAGAGAGTCACTTTTAGACAAGCCAAGTTGCAAAGAAAGACTCGGAGAGCAGACCAGCTGCCTGAAAAAAGCAGAAACCAGCTTAGCTGCCTGAAAGAGGCCAATTGAGCCACATGGAAATGACACAGTCCAGCCTGTTGATTGCTTCCAGACTGTAGTATGTTCCCGGACCCAAGCTTTTGTGGGCTGTTACTCATGCTGGGGCAGGCTTTGGAGATGCAGCTGACTTTGAGTCATTTCTGCTCCTACAAAGTAGCTCCTCCCTCCATATTTCTGTAAGTAGCCCCAATAAAACTCACTGATTCACCAAGATTGACTTTGGTGGTATCTGTCCATGGGTTCTCTGTGCCCCCCCCCCCTCTCTCTCTCTCTGTGTATGTGTATTGCATTTCTCCAGAAAAGAGAACAGGATTTTCAAAGAACAGGATATAGAGCCAGCAGATAGGAAGGAGAGGCTGTGCAATGCTGACTTCTGAGTATGACATGGAAGTTGCATGCATCAACACACAGCTGTAAGAAGAAGAGCTGTGCAAGCTCAAACCAGCATAAATTTTAGCAGAGTTGGGGATGGGTCCCTATTGGAAGAGCTACCGGAAGTTGCTGGCTGCCAGGGAAGAGTCACCCTCCTTTGGAGACATGGCTATTGGTATGTTGTTCATACCCCAGTGAGTAGCCACACACCTACCGGCATCTGAGCAGTGCTGCGTGGGTTCAGATGGTTATTAATAACAAAACCAAAGAGAACATGAGCTAGGGGGAGAGATGGAGTTGGGAACGCTAAGTGAAGCTGGTGGATAGATACAGTGAAGGTAAATTGTGTAAATGTATGGAGAATTCAAAGAATAAGAGATTTTATTTAAAAAGTCTATTGATGTCAAATAGTACCTGATGTTTTCTTAATATTTCTATTCTTATTTTGATACTGGTAATTTGTGTCTTTTTTCACTTTCAGATCAATTTTTAATAGCTAGAGGTTCATTAATCTTTCAAAATAATAACCTTTGTTATCTTGGAGTTTTTGTCATTTTCTGTTTTAATTTCATCAATTTTCCTATTATTTATTCTCTTTTCTTTTTGTTTACTTTGGATCTGATTTTTTTTCTTTTTTTTAATTTTAATTTTTCGAGATAGGGGTTCCTCTGTTTAGCCTTGGCTGTCCTGGAGCTCACTCTGTAGACTAGGTTTTAAAGTAGGTTTGGAATTCATTGATTTGAGAATATTTTCTTTTTCAACATAAGCATTGTAAAATATGAATACCTTGCAAAATATTGCTTTAGTTACAGCTCATAGATTTTTTTTACAGTACATAGATTTTAATATTTTGTACCTTCCTTTCCACTTAATCCAAATGCTTTCTAAATTTCCTTACTATTTCTTTTTTTGAGTAATTGTTTATCTAGTAGTGTGTTATTAAAAGTTTTAACACATTCTGCTACTAACTTCTAAGTGAACTTCACTTCATGATAATGTATTTTATAAGATTTGGAATCTCTTGAATTTATTGAAGTTCTTTTATGAAGCAGAAAAACAGTCTTTTTTGTTTTTTAAAATATATTTTATTAATTTATTCATATTATATCTCAATTGTTATCACATCCCTTGTATCCTTCCGTTCCTCCCTCCCTCCCATTTTCCCCTTACTCCCTTCCCCTATGACTGTGACTGAGGGGGACTTCCTCCCCCTGTATATGTTCATAGGGTATCAAGTCTCTTCTTGGTAAGGAAAACAGTCTTGGTACATGTTTTGTGTTCCTCAAAGAGCAAAATAAATGCTGGTAAAACCTCTAATCAAATCTATGGAGTTGCCTATTTCTCTTGGGAATTTTGTGAGACTTTGTGTATCTGCACTTTTATTGATAAACTTTCTCATAATCATGAAATGACCTTGTTCTTTAATTTAAGTTAGCAGTGCCTTTATATTTAAACTGCTTTCCTTTTAGACAGAATACAGTTAGCTCTCATTTATTTTTATTTAAGCACGTATCTCTGCATTTTGACTGCAGGCCTTAGATCATTTACTTTTAATGTGGTTGTTGAGTTGGCTAGTTTAAAATCTGATTTTGTTATTTGTTTTGTGCTTGTTCCTCTGTTTACTCTTGCCCTGTTTTTCTGCTCTTTTTGACTGAATGTCTTTTTAAAATAATTACTTACTTATTTTTACTATTTTGCCTGTTTTTAGGTATCACATGTGGGTGTATGAATGTTTGTGAAGATGTGATTCTGTTGCACTGGACTTTAGAATTTAACACATTAAAAACTTAACTGCAAGTGCATTGAGCCATTTTGTGTACAGTAAAAGATCCTTCAATAAGGGCTGGAGAGATGGCTCAGAGGTTAAGAGCAATGTCTGCTCTTCCAAGGGTCTCAAGTTCAATTCTCAGCAACCATATGGTAGCTCGTGACCATCTGTAATGAGATCCAGTGTCTTCTTGTGGTGGGCAGAATACTGTATAAATAATAAATAAATCTTTTAAAACTTTATTTTATTTTTGTACATATACATTTATAGTGTTACACATATATACAATAGATTATCTATGGCAAGAAGAACCATGACACAATCAGGAATTATATAAATGTTACATTCTTAGTGTTTTGGCTATTTGTATTTGACAGTCTTGAAGAAGACATCTTTCCTATCTTTGTGCACCTAAACTTCTGAATGTAAATCAGTCTCCATCACGTATTGTCATTATCAACTTAGAACACCTATCTAGACCTAAAAACATCTTAACCCCTAAACAATTAAGCTTCATTGTAAAATTAAGCTACCTGGTCTTCAACTACCTCAGAGACTTGAGAAGGAATAATCTTGATTATCTGAGTGTTCCAGGAGTGCAGGTTAGCAGCTTTCCAAATGAAAAGATGACAGAGACAGTTTTCTACCTGAGTAGTCACCCAAAACTTTCTATAACGTTGGAGCATCTTCTTCAGCCTTCTGGCTCAATATATATGACAGACATATTTGTGAGCCAAGAACTATTGAGAACTTACTTTCTCTGTCTTGGCATCCAAGCTTGCCCTTTTTTAGGCAGAATTCTGTCTATGGTAGAAAAGAGGACAATTTTGTGTAGTGGCTAGTTTGCCACATTTGAAGCCATCTCCATTAGGAGGTTCTTTGATGCTCATTATCTTCTTCGAGGTAGGCTGGGTGTTGCTAGGAGTTAACTTGTCTCATTGTCAATGAATTTTTAAAATAATAAAAACATTTTAGAATTCCACATTCTGCATGTCTCTGGGGTTTTTGAAGATCTTGTCTTTCTATAGAGTCATATATATCTGCTGTACCTAAGATGTATATTCTTGTGATAAAAGTAGACTAGCAATTGGCATGACCATGACTTAATCTACTAACATTTAATTTGTATAATTTATTTCTCCTAAACAGCTTCATAGCACTTTCAAAGCATTGGAAGTAAACCTTGTATTATAATTGAGTTATATATGTATAATAACTCATATTAGAGTAGAATAAAAATATATAATGTATGTGAAAAATAATCTTACATTTGAATTCTATACCACTGTATCTAGGACTATTTTGCATCTATATACAAAATTATATATCAGTGAATTAAAAATATCTTGTGAATAAAAATTGAGGCATTAAATTGAGTAGATTCACTAACCTACTTTTTGTTCTATGTCCCTTGTACATTTCTATATTCCCTCTTCTTTCTTTTCAACCACTTTTTCCAAACAGGATGTCAATGTCCAGTATGCTGTGAGGAATGAATCCTGTCAGGTCTGATCCAATGTCAGTGTCTGGTTCTTTTGTTCTGAAAGCATATAATTTCTCACAAGCATCATGCAGTCCTAAAATTATAAGTGTATAAAAGGTGTGCATGATGCATGGAACAATTAAGGCTGGATTTCTGCTCTTTGTATGATCAGGAAGAGAAGACATCTGTAAATTTCTGTCTGCTCTTCCACAGGTCCCAAGCTCAATTCCCAGCAACTACATAGTGGCTCACAACCATCTGTAATGAGACCCAGTGTCTTCTTGTAAGGGACAGGTGCACACGTGGGTAGAATACTGTATAAATAATAAATAAATCTTAAAAAGAGATCCTTCAATAATACATTGTCTTTGTGTTCATGACCCTTCCTTGTTTTCCCTTTATGTGAACATGGGTCATTCAATACATTACTATTAAATTTTAACTTAAACAATTAATTATTTTTCCAATAAAGTACAATATTATGAGGTGTTAAGCTCTCCATACCTAGGAAAGGTAGGGGCCCATAGTGGATCATGAGTTAGTCAGTAGCACAGACAATTCTGCTGTTGAATCAGTTGGGCTCTCTGACTGGACTGATGGCATGTGGGCTCCTTCTCAGCTAGCCCTTGATGAACTCAGAGACAGTGAATCCCAATAAAGAATTCCTGGTCTCTATCCAACTTCTCTACTATAAAATCTTTAAAAGTTCCCTGGGCAGGGCAAATGGCTGACACTTCTCCCTTTCTGGAGCCCCTCCCACTCTTGATATTCTTTTTGTAGTTCCTTAATAAATCTGCACTCACCCTGCTCACTTCTTGTCTGCATTTTTTGGTTTTGTTTGTTTGCTTCTCTGGCACGTGAGATAGTTAACTCTGAGGCCACTGGCTTCAGGTGGCTTTGATGACTGTGGCTGTCTGGCACCAAGATCTGAGAAAGGCCCCATTACACTCAAAGAATCCACATTGATATGATTTCAAGTATCTCATTTCTGCTATTTTTTTTATTCCATTCTTTGGGTCATAATTTCTCTCTGGCGTTGTCAGTGGCTGTGGGAGATTTGGCATTGTCAGCTGTATAGCTTGAGGATTTTCCAGGGAATTTGGCTCTGGTGAAGCCAGAGTCTTGACTTATGGCAGAAAACAACTGGAGGGTGAGCTCGAGAGAAGCAAGGCCGAGGTTTGTAAGTGAAGGAAGGATCTGTGAAGACAGAGTAGCATACACCCAAGGGTGAGAGCTGGCTTATCAAGAGAGACTCATTTAAAAGGCAGTAGTTATCTTGGTCAGCTGTAGTGGTCCCAGGTAGTTTGGGGTGGCCTTGCTGTGACTGCACTTCTCCATCGACCTGGCACTTTGGCCCTCCTGTCTTTGCAAATCTAGATGATCTCAGTATGATTTTCCTTATGTAAAAAGGTCTTTCTTTAACATTTCTTACAAACTCTACTGGTAATGAATTTTCCCAGCTTTTCTGTGTCTGAAAGTCTCTGTTTTGACATTACTTTTGAAATATATTTTCATCTCCTATAGAATTCTAGTTCGGCTGCTCATTTAATTACTTTAACAATGGTGCTTCATTGTCATCGATTTTACACTTTTTTTTGTCTATGAGATATCTGCTGTCACTATATTTGTTCCTAAGTATTGTAAGAAAGAGAAAATGGCTTTTTCTACCCTTTAGATTCCTTGGCTGGCTTCTAAATTAAGTTGTCATAAAGCAGATCAACAGGAGGAAATGCCATTTCAATTGGGCATGCACATGGGAGTCCCCCTGAGTGTATGAGACTTAAAAAAAAATGGCCAGACGATTGAAACTCATTTACCAACCCAAGCTACGGAGGGGAATACGGTTACAGGACTGGTGGGATGATGGTGATGAGAACAGAAGGTATTTGCCTGGTGGGTAAAGGTTGCTTTGTTGTGCAGGTAAGAGCCATTCTGACAACAGACATGTCTGAACAGCCACCTTCGGGTACAGGTAAGGTCTGTAATGAAACCTTTCTTTCTGGATCTAAATCATCTTTAGAAAGGATGATTTCAACTCTATTTCAGGAGCTGGGGAAGTAGAGAGCTTTTCCTGTGTGGCTGGCTCTCAGTCTCTTCTGGCTCAAAGTAATTAATATACCCAGATGGTACATTTTTGGGTGAGACATTCTGACCTCCTGAGTGATTGTGTATGGGTAGTGTGGCCTAAATTCTCAAAGCATGGATGTGTATTTTTTTTTACTTAGTTTAAGACGTTAAAGAGTAAAATAAAACAACAACAATGTACTGTTTATTAAAACCCTATGACCTCCTCTTTCTTTTCCTTCTTTTGAGAGTGTCAATGGCATAGGTAATTTTCATTTTCCTATTCCCCAACCCTAAATGCTCCAAATGCAAAATTTTTTTGAGTGCCCAGTGATGCTCAAGTGAAGTCTTCTATAGCCATCCACTTGTGATCAGTCAGAGTAAAAAAGTAGACATCAGGTTTTTTTTTTTAAAATCATACCTTGGAGCCAAGATGTGCAAGAGATGTGAAAGGCTTTCATGTGAGACTTGAGTTCTCTTGGAAGAGGGGCTCATTTGAGAGTTTCTTTCAGTTCCTACCCCCCTTTGACCTTTATGAGGTCCAAGTGCATTGCATGGTCTGTGCAGAAAAGGACGTAGGAGACAAACCCAAGCATGAAGAACGTGCTGCTTCATGGCACATATCTTTCCTGCCATGTTCCTGTTTTCTCTCCCTAACAACAGATCACTGTGCCCTCGAATCACACTGAATCTTTGAGGCAGTAACAGATAGACAGACAGACACTAGCAGGCTTGGAGGCTGTTGATGATGGACCTCTTTCACACTAGCTTCAGACCTTACCATCTGTTTTCTTGGTAACACTAGAAATGGTACCAAGAATCCCTTCCTTAAGATTTAAAATACTATATAAAAATGTGGTGATATCAGACCCTTTTGAGGCCCATTCAGGGGAACTACTTCTTCCTGGTCATAGGAAAAAAAAATTGAGTTCTATTTCTGGCTTTGGGACATGATATGGCATTCCAAGGGCATTATATACAATTGTCCCTTCACTTAAGAGTTAATCTAACTGGGCTTGTGAATCACCTCGTCAGGAGACTACTAGCCCATAGGAAAGCTTATTCATCTGACAAAAAGCTAAGGAGATGAGAGGAATAGTTATCCCCCCAATGAAGTAATGTACATACCCTTTCTACAGTTGATGACAGATCTTCACTGCCAAAGCTGCCTACTTTTTTGAGTTCTATCTCAAAAAGCATAACTTTTCCTTTCCCCTGTTTTTGAATTCCAGTGAAAGTCTTAAGTATGCTTTCTCTGACAAGTTAGGCTTCCTCACAGTTTCCTCCAACGACTGCTCACTTTGTACCAGTGCTTAAAGACACCTACTGCTGACCCTAACTAATCATGCCTTTCCCTCTCCTCTTTTCCGCCTTTATTCTGTCTGCTGCCACATTTTAGTGCTTACCAGTTTTGTAGTTTTTCTCTCAGACTCTAATAAAATGGTCCTTGAGTTTATTCTGAGTTGCTTTTTTAAATTCTTTTATCCACAGGAGTAAGAATCCACAAAAGTGAGCCGTGATTCCCAAGTATCAGTCTCCTCCCTGCTTTGTCAAGATTACCAGACCATGAATAAACCTGATTGCCTCCTCTTATTTTCTAAATATTGGTCTCTTTGAGTGGTGGGCTCATCAGAGATATGATTCCAGTCACCTACAGGAGACAGGCATAGTCTCAAAATAAACACACAGAAAGGGACAAAAGGGTCGTGTGGTGGATTGGCACACATGGAAGGATGGCCTCAGTGGAAATGCTGCCATGTGGGTCACCTTAAAGTCTGTGCATATATGTACTTGCCTACATCAAATGTCACCTTTCCTGCATAGAATAGACATTATCTACCTTGTTTTCTAAATGGCCTGACAGGATGCTGGGTCAACTGTTATTCTAGGATGTCATCCAAGGTTTGACATCATTACCATACTCAATCTAGCCCATTTCTCTATGTCAGTGCACTTAGAACTCTTAAAGCTTGATTCCCTAGGTTGGCAACCCATTCCGGAACTTTCCTCATTAGCTAGAAGCTTTCTCTATTCCGTCTCTCAGTTGATAAATTCCCCGCTGCTTTACTCACTGCTCTTGGTCTGAGTGCTTCATTTTTCATAGTCACTAATAAGAGCACAGAGAAAATATCCACCACCACCTGTAATGGTTAATCTTCACTGCCAACTTCATCTAAAATCACTGTGAGAGGGGCCTCAGCACACACCTGTGGAGGAATTATCTTGAATAGGTTAGTTGAGGTAAGAAAACTTGCCTACTTTGGTTGGCACCATTTCCTGGGATAGGATCATGGACTACATAAAAAGGAGAAAGTGGGCCAATCATGCACAAGCATTATCACTCTCTACTTCTGGACTATGAATGCAATGTGAGCAGCTGTAGCAAGCTCCTGTTGCTATGACTACACCACTATGATGGACTGCACCTTCAAACTGTGAGCCAAAAACAAATGCCTTCTCCCTTAAGTTGTTTTTGACAGGGTATTTTTTTTTATCACAGCAACAGGAAACAAACTAACACACCATCCCAAAGATACATACATTTGTGAATATTTTCTGAATAACTGGTTAGAGGTACTTTGGATCTCAAGGGTCTTCATCTCGTGTGTTGAATTGCTTGGATTTGTCCTGCAGCTGACCAAAGTTTTGTTTCCTCCCTTTTAATCTGTGATTTATTTTTCCTCTTTTGCTGTTTCTATTTCAATGACTTCAATTAGACTAGTCTGTTCTCTTGAGGTTTGTAATTTACTTTCATTCTTACTTGGTTTATTTTTATCTCAGAGTTTCATTGTTCATCTCTTGATAGTGTCTGAATGTGAAATGAGTTCACATGTTTGAGTGGTTGGTCCCAGCTGGTGGCATTGTTTTGGGAGGATTTCAGAGCCTTTGGGATACAGGACCTAGCTGACAAATGTAGGCCACTAGGGCAGGCTTTTGAAAACCCTATCCACTTTTGCTTGTGATATGACTCCGATTCTTGTTCAGCCCAGATACATGAACATTTCACTGTCATGGATATAGACCCTCTATTAAGGCATTCCCCAACATAATAGCTCCACTCGTCTGAAACCAGAGTCAAAATGAGTCAAAATGCATTTTTCACCTCTTAACTTGGTTAAGTATTTTGAAACAGGGATGGGAAAAGTAATTTATAACTAGATGTTCAGATGGGGGATTTTGAACATACCTCCTCTATATAATGCATTTCTTTATTTCTTCAGCATTCTTAACATGTAGCAAATATACAAGGGTACTTTTAATGTGCTTTTATATCTACTAATTTTGTATTTGTGTCATTCTAGCTCTTCTAATATTACCTTTCTTTCTTTTATTTTCCAACATTTTATTGATTCTTTGTGGGTTTCACATCATGCACCCCAGTCTCACTTATCTTCCTGTCCCCTTGTATCCACCTTCCATACCCCTAACCCCCCAAGAGAAAATAAAACAAACAAATAAACAAAAACAAAACTAAGCATGGAACACATCTTGTCCTGGAAGCTGTAGTGTCTCACAGTATATCCACTGTCTATACATCTTCACCTGCAAATGTTCATTGCAATGAGCTATTGGTCCAATTCCAGTGCCTTTGGCTTCTGTCACACTATCAATATTGGATCCTTACTGGGACTCCTTCTGTTATCCTATGCCATGGAGATCCTGCGGGACTGGCCACTTCACATGCTCCAGCCATTCACAGATGATGTAGATTTTCAGGTGGTCCAACTCAGAGCTCTGAATCTGAGCCTGGGTGGTAGCTGTGTTGCTCAGCTCACTGGCTCTCCCTTATCCACACCACCAGGGTGAGCTCTCTAGCACTGTCCCAGCTGCCATCAGCAGGAGGCAGGGTCAGCTCTCCTGCTCTCAAATCTTCAGGGCAGGGTCACCTGCACCCATACCACAAGAGCCCGCTCCACTGGGTTGCCTAGTGAAGGTGTAGAACCCACTCTCCCCAAATCCTGCAGCCAGCAAGAAGGTGGGCCAGTTTCCCATTCTCAGAGCCTTTGGCCTTGCTCATCTGTGCCTTTGCCATCAGGGCCAGCTCCACTGTGTTGCTCAGGTGAGGTGCAGGGCCTACTCACTTGAGTACTGCAGCCAGTGAGGGGCAGAGAGAGCACTCGACTCTGAGCCTGGGCTTCTGACTGCTATTAAGGATAGGCAGTTTGATCCTTTTGGGTCAGATTTTAAAGAAAAAAACTAGATTTCTTTCTTTGGGCAATTTGTTCACCACCTAGGTAGTGACCCTGTGACTCTCAAGGATGTCACTGGAGTACATCTGTATATACAGATACTAACTCTGTGATTTTAACATTAAATCAGAGACTGCTGGTACACAGGCAGTACACTTTGTCAAACAGTTAAATAAACACATCCACTTTGATAATACTTCTCAGAATTTCTAGGATGCTTTGAATAATTCCAGACCTCTGGTTTTGAAAAAATGTTGCTACCATTGTGAAAGAGAATGCTTAGCATCTTAGAACAATACACTAAAATTCTGTGGTTTTACCTCCCAGCCCAAAGCTCCTGGAATAAGCACTCATGAGACTCAAAATGTATTTTATAAACACCTAGGCTGTATAGCTAGGCTCTTCTCTGATTAGCTCATAACTTAAGATAACCCATATATACTAATTATAATTTTACTATGTGTGAAGTCTTCAATTTACTCCCAGAGTAGTTAATGTGCTCTTAATGTTCAAACACTTATCAATAAACATTTTAACAGGTATTTCATGTGTACATATTGATTACCTTATAAGTTATTTTGAAGGAGCTAATTATTAAAACAATTTATACATTATTAAATACACAAAGCAAACATTTTTGGAACAAATAAATATGAGTATAAGTCTTAATGTTTGTCATCTCCTTGGGATGTGCACACTTCACTTTGGAGGTAACAGCTGTGAAGGAAAGGCCTGAGAAATCTGAGCTGCTCGTTTTATCAGACATCGAAAAAGAAGGAATGCAATCCATCCTCTAGGCCTACAGCAGGGTCTTCACTTAACACAGGGAATAAAGATGATAATAGTATTGGTACATCAGACAGAGAACATTTATAGGCTCTAAAGTACTAAGCAAATCATCTCCAGGAATTGTCGTGAGCAGTGAAAAGAAGTCTTCCTAATCCAAACCAACCTGGTGGCATAGTCCCGGCTCCCCCGATTTTTTTTATAAGTAAGTAACATCAGGTACCTAGCGACGGTAGTTCTGCCTGTTCCACGGCCTGTGCTTTTATCCTCTTGAGCTGAATAAAGGCTGTGGCGTATGGACCAGGCTGTGCCACTACAGGGAAAGACCCTGTTCACAGACTCTTTACTAAAACCTTCCTTATCTTGACTTTCAAGACATACTTAGAACTTGGTGATTAACGAGCTATTAGGATTTTTGTTATTTCTTAAAGGCTTTACAGCAAGCAAAAGGATAAAAAAGATTCTTAAAGATGCCTCTGAGAACATTGCCATTTTACACTCTGCATTTATTTTGTATGTATTCTCTTCCATCTTTTGTTCATGTGCATCCTTGTTGCATAATTTCAATCTTCATATGAGTAATACTTGTCTCTGGTCATTTTTTTACTTACAAAATTCCATGAAATGCTGAATATATAGCCTAATAGCAACTCTGGCATGTTTAATAGCTGCATGGCAACCTCTTGACAAACTAATTTTTTAATAATCTAAAAATCTTTTTAGTTCATTAAAACTACAACATCAAGACATATAATTTTTTATTTCTTTCTGGTTTATTCATTCATCACCAAAAACATTTTTCAGTAACTTGGAATCCCTGGCCTTAATAAAATAGCTGAGGTCTGAATCTTGTTCTTCATCTCCCTTATGCCATTGACACAGAGTTAGCTAGAGATTTAAAGTTTAGTAGAAAGTGATGTTGTCAAGACTAAATGTGAGGACTGGTAAATCCTATTCAATAATATAGAGTCACTTCAAATGACCCAGCACTCTCCTCAAGTATATTTGCTAAGTGTTAAATACATATACAGCATTAATAATATTACTGGCTAACATTTCCTGCAAGCTCACCATTGAGTATTGAGTTGTCTCTTTTTAAAATATATTTTATTAATTTATTCATATTACATCTAAATTGTTAGCCCATCTCTTGTATCCTCCCATTTATCCCTCCCTCCCACTTTCTCCTTACTCCCCTTCCCTATGTCTGTGACTGAGGGCGACTTCCACCCCCTATATATGCTCATAGGGTATCAAGTCTCTTCTTAGCAGGCTGCTATCCTTTCTCTGAGTGCCACCAGGCCTCTCCCTCAAGGGGACATAGTCAAAAATGGGGCAACAGAGTTCGTGTGAAAGTCAGTCCCCACTCTCCACTCAATGGTGGAGAATGTCTTGTCCATCGGCTAGATCTGGGTAGGGGTTCGAAGTTTATTTCCGGTATTGTCCTTGGCTGGTGTTTTGAGTAGGACTCCTGGGCCCAGATCAGCTCGTCATAATGTTCTTGTAGGTTTCTAGGACTCTCTGGATCCTTCTATTTCCCCATTCTCCCATGCTTCTCTCACCTAAAGTCCAAATAGGATGTCCTTACCTCTGACCCCCTTTCCTGGTAAGTGAGGACTTTCATGGGACATGCCTCTTGGGCTAGTGTGCAGATATAAGTGAGTATATACCATTTGACTCTTTCTGCTTCTAGGTTAACTCACTCATTATGATCATTTCTAGTTCAATCTATTTGTCCACAAATTTTGGGAATTCCTTGTTTTTAATAGCTGAATAGTATTCCACAGTGTAAATGTACCACAGTTTCTTTATCCATTCTTCTACTGAGGGACATTTAGGTTGTTTCCATGTTCTGGCTATTATGAGTAAGGCTGCTATGAACATGGTTGAGCATATGTCCCTGTTGTGTGCTGGAGCATTTTCTGGGTATATTCCAAGGAGTGGAATAGTTGGGTCTTGAGGAAGCCCTATTCCCAGTTTTCTGAGAAAGCGCCAGATAGATTTTCAAAGTGGATTCTGTTAGATAAGGTTACCTCTGTGATGCTTGGTTTCTTCTCTGAGGCCTCTCAATCACGTTCTTCTTCTGTGTATTCCTTTATCATAGCTTCCATTTTTATCTTCAGATCTTGAACTGTTTTAATGATTTCCTTCATCTGGTTGTATTTTTCTGAAATTCTTCCAGTGTCCCTCTATATGACTCTTTTATGTCTTCAACCTGCTTAGTTGCATCCTCCTGCAGTTGTTTACAGATTTTATTCGTTTCTTCCATTATCGTATTCCTTACTAAGGACTTGACGACGTCATTTTCTTGTATTTTGATTGTGTTTGGGTTCTCAGGGTTGCTTTCATTGGGGTTGCTGGGATCTGGAGATGCCAAACTGTTTTGGTTTTTGTTTGCGTTCTTTCGCTGTCCTCTTGTCATTTTGGTGTCTCTGATGTTTGGGAGGTAGCTTCTGGTGTCCCTCACTGGTTGAGAGTGCATAGTTGGTGAATGATTGATTATAGGTCGCATGCCCTTGCCTGTAGGGATCAGGGAGTATTTCCCTGGAACAGGCATGTGATCTCGTTCCACTCCTGGAGAATTTGCTCTACACCTTAGGCTCTAGACTGAATCAGCAGAAGTGGATTTCTGTCTGGACCCTTTCACTTTACTGCTGTAAATCAGATCAGTTGTTTTGGGACCTAGAACAAGGTCAGCACACAAGCGCTCTGGTTGGGTAGGTTGGTCCCAGCTGCCAGTCTTTCCTGCTGCTTTGTTGCCAAGACCCCAGCTGAATCAGATTTCAGAGCTGTAGCTGCCTTTTAGCTCCGCCTCCCAGCAATTTGCCCATTCCACGACCTGTAGCCGCAGGAGCGGCTAGACTCTCCCGAGAGCGTGGGAGCTCCTGCCGGGCGTGTGGGAGCAGTCCAAGCTGGTTTCTAACTGCCCGTTTGCAGGCTAAGTCCGTTGTGTCTAGCTCTATATTGGGCCCAGGACAGCCCGCGAGGGGCACGCCCACTCTAGCTGTTTTTTCGTGGGCCTTGCCGCCTGTGTTTCCACTCGGCCTGGGCGACCTCTGCAATTTGGCATATTTGGCATGCGGTAGGTGGAGGGATCCAAGGGCAGTTTCACCCTATTTCCTGAGACTCCTCAGGCCAGCGGCTCTGGTGTACCACCGCCCCAGACAATGAATTTCTGCTTTATGGGCCAGCTTCAGCCTGCAGGTGGGTTCCGTTCGAGTGTCTGGGGAGTGGGTTCAGGACCTCCCGGCTGTTGCTTGTCCTGGGGCCAGGCCCACGGGTGGTCTGCGGAGTTAGGGACCCCACTCACCTATAGTTCTCTAGATCCAGCAGTCTGTGGCTCCTTTCAAGTTCCCGGTCTCCATACAGTAGTAGATCAGATACGGTGCATACTGGTTGACGCCATTTTGGAAACCTCCTCAACAAACTATTAATACTTAATTTGACTTTCTCCTAGTTTTAGCTACTCTGTCCTTGCATTTTCCATATAATATGGCATAAACAATATTTTATTCATTTGACAAATATAAATTGAACTTCCTTACGATAATCAACAATAATAGTTATAGTGGGGTGTTTGAGAGGTAGCTCAGCGGTTAGGAGTGGTTGCTGATTTTTCATAACAACTCAGTTTAGTTCTTAGCACTCATAACCACCTACAGCCCTGGTTCCAGGGGATTCCAAGTCCTCCTTTGGCTACTGTAGGCACCTGCACACTTGTGCTGCACACACACACACACACAGACACACACACACAGACACACACACACACACACACACACACACACATACACACGCGAGAGAGAGAGGGAGAGGGGGGGGGAGGGAGGGAGGGAGGGAGAGAGAGGGGGGAGGGAGGGAGGGAGGGAGAGAGATGAGATTGTAGCAAGTACTAGTGTAAAGTATGTGAAGTTGTAAAGAATAGAGTTCAGGGCCTGTATTAATTACCTTTCTTTTTTCCTGGCAAGATACCTGAGAAAAGCAGCTTTAGTTTACTTCCTCATTCCTTTAAAATTTTTTATTTTTATTTTTAATTTGTTCACCTTACATCCCAATTGTAGGCCCCTCCCTCATCACCTCTGGATCCCACACTTCCTCCTTCATACCCTCTCCCTCCATCCCCTAGTCCTCAAAAAGGGGAGCCCTCCTCCCCTAACATCTGACTTCAGCCTATCAAATCTATCTATACTATCTGTATCCTCTTCCTCTATGGCTTGGCAAGACCACCCCACCAGGGTGAAATACTCGCTCCCCATATTGTGGGACCCACAAGGAGACTATGCTGGCTATTCTTTCTACTATATTCTTGTTTTCTTCTTCTTTTTTCTATCTACTACATCTGAGCAGAGGGTCTAGGTCCACATCATACATGGTCCTTGGTTGGTGCATCAGTCTCTGCATTGTAGTGTGATTCTCTTGTATTATGAGGCTAATATCCACTGATGAGTGAATATATACTATGTGTGTCTTTCTGGGTCTGGGTCACCTCACTCAGGATGATCTTTTCCATTTCCATCCATTTGTCTACAAATTTCAAGATTTTCTTGTTTTTAATAGCTGTGTAATATTTCCTTGTTTAAATGTACCACAATTTCTTTATCCATTATTCATTTGAGGGACATCTAGGTTGTTTCCAGATTCTAGTTATTATGTAGAAAGCTTCTGTGAACATAGTTGAGCAAATGTCCTTGTTGTATGGTGGAGCATCTTTCAGGTATATGTCCAGGAGTGGTATGGCTGGGTCTTGAGGTAGAAGTATTCCCAAATTTCTGAGAAAGCACCAGATTGATTTCCAAAATGGTTGTACAAGTTTGCACTCCCACCAGAAGTGTTCCCCCTTCCCTACATCCTCACCAGCATGTGCTGTCAGTTAAGTTTTTTTATCTTAGCCATTCTGGCAGGCGTAAGATGGCATCTCAGTGTGGTTTTGATTTGCATTTTGTTGATGAATAGGGGTGTCGAGCATTTCTTTAAGTGTTTCTCAGCCATTTGATATTCTTCTGTTGAAAATTCTGTTTAGTTCTCTACTCCATTTTTTAATTGTATTATTTGATTTGTTGGTGTTTAATTTCTTGAGTTCTTTAAATAGTTTGGCTATTAACCCTTTGTCAGATGTAGGGTTTGTGAAGATCTTTTCCCAGTCTGTAGGCTGTCATTTTGTTCTGTTGACAATGTCCTTTGCTTTACAGAAGCTTTTCAGTTTCATGAGGTCCCATTTATTAATTGTTGATCTTAGAGCCTAAGCTATTGGTGTTCTGCTCAGGGAGTTGTCTTTTGTGCCAATGAGCTCAAGGTTCTTCCCCACTTTTTCTTTGAACATTTAGTGTGTCTGGTTTTATGTTGAGATCTTTAATCCACTTGGACTTTAGCTTTATGCAGGGTGATAAATAAGGGTCTGTTTTTATTTTTCTACAAGTGGACTTACAGTTAGACCAGTACTATTAGTTGAAGATGCTATCTTTTTTCATTGCATGGTTTTGTCTTCTTTGTCAAAAATCAAGTGTCCATAGGTGTGTGGGTTTATTTCTGGGTCTTCAATTAGTTTCCATTGATCCGACTGTCTGTTTATATGCCAGTACCTTGCCATTTTTATTACTGTTGCTCTATAGTACAGCTTGAGATCTGGGTTGGAGATATTGCTAGAAGATCTTTTGTTGTACAGGATTGGCTCAGCTACTCTGGAGTTTTGTTTTTTTTCCAAATGAGATTGAGAATTATTCTTTCAAGATCTGTAAAGAAGTGTGCTGGCTTTTTTTTATGGGAGTTGCCTTGTATCTGTAGAGTGCTTCTGGTAATATGGCAATTTTTACCATGTTAATTAATCCTACTGATCCATGAACATGGGAGATCTTTCCATTTTCTAGTATCTTCTTCAATTTCTTTCTTCATAGACTTAAAGTTTTTTTTTTTTTCATATAGGTCTTTTACTTGCTTGGTTGGTGTTACAGCAAGATACTTTGCTTTTTGTAGCTATTGTGAAGGGTGTTGTTTCCCTAATTTCTTTCTCAGCCTGTTTGTATTTTGTATAAAGGAGGGCTACTGATTTTCTTTGAATTGGTTTTGTATCCAGCCATGTTGCTGAAGGTGTTTATCTGCTGTAGAAGTTCCTTGGTAGAATTCTTGGGGCCACTTATGTATACTATCATGTCATCTGCAAATTGTGATAATTTGACTTCTTCCTTTCTAACTTGTATCCCTTTGATCTCCTTTAGTTGTCTTATTGCTCTAGTAAGGACCTCAAGCACTATATTGAAGAGATATGGACAGAATAGGCAGCCTTGTCACATTCTTGATTTCAGTGGAATTGATTTAAGTTTTTCTCCATTTAGTTTGATGTTGGCTATAGGCTTGCAGAATATTTCCTTTACTATGTTTATATACATGCCTTGTATCTCCGATCTCTCTAAGAGTTTTAACATGAATGGGTGTTTGATTTTGTCAAATCTTTTTTCAGCATATAAGGAGATGATCGTGTCGTCTTTTTCTTTCAGTTTGTTTATGTAGTGCATTACGTTGATGGATTTCCATACATTGAACCACCCCGGCATGCCTTGGATGAAGCCTCCATGGTTATGATGATTGATATTTTTGATTCAGTTTGCAAGTATTTCATTGTGTATTTTTGTGTCAGTGTTCATAAGGGAAATTGTTCTGAAATTCTCTTTCTTTCTTGGGTATTTGTGAAGTTTAGGTATCAAGGTGACTGTGGTCTCATAGGATGAGTTTGGTAACATTCCTTCTGTTTCTATTTTGGGGAATAGTTTGTAGAGAATTGGTACTAGCTCTTCATTTAAGGTCTGTTAGAATTCTGTGCTGAATGCATCCAACCCTGGGATTTTTTTTGGTTGGAAGACTTTTGATGGCTGCTTCTATTTCCTTAGGAGATACAGGCTTATTTAATTTGTTTACCTGTTATTGACTCAATTTTGATAATTGGTAGCTACGAAGAAAATTGTCCATTTCATTTAGATTTTCAAATTTTGTGGCATATAAGCTTTTGAAGTAAGACCTAATGATTATTTGGATTTTTAAGTGTCTTTAGTTATATCTACCTTTTATTTCTAATTTTATTGATTGGAGTACTCTCCCTATGCCTATTAGTTAATTTGGCTAAGGATTTGTATATCTTGTTGATTTTCTCAAAGAACCAGCCCTTGGTTTCATAGATTCTTTGACTCATTCTCTTTGTTTCTAAGTTATTAATTTCAGCCCTGAGTTTGATGATTTCCAGCCGTCTACTCCTCTTGGGTGTGTCTGCTTCTTTTCGTTCTAGAGCTTTCAGGTGTGCTGTTAAATTACAAGTATGGGATCTCCCAAATCTTTTTATGAAGGCACTTAGAGCTATAAACTTTCCTCTTAGCACTGCTTTCATTGTGTCCCATATGTTTTGGTATGTTGTGCCTTCATTTTCATTGAACTCTATAAAGTCTTTAATTTCTTTATTTTTATTTTTATTTTTTTATTTCATCCTTTACCCAGAGGTCCTTGAGTAGGGAATTGTTCAGTTTCCATGAGTTTGTAGGCTTACTGTTGTTTCTGTTGTTGTTGAGTTACAGTTTTAATCCATGCTGGTCTGATAAGATGTAAGGGGCTATTACCTTCTTGTTGTATCTGTTGTGGTTCACTTTGTGGCCAAGTATATGGTCAATTTTTGAGAAGGTTCTGTGAAGTGCTGAGAAGAAGGTATATTCTTTTATGTTTGGGTGAATTGTTCTGTAGACATCTGTTAGGTCCATTTGATTCGTGATGTCTGTTAGTTTCATTATTTCTCCATTTAGTTTCTGTCTTAATGATCTATTTATTGGTGAGAATGGGGTAGTGAAGTTTCCCACTATTAATGTATGGGGTTCGATGTGTGGTTTAAACTTAAGTAGCTTCTGTGATGAGTACAGGTGCTACTGCGTTTGGGCATAGATGTTCACGGTTGAGACATCCTCTTGGTGTACCTTTCCTTAATAGGTATGAAGTGCTCTTCCTATCTCTTTTGATTACTTTTGGCTGAAAGTCTATTTCATTAGATACTTGAATGGTTACTCCAGCGTGCTTCTTGGATCTGTTTGCTTGGAATACCTTTTTTCCAGCCCTGTACTCTGAGGTAATATGTATCTTTATTGCTGAGGTATGTTTCTTGGATGCAGCAGAATGATGTGTTCTGTTTTTGCATCCATTCTGTTAGCCCGTGTCTTTTTATTGAGGAGGTTGAGGCCATTGATGTTGAGAGATATTAATGACCAGTGGTTGATTGATATTGGTGTTGGTGGAGTGTGTGTGTGTGTGTGTGTGTGTGTGTGTGTGTGTGTGTGTGTGTGTGTCCTTTCTTCTGGTTTTGTGGACGTGGGGTTATTTACTTCCTGTGTTTTCCTGCGTGTAGTTAGCCCCCTTGGGTTAGAGTTTTCCTCTTCTGTATGCTGTATTTGTGGCAAGATACTTATTAAACTTAGTTTTGTCATGGATAATCTTGTTTTCTCCATCCATGGTGGTCAAAAGTTCTGCTGACTATAGTAGTCAGGGTAACATCTGTGGTCTCTTAGTGTGTCATGACATCTGACCAGGACTTTTTGGCTTACATATTCTATGTTGAGAAGTCAGGTGTATTTCTTAGGTTTGCCTTTCATATGTGTCTTGGCCCTTTTCTCTTGCAGCTTTTAATATTCTTTTTTTGTTCTGTACATTTAATATTTTGATTAATATGTAGCGGGAAGATTTTCTTTTCTGGTCCAAACTATTTGGAGTTCTGTGGGCTTCTTTTATGTTTATGGAGATTTCTTTCATTAGGTTGGGGAACTATTCTTCTCTGATTTTGTTGAAAATATTTCCTGGAGCTATGGAGCTTGGAGTCTCCTCCTTCTTCTATTCCTATTATTCTTATGTTTGGTCTTTTTATAGTGTCTCAGATTTCTTGAGTGTTTTGTGCCAGGAACTTTTTAGTTTTAACCTTTTCTTTGACTGATGTGTTGATAATGTCAACCATATCTTCTATACTTGAGATTCTCTCTTGCATCTCTTATATTCTGCTGATGTTGTTTGTGTCTGTAGTTCCTGTCCTAGTTCCTAGGTTTCCCAACTCCAGGATTACCTCAGATTGTGTTTTCCTTTTGCTTCTAATTCCCTTTTTAGGGGTTGAATGGTTTTATTAATTTATTTCTCCCATTGGATTGAATTTTCCTGTAATTCTTTATAGGATTTAATTTAATTCCTTCGTCTGTTTGAATGTATTCTCATACATTTCCTTGAGTGACTTATTTCCCTCCTTTAAGGCTTCTATCATTTTAATTACCTGAGCTTTAAAATGTTCTTCTTGTGCTTTGTGTGTGTTCATATCTCCAGGGCTTGCTGTGGTAGGACTACTGGTTTCCAGTAGTGTCATATGGCTCTCAGTTTTGTTGTTTGTCTTCTTGCACTGTCCTCTAGGCATCTGGTTGTCTCTGGTATTAGTGGCCCTGGAGCTTCCTCCAATGGGGTTGCAGTCTGTGTGTGTTTCATGTTGGGCAGGCAGGTTGGGAGCCAGCAGAGAAAGCTTTAAGTTGAAGGGTATTTGCTAGAGCTTTCCTAAGGCCTTCTCAGGATGGTGGACAATGGGTATTAGAGCCTGCACCCAGCTCAGATCTACTGGGTTTGCTGTCTATGACCCAGTTGGGTCAGGGGAAAGAGGATCAGGCTGAGAAAGCTTCAAGCCTAGAACTGCTCGGGTGCCCCTCAGGTCTCCTTGGTATAGCAGATAATGTGTGTTGTGGCTACAGCCTGACTTACCTCTGTTGGTTCACTTTCTGTTACCCATATGGGTTAGACTGGTAAGCAGCAGACAGGGGGAGAGAGATCCAAGTCCAAAGCTGCTCTGGTGTCCCTTGGACCTTATCTAGATAGCAGCTAATGTGGGTTTTTGCCTGCACCCAACTGAGCTCTCCCTGTTTGTTCCCTGTGTCCCAGATGGGCCAGACTGGTAAGCAGTAGGTGGGCAGAGGGAGATTCAAGCCCAAAGCCACTTGCTGGCATGTCCCTCAGGTCTCTTAGGGATATCAGCTGATGCGGGTTGTGGTCCGTGCCAGACTCACTTTTGTTTCTTCTCAGTGTCTCAGATGGGCTTGTGGAGAGAGATCCAAGCCCACAGCTGCTTGAGTATATCACCAGCCTTATTCAGATAGCAGCTGATTTGGGTTGTTGTCCACACCCAACTCAGTTCTCCAAACTCTGTTTTGCTGTGCCAATTCTTTGTTCCCCAGGGGGCCTGCTGTGTCCACTCAAGTATTCGGAGGAGTGCAGGGTACTCCAAGTTTGTGGCTCTTGAACCTGTGGTCGCCCAGCCATGAGGGGGGTGGGGGCTAGTTCTGATCTTCCCCAACTCCTTTCCTTCAGTTGATTTCAAAGCCTCAGATCCTCTGCTCCCTAGACATGGTACACACTGGGCGCCACCATCTTGGTTTCCCACTTCCTCGTTCTTATTGACTCAAAGTCTCAGCCCAGGTGTAGTGGTTTAAATAAGAATGGTCCTCATCGACTCATGTGTTTCAGTGGTTGGCCCATATGAAGTGGCCCTGTCAGAAGGTGTGACTTTATTGGAGGAAGTGTATCACTATGGGGGTGGGCTTTGAGGTCTCCTATGATCAAGCTACACCCAGTGTGACACAGGTTCTGTCCTTGCTCTCTACAGATCAAGGTGTAGAACTTTCAGCTCCCTCTCCAGTGCCAATGTCTGCCTGCACACTGCTATGTTACCTGCCATGACAGTAATGGACTGAACCTTCGAAACTGTAAGTCAGCCCCAATGAAGTGTCTCCCTTTATCAGAGTTGCCATGGTCATGGTGTCTCTTCACAGCAATAAAACCCCCACTAAGACACCAGGGACGGCTCTTTCCATACCAGAGAGGGTCTTATCTCATCTAAATCCTTTGGGAAACATCCTTATAGGCATGCCCAGAGGTGTGTCTTCTAGAATTCTAAATCCAATCAACTTGACAATGATTAATCACCATGGGGCCAAATGATGTGAAAACCAATTTTGCTTTAATGGTCGATTCCAGAATTATTCCTAACAAGGTTACAGATATTTTTAAGGGAAGTACTTGAGTCAGCCATGCTCAAGTGAAGGAGAAGCCTCTTAGTGCATGTGTCGGCAGGGCGTGGAGAAGCAGCAAGGGAATGCGCAGAAGCATGCAAGATGTCCCTTGTTCAAACCAAATATAACAGTTTAGGAGCTTACACCACAGATAGCATCCAGGGAAAGAACTAGCAAGAAAGTCTCTGAAGAGTCTGAAGGGACTTTATATTTCCACAGGGAATAAAACAAGCGTTGACTATTCACACAGTAGTGCCCTTTGGTTTGGAGGAGATAGGCTAAGATCGTCAATGCCAATGGAGGTCTGGAACCATGGCTAGAATCAAATGATACATATGCTTTGCATTTCTCCAGTGCACTCATGCCAATGATAAAGTTTAACAGATAATTTAAGCAGAGAGGTAAATTAATAATAATAATAATAATAATAATAATAATAATAATAATAATAACAGCAAGCTAAAATAGAACAACCACAGCAGTATACTGTAGTGAAAAAGACTTATGTCTTGTTTTGTTGTTGTTTTTAGTTTTGTTTTGTTTTTCAAGACAGGATTTCACTGTGTAGATTTGGCTGTCCTGGACTTATTTTGCAGATCAGGCTGGCCTCAAACTCATGGTGATCTATCTGCCTCTGCCTTCCTGAGTGCTGGGATTATAGTTGTGCGCCACTATGTCTGGTGTGAAAAGGGTTTAAAACTTGTGAATTGTCTATTTCTGGAATTTTTCATTTGGTTTGGACAGACCACAGTTGACCACTGGTGACTGAAACCCAGAACAGTGAAGGACTGGGTGAGGGTGACCTAGTGCACTTACATTCTAAGAGGTCCTAGGCTCTAGTTGATAAAGGAGCTGCACCCACTCTTCTTAAAAGGGCATCATATGGCCCGATTTCCATTTTAGATTCCAGCAGTGCTAGTCTACTGCAAAGCCGTTAGTGGCCATCAGTGATAGACACATCAGATGGATGCAATGCACAGAACAGCTTTTACATTTCTCATCAGCATAACTGAACGTGCATAAAGCAACTTCTGAACCGTCTTACATTTAATCACCAGCCCCCAAATGGCACGTGAGGGTATGTAGGGGACACTGAGGGCCCTGAAGTAAGGCTGGTGCACCATTTTTACTTAAAACATAATTCCATATTTAGCCAAAAGCACCGGGATGGCTGTTATAGCTTTATGATTTACCTTCTAGCATTTAAGGTGATACTTGCCTAAAGTAAGCTTTAACCCCATCTTGTCAGAGGTATTTGTAACTGTGTCTTATTTGGGTAGAGTGACACACCTATGGAGGCACAGTGCTAGTCTCCTTGTTTCCATTTTATGTCCAAGAACCCACATTTAATTAGCATTTGTTAACCAAACAATCATGACCCTCCCCAACCTGTACCCCCAACTGAATACACACTATGTCAACTTTTTATTTTGATCTCTTAGTTTCCTGTTCTTTATTTTATTGTCCTTGAATGTCTTTTTTTTTTGTTACTACTGCATAATTCATAATACTACATCAGCTATTATGAATAATTCTGCTTGAACCATTAATTACTGCCTGTGTGTTGTTTCCTCCTAAGTGCTGTATTTTCTCTTGGATCTTATAGCTAGAGGTCCAGAGAAAATATACCAGGGCTGCGTCGTAAATACTTCTCCATGGAGTTACTCATTATTGTCAGACATTTGCTAACACACATTTTGAATCAGTCAACTCATATCATTGACAAAATGCCCTTTTATTATTTATTAACAAACAAAAACATTAACATTTGAGAGGCAGTCTCGGGGCAATCGGGGAGAGCAGATGGAGTAATTTAACTCCTTTAGCTTGCTGGCTGGCTGACAGGTACCATGGAGAGCATCAGAGTAACCTCCATCTGGCACACACACGGGTGGTTCCCTGAGCTATTTAGCATGGCAGGATGATGCTACAAAGGAAAACACCTGCAGAGTACAGGACTCAGAGGCAAAAAATAGACTCCTCCCACTCATGGACCTTAGCAAAGGGCAAACGTCAAGTTGCCATTGATGCAAACAGTGCGGCTATTTTTAGGTGATGGCTAATTTTACAACGTTAGTCAGAAGGCTAAGATTCTGTATTTAGTAATACCAAAATGAACACCCATTTCTCTGTTTGTCTGATGCCTTGAGCTCTCAGTGATGCTTCCCATGAGACTCGGAGGGTACCGCTAATTCAGTGGTACCCAAAGGCGCTCATTTTCTCAGGACTAATTCCTCAGGCGTTGTCTGGTTCTTCGCTGTAAATGTGTTGGGAAGCCCCTGTGCATTCTGAAACTCTAAGCTCCTTCTGTTTTATTTGCTCTAACTCCTGGATTACAATTGCATAAAAAATAGAAATAGTGTTTTTATAAAAATGGAGATGCATTGCTGAACTCTCTCATCACGCTGAGCAATTTGTCTCCCTGAATGTGTTCAGGAAAAGTCATTAAAGCGGGCCCCCCACTGTTCCGAATTGCACAAATGCGCATGCTGAAAGGGCACATTTTCTGATGTGGCATTAGGAAAAATGACATTTATAAATCTTTGCTGACAGAGTATGGAATAGATGATCCAGACAAGTGAAGGTTCCTAAGCACCCAAGGAGCTTTTTCTCCTATCCTCCAAAGTTTTTCTTGAAACTAATGGGTCTGCAGATGCCAAAAAGGAGAAAAAAAGAGCTGCAGGTGTGTCCTGTGTGAGCTCTGAAACGAGAGGTATGCAGCTGACTAGAGGCTGCCATGACCCCCTCCAAGCCCCCCAGTTCCCAGAAATGCAAGGAATGTAGCACTTAAAATAAACCACTGGGTATGCTCTTCGAGGGGAATTTTTGACGGACGCCGTCCCAGGAGGAGTTCTTTATACTGGCAAGAGGAAGTCTGCACATCAGACATATTAATGTACTTGGTCAAAACTGGGCATATTCTGTCTTCTTCAATGATACATTCAGGTGCTTCCTGGACGAGCATGAGCTCTGGCGTAGCTCATTAGTACATCATTGTTTAGTGTGTGTGAGAGGCCCTGTGCTTGGTCCTCAGCCCTACAAGAAGAACCCCAACTGAAGAAGTACTGATTAGCTCTCATAGGACCTAATAATAATTTGGGGGTTGTGGGGTAGGAAGGTGCTTAACTCCGGAGAGCGCACATGAAAGAAAGTTTGGGTTCTAGATACTTCCTATCCTTTCCAGAGAAGGCCAGCTTGTATGTATTTCAAACTCATGTGGGGTGGGGGGGTGGGGGTGAGGTGGGGGGGAGAAGGCTATCGGAGTGTGGCTGGCAGCAGAACTGGGGTGGATTCTACACTATTTCTGATTTGTTATTATTTGTAGGGCTTACAGTAGCCTTTTAGGAGTCCTAACTGAAAGTCCTGGTTACTTATAGAGACTCCTTTTCTTTGGCGACTTAATCTATTTTGTGCTGCAGTAAATGAAGTACCATAGGCTATATAAGTCATAGAGACCATAAATTATTCTCAGTTGTGGAGGCTGCCAAGTCCGAAGTCAAGGCTAGCAGCTGAGGTGCCTCTCCCTTGGCTTCCCAGACAGCAGCGTCTGGAATTCTGTGAGACACCAAGCCCATTTTTTTGTTTTTTACATTTATTTTATTTTATTTTAGTATGTGTGTGTGTGCATTTGTCTACATACGTGTGTGCTTATGTATGCATGTGTATATTTGCACATGCATTGTGTGTGCCTGTATATACATGTGTAAGTATGTACATGCTTATGTGTGCAAGTGTGCATGTGTGTGCATGCGTGTGCATGGGTGCATTGTGTGTGTGTGCTTCTGTGCTTATGTGTGTATGTGTATGCTTCTGTGCTTCTGTGTGACTTTGTGTATATGTGCGTGTGCCACAGTGTACATACAGAAGTCAGAGGACAACTTGAAAGAGTTGGTTCTCTTCTTCTGCTATGTGGCTCCTGGGGATCACCAACTCAGGTTGTCAGCCTCAGCAGCCACACACTTTCACCTGCTGAGTCATCTCACCCTCACAAGGGCCCCCTCCCCCCTACTTTTTTTTTTATAAATAAGTGCTCAGCATTGAGCTCTCATGACAGAAATGCTGGTGTAAATATCTGCTGGTTTTAGGCCTTGACTTCCAATACTATTACAATGGGACGTATTGCCAGTGCATAGAATTTGGAGGCACATAGCCAAACTATGGAGCTTGGTGTACCCCCAAACTACTTTATATCTTCTTCAAGCTTCTCAAGAGAGTTGGAAGTTCTGCTCAGCTTGCTCTTCCTTACCTGGAAGCTTCCAGCAGCCTCTAACCTGCTGTCAACTGACTGGCAAAGGCCACAGGTGGAGTGTAACAGAGAGAGTGGAGTTCCTTTCTCTGTTTTTCTCTCCATGGAGTTTTTTTTTTCTTCAAAATTTTACCAACTTTCAATCCTGCTAACACCTTTCATCCTTTATATCTTAAAAGGGATTTTCCAGGTTTCTGTTCGTTTATACAGGGAAAATTCTTTGACAAAAACCAAAACAAGAAAACCAAATCTGCTGCCCATATACTCTATATTTTTGACATATCTTCTGAGTGATGATGTCACAAGGCCAAAGGTGTGGACTAATTGTCAGAGTAGCTTTGCCCATGGGCCTACAGGGGTCTATCTTCCCTGACATCTCAACAGCAGTCAGAAGCTACTTCTTGACAAAAAGAGAATTTTTCCATTCTTCATCTTGACGAGCAAACTCTTTACCCACAATACTGATTCATACGCTATTGATCCAAACTCACCACAAGACTCTGCTTTTCCAAAGTCTTCTGGGACACACCATGGCCAATCACGAGTTCACCATTAATAACTAAATATACAGCATTTTGACAGTTGGGCAGTGCTGGGTGGCTTTTTGGGCCTAAAGGAGCTGCCTTTGCACTTAAAAAGTCAACAGTGTCAGGTGCTATATGCCCAACCCACTCAGACGAGGCAAAGGAGGCTCTGAGAGGCTTCACATTGAACTCTATGATGTTCTCATTTTGAGTGGAACTCAATTGAGTAGTCACACGCTGGAGTCCAGAGACCCGCTGCCAGTCTAGCTGCTGTTTCAGCTTTCGACTGAATTATTTAATTTGCAATAATAAGAATCTGAAAGACAGGTGGAGTAGAGGCTTCGTGCCCCAGTGACCATGGACAGTCTCAGCCAAGGATGTCCTTGCAGCTTTGCGCTCTCTCTCTCTCTCTCTCTCTCTCTCTCTCTCTCTCTCTCTCTCTCTCTCTCTCCTCCCCCCTCTCCCCCCTCTATCCTTCTCCCTCTCCCCACTGTGTGTGTGTGTGTGTGTGTTCTCAGCCCCAGGTTCATATTTGGCTTGGTGCCTTTTTTTTTTTTTGATGCCCTTTTCACATTGTTTTTCTGATTTCTCTATTGGATTTACACCTGATGTCATCTTGGCTATTCCTGTAATTTAGTGAGAAACAGAAACAGAAACAGCAGAATTGGGACAAGTACTACATAACATTAGAGACAAAAAGTGACCTGAGCATGAGATTACTTCAGGCTTCACTTAAGAATTTTTCTCTCTTTCTTTTAGATTTGATCCTTGGCCAGCTAAAGTTTTTTTTTTTTTTTTAAATTTTATCCATTTATTAAGATTACAATTCAATTGTTATCCCATCACTTGTATCCTCCCATTCCTCCCTCCCTCCCACTTTCACCCTATTCCCTTCCCCTAGGTCTATGACCAACGGGGACCTCCTACCCCACTTTATGGTCATAGGCTATCAAGTCTCATCTTGTTATCCTGCTTATTCTTTCTCTGAGTGCCACCAGGCCTCCCCACCAAGGGGAGGTGGTCAAATATGGGGCACCAGAGTTATTCCCTGCTTGCCACATAACTGTGGAGAATATCCTGTCCAGGTTACCAAGAAGAGACTTGATACCCTATGAGCATATACAGGGGGAGGTAATCCCCCTCAGGAACAGTCATAGGGGAGGGGAATAAGGGGAAAAGAGGAGGGAGGGAAGAATGGGAGGATACAAGGGATGGGATAACCATTGAGATGTAACAAGAATAAATTAATAAAGGAAAAAAAAAAGAAACCTACAAGAAGAACATCATAACAGGTGGATCAGGGCCCGGTGGTGGGGGTGTCAGCTAAAGATTTTAAATGGATTAGGATTAAACATAAAAACAAAAGCTGCCTGTATTTTCTAATCAAAATTTAAAAACATGCCTTTAAAATGATGCTCTTGTTTTCACTTTTGCTTTTATTATTTTAAAGAGCACAAATATTGTAAACAACATAAAATTTCTTGCTGTTTGTGGTGATATTATTATGTTATAACCAGTTTATAATTATAAACTTTTATTTTCCTTGCAGAAAATGATAATTTATTCAAATATTTTCAACACATATATGTACATAAGAGTCATGTTTTATGTCATATCTTGTAAACAAGATCCTATTATATGATAACTTAGTATTTGTATTCAAGAATAAGTCATGGGTACCACTTCAGTTAAATGAGTATTACTATTTATATTCATGATATGCAATATGAAATGTGATCTGTCATGATTTAATAGTTTATAATTTGAAAGTATAGATGGTCTATCACATATATTGTGAATTGAACTGTGTTTATACAAATGAAAATGTTACCATTCTATAGGACTCATGGTAGTTCTCCTGCCTCAGCTTCCTCAGTGCTGAGGTGACTCATCTCACAGAGTCTTGTCTTTCCTATAAGGCGTCAAATTCATACAGTGCGTGACTGTGGAGGCAGAAGCTGGAGTGCTTGGACTGAGAGTGTACTCAGTGGTGACTTCCTTATGCTCTATGTGCAAAGTCTATGGCCCAAGCCACCATACTGCAAAAACAGAGCAGAATGAAGTGACCACAAGATTTCTCTAGACATTGGAATAGCACATGCTGAGGAACGGCAAGGACTGCTGGCAACCACCACTCATTAGAAGGTAAAAATGGAGGCTCCTGCCTAAAGGTCTCAGAGTCATGATGTTGGCACTAGATTCTGAATGGGTTCTCTCGAGGATGATGGAAGCATAGATGTCCTTTGTGCGAAATTATTACAGCAGTTCTAAGAACCAACACAGTATGCTTTGTTCAGTTATTCTAAAAAATTTCCTTGTAGCTGGGAATCTGTTATTATTATTTGTCCTATGTGCCACAGGTTAGCAGTTTCATTCTAAATTAACAAACAAATACTGTGGTGTGGTTTATGATTCAGATTTGTCATTGCAAAAACATGGCTCCCACCTTAAAGGGACATAGACATAGACATAGTCTATTCTGGAGCTAAATATGAGTGACCATGATCTCAGAAATTTGGAGCTAGGTTACTCACATTCCATGTTTCAGCTAATAGTTCAATGACATTTTTATATAAATTTTATAAATTTTTAAAATAAAATGGTATAGTAACAGACTAAATAAAGTCATGGATCAAGGCACTTTTCAAATATATTGATGAAAACATGAGGTAGGTGGCTTAGAGCAAAGTAGGAAACTCAGCTTTAGGCCTTACATGCTATCTGATGGTATTCTCAACCTTTGGCTAGGTAGATATACAATGAATATTCAATAGATGTATTCCAAAGGATTTTTCTAGTGGTCCCAAAAACATTAGCTCATATAGTGAGGAAGGCAATAAATGCCTATGAAGAGGACTAAAGATGGCCCTAGGTAATTTAGTTCTAGACATTCCAAACTCCCCACAGTCATCTTCCCTGAAGAAGGCTTGGAAGGAGGTGCCAGATTCTTGCTGGGAATTCTTGCTGGGAATCCCTAAGCCACATACTGAAAGGTTGGTTGCCAGCCCTTTTTGCTATTGGGAAGTGGTAGGACCTTTAGGAGGTGGGGCCTGGGCAGAAGGGATTGAGGTCACTGGAAGAGATATGGTCCCTTAAGTATATGCTGGGGAAGCCCCCTTTCCTCTCTCATTCTCTTGCTTCCTAGTGTAGCAGGACCCCAGAACTTAGTAAGCCCCCAGACCTCAGCACAACTGACTCCACAATGGAAGTACCATTTAGGCCATAAAATGCAGCACATAGACAGACAATACCACCTGAGAAAACAAAAATAAAGACATAGTCCATCAACATCCACGGTTCTGGGAAAGTCTCTAAATGTACTAACCTTGCCTTTTGGCTTCTTTAGTTACACAATTGAGTAACTGTTCATGTTAACCAAAGTATGTCCAGCCAGAACATAGTTTTGTGCCTTAAAGCTCATCCTGAGAACGGCGCAGTCTTACACTGGGATCCTGATCATCCATTGTAGTCTCTGACTGCCTAATTTTCTATTGGCTGAAATCCATGTCTGAGCAGTTTTCTCTACTGGCTACCCCACAACACTGGCTGCGACAAAGTAAGCAACTGGCTCTACATGTTCCCCACGCTTTACCACAGGCCCACGGCGATGGGGCCAAGGAGAGGATGGTAACCTCTGCAGCCATAAGCCAAATCTGTCCTCCTTCGAAAGTGACTTTCTCAGGCATTTTGTCACTATGATGGAAAGGCTGACTAATGTGACACTAAGCAGCATATAAGTGATCTTGCTGGTGTCTCAAGGTCACTCTAGCCACATCTTATTGAATAGGACATTAGGAGATGTGTTACTAACCACCACTGCCAGGACAAAGGCAAACAGAAGGAAAGTATACTGGTCATAGGGTTGGAAAGCCGAGAGACATAGGACTCCCATTTCTGTGCCGGCACACTCTCAACTAATACTACCTCTTCCACAGTAGGCTCACTTCAGATAGAGTGCCATGTAGACAAGGGTACAAAGGCCAGATGCAGCCTCTCAGACCTCTACACATAGTGGGTCAAGCGTAATCAACCAAAGATCCTGCCTCAAAGAAATTTCTCTTTCAAGGATATAATTCAATAATTTAATTAACAAATGAAAAATTCCTCCTGAAGCCTAGGGACAGAAAGGGAGTTATTCATAAGGACCCCAGGCTTCATGTTAAGGACCAGATTCAAATGCTCAATTCAAATTTAGCGCCCTTCTGCTCCAAGTAAGATGAATACTCTAAAACATGTCAAATGACTCCCGGAAAAACCCTTCCAAGGTCCAGGTCAGCAGATGAATTTGTTTAGAACACAAAACTCAGCTTATGAAGTCAATATTTTCCAGTGGTTCATGGCTGCAGTGGTCATTGGGAAAGTCAAGAAGAGAGCCAGTGTCGTTCTGGAGGCACAGGACAAAGTACTTTGATTTCTTCCCATCTTTACAGAGTTAACATTATGTTTCATGGCAGGAATATTATTATGCGCCAAAGAAAAATCTTTATCTCAAAGAGTCCATGTGCATAGTTAATAGCAATGTGGCGACCGACGTAAGTTAGACAGCTAACTTTGGTGGTGACATCACTAAGAGATAGTATTATTTATGGAATTAGAGTGACAGGAGAGAGTTAGCTAATTAGGAGCCATTGATCCCGCCTCAGAGTCAGTATAAGAATCATCTCTGCATTTACCTCAAAGGAGCTCATTAGTTCTTTTTCTCATAACTGGATGATTTAAAGGTTAAAATATGGGCCTCATGTTAAACCAAACATTTGTTGGCCACTCCTACAAGTCTGTGCCACCACTGCCACAGCACATCTTGTAGGCAGGACAGATTGCAGGTTGAGGGTTTTGTGGCTGGGGAGGTATCCAGTTTTTTCCCCCATAGCCTGCAAAGTACCTTCTTATGCCAAAGAGACTAGAATGCAGGAATGAAGGCTTCAGGCAGGCATCAGCTCAACCTCTCTACATTCAGCGAGCTTTGTGGATATTGTCCTTGGCAATGGGAACCTACTGTTAGTTCAGGGAGTGACCCTCTGTCTAAGCATCAGACTGAGTATTTTTAGGGGTCTCTATGGGACCCTCTCAGCTAACAACTTAACAGAATACAACAACCCAGTCCCAGCACTGGAAGCCTTGCCTGACTACAAAAAGATGGTTTAGACTCCTAACCCTCCATTTCCTGGAGTCCTCAGTAGAGTCATCCTCAGAGAACTTTCCACTGCCATAGGTTTTCACACTGGTGCAATGCTCCCCAGTTCCAGCTGTCTCTCCCCGCATTCTTTTCCTTCATCCCTCTCCCAAGCTTGATCCTTCCTGCTCCTATCCCCACCTAGTAAGTCCACCTGAAAATTTTATTCTATTTACCCTTCCCAGGGTGGTCCATGTGTCCCCCTGCTCCCAAAGCTCTTCTCTTTACCTAACCTGTGTCTATAGATTGTATCTTGATTATCATTTACTTAACAGTTAATATCCATTTATAAGTTAGTACATACCATATTTGTCTTTCTTGGTCTGGGTTGCCTCACTCAGAATGATTTTTTTTTTCTAGTTGTATTCATTTGCCTGAAAATTTCCTGATTTCATTTTTTTTTTGAACAGCTGAGTAGTGCTCCATTTGTACTTCATATTTTCTTTATATATTCTTTAGTTGAGGGACATCTAGGTTGTTTCCGGTTTCTGGCAGTTACAAACAAAGCTTCTATGAACATGGTTAGCAAGTGTACTTGTAATCGGAGAGATCATCTTTTGGGTATATACCCAAGAGTGATATAGCTGGGTCTTGATGTAGGTCAATTTCCAATTTTCTGAGGAACTGACATATTGATTTTCGTAGTGGTAGTACAAGTTTGCACTCCCACCAGCAATGGAGGAGTGTTCCTTTTGTTCCACATGCTCACCAGCATGAGCTGTCACCAGTGTTATTGATTTTAGCCATTCTGAAAGGTATAAGATGGAATCGCAAAGTGGCTTTGATTTGCATTTAGGGCTCCTATGCCATCCACTTCTTGGCTGGCCAGGAATCAAAGAATGGATAGCCCAGAGACCTAGGGTAGAACCAACACAACTGGAAAAAAATAAGTGAAATAATTCCTAATGGTATTCTACTATACTCATAGATTGGTGCCTTGTCCAATCATTATCAGAGAGGCTTCTCCTGGTAGCAGACGGAAGCAGATGCATGAAGAGACCCATAGCCAGACACTGTGCAGAGAGAGAGTCTAAATGGGAGGTCTCGATTGGGCCCCTCCCCTCAGAGATTGGGGAACCCTGTGAGCGATGAGGAGGAAAGATTTTAGGAGTCAGAGGGGATGGAGGAAATAGCCCAGGAGAACATGGCCCACTGAATCAACCAAGCAAGACCCACACGGGCTCACAAAAAGTGAAACAGCAATTGTGGGACCTGCATGGGTCTACACTAGGTCCTCTGTGTCTGTGTCTATGTTATTGCTGTTAGTGTGGTGTTTTTGTGGGACCCCTAACAATGGGAATGGGTGTGTCTCTAACTCTTTGGCCTGCTTTTGGAACTTTTCCTCCTATTGGGTTGCCATGCCCAGCCTTGATATGAGGGCTTTTGTCTTGTCTTATTGTACCTTGTTCTGTCCCATCTGGCTGTGGTCTCTTGAAGGTCTGTTTTTATCTGAAGAGGCAACAGATACGGAGTAGATCTGAGAGAGAAGTGAGGTGTTGGGGAGCTGGGAGGTGTGGAGGGAGGGTACACCGTGCTTGGGATGTATTGTATGAGAGAAGGATCCAGGAAAAAATTTTTTTGAATAAAAAAAATCCAAAAATAATCACACACACAAATTTGTGTCCATTTAACTCTGAAGTGACTTAAAATGTTCAGAGCCAGGATGGAGGTAGATGGCCCCAAGGAAACAGTGTCTTTCAGACACAAAGGAACTGAGCGCATATGATCTCACAGAGACTATGTTAACATGCACAGGGCCTGCACACTTTCAAGCCAGATGAGGTTTCATTTCTAGCCAAGAGGCTATCTCCAATTCACAACCATTTGCAAAGAATCAATTTTCACCAGTGGAATCTCACTGGGTATATTAACCACACTCAAGGGGAGGCCCTGTGGCTTGGAGTGGATAGTGCAATAAGAACTCAATACAGGCGGTAAACCTTAAGCCCCTACCCAGACCTAGCCAATGGACAGAACACTCCCCACAGTAGAGTGGAGAGTGGGATATGACTTTCTCACATACTCTGGTGCCTCACCTTTGACCATGTCCCCTGGACGGGGAGACCTGGTGGCAATCAGAGGAAGGACAGCAAGTTACCAAGAAGAGACTTGATACCCTATGAGCATATACAGGGGGAGGTAATCCCCCTCAGGAACAGTCATAGGGGAGGGGAATAAGGGGAAAATGGGAGGGAGGGAAGAATGGGAGGATTCAAGGGATGGGATAACCATTGAGATGTAACAAGAATAAATTAATAAAGGAGGAAAAAAAAAGACTCAGAAGTGTTTTTTTTTTTTTTTTTTTGGTCTGATATTGCTTTGTTTGGACTTCTTAATCTTACCTTTTGTTTGTATGTTGTGGTTTCTGATTTTGTGTTTTTATGGGTTTGTGTGTGTGTGTGTATATATATTTCCATACTTTGTCTTCCTATTTTATCCTAGTTTGCTTGGTTTATACTTATTTATTTTTATTTGTCACTTTGTTCTTTAAAGAGGAAGAGAAAGGAGGTTTGGAGTTGGATAGGTAGGGAGGTGGGAAAGACCTGGGAGCAAGGGGAACTGTGATCAGAATATATTGTATAAAAATTATTCTTAATAAAAATTAATCTAAAAAATATGAGTAAAATATTGATTTGTCCTTTGCCTGACTATTTCCAGACATGAGGGAAGGAAGGCATCCAACATATCAAAATGAAGCTAATTTCACCTTTTAGAATGTAGGTAGCTATTCAGAGAGACTTCTCCATCCTGAGGACTTATTTCCCTTTGCTCAGATACGAGGAAAATCAGCTTAGACGCAGGAAATCCTGTTTATGTTGTCTTGCATAGCAGCTCCAAGGCACTTGTCTTACTTGAAGCTTTGTGTGTTTTGTTGTTGTTGTTGTTGTTGTTGTTGTTGTTGTTGTTTTGTTTTATTTTGTTTTTTTAAAAGTATTTCTGTTAGCTTCCAAATTGCTTTCTCTACCTAGTAGGCTAAGCTTTTAGCACAACAATATGTTTTTAAAACACTTGATGAAGAAATTCCCACCCCAAATCTCTGAGTGCTGTCCGCCTACATAAATTGAGAGTTTTTCAAATCAGTTATAGATGGACTCAACCTTCAAATTTATCAAATTATATATTTCAAACCTAGAATTCGGTACTCAGTCACTTTAAAACTAAAGTGTGAGAACACAATAAATATATTTAGGGCTCTACCATATGTGTGTTTCACCAACATATATGGTTAAAATTTTAAAAAAAATGTGGAACTCTGATAGCTGGCTGTAGCTATAAACTTGACATGATCCAGAATCACATTGTAAGAGTCTCAGTGAAGAATTGTCTAGATTGGGCTTGGCCCATGGGCCTGTCTATGAAGGACTGCCTTCAGTAAGTTAGTGGACATGGGAAGACCCGAGCCACCTTTCACTGGCTTTGGGTCCTATGTCATTCTGCATCCATCGGGAGCTGGCTTTGTTGGGTCCTCTCCTGGGAAGCTTGGGCCATTGTCAAGCACTAAACCAGAAGTGTGTGCACCTCTGCCAGAAAGTCAGGGCAAAAAAGGATGGAACATGGAACAAGATCTGTACCGAGTGAGGCCGGGAAGACAAAATGGTTTATCTCCACCCACCATGTATTACAACTCTTTTAATAAACAAGCAAGAAGGTTAGGGTGATCAAACATATTATTAGCTTGGGGAAAACACAAAATAATACACAAGAAAATTCACAATACAATCTAAGAAACAAACTACTACATGCCAAATGGTTTCTGATGGATGCAAGAATTCAAGCAGTAGCCTTTTCAAAGGATAGTGTTGGGAACACTGAATGTTCATAAGAAGACACACAGAAAGAATGGCATTGAACCTCCACACCAAGATATGTTCAGTCCCTGATTTACATACAGTAGGCTGTAGTCTATCTCTTTAGAACTGTAACTCAACCAATACAAGTAAAAAATATATATATATATATATATACACACACATATATACACTAACTTAAATTTTGAGACATAAGTTACTGACATTGTAGTTTTCTGAGAGCATCTGTTCTTCAACACCTCAAAACAGTAAATTACAATTAAGGTAAAATCATTAATCTTTGTGTTTATTATAATGTTGATATAAACTAAGGTACATATATATGCACATAATAACTTCTGAGTTTATAATAATATTGATATAAGCTAAAATACATAATATACCAGTTGTGAGAAAGCACCAGTGGCCCTGTAGAACATCCATGTAGCGAGCGCCCCACAGTCAGCTCTAATTAGCAAACAAGATGAGCACACTCACTGCTGGAATTGGTCCTGCAGGTCTGGGATGGGCTCAGGATGGATGCTGCAGTAGCCCTCATTCCCGTAGCTCACTAGGCACCCCACACGAGGACCTCTCAGGTGAGCTGTCATGAATTTCTGACCCACAGAAACTGCAGGTCCATTGCTGTTTTAAGATGTGAAGATTTGAGTATATGGTTATACAGGAATGGGGAAATTAGATATGTTTTAGATATGTCAGAAAGACAAAGGGACCTAATGGCTGGGGGCATGGCCTAGTGGCAGCGTCCTGGCCTATGATGCATGGTAAACAAAAAGGACCTGCCAATGGGGCTTTAGCTTAGGAAATATGGTTGGAGGCAAGCACTGAATCATGTTCTCTGATTCCAGACTCAAAGCTCTGTCCATGTACAGTGCCAGCATGGCTGCTCAGCTCCAAGTACACAGCGTGAGGATTACTTTGTACTCCTCTTTCAACAAGTCAGTCTTGATATAGAGAAGTTTGTTTTCAAGGGTTACAAGTACAAACTCATGGCTTTAGAGACCCCGACATCCAACCCAGACAAGTTGGGGCTAAGAAAGACCCTCAGTAAGGAGTCATTAATAGAGTCAAAACTGGAAAAAAGTAAGTGCCCTATCTATGTGTCAAGCTCGGATCTGGCTCACGTGCTTGAGTCATTCCTTTCTTGTATTCTCTCGTGTATTACTTTCTTATTTATCTCTGCGATTCTGCCTTTAAGTGAGAAGTACATTGAAAGTAGAACTCACATTGTAGCGCCGAAAAGAGCATGTAACAACTTATTTTTCCCCATCAGTGCACTAAACATGGACACAACTGACTTCTTGCCGCCTTCATATCATATCTGAATAACTATTTCAATTTGCCTTTCTCTTCATTTCACAGATTTTTAATTTTCTGTTTCATTTAAGGTCATTAAAGAATATTACTTAAAATGGGCAAAAAGGGCTAGTGTTTAGTCATTTTCAATTTACTGTGACATGCATGCTGCTGATTTGCAGAATGAGTTAAGGTTATAATAATGTGTCGCTTGTGCCCCGTGATGCTTTTGGATCGGATTTCCATATGGATGCATTCATTTCCCAGGCGCATGGAGCCTCTCTGCTCACAGATTGTAGATCGTATAACCTTCATGAAGACTCAGTAGGCTGATGTTCGGGCGGGAGCCGTGAGAGTTGGTCAAGCTTTCACTGATGATTTAGGGTTCTCTCTGGCAAAGGTCAGGATCCGTGTCTCTGCTGTCAGTCAGCCACCTCACTGCATTTCCTAGTATCCTAACTCCTGCTAGGAGTTTCCCCCAGCATTTTAGAAGCCTTCTTGGGTCATGCTAGGAGATCCTGGCTTTGCGGGCATAGTTTGGATTTGAGCTGGAGACAGGAGAAAGAACCTCCAGAATGCACAGCAGGCATAGGGCAAATGGGAGGCTGCCTTCTCATTCCAGTTCTCAGACTTACTATCAGAACGATGAGTGTGGATTTGGAAAACATCTGCCTATCACATTCTTCCTCCTTCATCAATTGCATGGACCAATGACAACTGGGGTCAGCCTAAACCAAGAGATGTCACTACTGGGAAGTCCTATCGGGGAAACTAAACATGTACACTCCTAGTTTCCCTCCACATTTGGGATGCTCAAGTGGAGAAGTTGTGGCTAGTGACACTCCAGGAGGAGTCTTTTCAGATGATTTGGAATGGTACTGGATTTCCAATCAGATGGCTTGGGTGAGGATGGCTCTGCTTTGTGCCTCTTTTCTTTCTCCTGCTTATGTGCGTGCTGGACAAGCAGCAGGGTTTTGCGGTTACGTGTTTATGAGCTGACCTACAGGAAGGCCAGCACTGATGACCGGTTGGCCCCAGGACATCTTTCAGCCACTATATCTATCTGCCTGTTGTTGGATTTTGTAAGGCTAAGGAGAATTAATAAACAAAATTGATATTTCTTTCATATTTTTGATACTAAGGTTTCTTCTTCATTCAATATATCACTCCTAATTAGCACACCATTCAGATGGGTCATCTTTGTGGTTAGAGTTGAACAGGATTTCTCAGCCTTGGCAACTGTTGCCATGTGGTGCCAAATCATTATGTATTGTGAGCAGTTCTATTCATTGTTATATCATACTTGGTCACATTTCTGGCCTTTAAAACATTAGGTGCCATTAGCAACCCTCCAAAAAGATCTTTAGCCATCAATGAATGTCCTTTGAGAAACAATCAACACCTGCCATAGAGCAGAGGGACAAAGAGATGGGCTTGCACGGGTGCAGGGGGCAGTGGTAGAGATGCAGATTGTCACCAGGACAGGCCGTCAGCACTGCCGTCATGAAGGACTTCAAACTTCAGTGACCTGCAATGTCTTACCTTCAGAGGAACTTGGCTGGGCTTCCACTCCATATCGCTTGCGGTTCCAGACAAAGGATGATTGAGGCAGGCTCTGTCTAAATACTCTGGCTGATCAGCTGGAGAAAAATGTCTCTACTTGTTTGTAAAGTGAAATAAATGAACAACACATTTGTCTCACAGCATGGCTATGTGAATATAGTACAAGTGAAACGGCCAGGGTAGCCGAGCCTTGGACAACACTTAGTGCCTGCTGTCCAGTCTAACATAAGGGTCAGTTTTACACAGCTTTGAGAATCACGGTCCCTGTAGCGTATTGGGGGGTGGGTAGGGGATCCCAGTTATATTAATCTGATCACAGTTCCTCTTCTCTACTGCTTCTTGCCTGAGTTGTAGTTAGTCTTGTCAGTTGGGCTGCTGTAACAAAACACCATAGGATGGTGTGAATTAATCAGTACACATCTGGCTTCATGGTTTGAAGACATGGAAGATCAAGGTACTGGCTGACTTCATTGAGGATGGCCAGCTGCCCTTTTGCTGTATTTTTACGTTACCTCTCCTCAGTTCATGGTTTCTGGTGTGTGTGTGTGTGTGTGTGTGTGTGTGTGTGTGTGTGTGTGTGTGTGTGCGCGCGCACACATGCTTGTGTGTGTTTCTACTCTTTATAAGGGCACTAATTTTATCATGAGGGACTTGCCCTTATTGGCTAACCTAAACATAATTGCACAGGTCCTATGACTCATCAGCACCATATGGAGTACGGAGGTCTGGGGTTTCAACATGAGTCACAAGAGGACACGTGAAGTCTGAGCCACTGACTCTTCTGACTTCCCTTCTGCTTGTGTCCTGGGACTTAGGAGGCCTTGGCAGTAAGGGATACATGTGAGTAGAAACAGGGAAGCATGGTGAGGAGAAAACAGAGGGCTGTCTCACGTCCCGTTCTCACTTCCGGTAGTTCCACTGGACGGCCCAGCAAAGGGTTTGCTAGGGATCACCGGAAGGCTGAGGCACAGCGGAAGAGGATGGCAAGACATTGAAAACCTCCCAAACAAAAGTGCTCAAAGGGAAAGCCTTCCAGAAGTTAGAACTTTCCCTAGTGGCCCTCTTAGGAATGCACGAAACCCCTGCGCCTGCTGACCGGATTCAAGGGTCTGTATCTCTGAAAATCTCTCTTCAATGCTCCAAGGGCAAATCTGTTCTCATACATCGGGACTCAACCCTTCAGTACCCAGGACTGTGCCTCTGCTGTCTAGACAGAGACGCCGTCCATGTTCCGAGCCTGTGGATTTCAAAAGGAACAACAAGCGACAGATTTTTTAAAAAGTTTTAATATTATTGTAAGTGTATGGATATTTTGCCTACATGTATGTCTGTGTACCATGTACCTGCCTCATTCCTCATTGAGTCTGACTCCAGAACAGGGTATCAGAGCTCCTGAAAGTGCAATTTTGTTAGCTGTCATGGAGGTGCCGGGAATTGATCCCTGTGTCCTGGAGGAGGAGCAAGTACTCTTACCCACTGGGCCATCTCTCTAGCCCCAGCAGTAGAACCGTTTTTTTTAAAATAGCTTTTGATTTCCTATGTCCTGTCAAAATTCTAGTAAGGCACTATGAGGAAGAGTCTGAGCATTACACGTCCAGTCCTCATCCGGCCCCTTTCCAGAGCATCTTACAAATATAATTGTTGTTTTGAATCTTCCTGCAAGTAACAGTGTCTATTGGCATACACCCCTGCAAGCATGACACACCCCCTTTTGCTCCACCTTGCAACCACCTGCCTCTTCCACCAGTAAACAGGGATTCCTGTAGAGTAAAGCCATGGGCTGTCCCCCAACTCCCAACCCCACGAGGTTCTTGGCAAGGCTCTTCTTTGCCAGTGGACTCTGTTCAATTATTATGTTAAATAGAACCAATTAAATCTGTTTTCAAACAAATGCCCCTCCAAAATGACACAAAAAAGAGAGGGAAGACCCAAACCAGCCCCAAATGGTGTATTTCTGACTTAGACACATCTGTAGCTGTTTCTGTGTGCTGGCAAACTGACTGTTTGGATCCGTGAGGCTTAAGACAGATCAGTTTCTTCCCTACCCTCTGGCTTGAATAGAGATGGATGGCTGCAGTTCGCTTTTCAGTGCCATTATTACTGACTCCCAAGATGCCACGCTAGTACGTCATCTATTCGTAACGTGTTTGGATATTCCTTCCTTCTTCGTTTACATTAAAAAAGATCATTTGATAGAGCCCTCGGAGACAGTGCAGATGTCAAATAATATTGCTTGACTTTGCATGACAATATCTCATTTTATTCTCTAATTTAGTTTAATTCAAAGCAGGGCTAATGTCTGTGAAATAGCCAATACAGAGACCAGCTGGGAAACTAACTGGCATCACGAGCCCCGCTCAGATTAACATTTCAAAAGTGACACCATATGGTGGAGGGCTTTGCATTTTATGGCAAAGAAACTGAACGCTGGACATGGCGAGCAAGCCCCGGCCACCTTGAGTCACACAGCTGGAGGGGAAAGGAGCAGAAGCCAGCATGGCAGAAGTGCAGCCTGCTGCCTTCACTCCAGGCAGCCTTTCATGCTGCGCTGGAACAGACATCTTTGCCATTTCATGGGAAAGACAAGTGGACTCTGACTTCAGTGTCCTATTTTCAGATTATTTTGAGTGCTGAAATCACCCCCCTCCCCCAAACTAAAAATACACACCCTGGAAAAGGTTCTGGCTGGAAAGATGCATTCATATTTTGATGTCATCCATGTACCAAACCACTGAGAAGGTATCGTAAGTCGTGTCATGTATCCCTTATTTTTATACTCATATGAACTAGAAAGGTGCGTTTTATTTGGTGTTCTATATTTCACGTTGTGCTGGTTATAAAAACACGGATTCCACACAGGGACCATTTCAACCTGTTTTCATTAAGCTCCCTACTCTAGCCCCACTTTCCATTGGTGGTAGAAATCAGAGTATTGTTAAAAACCTTGTTAGATTATGTCACATACAGACAGAAAGGGTGGAGAGAGGAGGCACGGAAGGGGAGGGGAGGGGAGGGGAGGGGAGGGGGGGAGGGGAGGGGAGGGGAGGAAGGAGAGAGCACACAGGAATAAGGCATCACAAAGCTTAGGAATGAGCTTTTAATTTTTAAGTGGGTTTTGAATTTGCTCCAAAGTTCATAGGATTTTATTTATTTATTTATTTTTTATTTTTTTTTACTTTATTAATTTATTCTTGTTACATCTCAATGGTTATCCCATCCCTTGTATCCTCCCATTCTTCCCTCCCTCCCATTTTCCCCTTATTCCCCTCCCCTATGACTGTCCTTGAGGAGGATTACCTCCCCCTGTATATGTTCATAGGGTATCAAGTCTCCACTTTATTTATATATTTTATGAGTGGGGGTGTGCACATACCACAGTGCTGGTGTAAACACTTGTGAGAATCTGTACGGACTGTCGCCTTTTAGTGATGTGTTTTCTTCTCAGGCTTGTCCTTGGTGTTAATGGAATTTGTTTTCCCTGGTATATAAATGGTGGGGATTGTGACAGTTGCTTAAGAGAGAAGACAACGGCATACAGTGGGCCTTGTATCTATTCTAAGCCTCTGTAGGGAGTATTCTGCTCAAAGGAAAAGGACACACATGCAGGCACACTGACAAGCATGCCCACACACCTGCAAGCAGACACATTCTTTAAAAATCTAGGCACTTGGGGCTGGAGAGATGGCTCAGTAGTTAAGAGCACTGACTATTCTTCCAGAGAACTGGGGTTCAGTTCCCAGTACACACACACACACACACACACACACACACACACACACACACACACACACACACAAACGCGCGGCAGCTCACAACTGCCTTTGTCTCCAACATCTGACACCCTCACATTGGCATACATGCAAGCTAAACACCAACTTCCAAGGGCAATTTGCATTTTAAAAACATTTAAAGGATTAAGCTGGGTCGAGAGCCAGAGACAGGAAGACTAGGAGTTGAAGGCCAGCATGGGCTGCGAAGTCACAACCCTTGTCTGAAAACACCAAAAACAAACACACAAAATCAAAGGAATGCATAAAACAACAACAACAACAACAACAACAACAAAAACAACTCCCAATCACTTGAATTTAATGTTTTGTTTTAATTATTTGTTTTGAAATTATTTCAGATTTGACCTGACAAATGTATAGGGAAGCCCTAAGTATTCTCCATTCCGTTTTCCCCAATGATTACACGTTCTATAATACGATATCAAAAGCAGGAAATTGACATTGGTATTATCTATACACATGCAACGTAGTGAGAATTCTGGAATTTTGATTTCTTTAAAAAATACAGAAATATAAGAATATGTTTTTCTTTTCATTTCAGGTGTAGGGCTATGGGGCTGTTTCATAGCAGCTGACTATGATTTGCCTTGTGCTCTAGCAGGGGCATGGTTTTGCCAGCTGCAGATATTTTTCTACAGGTGTGTGGTGTTTGGAATTCTGGGGGAGTTCTTAGATCGTATATATACAGTCCAGATCTCTGATAGCTGGGTTTTTGACTGATTGTTGGTTGGTTATTGGTTGCTGTTGGCCGTAATTTGTTAAGTAGTTGTGTGCAAAGAAGAAGCAACAGGAAGAAAAAATAGATATCCTATGGCAAAGATCAAACTTTCCCCAAGGATCTCGATGCCCCTAATTAGCAGGAAGTAGTCATCAATGTTATCATCAATGTTATCATAGCCCCCTTTGCGGCCCCTGACTTTATTTGGGGATCTCTTTCTTCTGTGTTCTTTTTTCTCTCATATCTAGTGTTAGGGGGTTGAAAGGGAAGAAGAAATGAAATGGGGAAGGGTGGGAAAAAGAAAGAGCCACAAAGTAGCAAACATCGGTTACACTGCACTTCTGCCTCTTCCTGTGCTTATGTATAGTTATATGCAGTCTACCACACACGTGTTCATGTCACAATCACCATAAACCAGATACAGGCTGGCCAGTCACTGAAAGTCTCCATTATGTTGTGCCTTATGGAATATGCTCAGCTTTTCTTCCCATATTTAATTGCTGTCAATCTTACAACTGTTCAGCATCATGGTAATTATTTTTTTTCTGAGACAGTGTTTCGCTCTATAGTCTTGGCTGTCCTGAACCAGGCTGGTCTCCAACTCACAGAGATCCCTCTGCCTCTGCCTCCCTGAGTGCTGGGAATACAAGCGTGCATCACCCCGCCTGGCTGTCATCATAGTAATTTTAAAAATTCTATTCATATTACAAAAGTGGAATCATACTGTAGGTTAATTTTGAGGTTGGAATCTTTAGTTCTGGTTTGGACAGTGGCTCCTCACGGGGCACATGCCTTGAAGGTTTGCTTCCGGCCCATGGTGCTATTAGGTGAGGGTGTTAGGCATTGAAGGTGTGTCCTGGAGGGGCATAGTGAGCCCCATGCTGTTTCTCAGCCACCATGAGGAAAGGAAGGTCTTTAGCTACATGTTCCCACAGGGGTGTTAGGGCCCCAAAGTAACGGGGCAACGGACCATGACCTGAAATTGCAAAGCTATGATCCCCCACACAGTTTCATCCCAGTTTATTTTGTTCCAATGTTGGAAAGCTGACTGAAGCCAGTACAGCTCCTTTTTTTTTTTTTTTTTTTTTTTTTGTACAGCTCCTCTGATAGCAACCTAGATTATTCCATGTGTCATTAACTGCTCCTTTTTATTATCATGTGCGACTCTGTATACAGATGTATCACAGTTTGTATAACCATTTCCCACCGACAGACATTGGGATACTTTCTGATTATTATGAATAAAGCTGCCAGGAGCACTCATTTACAGGTTGTGGTGGACATACTTTCCTTTCTTTGGGGGTCCTATTCCAGAATGTAATTGCTAGGTCACATGGGCGCATGCATTTTTAATTTTTAAAAATTTTATTTTATGTGTATGAGCTTTTTTTTTTAGCTTCATGTATGTCAATGCATGCCTGCGTGCATGCCTGGTGCCTGTGGGTACCAGAAGAGGGCATCAGATTTTCTGGAACTGGAGTGACAGATAGTTGTGACCTGCCATGTGGGTCTTGGGAATTGAACCTGGGTCTTCTAGGAAAGCAGCAAGTGCTCTTAACCACAATTATCAGCTCTGCGTATTTAATTTTTAACATTGTGGGAAACCAGCAAACATCTTCATAAAGTGGCCGTGTTATTTTACATTTCCACACAAGGGCAAGCGCCACCCAGGTTCTCTGTATTCTCAGGAGCATTGGCATCGTTTCTTTTTCGTTTCGGCCATTCTGGTGGGTGTGCAGTGATACCTCACTTTGGTTCTGGTTCAGATTTTCTGCATTGTTAATGGTGCTGAAGCTATTTACATTCTTATTTACCATCTGTATGTATTTCTTAATGAATTGCTGTGCGTATCCCTTGCTCATTTCCCAACTGAATTGTTTTCTTGTTTGGAATTACTGTTGAATGAGAGTTTCTTTCTATATTTTATATACTAGACTTTTGTCTGATGCAGAGTTTGCAAATATTTCTATCTCCATCTGTTGCTTCTATTTTTACTCTCTAAATTTTTGCAGAGTAAACAATTTCAATTCTTGGTGAAGTCAGATATGAACTTTTCCTTTTGTGGAATGCATGGCAGGCATCAAATTTGACAATTCGTGCCTAGCCTTAGACTCTGAAGATAGCTCCTCCTTTTTGGAAAACATTATAGCTTCGCATTTAAGTTATACGACAATGGATATAAATGCTTGTAAAGGATCGCACTTCCTTCCTTCCTTCCTTTGTTGGCTCACTTGCTCATACTCCCCTTCCACCCTCTTCTTCCCCCTCCTCCCCCTCCTCCCCCTCCTCCCCTCCTGGTGCTCCTGCAGCAGTCTCCCAGCTGCACTTTCTCCACCGAGTGGCTTCTGTGCTATTGACAGAAGCACATGGCTTTAGGGGTTACTGCATTCCTGACTCTGTTTTGTTGCCCCATGTCTTCTCCTCCTCCAGAGCCAAGCGGCTTGATTCCTGTGGCTATTCTGTAAGCTTTAGCATGAGCCAGTGCTTTCTGCCCATGTTTTTCACTATTTCCAAGCTTCTTTTTTAGCGTTTCTATATAGTTTTGTCTTTCCATTTTTTTTTAGCTGTCCATGTTTATTAAAAATTTTGGTGGGGTTTTGATAGAAATTCTGGTAAAATCATAGACTCACCAGAGATTTGATATCTTTACAATGTTTAGGTTTTCAGTATATAAACAATACGCTTGCTAAGTTTTCTTCTTCTTATCAGCATTTTTAAAATTTCAGCATTCGAGTCTTACTCATGCTGTGTAAGCTCACACGTTGTGTGAGCCAGATACAATATGTGCACTGAAACCAAGTCATTTAATCGGCAAAAATTAAGTTTAATAAACCTCAACAAAATGTTTTATCTACCTTAATTGGGGAAAGGCTTTTTACCAGCCCTAGTAAAATAACGGTGAAGCACTTAACACAGTGTTCTTGGGGGCTACACTTAAAACCAGTACATCCTAGTTATGGAGTTCATTTTTGCTATAATCTTTAAAAATTACTCTAAGGAGATTCTTTGGAAGAAATGGAGGTAACAGTGCCGTCTGTCTTCTATATAAGGATTATATTTTTATATAAGGAGTATATAAGGATTAATAAGTTAATATGTAAGAGATGCTTGCTATAGTGTCTCAAGAATTAATGCATAAACATTATATATACTGTACTATAACAATATCATGTACTAGTGTACGTTAATAGTGCAATGCAAATTTTACTGCAATTCAAACATGTAACAACAACAAGCCCAACTCAGAGACAAAGGACAGCAGTGGGACAGCACCAGAAGATGCCACCTGACAAGCTGAGACTGTGCATAGCAGGCTGTCTAAGATGCTATAACTTAGCAAACTAGGAGTGCCTTGTGAGGAGATTTTAATGCAGCGCAAGTTCACCACGTCTGCAAATACAACTGCATATGGCTCAGAAGGTGAAGGAAATGCAAATAGTTTAATAGGAAGAACCGTCTCACAAAACCAAAGAGAGGGCTGTTACACAGAACGCTTCATAAATTCCGACCCTCCTAACTTGAATAGGCACATCTTGGATTATGGCACTAATATAGATCAATTTACTTGGCGCTTATAAAACGGATGCGGGGCTTTAAATATCCCCCTCTCCTACCATTGTTACCTTTGAATTATGGCTCTCCAGTGTGGTTACTAGCTCCCTTGGCAATGCTTTCTAATAAAAATAGGGAATTCAAAAAAAAAAAAAATAGGGAATTCAGTGAACTGTGTGTGCCTCACCGAGGCATGCGCAGATGAATGTCTTCTCTTCTCTTTCTTAAATCTAGGCTTGAGGTCCCAAGTGGTCTTTCTCTCCTCAACAGCATAGCTGGGACTTGCCCAGTCCTCACACCCTGGTCTATTTTTATTAAGTCTTCACTGTCCAGCCAACATGGCACCTACCCAGTGTGCACAATAGTTTTCTGAGTGTCTCCTACATACTTTTATCCATCATTTATCATCTCTTTAATGCTCAGAAAAGATAAACACTTAATTCTCCATGGTCTGGTTTTCCTCCTTAACATTCATTATTGCAAACCACCCCATGGTCTGCCAGAAAGGCTTAAATTGATTCCTGCTCGTACCTCCCAGCTGGGGCTCCTGGCTTTGCGTCAGTCCCCAGGCCCACAGAGGAGATGGATATATTCTGAATGCAGCTGTAGACCTTTGTCAAGAGCATAAGCCAGAATGAGTTCATAATCCCTGGGATGTATGCTCTGTGTAGGCTTTTCATTAGTTGCTGGAGAAATCCCAGAGCTGGCAATTTCAGATAGCGTTTCACTGGCCTCGGCCCTATTGCATCTGGGGAGGAGGGTTTTTTCCCCCCCTGTCCATCTGTTGCCTCTGTGATATTCCAGTTATATTTCTAATTATTACAGAAAGAGTAAGGAATGGATTCTAGGTTGAAGGTCTTTAGATTCAGAATACACACATTCAGTGCTCACTGATAGAAATACAGCATGAATTTATGGATTTGAGATTCAAGAGTAGGTGACTGAGTTTTAATGGGAGCATGCGAGTTGCCAGACGTGATCTAGCCTGGCTCATAAAATATTGGTGAGGCTTTTAGTATGTTTGCTGCCATGTGGCATTCCTTATAACCCATGCCAATGAATAATATGCAATAAGTGTATAATAATTTGTCAATAAGGTAAATACTTTAAAGTTCATATGCCTGACGAAGATTCTAAGCTGTATTTTCAAACACTATAAAGAGTTGTAAATGGGAGTGATTTATAATGAACCAGTAATAGCCTGAATAAAATAGATAGCGATTGTCGTAAAACACACTTTATCTTCATAGACATGTTTTTTTCTTTGAGTGGAATTCTGAGGTTACAGAATTGTTGAAGCAAGAAGTTATTCAGCTTACACGATTCGGGTTATGGCTTCCAAGAGGCTATATCACATATATCTTCCTCTACCACAAAAATTAAAATAGAGAAAAATAACAATTAGAAATCCAACAACAACAACAAACAAATAAAAAAACAAAAAAACAAAAACAAAAATAAAATAGAGAAAGCATAACGTAAAATCAGCGCCTATGGATAAAAGAGGCGGGCAATGGGAGTTATATGCCCCCCCCCTTGAGGCTGGTGAAACATGTGTTGTGATAAGTCAAAGAATTTAAAAAGGGAAATGAGAGCCAGGTGAGAGCAGGAACCACCAACCTCATGGAGGTGGGGCATCAGCCCTGCTCAGCACACTCCCAGTCTGTTTTCTTTGGTAAGCCTAAGCTAAGGTGAACCGGCCTTGCTGCTGTCTTGAGTGTCATCTCTTAAGATGCTGGCTCTTAACATTCTGATTCTGTCATTTCTTCTTGACCTCCTGTCACCTTAGCATCTCAGATAAGCTCTTTGTATATGGGAAGAGAGGCTCTGGTGGAAACTGTATGACCCTACGGTCCTCTTAGGCGTTGCATTGTTTCCTGTGAATCCACGAGTTTCACCTGTGAGTTCATTTCTCCCATTAATTTGTAGATAAATATTTCTCGCTTGCTATCTGCATCATTTGTGCAGAGGGAAGCAAGGGGACGGTACATGTGGATGTGTGCTGAGCTTCTCATTGTAAGATACTAAGTGGGCATTGCACTGTGCGTGTATGTGTATGCTTGAGTGCTTTTGTGTTTCCTGTAACGGAGTCCGTGTTGATAGGAATGAGACAACAACTGCAGCTTTCTGAGCATGTGAATTGATTTCAGCAAGCTATAGCCCCCATTTTCACTTATTGGTCAGCCAACAGGCGCCCAACAGTCTGGACTCCATTTAGCACAACTCTCTCCTTTGATCAGACCTGCTCGGACCTCGGCTAATGAAGTCAACCTTTGATGCACATGAGGACACAGCTGAGGGTGCGGTGTGGAGGACTGATGACAGAGGCTCTGTGCTCTGTTCCTGGTCCTGCCACAGCCTCAGACACGAGGATGGGAGAGGGTATCCTCACGTGATTAAAAGACTCACATGAACTGCAGGGATGACCAAGAAGCGTGTGAAGTGAAAGGAGAAGAATCCTTTGTGAACGTCTTTCAGGTTCTGTTCTCCCTAATGTTGAAAGATGGCTTGTTGTCTAGCATGGTGATGTTCACGCTAAAAATATAAAAATAAAAATAAAAAAAGAGTCAGTTTCCTCTACCTTAGCTGCCTGAATGGAGCTGCTGACACTTACCTTCAGGTGGTCCACATTCCCACAGGAGAGTCAGGAGAGGGTGTGCTTGGCTCCCCTGTGCTGAGACCTTGCTGGAAGATTTAGGCTAGCTTGAAAACCGCTGAACTAGGTGATCTCTGTTGTACCTTACACACATAAAACAAAAAAGTCTATTCATGATATTGCCTATCTTTCATTTTCCAGATAGCCTTTAAGATCTATCAGCACCCTATGTATTTATGCATTTAGATACCTACATAATTTTTCATGTATCTGTGAATCTTCTTTCTTTCTATCTATCTATCTATCTATCTATCTATCTATCTATCTATCTATCCTCTATCTGTTCATATGTCTGTCTGTCTCTATCATCTATCTGTTTCTCATCTGTCTCTATCATCTATCTGTCATCTGTCTATCTATCCATTATCTATCTATCTATCTATCATTTATCAATCATCTATCATCTACCTGTAATCTATCATCCTATCATTTATCTATCAATATCTATCTTCTATCTTTCTCATCTGTCTCTATCTATAAATATTTATCACTTGCCTATTCATTCATCATTACCTTTCTATTTCTCATCTATCTGTAATCACAAACAGAGCTCTATCTTAAATCATACTTAGATTCAAACTCACTTTCATTTTACTGGCTGTGTGATGGAGGGTAAACTAATTACCTTCTCTGTGATGCCCACTTATGAAAAGGCTGGAGACAATATTTGCTAATTCTGTATGTTGTTGTGTGGGTTACACATGTCAGTCTGTGGTATACCGTGTAAGACCTAAAGCAATGCTAGCCAAAGTTCTTATTAGAATCTGAGTAAACCCTTGAAATTTAAAACAGATTTAAAATGTATATAAAGTGTGTAAGGCAGAGCCCAAATACAGACCCAGTGAAGATGTCCATCAGTGGATGAATGAATAAGGAAAATGAAGAATTCCCTATACTCTGTAGACTGACATTCAAGCAAAACAAATAAATCTTGCATTTGCAGAAACATATGTGGGACTGGGAGCCATTATGCTAAGACGAAAAAGACAGGCATCACGTGCTCCCATTCGTTTGTGGAAACTAGAACATTGGTCTTGGAGAAGAATGGAATCCATCAGTGGCTTCTCGGTCTCAGAAAGGGCAGGGGAGGAGGCACAGAGAGCAGGAAATATTCTGACTCTCTATAGCACAGAAGGCAATGATTGGTTACAACACTGTTGTGTTTCAGAATAAGTGGAAAAGATGAGTATGGATGCCACCAATGTAGAGATGATTGATGTTTGAAGAGTTGGAGATGCCTATTACCCAGGTTGTGCATCCTGTGCTGTGTATATCTCATACTGTACCCCACAAGGATGTATACAAATTAAAATATGAGTATAAGGTTTATAAAAAAACCCATGTCTTAAAATATTAGACTGTAGGAGCTAACGTGGTGGACAACTACTGTAGGAGCTAAGGGGCTGCTTCAAGGAGGTAGAAGACAGATCCAGGCAAAGCACGCAGCTCAAGAAAAGGCTGGCAGCTGGCACTTGTCTCTGAGCTGCCAGGCTGCTGACTGTATCACAGAACAAGACTTTGCTCATAGCAGGCTAATGCAGAATTCTAGAGAAATAGAATCATACTCTGGACCCCATCCCTAGCTGGCATTGCTAAGCATCAAGCCCCTTGGAAGTGAAATTTTTTAGTTCAATTTTTAAAATAAGTACAATGTTCAGGAAACTTGAGTCAAGTGAGCTCATGAATATCAGTGTTTATTTTACTCTCTGCTACCCTGGCGTAGACTGACTTCCCCCTATCCTAGGTGGTTGGCTGAACACGACTATGCTTGCTGGGTGCAGTGCCAGGGGCATAGCTCTGAGGCTGCCATTATTCTGCCCTGTGTGTGGGGCATCATTTTTTGGGTGGCACCAGAGCCTGCAAGGTAAAGATGCAATTAACCCTGCTTTCTTGGAGAAAGAGGGGTCACGGCTTCTCTTTCTATCTCTGTTATGCTCCAGCAGAAGGCCAGATCCAAAAATGACCACATTGGCATGGACTCCTGAGTGCATGACCTAAGCACATAGGCCTTTGGGGTTCCCTTCCAGACACCTCCACATTTCCCACCCATCCACACAGCCAAACACCATCTTGGCAGAGGAAGAGAGAAATGAACATTTGATTAAAAGAGAATGAGCAGAATGGAATCCACTTTAAGTTGGCACAGTTCAGAGACACACTCCCACCTTCCTTCTCATCCTAGCCCTACTCTTATTTAGGAGACTTATGCGATTTGGAGACTACATAGGGTGTAGACTGTCTGTACAAGAAATTATAGTTACAGAACAGGCTGATGCTGGATACTGTATCTAGGTTTGTTTTTTATTTTCCCTTCTTCCCTCCCTCCCCCCTCCTTCCCTCCCTCCTTTCCTCCCTCTCTTCTTCTTCTTCTTCTTCTTCTTCTTCTTCTTCTTCTTCTTCTTCTTCTTCTTCTTCTTCTCCCCCTTCCTCCTTCTCCTTTTTGAGAAAGGGTCTCTGTATGTCACCTTGGCTAGTCTGGAGCTCACTATGTAGACTAGGCTAGCCTCAAACTCATAGAGATCCTGCTGCTTTTGCTTCTTGAGTGCTGGAATTAAAGATGTGGTCCCTTTACCATTGGATATCCTTTAACCCCCCCCCCCCCCATGCATAACGAGACCTGGCTGTGCAGAAGCAGGTGGTTCTCTAGAGATTCTTGCCTGCCAGGGTTTGAAGATGAAATGCTCCCCAGAGACACACACATATTGAGAACTTGGTTGTCACTTTGTTGTGCTGCTTAGATCCAACCTAATCAATGGACTAGTCCCTTGCTGGCTCTGTAATATGATGGCTTTGTTAGGGGTGATGAAAAGTCGGTTTGGGGTACAGTTGGTGGAAGGGGGTCACTGGGAGTGTACCCTGGCTTGGCCCTTTCTTGCATTTCCTTTCTCTGCTTCCTGCCTGCTATGTTTTGAGGTATTATTCCCTTCCACTTCTTGTGATAGACTGACCCCCACCCCACCCCACACAAGAGCCTAAGTAAATGATTCATTTTAGTTGCTTAGGCCAGACATCTTGTCACACCAGCGAGAAAGTGATCATACTGTCCACAGGACAGCTTGTCCCTGAGTCAGACTTCAGCTTCGATGTTATGCCTTCAAGATGTGAGTCAGAGATGTCACGACAAACAGTGGAACGACGGACATTCTTTTGAGCCCGCACAAAAGTAGTTCACAGCACATTTATTTTATGTTGGTAGAGCCGCTGTTCTAACTCATTTCTTGTCTGCCCTTCTGAGCTGGGAGCAGCAGTGTAGCAGTGTTCCTTGCCTCTCTCCAGTCCTGACATCCTCTGGGGCATCCCTTGGGGGGGATCTTTGACTCCTTCCCTCTTTTCTATTCTCCTGCAGCTTTTCCTCATGAACCTTCCTAGTCATCGCTCTGAAAAAAAAAAAACCTCTCAGTTTTCTCCTTGACTTCATACGATCTCTTGCATGATCACTACTCACACTTTGAAAGTCTTATACCTCTCTCACTTCACTAGTCATGCAATGTTAAGGTTACCTTCCCCCACCTCCTGTCCTGCCTGCACTTCAGGATTGCACTCAGCAACCATGTAAGAGCTGAATAATTTAAATACTGCAGATTCCATCAAACCAATGTCCCATTGGGAACTTCCAGTGGCTGGGAATTTACATGTCACACTCATTCTGGGCTCCTCAACACAATTTGTGTTTTTGTTTAGTTACACTATTACACTTGAGCTCAGGCTTAGATCTGAAACATGGCTCCTGGCCACTTCATCTCCCAACTACAGCCACAGCTACAGTCTATTTACTGCCCATGTCATTAGCCAGACGCCTTTGTGATGTTTTACTTGGCAAGCCCTTCCTTGGCCTTCCTACCTCCGCACATCAGTTTAGATTTTCCTTCATCCATGAGACCTTTCCTTACTTCTCTAAAGGCTTTTTAGACATTTCTCTCACTTATGCACTTTTATATATGGTAGCAAAGGTGCAGATTAATTAAAAGGGACCTCCATGTTTCATTTCATATTAAAGGTAGTTGGTTTCCTTGTATAGTTCATGGATATACACATTAACTTCCCCGGATATCAGTGACAGCAGTAACGCCAGGGACAGAATTTCATTCCATGTTTTCTTTGCATCTGTGGTTTCTAACGTTCTTCCCCATGCATAGGTTGGATGCTCTGTAAATTCTTACTGAGTGACAAATAGGTTAATTCTAGGACATAGCCAAGTTTAACAAGATATCATCACCTGAAACACAAAATCCAGAAGTGCAAGCCATTGAGAAATAACTCTTCAACTAAATATATAGCACAGTTCGGAGACAAGAAACCGCACCGATGGGTAGTAAATACTGATAATATTTGCACAGTGCCTTGTAAGCATGTATTTCTCATCACTGTTCTGGATGCCTTTATCTGCACAGTGGTTGCCATGTCCATCTCCCTGACTCTTATAATGCAAAGGCATAAATGTTACTTACCATAGACCTAAGACTCTGAACCACTATAACTGCTACTGTCTACCCCTTATTGCCTTCAGGTCATTGGAACATCCACAGTTGATGACAATCAAAACTGTAGTAATTCTGCACAAAGTGCTGTTGATACACTTCTCAGTGACAAAGCCAGGGATCAATCCTTGTATGTCCTATGCCATATGTCCCCCTGTGTGTGAGGCTGTGAGCACTACTCTTCATAACTACTGCTGAGTCCTGGAGCACACAGGCATGCCTGTGATAAACATCACAACTGCTGTGGCAACTACAAATGACAAGGGTGACTCAAAATAAAAGTTTGTTGACGAAGGCCTTTGGAGAGCTTGTGTCTGTCCAAATGCAGAAAACACATATTGTAAGTACTTTTACAGTGCAGGGTTAGACCAACATATTGAATATGTTGGTCTGTCTGAACTGGAGGGTCTCTGTCCCTGAATCCTTTTCTTGGACCTCTCAGTGCAGTAGCAGTCTGGAGTTAGTATGTAAGTAAATGGACATGGCAGTATTCTAGTAAAATCTTAGTAACAAAAAGAGGTAGTGGGAAGGGTTGGCCTAAGGGCTGGGATTTCCTGACCTCTAGTTTAGAGAAGTAATTGGTGGACTGACAGGTAGCGCTGGGGATGTGGGTTGCCAAACCCACATCTTTCAATTCGTTCCCGCTGCACTTCTGCTAAGAACCTCAGAATGATTAAACTGCCTTTTCGATTTCTCTGCCAGGCTTTCATTATTCTTCCCATGTATGGGTTTTTTGGAAAATGTTTCTCAGATATTCCGTCAATACAGGGCTCTAAGAGGAATAGCAAGTCTTGATGTTCTGTGCATTGCTTCCGTGCATTGACTTTGAAGGACCTGAGGAGGCTCAAGCATTTCCTTTTTATGTTCCTCGTGTTGAGGTGACCCCTCAACCATAACATTATTTTGTGACTGCTTAATAACTGTAATTTTTCTACTATTGTGAATTGTGACGTAAATATCTGATACGCAACCTTTAAAGGGGTCAAGACTCACAGGTTGAGAGTCAGTGTGAGAGCGGCTCAGTGTGAAGATCTGAGGGAAACAGTTCTCAGAAGAGCAAAGACAAAGAAGTAGATGAGCATGGATATCTCAGGACGATTTACCTTTATTTTTCTTTCCCTGTGAACTTGGAGAATAAGAACATTTTAACAAATGTTTTAGAGTAGTTTTTATATTGGATTTGGCTAACCTCAAGTCTCAGTGAAGTGACTTTTTTCATGCATTTGTGGTAGTAGTGGTTCTTGGAATTAGAAGGTCTGTGGGATCCTGTGCAACAGAGCAGTTATGAAAACCAAGGCTGTGGGGTGTATGCAGGCTTGGGGCTGAAACCTACTGGTGGCGGGGAGGAAGCAAGAGGGAGAAAGGGCTGCAAGCTGAATGGCACGGAAGCAGATGAAGACCCCCCCCCCCACAACAATCTCCTTGAGATGGAAACAAACACTTCTCTTGCTGTTACAAACCATCTGAAATAGAACCTCTTAAAATCAAATGTCCTAAGAAATATCTGATGCGTGTGATGATAATGGAAGTCTTATTTCGATGGTTTGGGCCTCTAAATTGTTCCCGCCATTTGATAAAATCAGCCGTGTAAGCAGTCAGTCATCTTCTACCTGGTGTGGCAATTCAACTCAGCCAGCTTGAGAGTACGGCTGTGGCTGGCTGACTCGAGCAGAGTGGCACACGATGCAACACTGTGATTGGGGTTATCGCCTTTGTACTCAGGCAGACAATTTGATGCCAGGCCCCCCAACACTGCACCTCCTGTTTCTGTAGTTTCCCTCTGCATCAGTTTCTTCACCCTTTCAAGGAAAAGGAGTCAGTTTTCAAGTGCTCTGTTTTTGAGGAGTGGGAGAAAAGGAGGCAGGAGATCATGGCAATGGCTTGGACACTTTAATTAACATTGAGCAGGTTGTCCAGCCTTCAAAATCAGATGGCGCAGCTATTCAGAGATATTAGACAAGATGCTTTATCATTAATCTTGACTCATTTTTTTTTTAATCAGCAAAAGAGATGGTATAATAGAACCTTCTTATTAAGGATGTTCTAAAATGTATGAAAATGCATTAAAAAAAATCTAGGATGCTGTGCCTGGGTCACAGCAAACACTTGATAAGTGCTCTTTATGCATTAGATAGTTCTTGAATTAATATCCCAATATTAAAGCTGATCAACATAACAATTTGAAAGATCCTATCACCATTTCCAATGGGAATAATTTGAATTCTGATTTCCTGTTTCTGAAGCCGGATGAGAGAGGTGGTCGCCTCTCCTCTGCTCCCCATTAGCATCTATATGAGTGCGTTTTATGTAGATGAGACATTTACACTCATGGTGACAGGAGAGACAAGCTAAATCATGAGGACTGCCTGGCACTTTATTTTCTTGTTTTGAGTATTGCATGAATGCTTGCCTCCAACACACCTGGGCCTCCGTGTCTGCCTGAGCTGAAGTCATTAAACAAATATGTGAACTGCCTCTGCTCAGATTAGTGACATATGCTTCCACTCTTTATGTTTTGGACAAACGATCAAAATTTCCAGTACTGTTCTTGGCAATTCATGGTATAAAGGAAATCTCCCTGCTTAAGAACTTACCTATTTAAATTGTTGGGCTGTTGGTGGGAGGGGTCAAGGAATGAAATTACCCATGCTGGTGCAAAAAAAAATTTTTTTTTTCATTTCGGCACAATTATTTGTTAAAAAAATACTTTATCAAGGTTTTAAAAAATATTTTTATTTCTTCTATCATAACAATGGCTACAAGAACATTGGTGTCTTTTATTAACTATTCTGAGTTTAGATATCATCTCCAGTCCTTGAAGTGTGTTAGCTAAATTTGATCTTAGCACTTCCTTGATGTGGCAGACACTGTTTAATCCCACTTACACAATGTGACAATTTAAGCTCAGCAATGTTGAGAAGCCCAGTCAAGGCCACACAGCTAGCAAGTAGCCAAGTTGGGGTTTGAAGAGAGAGTCTACCCTTGAAAAATGAAGTCATGCGATTTATTTAACTGAATCTCAGGTTGTTTTCTGGCTCAACTCGTTGTCTCCTTACTCCCACCCACCTGCTCTGCCCATCAGTGTCTCTCCCTTTCTCTGGTTCCCACAGCACTGTGGGATTTGGGTCATCCTTTGGCATTCGGGGGATTCTTCCCATCCTTGTAAATTCATTGTTTCTAAGACTCATCTGTCTGAAAAAAAAAGTTTTAATTTCACATATCCTGGTGAAATGTCTTTCTTGCGAAACCTAGAGATGGCTGGAATCTCCACACTCTGTCGATTCATAGAGAGGGATTGTCTAAGATGAGAAAAGTGTCCGAGCGAAGACCGACCACTGCAGATGTAAACGGGCAACAGAGACATCGAAGCCAGGGTTTGTCACCTGTTTGTAGATGTGTGAGTCAGAAAGCAGGCTGAGCTAGCAAGGAAACCGAATGGTTGGGGTCTTAGACTCATTCTCCTGTTGCCAGTGTGTGATAATTATCTCGAGTATGTATGCATCTGGAGGCTTGGTTTTGCTCTAGCCAACATATTACTCTGGAGTTTTATTTATTAATATGAACAAGAGTCGTGGGGCTCAAGCCTCCGAGGGAAAGTTTACACCTGCTAAGACTGTCCAGAACAAGACAATTAGCACTCGTGTTTTGGAGACGGTGGATGGGAACCCTCTGAGAATAAGGCAGCCTGCCAAAGTGGCTAGCACCGTGGAAATGGAATTTTGATGCTGTGACAGATAGACACTCCTAGAAAAAGAGCATCTGTGAGCACAACTCCTCAAACTGTACATCAGGCTGGTTTCTGTCCAAAGGGCATGGCATCGGCTTGCTTGTTCTGTAGCCATCCCGACTCCTTCTGTGAGAGGTTCAGAAAGAGACAGGTCATCTCTTGTGCACACCCGGGAGGGAGGAAAGTAGATAATAGTTGAACTCGCTGACTGACAGTTAATCATCTGATGTTTGATGGGTTATGTGGCCAGTGGGGACAATGGGACAATAAAATGCTCAATAGGATTCCATTGTTATATATGAGTTTTCTTCAAACCATGAACAAGAGCTGAGAATACACTGGTGTGCTAATCTGACATCATTATAAAAACTCTGACCCTCACCACCTTCAAGATGCTTAAAGGCAGAAGACAGCAGCAAGCACAGGCAACGTGCTAAAAAAAAAAATACTGGCCATGGGGTGCAAGCAAGCAAGCAAGCAAGCAAGCAAGCAAGCAAGCAAGCAGAACACTGTTCCTGCTGGGGCTGCAGGAGGAGAGGAGGAGTCTTTCTTCAGTAAATCTGGGAGAGCCACTGAGATCCAGGGGCTTTGGGTGGTAGTGATGTTCATGTTGCCTTAAACTTCATTTCCTTATGTTCATAGTTGCATCTGTTAATGAAAGTCATCTGGTGGCAGTGATTCTTTTTTTTTTTTTTTTTTTTTTTTTTTTTTTAGCAGAGTGTAGGGGTTTAGCAATGACATCCTTCATGCATTCAAAAGAACAAACAAGGACACAACAAAAAAACACCAAGTGTGATCTGTCCTTGCACTTGGTGTACGGTCAGCTTTGCACAGAGTACCGTTGTTATTCATGCCTTTTGTATAGCCACACAAGGGAATTAGAACACGAGGTGTCGATTTTCACCTTGGCTTTTGTAAGGGACTTTATTAGCTATGCACCTGTTCAGACTGAGCTTGGCAGGCCTAGTTCTTAGGTAAGAGTGATTTGCAACTGGACAGAAGAAAGAGAGATGCTAATTGCTAGCAATTAGTGGTTCACAGAGGTATGTTTTCACTTTGAGTTAATCAATCCTCTGTGGAGGGGCGGGGGCAAGGAAAGCATGGGCTTAACTTTACAATCCCAGCATTTCCAGTTTTCCTGTCACACCCGGTGACTCATTCGATTTTTATTCTGGAGTTCATGGAGTTTCAGGGCACCATGTCTCTTCTTAAATGTCATATTCATCAACTTTTTATGTGTTTGTTGTTTACTGTTCTCTGGTTGGTAGAATTCCCAATAACTGAGCTCCCCGTGGAAGCTGCTGCTTTAGGCAAGTAAGAGGGAGCTCAGGGGAACTCCCACCCCTGCGTCTATGGTGGTCCAAAGTCATCAGTGCTCCGAAGAATGGGATCTCCAGGACTCCCTCAGTGCCAAGGCCTCGGCTTGCCACTCTGAGAAGGTTCTCACTGCCTTACATTGCCTGGGTCACATAGCTTCTCCTCTCTCAGTTGATATCTGGGTTGAGAACAATATCATCTCAAGTTGATCAAAGAAGGACTGGGCACAATTTTGGGGACCTGGTTTGGCTGCCATAGACCAGAGTTGACTGCTGCTGGCCTCTGGAAGGCTGTGAAGGTCTGGGAGCGTTGGATGGTGCTCCGAGGAAATCTAGTGCGGTGTGTTTCTAGACCCTTTGCTTTTAGGGAATCTTTTCGTTATTGCTGGAAACCTGAAATTCATCAATGAGCTGTTTTGTATTTTCATTCATAACAAATGGGTAGTTATAACTGGTGTCTTTCAGTTTGAAGAAAATGTCCTTAAACATTAGATAAAAATGTCATCACTTCTATTTTATCTACTTTAAAGCTATTTATTTATTTATTTATTTATTTATTTATTCATTACTATTTTGGCTTCTTGAGATAGAGAGTTTCTGTAACCCAGTGACCTCCCCTGCTTTTTAGTGCTGGCTTCCAGGTCTGCCTCCCTGCCACCCACTGGGCTTAGCTCCTCTTTTCCCCCTAATGCTTTTAGAATTCTGATGTTGGATCCCTTGGCTTGACTCTAACCTTTCTCTTTTTTCTTCTTCTGTATTTCAC